>NC_044910.1:22038499-23238499 GCF_001633185.2 Quercus lobata | reverse complement strand
TCTTAGCCACAGTAGAATGTCATCTTTGACAGTCTAATGTAGCAACAATCTCATAAAAATAATAATATTTTATTAGATTTCTCTCTCTTCTCTTAATAAAATATATTTTTCTCTCTCCCTCTTTTCTCTTAAGCTTCTCTCTTTTTCTTTTTCCTTCTCTCCAGTCTTCAACCGTCTCACTTCTTCTCTCTTTTTTTCCTTCTTTCCTTTTTTTTTTTTTTGCCCCCTTCTCTCTAGCACCTTTCTTCTCCCTTTTTTAGGTCGGCGTTCTTGGTGTTTTTAGGTTGAGATCAAATAGGCTGTGGTGGGCAGTGGGTGGTGGACATTTTTGTTGGGAAATTTAGACCCCGGTTGATAGAATCAACAAGTTTTAAACCCAAGTTGTTAATTAGATTTATTGTGAATAAAACTTGTTAAAACAAACAAACATCAATATCATGTCAAAATCATGCAGCAGAAAAGTAAATAAGACAAGATATAATAACCTAGGAAAACTAATGAAACAAACTAGTTTCACAGTAAAAAACCTGGAGGGAAACCTTCCCAAAAAGCAATCCACTATAATAAAGAGAAGTTTCAGATCTAGTACAAAACTTTTGTCCCTAGACTCTACAATCCTTGTAGATGAACTTACAGCAAAAATCTTCTACCGCTTCAGAACCTCTAAACTCTTCAATATATGAACACCACCCTTTTTGCACGAATCCCAGTACGTGACTAACCAATGATGCACGGTTCCCAGTACATGACTAACACACTAACTTGAAGAAGATTGTTGGTTGCAAAGTTCTTCACTTCATCAACAATGAAGATCAAGAAGCACTTAGTTACAAAACCCTAAGACGCAAAAGATGCAGTATCTTCTTTCAGAGAAAATAAAGCATCGGTCACCTTTTGCATGTATTCTCCTTGTATTCTTTTATATGGCGGCCTTTAAAAACAAGTCTTATATATATTTAGGGTTGTGAGAAAAGAAACCCTAAATACATAAGCATGGGCTAAAAATCATATCTGAAAAACTAATTTTCATACCTGTTGCGAGCTATCGAGAGCTATTAAGCTAGCTATCAAGATTTAATGAATTAGCACTTCTTCACTTGTGAGCTATCGAGAGCTATCGAGCTTTAATGAATAGCACTTCTTCATTTGTTTTATGGATAGATTTGCATGGCTTCAATACTAGACTTGAACTCTTGTTCCTTGAAGTACTAAACTCATCCTAGATCTACCCAAATACAAGAAAAATGTGTTTTGTCAAAGGATTAGCCAATTCCATAATGACATATGTTCCTAACATGATTTACATATGTCCTAACAATCTCCCCCTTTGGCAATCCGTGATAAAGCCACAACAAACAAATGAACATATGGAGAAGTCATAAAACACTCAACTCATACTCACTTGTTGAATACAATAAAATCTATTCTAACACAAACTCTTGAAAAACTTTGCAAGAAGAGAGTTTATGGCAAGTAGACTTTGACAACCTGTATTTCTGAAACACTTTAAACAAAACCTATCATGGCATCTTAATGTGAAACAGAAATAATAGATTACATACCGTAAATAAAAAACATGTGTATAAAGAAAGAAGAGAAACAACACATGTAGAGATAGGTGAAGAAGACATACATCATATATATATATATATATATATATCAAAGATAAGCACAATGTATGTAAACATGGTCACAAAACCGGTGTACAAGAAAAAGAAAGTAAGCACTCCCCCTAACAAGATGAAACACATCTCCCCCTTACAAGGACATGTATCTCTCTCCCTAAAATGTAGAATCTTAAAACGAAATCACATGTTCTCCACAATTTCTCCCCCTTTTTGTCATGATTAACAAAGGGTACAAGAAACTATAAAACTTCACCCGAGAAACATAAAGATAATCAAGGATAATCAAGGGGGCACAAGGAATTCATATAAATGCATGAATGTGATGAAACAAGATGCTATGGATGACAAGATAAAAGAAAGATGCAAAACATGTGAAAAAAAATGCATCCAAGAGGATCTCGATAGATTGAGAAGTTGTCGAGCAGCTATCGAGCAGAAGCCAACCTCCATGGATCGAATAGCTATCGAGCATCTATCGAGTAGACAGAAAGTTTCTCAATAGGTCGAGAATCTATCGAGTTTGATAAAATAAAATAAATTCAAAGAGAGGAAAAACACACAGAAAAGAATGCAATCAGGCAAGCTACTCAACCAAAGATCCAAACAACATATTAAAGCTCTCAAAAACATCTCTCAACATGAAAAATGTTAAGTACATAGATCCAAAACACACACACACACTAAACAAGTTTAACCAATTTTATATTTTGAAAACAAATTAAGACAGTTTAGTAAGCATACATTAACACAAGTATTTCTTGTGATGGCCAAATCACATTGTACCTGCACATGTATCAAAAGTAGCAAAAAATATTGCGTGTTGTATGTAAAAAAAAACATCGCAAGATTGCATAAATGTCTACATGTTATGGCGATTTAAGATATGAGAAAATCACTTTAACTCACACACAATCATAATTTTTTGATGGAGACTATCACCTTCAAGGTGCATCCTATAACTCCCACATCTCCTAGAATATACACTTGCAATCATATATAAAACATTTTGATTCTTTTTGCTTTTTATTTTTATTTGCATATTTTTCTTTTAAGCAAACTATGTATGGGCATATAAGAGAGAGAAAAGAAATATCCAATTATGTTAAGCATTTGACATTCCATTTTTACTATGCCGAAGTATACAAATGTCATTTCATGATTGACGGGCAACAATGGTGAGATGATTATTTATGTTTTTCTCTTAGAATTTTCTAGTCCTTCCCGTCAAAAAAGTGATACGAGTGTTAAGTACAAGAGATTACTTAATCTTACTCATCACAAACATGAGCCATAAAAGCTCACTTGCTTAGTTATGCATGGAGATGCTCATTTAAGCTACAAAAGATACAAAGTTTAGAGAACTTTGTTTCAATGGCCACCCAATGAACCCAAGTACCAATGTACACAAACACATTGTTTTTGTATTTTTCTGATTTTTCTCTCTTTTTTTTTTTTTTTTTTTGGAACACAAAACAAAATAAAAACTAAACAACCAAACAAAAATAGACAAACAACATGAAAACATGAAAGAAAGATGCATATGCATGAAAGCATGATAGAAAGGTGCAAATGCAAGAAAGCATTATTCCAAAAGCAAATAAGAAATCAAGCAAAGAGAGTCCTACCTTAGATAGAAAAAATTAAAGTAGAGGACAAACAGAAAAGACAATTAAGTCTTAGGCTCATTTCTCACCCACACAGCACGAGTCTTTGGCCGTGAAGATGAAAAGACACATGTCCTAGTATGTCTACTAAAGGACATAGAAAAATTAGAATTCTCCTAAAATTGAGTTAAAAAACTCAAAACTTTTAATAACTCTCCAAACAAAGGGGTAGGTCCTTGAGAGGAAATCTATGACCATTTGGACAATTGCTTATGAGGATACAACTTAAAACAATTAGGACGAATGTGTCTAGAAGCACCACAATGGTGACAAACATGAGGTCTAACAAAGGGTTTAGAATTAGCCAAATTAGTTTTAGATTTCATACCTTTATCATCTTTCTTAGATTGGAGCACAAAGACAATCCATGATCCAAAAGCCTTGGAAGAGGAGGGGTCGGAGGAAACAACATATCCAAGCCGGTCTTATCAGAACTAGGCTTTTGAGCACTCAATACCTCATCAAGCTTTGCACTAGACATCCTCTCTATTTGAGTTCTAGCTTAGTCCTCTACCTCAAGATTCTTGACCTTCTCTTCTAATGAGACGTTCTCCACAACAAGAGTCTTAACCAGCCTTATAGTCTCATCTAATTTGACTAATAGATCAACTTTTTCAGTTATTGTCTCATTAAGCTCTTTTCTACAATGATGACAAGTCTTTCCAGATTTTATGAATTTAGTGCATAACTTATCATAGACTTCTTGAAGGGTCATCTTCTTAGGTACTTCATCATCAGAAGAATTCTCATTGTCATTAGCACTCTCCATTATCATCGTATCGGTTGTGGCAGCAAAAGCCATAAAATGACCACATTCATCCACATACTCATCAAAAGAGTTATTTTCAATATCACTCCAAGTAGCAACCAACCCTTTATCTTTTGACTTCTTGGTCTTTTCCTTCATAAGGTAGTTTGGACACTCTATCCTTATAAGACCAAAACCTTTGCACTCATGGCACTAGATGAGGGGTTTCTTATTCTTGCCCTTCCTTGAGAATTTAGATTTCCTAGGAGGTTTGCCCTTATCCTTTTTCCTAAAATGAAGAAGTTTGATAATCTCATCAGTTATGAAGGTTAGATCATCATCCTCATCATCATTTTTGTAAAGTTGTAATTTACTACTATGTGTTTTGTTGGCTTTAATTCCGTGCCAAATTTGATTGTAATTTTACTCAATCTTTTGTATCCTGCATTTATAATGGGATTTAATTGTAAGGGTTGTGTGATAGAGAGAGAGAGAGTGAAGACTCAAGCAATTGAAGTCAAAAGAGTTTTTGCGGGTAGCTCGCGACTAAGCATCCCGCGAAATGATGCATGTGCCCTGCACATGACTAGAATGCGAAGAGTCAGGACAGATGGAGACAATTATGTTTCGCGAGTAGCTTACGGGTAAGTTTTCCCGTGATACACTCGCGAAACATTCTATTTTGCTAGACTGTGCTATCTGATACACACTTTCTGTACCCATATTATATATACCCACATTACTCACAAAAGTTGAAGAGTGCTTTAGAGAGAAAACCCTAGCCACAAATCTTGAGAGTTAGAGATTGTTATACCCACATTTCTCTACACAATTGCTTGTGGAATTTCCTCTACTCCTACCTTTCCATTTCCATACCATTGAGAGGTTGATAGCCCAAACACTTACCACACCCTTTCAGAGTGTTCAATGAGGTTTTAGTGCTGCTGGGAAGTATTGGAAGAAGTCAAGGATGGCAGGTACAACATGGAGCTTGTTGCGGGATCCGGAGAGCTAGACAAGACACGGTTCTGAGAAGTCTTGTTGGAATAGAAGCTTGGAGGGCTTAGGCACATCGGGTAGATTAAGCTTAGAGGGTCTCTTGCTAACCTATGTATCCCAACTGATTGTCTAGTGGATTGATTACCGCTTGGAGGGCGGCGAAGAGGCTTTTCACCAAGTTCTTCGGTTTCCTTTTCGATAACACATCAACGTGTTATCTTGTGTTTGCATTCTTCTTCCCTACTCTTTTACCTTTCATTTTACTGCTATGTTATAATGTTTATGGGTTAGAGTAGCTTGTTTGTTTATCCGCTCGAATTTACTCTATTCCACACTTAGTATTAAGTTAGAGTAAAATTAATCGATCCATAACTTTAATTTGGGGGTCTAAATAGCTCTTGTACTTTCACACATTTTCGAGCATTCAATCTTCATCTTCATCTTCAGAATCCTCAATCTCTTCCTCTATATCCTTAAGAGCCAAGTTTCTACTCTTTCCACCTTTTCCCATTAAACCTAATTCCATCTCATAGGTTTGAAGGTTCCTTACAAGCTCAGTCAAAGGAATTTGATCAATGTCCTTCACTTCTTCAATGACAGTGTTCTTGGCATGGAATCTTTCAATGATAGTGATCTTGGCATGGAATCTTAGCATAGAACTCATCAAAGGTTTCATCCTCCTCCATCCTTCTTTCTTCAAAATTACTAGTGAGTCTTTAAAGCTTCACAGTCTTTACTACCTTCATAGGTGGTCTCAAGAATGGTCCATGCTTCCTTGGTACCTTCCGTGGATGATATTTTCTTGAATTCTTCATTGGCCACCCTGCAAAACAAAGCATTCAAGGCCTTACTGTTGAAATTTTTCGCTATGATTATTGCTTCATCCTAATCCACCGGCGCTTCCTTTGGCTTAATCCAACCAACTTCAATAGCTTGCCATACCTGTTCACCTAAAACTTGCAAAAAAACTTTCATACGAACTTTCCAGCATGCATAATTAATGCTATCAAATAAAGGAGGTATAATAAGAGACTGTCCTCTTTCCATGACAACAAAGGTCAAGGATCACACTCAGGAAATTAATCCAATCAGAGTGTACCCACTTTGATACCACTTGTTGGGAAATTTAGACCCCAGTTGATAAAATTCACAAGTTTTAAACCCAAGTTGTTAATTAGATTTATTATGAATAAAACTTGTTAAAACAAACAAACATCAATATTATGTCAAAATCATGCAGCGAAAAAGCAAATAAGACAAGATATGATAACCCAGGAAACCAATGAAACAAACTAATTTCACAGTAAAAAACCTGAAGGGAAACCTTCCTATAAAGCAATCCACTATAATAAAGAGAAGTTTCAAATCTAGTACAAAACCTTTGTCCCTAGACTCTACAACCCCCATAGATGAACTTACAACAGAAACCTTCTACCGCTTCAGAACCTTTGAACTCTTCAATATATGAACGCTACCCTTTTTGCATAGATCCCAATACGTGACTAATCAATGATGCACAGCTCCCAGTACGTGACTAACACACCAACTTGAAGAAGATTGTTAGTTGCAAAGTTCTTCACTTCATCAACAATGAAGATCAAGAAGCGCTTGGTTACAAAACCCTAAGGTGCAAAAGATGCAACAGCTTCTTTCAGAGAGAATAAGGCATCGGTCACCTTTTGCATATATTCTCCTTGTATTCTCTTATGTGACGGGCTTTAAAAATAAGTCTTATATATGTCTAGGGTTGTGAGAAAAGAAACCCTACACAAATACATAAGCATAGGCCAAAAATCAGATCTAAAAAATTGATTTTCATACCTGTTGCGAGCTATTGAGAGGTATTGAGAGTTATCGAGCTAGCTATCGAGATTTAATGAATCAGCACTTCTTCACTTGCGAACTATCAAGCTTTAATGAATTAGCACTTCTTGAATCAGCACTTCTTCATTTGTTTCTTGGACAAATTTGCATGGTTTCAATACTTGACTTGAACTCTTATTCCTTGAAGTACTAAACCCATCCTAAATCTACCCAAATACAAGTAAAGTGCGTTTTGTCAAAAGATTATCTAATTCCATAATGACATATATTCCTAACATGATTTACATATGTCCTAACAATTTTTGTGGCTGGGGTTGCTTAGTTGGTTTTGGCTGGGGTTGAGATCGAGGTGGGTGGGTGGTTGAGATCGGGCTGGGCTTGAGATTGGGGTGGTTGGTTGAGATCAGGCTGTGGGTGGTTGAGATCGAGCTGGGGTTGAAGATCGGGCTATGGGATGGTTGAGATCGATCTCTGTATTTTTTTTATTTATTTATTTCATTGATGCTTGTGGGTTTGTCTAGTTGCTAAGAAAATCAAGAAAAGGAATGAAAATTATGGGTTTGATGGATTGTGGGTAGTGGTTAGTTGTGGGTTTTGTGGAGATGGTGAATGGTGGGTTGTAAGGGTTGACATCAAATCAAAGAGAGAGAGAGAGAGAGAGAGAGAGAGGGAAAAGAGTGATAGAAAGGGGGACAAAGAGAAATCAATAAGAAAAATGAATAATTTTTAGCTGAAATGTGAAAATAGAACCTTTGTTGTTAGGTGTGTTTAAAAGTAAGATGCTAAAATGAATAAAGTGGCTTTTTGAAGTGTTAAGTGCTATATTTTTTAGCATTCTTGATGTGAATGCTCTTATTGTAGCAAGTTGCTAAAATTTTTAAGATTTGGCACCCTTGATAAAAATGGGGTTTTGGTATTTTTGTTGCTATTTTTAAGATTTAGCATTTATCACACCTTTGAAGTGAATGCTCTTAAGTACAATGTTTATATAGATCTTGTTACTTGCATATCTCGTAATGGTAGAGACTAGAGAGTAGAAATACATAAATCTCTCAGCAAAAAAGAGATACGTAAATCAAAAGTCGTAGTGCTACTATTCCATCGATAATGCTGCAATTGATGAAATGATTCTTGTGCCTATTTCTTTGAGGTATGCTCACGACACATCCAAGAAGAATATTTGTCCAATTTTCCATTTGTACCTACTTCATGTTAGAAGAATGTATGCTTAAATAGACTAAAGAACCCATTGAATTTTCATGCACTAACTGTCTACATTGTATTACTTCTATATTTTACACTTCATAATTATTCTTGTATACTATACCTTGTGCTTTTGTATTAACTAAATGATGTCTCGCGCGATGCACATATACTTTAAAATTTCATTTGAAATCATTTTTATGTATATTAAAATCTATATATAAAACTTATTTTGTTTTATAATATTTATGTTTGTCCGCAATATTGTTGAATGCTTTGAAACTTGATCTTCTTAATTCTATTTTATTTTTGAAAAATTGTATAACACAATAAGACAATAAGACTATAACATATTATAATATTTATATTAAAAGTAGACTTTATTTTTTAAACTAATTAAATGATTTTGAAGTCTATATAATTAAGAATTTAAAGCATAAAAATACTTTTATATCCAAAAATTACATAAATTTATGCAACCTTCCAAACAATTCTTCAACCACTCCATTCTCACAACCAAAAATGGAGACCCCAATCTCAAACACCAAATTCATTTTTTCAATAAAATTAAGGAAATTATTTGTAAGTATCATCATAAAGAGAACCTGGTTAAACAAAGATAAATTGACTAAAAACATAAAATATGATTTCCTTTAATTGGGATTTCGTATCCTTTATATATAAACACAGAAAACACTTTGAATCATCATTGATTTTTATTTTTATTACTATGGCTCGTACCGCACAAAATAGTAGTAAAAAAACCTAGAAAAAAAAAAAGAAAAAAGAAAAAACCTAACTTCATAAATAGTCAATTAGAAGGATTTTTTTTTCTTTCCCTTTAATTCTAAAATAAAATACGTTTGTAACTTTCCCACACCAAAATTCCAAACACCCAAGACTTAAAATCAGTCATAGCCTTCACAAAATCTACAACATTCGACAACATCAAAACTGTACAACTTAGGTTTTTTTTTTTTTTTTTTTGGGGGGGTACATTTTAGAGGAGTACTAATACCGGTTTAAAGGTTGGTACAATATATTTTTCCAGTATGGCCGGTATCGATATGATATTGACTTTCCTGCACTTAATACTTCGAGTTTCCAGAAGACCGAGATATGACAAGTCTTTTCCCCACTTTTTAGGACTTTAGGAAGGGGAGGATAATAAGAACTAGGAGAGGTGCTCACTGAATACCTTGAGTCTCATGAAGACTAAGATATGACAAGTTTTTTTTTTTTTTTACTTCACTAGAACTTTTAAGAGAGATGGAGGAGGTTTTGGTGTACTTTGGAATGAAGGAGGAGGGGGGGGGGGGGGGTAATATAATAGTGGATGGAGGGTTCCAGGAGGAAGGGCCATAAATTTGGAGTTGGTGAAAATGAAGAAAAAAAAAATCAAATTCGGGAGCTATTGGAGGTCAAGTGCCAATCGACACTCAGACCCAGTGATGATGATTTCTCTTCATTTTTCATTTAAATTAGACATTAATGCTCTGATTTTCTTCAATTTTTTTACTTAAAAACATCAACTTGGTCCCCAAGTTCAACCATTACCATTTGCTCATGCGATGCACGGATAATATTGTTATGATGTAAGATTGTTTTGGAGAATGTTGCACATATATTATAACATAATTGTTATAGAACTTTGTTAGTAATGAGTTTTAAAAAAAAAAAAAAAAAAAATCTTATAGCATTTCAATGACTTAATGGTGGTAGGAGGCCAGCATGACAATGGTGGCGACCCCCCAGATTCCTCTCTTTCTCTCTCTTAAAAATGCTTTGTCAATATCAAGTCTTTTGTTTTAATAATAGTGAAACAATGCATTTCATTTAACAATCCACAACATTTTTGTGTCTCTCTATCTCTACCTAGGTCCTTATCTAATTAGCTTAATGTCTTTATCTTTCTTCATTTATTTTTATTTTTTTTTTTTTTTTTGCTTTTGTTTATAATACTAAAATGGTGGGTATGCTAAAAGACATAAAGAAGAAAGAAATGTGTGGTGTAAGCTCAAACAATTAATGAGAGATTAATGAGATAACAATAAAAATAAGTTAATGTGATATTTTGGGCAACAGTAAAAAAAAAATACTTAATGAAAAGAAGTAAAAAGAGGCTAAATGCAACATTAGAACACCAAAGGACAAGACTTCATGCACTCTTGCAATATAGATTTTTCCAAATTATCAGCAATTATTCAACTCTATGGTAAGGGTTTTTTTTTTTTTTTTTTTTTGGAGGAAGAAAACTCTATGGTAAGTTGTGGTCCAAACAATTAGGAAAATGGCATATCATTAATTTTAATATGTTCACTAATTGAACTAATTAAAATTAATTGTTCATTATCACATGTGGTTGGATTTAATTTGTGAGGAAGCATCTTAGCCTTTAAAATTTAATTTGATGATAACTTTCAATCTAGTGGTCTGATTGAGGACCGTGACTAGTCATTTTGATCATTATGATTTTAAGATCATTTTTATAAGGAGGAATTAAGGATCCAACAGCTAGTATTAAGATGCGGCCTCTAGGTGTGAAATTTACATTTTACCCTCTAGATAAGATTAAATGTGGGTTGCAAAATGAGATGTCTACATCATGTTATACAATGCCAAAAATTAAATATGCTCATCATATGAATTTTATAGAAATTAAAGTGAGCAAAACATTAGTGTTTTTTCTTAGTCTTATTTTTTCATTTCTTTATTCGAATATGAAATTTGAATTTGATTTGATATTATTGCTGCAATATATTTTTATGTTTTTGATTTTATTCATCAATAAAATTTAGAGTGACACGTGGAAGAGGAACTAGATATAATTGTCAAAATCTCAAGTATAAATAGAGGCTAACTCTACCCAAAAAAAAAAAAAAAAAAGTACACCACACACAATTGAGAACACACCAGAGATCATTTGTACTTAAATTCTTTGGAGATACAGTAGTTTGTAGGCAAATCAAGTAGCCCTTAAGCTTTGTAGAAGACTTTATGATTGTAAGTTGCTTCCTTTGTAAATGTGATTGTAGGGGCAAAGGCCCAAGATCATACCATGGGCCTTGGGTCTCGTATGGGAAATTCGACCACGTCCGAGGAGAAGACGTGGGTGCCAAAAGGGCTCCCGGCCTAATTCTTGTGGGCCTAAAGATGTTTAAAAGGCGATCCGAGGAGAAATGTCTCCTCGAACGTACTAAATATGGCTCAAACATGCACTCTGCCTGCTAGAAGGACCCACCCCAACGAGCATTAGTAATAAGAATGAGTCCCACAAGCCCGTAAGAAGGAAGAAAGCGTAGGATGCCAAGGGTGAGGCTACAGCTACCACATTAAATGCATGGCAGCTACTTTTCTGGTCGCATTAATGTGGAGAGGACTTGTGAACAGTGTTGCCTTGGCTACCACAACTCACAGAAAGATGGAAGAATATCCGATGGGACAAGAACTTAAGTGAAGGTCTAGATGATCAACAAGTGTAAGGCCCTGATGACTTCAAGAAGGCTATATAAGAAAGGGGAGTCCCCATGAAGAGGGGGAGGGAGAAAAAAGGAACTTAGAACAGAAGAATGGTGCAAGAACCATAGCCTATGAGTAGGGACCGGTATACATCCTTCACGTCTCCTCAAACTGAATATCTAACGGACGTGAAGGGGATTTTCTTACTTTCAATTGTTGCATGGCACAATTTTAGCTAGAATACACTTCGTTAAGGCCTAGTTCTGTAGCCCATTCTCTATAAATTCATTGTTTCGGGCTCCTTGGGCCAGAACCCCATACCTATTGGGCCTGGGTCTTGAATTGTGACCCTACAATTGGCGCCATCTGTGGGGAGAACTTGTGCCTCAACAAGTGAGACCATTAGAGATGGAAGGATCAAGTCTGCGCCAAATGGGACACGCAGACTCCCAACGACAGGACAACTTTTTGAACCTCGAACGGGAAAGAGGTCAAAATAAGCGACGAGAGGGTAGCATAAATACCTCCCACACAAGCAGAAGTCGCTCGAAAGGGAAAGGTCACGTATCCCAAAAACGGGACAATAATAGGGCTCTACAGCAAGAAATCGACGACTTGAAGAAGAAGTTGCGCCGAGCATAGCGAAGGCGTCCTTCCCCCAATCTGGACACCAACAATGAGGAGGACAATGAGTACAGGCGAAGATTGAGAACCCCGCCAAGTGAAACCTTCTCCTATGAGGAAAAGCAACCTCACAAACGTGGCCACAAAAGCCCGTCCTACAAGGGCCTAGCAAATGACGCCATGAGTAAGGCCTTGGACTGCATCTCTCAGTCACCCTTCACGCGTAGGATAAAGGGGGCTGAGCTTCCTCGGCGGTTCCACCAACCCACTTTTGCCATATATAATGGTTGGATAGACCCCGTAGAGCACGTAAGCTAGTTTAACCAGATGATGGCCGTCCATTCCAAGGATGAGGCATTGATGTGTAAAGTGTTTCCGTCCAGTTTAGGACCCATGGCGATGAGATGGTTTGACAGCCTCAAGCCAAACTCCATAAATTCTTTTAAGTAGCTAACACAGGCTTTCGGTTCTTGCTTCATAACGAGCAGCAGGGTTCCTCGGCCCTTAGATTCCCTCATGTCCTTGTCCATGCGAGAAGGAGAGACCCTGAAGGCCTACTCAGACAGGTATTGGGAGATGTATAACGAGATAAAGGGAAATTATGATGACGTCGCCATCAGTACATTCAAGAGAGGCCTGCTAACAGAGCACGGTTTAAGAAAGTCCCTGATTGGGAAACCGATCACCAACGTGTGTCAACTTATGGACCGAATCGACAAGTACAAGAGAGTCGAAGAGGACCAACAGAAGAGAAAGGGAAAAGCAAAGGTTGTCCCTCAAGAGAGGAAGGACTTCAGGTCGGACCGCTTTAACAACAGTAACCGGCCGAGAAGGGATTACTCGGAGCAGTTTGGATCCACCGGGGCACAAGCAGTCCATGTTGTGTTTCGAGAACCACTACACAAGATCCTAGAGAAAGTCAAGAACGAACTGTTCTTTCAATGGCCAAGTAGGATGGCAGGCGACCCTGAGAAATGTAACCAGAGCCTATATTGCGAATATCACCAAGAACCGAGCCATATCACAAATGACTGCAGAAATCTGAAAAACCACTTAGACCGGCTGGTCCGAGAGGGAAAGCTGAGACACCTCTTGCATCATCCTGTTGGACGGCAGGAGCAGACGAGCGTCGAGGCAAGACAAAGCACATTGAGACCGCCTATTGGCACGATAAACGTCATTCTCGCTGCTCCAGGAAGAACCGGCTCCCATCCTTCTAGAGTGATGTCGGTGGCCCGACTCCCCGTTAAAGCTGACGATCGGGAGTCTAAGAGGGCTAAAGGGATGGCCTCACCCACTCTCGGATTCTCGGATGAGGATAAAATTGGAACTATCCAGCTCTACGACGATGCTTTAGTCATCACACTTAAGATTGGGGGATATGACGTGAAGAGGGTGCTAGTCGATCAGGGCAGTACCGTGGAAGTAATGTACCCCGACTTGTACAAGGGGCTAAAGCTGAGACCAGAAGACCTGACAGCATATGACTTCCCTTTGGTGAGTTTTGAAGGGAAAACTGTCACTCCGAAAGGCCAGATTAGGCTGCCTATACAGACAGGCTCGGACATAGTGGAGGTGGACTTCATAGTGGTGGACGCATACTCACCCTACACCGCGGCTTCATGCCCTAGGAGCTGTATCATCAACCTTACACCAAAAGGTGAAGTACCCGTTGGAGGGTCGGGTCAAAGAAGTGATAGGGGACCAAGCCGTGGCCTGGCAATGCATGGTGTCTGCCATCTCACGACGACCGAGTACTGAACCCTCTACCACTGTCGAGGATGGCTTATAGCAATTAACAATCCTAGCCCTGGCCCCAGGTGGTGGGGGACCCGCCGAGGAGGCGAGTTGTGAGGATTTGGAAAAAAATTTTGTGGGCTCCGATCCGGAAATATTTTTTCAGGTCGGCTCAGAACTGTCGCCCCAAGAGAAGGAAAAGCTAATTGGCTTTCTCAGAAAAAATGTGGATGTGTTTGCATGAGACTCCTACGAGGCTCCAGGGGTCGATCCGAATTTCATTTGCCACCATCTTAATGTTAGCCTGGCCGTGACACCTAAGAAACAACCTCCTCGGCGACCGTCGAAAGAGCATGCGGATGCGGTGAGGGAGGAGGTAATGAAATCAAAGAAAGTAGGGGCTATCAAAGAAGTTTTTTACCCCGAGTGGCTGGCCAATATAGTTGTGGTGAAGAAGAAGAGTGGGAAGTGACGAGTCTGCGTGGACTTCACAAACTTGAACAAGGCCTGCCCGAAGGATCCTTTCCCTATGCCTCCGATAGACCGATTGGTGGATTCGAACGTGGGACACCCTCGAATGAGCTTCTTAGATGCCTTTCAAGGTTGTCGACGACCAAGAAAAAACGGCTTTTGTCACCCCCGTTGGAAACTACCACTATAAGGTGATGCCCTTTGGCTTGAAGAACGCCAGGTCGACCTACCAGAGGATGAGGACCAGGATGTTTGAACTATAGATGGGCAAGAGCATTGAAGTCTATATAGACGACATGGTGGTGAAGAGTAAGTTAGTGTCCGATCACGTGAAGGACCTCGGTGATGTCTTTGAAATTCTGAGAAAGTATAGGCTGCGCCTGAACACGTCCAAATGTTCGTTCGGAATGGGATCAGGGAAATTCTTAGGTTATATGGTAACCCATAGAGGTATTGAAGTCAGCCCCGACCAAATTAGAGCTATCCATAGCCTGCAGCCTCCTCGGAACCCCAAGGAGGTCCAAAAGCTCACTGCCATGATTGCCGCCTTGAACCGTTTTATCTCTCGGTCGGCAGATAGATGTAGGCCTTTCTTTCTCTTATTAAACAAGTGGAGAGGGTTCTAGTGGACAGAAGAATGCACCCTGGCCTTCCAACAGCTCAAAGAGTATCTGTCTCGGCTGCTAATCATGTCCAGTCCCGAAGCCGACGAGGTTTTATTCGCCTATATTGCCGTGGCCCTTCATGCAATCAGCCTGGTGCTGATCCGGGTGGACAATGGCATACAACGACTTGTCTACTACATGAGCAAGTCGTTGCATGAGGCAGAAATCTGTTACCTCCCCCTAGAAAAGGCCATCTTAGCGATCGTGCAAGCCACGAGAAAGCTCCCCCACTATTTCCAGGCACACACCGTTGTTATATTAACTCAACTCCCGCTTAGGTTAATACTCAGAAATGCCGATTACACAGGAAGAATAGCTAAGTGGGGGACCATTCTTGGGGCCTTCGACATTAGATACATGCCTCGTAGCGCTGTGAAGGGCCAAGTCCTCGCGGACCTAGTAGCTGAGTTTGCTGAACCCTCACCAGAAAAGGGGGAAGAGGTACCAATCATGGATGAGAAATTAGTCGGCACAGTCTCTCAGCAAAGTCCCACCTATTGGAAAGCATATGTGGACGGCACGACAAATCAAAAGGGCTCTGGGGTAGGGCTCGTCCTGATTTCCCCCGAGGGGGTTACCATCGAAAAATCGTTAAAACTGGGCTTCTTAGCCACGAATAACGAGACAGAATATGAGGCCTTGTTGGAAGGAATGTCTATGATCCAGAAACTGGGCGGGAAATCCATAAACATGTTCTCAGACTCAAGACTTGTCGTAGGATAAGTAAATGGGGAATTGGAGGCGAGGGATGAAAGAATGCAAGAGTACCTAGTCCAAGTTAAGCACTTGCAGGTGCGTTTCAACTATTTCAGCCTAATGTATGTATCCAGGAGCGTAAACACCCATGCTGACTCCCTTGCCACGCTAGCCACCTCCTCGGCGTAATCCCTCCCTCAAGTTATACTCGTAGAAGATCTATACAGGCCCTCGTGGTGAAAACCGAGTTGGTGCATGTTCATAGCGCCAGGGCAGGGCCTAGCTGGATGGATCCTCTAGTACTCTTTTTAAAGGATGACGTCTTACCCAAAGAGAAAAGCGAGGCCGACAAGATTAGAAGAAAGGCTTCTCGATTCTGGCTGTCCGAGAACTTGAAACTGTATAAGCGCTCATTTTCAGGACCGTACTTGCTATGTGTACACCCAGATGCCACTGAGCTTATCCTAGAGGAATTGCATGAAGGAATTTGTGGGAGCCATACAAGGGGTAGATCCTTGTCCCAAAGGGCCATAAAGCAAGGTTATTGGTGGCTGAGCATGCAGATAGAGGTGCACGAATACATGAAGAAGTGCGATCAATGCCAGAGGTTCGCCCCAAATATACATCAACCAGGCGGGACCCTCAATCCGCTGTCCAGCCCTTGGCCATTCGCGCAGTGGGGCCTGGATATCCTAGGGCCATTTCCTAAAGTAGTAGGGAACAAAAGGTTCCTTCTCGTCGACACGGATTATTTCACAAAATGGGTCAAAGCTGAGCCGTTGGCAAACATTAGAGACATTGATGCTAAGAAATTTATTTGGAAGAACATCGTCACCAGGTTCAAAGTCCCTCACGCCCTAATCTTGGACAACGGTCTCTAGTTTGATAGTAAAGCTTTCAGAAGGTATTGTAGCGAGTTGGGAATTGCGAATAGATACTCCACACCGGCTTACCTACAGGGGAATGGGCAGGCCGAAACCGTCAACAAGGTTATAGTAAATGGGCTGAAGAAGAGGTTAGATGACGCGAAAGGAAGATGGGTAGAAGAATTGCCCCATGTCCTGTGGACGTACAGTACCACGCCACGCAGATCCATAGGGGAAACCCCTTTTTCAATGACCTATGGAGCTGAGGCCGTCATTCCTCTTGAGACAAATTTCCCAACACTAAAGACCAGCACATTCTGTCCTAATGTTAACAACGGGCTGCTGGAAAAAAGCTTAGACCTCATCGAGGAAAGAAGGGAGAGAGCAATGGTCTAACTCACCTACTACCAGCATAAGCTCAAGCAAGGTTATGATACCAAGGTAAAGCTAAGACCCCTAACACCTGGGGTCTGGTATTAAGGAAAGTTCTGGGCACTGCAAGAAATCCCGCGTGGAGAAAGCTCAGACCAAATTGGGAAGGCCAATATCATATCACCTCGGTGGCCGGCATAGGGGCCTACATTTTAGAAGATTTGGATGAACATGTAGTGCCACGTCCTTGGAATGTAAATAACCTGAAAAGATACTATTATTAATGAAAGTTCGTATTCTTGGTGCCACCCACTGTGCATTTTTATTTGAGTGTTAAACAGAACCCAGGTCCTGCGTGGCTCCTCGGACCACAAGCTAGGGGGAAATTAACCACTACGCGGTTTTATCTAAGTGTTAAACAGAACCCAGGTCTGCGTGGCTCCTCGGACCACAGGCTAGGGGGAAATTAACCACTACGCGATTTTATCTAAGTGTTAAACAGAACGCAGGTCTGCGTGGCTCCTCGGACCACAAGTTAGGGGGAAATTAACCACTACGCAGTTTTATCTAAATGTTAAATAGAACTCAGGTCCTGCGTGGCTCCTTAGACCACAGGCTAGAGGAAAATTAACCACTACGCAATTTTATCTAAGTGTTAAACAGAACTCAGGTCCTGTGTGGCTCCTCGGACTACAGGCTAGGGGGAAATTAACCACTACGCAGTTTTACCTAAGTGTTAAACAGAACCCAGGTCTGCGTGGCTCCTCAGACCACAGGCTAGGGGGAAATTAACAATTACGCGGTTTTATCTAAGTGTTAAACAGAACGCAGGTTTGCGTGGCTCCTCGGACCACAGGCTAAGGGGAAATTAACCACTATGCGGTTTTATCTAAGTGTTAAACAAAACCCAGGTCCTGCGTGGCTCCTCGGACCACAGGCTAGGAGGAAATTAACCACTACATGGTTTTATCTAAGTGTTAAACAGAACCCAGGTCCTACGTGGCTCCTCGGACCACAGGTTAGGGGAAAATTAACCACTACGCGGTTTTATCTAAGTGTTAAACAGAACCCAGGTCCTGTGTGGCTCCTCGGACCACAGGCTAGGGAGAAATTAACCACTACGTGGTTTTATCTAAGTGTTAAATAGAACCCAGGTTTGCGTGGCTCCTCGGACCACAGGCTAGGGGGAAATTAACCATTGCGCGATTTTATCTAAGTGTTAAACAAAACCCAGGTCTGCGTGGCTCCTCGGACCACAGGCTAGGGGGAAATTAACCACTACGCGGTTTTATCTAAGTGTTAAACAGAACCCAGGTCCTGCGTGGCTCCTCGGACCACAGGTTAGGGGGAAATTAACCACTACGCAGTTTTATCTAAGTGTTAAATAGAACCCAGGTCCTACGTGGTTTCTCGGACCACAGGCTAAGGGGAAATTAACCATTACGCGGTTTAATCTAAGTACTAAATAGAACCCAGGTCCTGCGTGGCTCCTCGAATCACAGGCCTTGGGGAAATTGGTTACTATCCTCATATTCATACTTAGCCGTATTGCTTAAACTACAAGTAATGGGTTATCCTCGGAAGTCTAGTAACACAGTCAGAATTCATTCATAATGAAGACAAAAATGGAAGCAGAAAAATGAAGTTCAAAAAAGAGAAATTATATCATTCATTAAGCTTTGAGATACTCCATCTTACAAACACTAACAAAGGCTAAGGAAATGAAAAACAAAGCAAAACAATTACAAGAGAGGTCCTACACTATCATCCTAAGCTTTATCTTGAGTTGAGCTTTTTGTAGGGTCCTCAGCTGCGGGACGGTCATCTCCTGCTGTAGGTTTGGGTCCAGCCTCTTTGGCTTGCGCAACCACGTCCCTTATAGTGAGGGCGTCCTCAGGCGACGTGTCCTTGGGTGATGGCTGCATCTCCTCGTTCCCCCCTTTCCCTTCAAGTATGGTGGAGTCGGGAACAGTGGTCGGGGTGGAAGGGAGCTCCTCAGGGGGATCAAAACTAGGAATCTCGCGAATATCCTCAGGGAAAAAGAAATTCTCGATCCTCCTAAGGTCGAAGACCGCAAAAACTGCTACCCGGTCCAAGGCTACTCCCCAGGACTCAGTGACGTAGTCCCTACAAACCACGGCCACCTCCTCAATCAGCCTGGCTTCAGTATCCATCACTTCGCGCTCGTAGCAAGCTGCCACCGCAACCTCAGTCGCCTCCCTGGCCAAACGAGTCGCCTCCTTTGCCTGTAGCAGCTGAGCCTTGAGGTCCGAGACCATTTGCCTCTCAGTCGCAAGGTTTATCTCAGTTGTATGAAGTTATTGGCGCATATCCTCAGCCTGCTTCATTGTGGTCTTCAGCCCCGCCTCGGCACTGTCCCGGGCCTTGAGTGCCTCTTTGACCTCCTTGCTTAAGCGCTCTTTATCTAGCTTGAGAGCGCCCGCAGCCTTCTCTGCGGTGAGGTGGGACTGAACCTCAGCGTTCAGCTCTTCCCGAGAATTCTTCGCCCACTCCTCAGTGACGAAGACCTGTTAAGTGACCTGCACAGAGGTAACAGAGAAATCATTAAAACAAAAATGACAGATAGATGAGCATGGAATAAAGAATCCGAACAGGCAAGGATCTTCATTTTACCATGGCGAGATCTCTCTTCAACGACATGAAGAGGTCAGGTTTCCTGGTGGCTCAAAGCCCTTCCATATCACGAGGCAGGATGAGGGGCTACTATAGGGCCTCGGTAAGGTAGGACGCCTGCCCCCGCTGGGACTTCCAAAGAGTCACATCCCACGGAATAGGGACGCCATCCAACTCCAGGCGAAGGGACCAAGTGCATTGCTCCCTCCTAATGGCCGCCTCCTCTCGGCTGCCAATGGACTTCGTCCTTTTGTCCTTTGGCTCCTTTCCTTTTTTCTGTTGTTTAGCCTTCTGAGGGCCGACCTCACCTTCCTCTAATTCTTCCACTGGCCTTTTTCGCCTCAAATTGGGAATTGGTTGTAGCGCGGGGTTAGTGGAAGAAGGAGGAGGGATTTTAGCTGGAACTTGCTCCTTAGGGGCATCCTTGGAGGGCTGCCCCTTGTTCCTATTGGACATGAGCCCCCTCAGCCCGGACCTCAATTTCAAATCCATACCAACCTCTTCGATTTCCTGGCTCATGTCAATCTGAGCAATCACCAAGCCAATAGGGTCGGCCGCTGAGAATCGGTCAAGATCCGAGCCGGAATCTGAAAGCTCTACAGGCCTTGTTGACACCTCGCCCTCCTCAGCAAACTAGAATTGGTCAATTTCAGCCTCAAGGGATGAACGCGAAGAGTCAATTCCATCCCCGGGAACGGCTACCTCTTGGAGGACGCGCTGAATGGGCAGTTGGACTGGTGGTAGGTCTCTCCGAGCAAGGAACCTTGGTTTGGAGACGTCGATACGGGCTAATCGGGGACTTCCAGCCCTTATTGCTTGACCCACGTCCACAAAAGCGTGAGAAAGGGGCTCGTAGTCCAAGATAAGGGGAGCGGCACGTAGTTACCCGTCTTCGCTTACAAAGATATCGGACCTTAGAAGGTAGTTGAGGGCTTGGACGTCGACCAAACTTATCCTCGGAGTTGTTTATTCTTTGTCTGCAAAATACCCAAAATGAGGGTTATGTCAGTCCAAGAAGGCAAATAATCAAAACCAAAATCGAAATAAGTGAAAGGAAAGCTCAAAACTAAGATCCCCACCAGGGGATCTGACCTTATAGTGCCCCACCTGGTGTTCCCGCCCTAACTGGGCAGTGAAGACCGTCGTGCCATGTTCTGGAGACAATCAAATGGTCCTCCTTCAAGCCTTTGTTAGACTTGGGAAGGCAGGATATCAGTCTCACCTCGTCGGACCTGGATTTCAGATAATACGACTCATTGAGGCAATGGCACTCATACAAGTGAACTACATCGTGCCATGAGAGGCCAAGGTTCATCTGTTTGTTTAGAGCGTCTACGCACCCTAGGATCCGGAACATGTTAGCGGTGCACTGGTGGGGGGCCAGCCTATGACCGCACAAATAATCCCTAGTTATCCTCCCCATAGGGATCGTCATTCCTCCTTCTATGAAAGCGATCATAGGAATGGCGACTTATCTCGTCCCTCTCTTGGTTAAGATCTGGTCTGAGGAGCAGTATTCTAGACTCACTCCCGGCGAGATACGGTATTTGGCCCTAAAACCTTCCATACCAACCGGAGAATCTTCCATTTTCTGGAACTTACCCATCTTACTAACCCTAGGTGGTACAAAGAAGGTTCACTAAGAGAAGGAAGCTGAGAAGAACAACAGAGAAGAAAAACTAAGGAATACTGGGAAATGAACACTTATGGGAGCGAAGATCCTAAACCTCTCGAGCTTTCGAAGAACTCGCCGGAAATCCTCACGGAAGTGGCTATGGACTTTTGAATGTTTTGCAAGAGGAAGTACTGGAATGCTCTGGGGCGTTTGAGTGCTTTTTCTAAAAAGAGGAAGCAATTCCCCTCAGAAGCCTTATATAGCAAAGAGAAACTGAACCAGATTACTCCCGCCCAAAGAATCGGGGAAATATCAACCGTTGATTAGGCACCCTACCGTTGGATGCGGGGGACATAAAGCCACCTAGCGCAATTAATAGCGCCTCGTGGGTTACGAAACGCCAGTAGCAATAATGAGGCACGTGAGGCTGTACTTCCACATGCGTGAGTCGAGAAGTTATAATAAGTTATCCCATAAGTATCAAAATCCCACCTTTTCTCCTCGGATAAAAGGGAAAACCTGGAATTTTGAGGGGCTATTGTAGGGGCAAAGGCCCAAGATCATACAATGGGCCTTAGGTCCCATATGGGAAATTCGACCACGTCCGAGGAGAAGACGTGGGTGCCAAAAGGGCTCCTAGCCCAATTCTTGTGGGCCTGAAGATGTTTAAAAGGCGGTCTGAGGAGAAATGTCTCCTCGAACGTACTAAATATGGCTCAAACATGCACTCTGCCTGCTAGAAGGACCCACCCCAACGAGCATTAGTAACAAGAATAAGTCCCACAAGCCCGTAAGAAGGAAGAAAGCGTAGGATGCCTAGGGTGAGGTTGCAGCTGCCACATTAAATACATGGCAACTACTTTTCTGGCCGCATTAATGTGGAGAGGACTTATGAACAGTGTTGCCTCGACTACCACAACTCACAGAAAGACGGGGGGATGTCCGATGGGACAGGCACTCAAGTGAAGGTCTAGATAATCAACAAGTGTAAGGCCCTGATGACTTCAAGAAGGCTATATAAGAAAGGGAAGTCCCCATGAAGAGGGGGAGGGAGAAAAAAGGAACTTAGAATAGAAGAACGATGCAAGAACCATAGCCTATGAGCAGGGACTAGTATACATCCTCCACATCTCCTCGGATTGAATATCTAACAGACGTGAAGGGGATTTTCTTACTTTCAATTGTTGCATGGCCCAATTTTAGCTAGAATACACTTCGTTAAAGCCTAGTTCTGTAGCCCACTCTCTATAAATTCATTGTTTCGGGCTCCTTGGGCCAGAACCCCATACTTGTTGGGCCTGGGCCCTAAATTGTGACCCTACAGTGATCTTATTCAATTAAAAATTAGTGAAGTTTGATGCAATATTTAAATGATTGTTTATGTTTGATCAGAATTCTTGCTTGCTTCAAATGATTTTGATGTTAGAATGATGATTTAGGCTTTAGTTTGTTGTAATTTTTGCAATTTACTGACTTCTAGAACGTTTACTCGGATTAGTTCACTTCGAGATGATATACTTCAAAATAGTTTACTTCAAGATGATGCACTTTAAAACAATTTAGTTCAATTAGATTTATTTCGAATCAAGGCATTTGAACTTAGTTTATTTAGGCATAAATCACTTCAAATCTATTCAGTTTACTTTGACGCAATAGTTAGTGACAACTTAGGCTTGATAACTTAAACTTGGTTACTTAGGCTAAATAGTTTAACTTAATCTTTTAGGAACTTAGCCACTTAAGAATTTCTCATTCTCATTGTTAACTCTGATGATGCCAAAAATCGTCAATGAGTCGCACGGTCCTCACGTGCTTTAGACAGAACCTGTAAAACAGAAACAAAGAAGACCTTGTAGAGAGTACCGGTGTGGTACCGGCCAAATACCCTCTAAAGGTTAAGTTAGAAAACATTCACAATTCTAGAGTGTTAGAGTTGGGGTAAATTATGCGTACCTTGATTCGTGAAGGTTTTGGGGTTTTTATAGTAGTGTAGAGCAGACTTTTGTTTCTTGGTGGAGAAGATCTTTTCTTGTAGGGAAGATGCTCATTAATGCACATACTTTGTAAGATTCTTTCCTTGTAGGGATTCCTTTAATTAGGGTTGATTGTGGGATATAAGAAATTTCCTTTCATAGATATCCCTGGGGGTCAAGTTAAGCCAGGCTGGACTCATTGGCCTCTTTAACCCCATCGGCCTCTCCACATCCGTCAGCCATTTGCTCCGTCCTAGCATTCGCTTCGGCCTATGGAGATGCCTATCAAGTCTTCTTGTGGGGTCATCTTGTATGGTGTCGTCAGCCTAACCCTTCCGTTGGTCTCCGTGAAGCTGACGGGTTTGTAGGTACCGACGACCTTTTTGTCTGATGTTTTGGGGGTATTAAATTTATGGCTAAAATATCCTTATCAACTGCCCCCTACTTCATGTTACCGTTAGCTTTGGTTGACGAGCCATGGAGTGTTAGAGTATTTATGACCATTAATTAGGTGTTTTATCGGCGAGTGTGTCATTAAATGGTGTAGGCATCCTTAAGCTTAAATGTCAAGCGACACATGGCACTCGCTTGTTGGCCTCGTTTCCAATCATAAGCGTCGCTTCATTTGTCCTGCCTCTTCGCTCTATAAATAGTCCACTTCCTCTTTTCATTTTTCCTTATTTCATCTTTGCAAATCTTGAGAGAGAAAGAGCTGTTATTTCGTCATTTTTGCTGCCATCTACTTGCTGATCTCGTCACCTCTACAGACTTGTCTATTAACCTTGTAAGTCCTCTTCTCTTTTTCATTCCTTTTCTATTTCCGCTTTTCTAGCTGGTTGTTACTTCTATAGAGAGACCCATTAACTAGGTTCTTGGAATACCTCTACCACTTGTACGTGAATAGATGTCAGGAGATAGTGAAGCGACGAGTGAGCAGTCGTTGTCAGTCCATGAAAGAGTGAGCTATGATGAAGTCTTCTCGTCAGGTTATGGGCCCGATAAGGGTTTGTCCTGGTCGTTAGAGAGGGAATCGTCTGCCCATTCTCTTGTTGATAAGGAGGAAGACTACGACAGAGAGAAAGTAGAGGAAAGAGAGGGAGATGAGGATGAGTATGACGAGGGTGGAGGAGAGAATGAGGGGGAGTTCGAGGGAAAATATGACAAAGATAAGGGTGAGAGTGATGGGGCAGCTTCTGTGGAAGGAATTTCAGGAAGCCCAAAGGATGGTCATACTCGTCCCTTCATCCTTCCCGCGATATGGATCGTCAATGATTTTAAGCTGATGATGACGACCAAAATTTTTAATAACTTAAAGGACCATTACCAAATCCTTGATAACATTCCAATCCGTCTACTTGGGAAGTATGAAAAATGCTACTCTGGGAAGACCACGAACGTCGGCATGTATGACGCCATGTTCGCGGCAGGATTGAGATTGCCTTTGAAGGTGCTACACCGTCAGTTGGCCATTTTCCTTGGTCTATTCGTCAGCCAAATTGCCCTAAATGCTTGGAGGATATTCATAGGGGCTAAAATCCTCTGGGGTCATCTTAGTGGGGGGAACCGTTAGCTTACCCTAGACGAGTTCTTTTGGTGCTACAGACCCCAACATATCTCCTTGTCTCAGGGGATATATCATTTTGCAGCGAGGAAGAAGACACTTAGGTTGGTGTTGGACATGCCTAACTCCAATGGAAATTGGAAGGGCATATACTTTTTTGTTCAAGGGACGGATTGGGTATGCCATCGGGAAGAATGGGTGACGATGCCTCATGGTTTTGACAATACTTGGGATATTGTCAAGGATTCAGGTCTAGTACCATCTGCGTTTTCACTTTTTCTTTATTTATTTGTTTAAGTGTTTAACATCGTCTGCTTTTTTCTTCTTCAACCAGCATTCATCTGCACATAACCGACGAGCAGGAGGCTTTCATCCGTCAGGTGCTTAAGATCCCCTTTGACGAGTTGAAGTGTAGGGACCTGATCACCCTTGACACATTGCACGCCTACTATAATAGTTTTGTGCCGATGCCTGCAAGTTGCAAATTAAACACATACTCTCGATAGTATAAGTTATTTTTTGCATCATTCCTTCCGTTTGCTTCTTTCTGTTTGCTTATTTAACGTCTGTCTCTTACCCTTTGTAGAAATAGAGGCAACGAGGCAAAGAGCCTTGGTAAGGGCGTTAGCTGCAGTGCATAATCAGAAAAAGAAGGAGGGGGCGTCAACGTCAGCTCCTAAGGTCGTTGGCAAAGGGTCATCAAAAAGGAAAAATGAAGGGAAAGACGACCATCCATTTAAGAAAGGATCGGTCATTTCCATGGGTGACAAACAAAGGAAGTTGTCACCTCCCAAACCCAACCACGGAGCTGGTAAAGGTTTGATGACGGCGACGGGTCCCGTCACCTAGGGGACCGTCCGTCATCTTCTTACGCACAAGGCGCATGTTGTTGAGATGGTCGTGTCAATCATTAAGGAGACAGACTTGGACCCTTGTGTTGAGAAGACGACAAAGGACTTGGGGGCGTCATGTCTTTTGACCTTTCTAGGGCACGTCCTTTTCTCAAACTTTCTTTTATACTGTCATTCATTGGCTAACGATTGTCTTGTCTTTAGGCACTGGTGCGTATGAAGGCACTTCAAGATATAAATGTCACTCATGAAAGGGTGATCAACCGACTCCGTAAGCGGAATGAGACCCTGACTAATGAGCATGATCAATACAAAGGGGCCCTCCATATGCTTAACAAGGAGGTGACGACTTTAACTAAGAAGCTGAAGGAGGAAGCTCGTCTTCGAGAGAAGGCACAAGAGGAAAAAGCGAATTTGAAGGTGGAGCTGACGGCCATTTGTGGGCAGGTAGAGACAGCTAGGGCTGATGCCATAATAGAGTTTAAGGCTTCCCAGCCTTTTATTGATGCCTGTGTAGTCTACTATGGTGACGGGTTTGAGGACTGCCTAAAGCAGGTCAGATTCGTCTACCCAAACTTGGATTTATCCAAAGTCACCATGGATGACCCTCTGCCAACGACCCCTGTAAGTGACGACACCGTTAGTGAGGAGACTGACGACTCTACTCAATTAGAGCAGAATCCAAAAGATGACAGTGTGGTCCTTACTCAACTTGCTATCAAAGGGCTCGTCGCTCCCTTGGCTTCGTCTACTAATGATCCTTCTCTTAAGGACGCTAGGAACCCTTCCGCCCAAGACGCCCAGAACCCTCCTGCTAAAGACGACAAGAACCTTCCTTCTCAAGACACCCAGAACCTTCTAGCTTAGTTTCAATTTTTTATTTTTCTTGTATCTCACTTTTAGACAATATTAAATGCCCTTCTGTTTTTGGGCTTTGCTTGCAAACACTTCATTTTATTTATGGTGTCTTTTTATTATTTTACATCCGTCACTTTTAGTATGTTTTTCCTATGTGTTGATCTTTATTCTAAGATATGTGTATGTCCGTCTATCTCTACGCATACATGTTAGGATGTACTTGTCCCCCAAACGACTTGGTGAATATCCGGGATGAACCCGTCTACTTTGGTGGACTTGCCCACTTATAGAACTAACAATGAACTCGTCCTACTTGATTACCTAATAATAAACTCGTCCACTTGTGGACTTAATAATTTTAAAGCATCTCTATAGGATGAACTCGTCTACTTGTGGATCCAATAATGAACTTGTCCACTTGGACTTAATAATTTTAATGCATCCTTATGGGATGAACTCGTCCACTTGTGGACTAAATAATGAACTCGTCTATTTGTAGACTTTATAATGAACTTGTCCACTTGTGGACTTAATAATTTTAATGCATCCTTATGGGATGAATTCGTCCACTTGTGGACTAAATAATGAACTCGTCCATTTATGGACTTAATAATTTTAATGCATCATTATGGGATGAACTTGTCCACTTGTGGACTAAATAATGAACTCGTCCATTTATGGACTTTATAATGAACTTGTCCACTTGTGGACTTAATAATTTTAATGCATCCTTATGGGATGAACTTGTCCACTTGTGGACTTTATAATGAATTCGTCCACTTGTGGACTTAATAACTTCAAGGCATCCCCATGGGATGAACTTGTCCATTTGCGGACTTAATAATAGATGTAGTTTCTTAGAGGCACATACATACACAGGTCATATTTGAATAACTCCTCTTATTGTGATAAATGCATGCATAAGTAAAAAATTGTTCTTGAAAGAGTAAAAAGCTGCCCTTTGGGCTTAAAAGGTACTGTAGATATTAAAAATTAACTAAAAGTAAACTGGAAATGAAGAGTGTTGTTCTTTGTGCCGTTGTCTATTGGTAGTATTTCTTCAAAAGCTCTGTGTTCCTCGAGTGGTGAAACTTTTTCCCGTCTAGCATCTCTAAGTGGTAGGTTCCCTTCCTATGAAGCGATCTTATAAGAACCTTTCCAATTAGGTCCTAACTTTCCCTGGGGGGGATTTCTTATAGTGCCTGTCATCTTTCTTAAGACGAGATCTCCAACCTGAAAGTCTCTGTGCCTGACTCTTGAGTTGTAGTGCTTGGCCATAAGGTTCTGGTACCGTGCCAATCTTTGTTTAGCCGCTGCTTAGACCTCATCCACCAAGTTAAGCTGCAAACACATAGCTTAATCATTCTTGCTCTCATCATGGTTTCCCACTCTATAGCTTGTGAGTTCAACCTCAGTTGGGATGACAGCCTCGCTTCCATATGCTAGTCAAAACGGTGTCTTTCCTGTAGGCATCATTGTCGTCGTCCTATACGCCCATAGAACGCTTGGCAATTCCTCTGGCCATATACCCTTTACCCCCTCAAGCCGAGTCTTGATGATTTTAAGCAAGGATCGGTTCGTTACCTCAACCTGTCCGTTGGCCTGAGGGTGGGCAGGTGAAGAATAGTGATTCTTGATCCTCAACTACGAGCAAAAATCTCTGAACAAGTTGTTGTCGAACTACTTCCCGGTGTCTGAGATTAGTACTCTAGGTATGTCGTACCTACAAATGATGTTCCTTCATATAAAGCTCCGTATGTTCTTCTCTATGATAGTGGCTAGGGCTTTAGCTTCCACTTATTTGGTAAATTAATCTATGCCAACCATTAGTAACTTCAGCTGTCTTATCGCTATTGGGAATGGGCCAATGATGTCCAACCCCCATTGAGTAAAAGGCCATAAGGCCATCATTGGAATGAGCTCTTTTAAGGGCTGTCTAATGATGTGGCCGAACTTTTGACATTTATCGCATGCTTTGACATAGGCTTAGGCATCATTCTGCATGGTGAGCCAATAGTATCCAGCTCGAATAAACTTGTGCACCAATGTCCGTGACCAGGAATGGTTCCCACAAATCCCCTCATGGACTTCTTTCATGACGTAGTCTACTTCCTCAAGGCCTAAGCACCTCAGGTATGGGTGGGAGAAGCCTCTTTTGTACAAGACATCCTTTATCAGGACGAAACGTGCTGCCTGGACCTTCAACTTTCTTGCGGCCTCCTTATTGTCAAGTAATGTGCCGTCTTTCAAATAAGTCAATATGGTCCAATTGCTTCTTGAGTCTATTTCCTGCACTTTGATGCCATCTATCAAAGGTAAGAGCTGAACAAAAGAAAGTACCTTACTGGGGATGATCATGTGTTCTGCTGATGCGGCTTTCGCAAGACGATTGGCCTACTCGTTCTCTTCCCTGGAGATTTGAACAAACTTGGTCTGAAACTCGCCCATCCGTTTCCTTACTTGCTCCAGGTATTTCTTCATTCTTTCCCCTTTGCATTCGTAGTCATCGTTCACCTAGCTTATGACCACCTGAGAATCACAGTATACAACCACACTCATGGCCCCTGCAGCTTTAGCGAGATCTAGTCCTACCACTAGGGCCTCGCACTCCACTTCATTATTAGTCACAGGAAAGTCGAAATGAACCATACACTCAATCTCGTCCCCTTCTAGAGAACGAAGCACTATACACCACTAGCCTGCTTGTTAGACGATCCATCCATGTGAATACTCCATTGAGGATGTTCTCCTATCCCTTGGCCTTCCATGTTGGTGAATTCGGCAATGAAATCGACGACCACCTGTCCCTTTATGATAGTACCCAGGCGATACTGCACATCGAATTCACTCAACTCTATTGCCCATAATGCCATATGTCCAGCCGCCTCAGGGTTACTCATTACCTGCCGTAGGGGCTTATCTGTCAAAACAAGCACAATGTAGGCCTGAAAGTATGGCTTGACCTTACGGGTTGTTGTAACTAAAGCAAAGATGAGCTTTTCCATCAGTGGGTACCTCTCCTCTGTGCAATGGAGTGCCCGGCTAGTGTAGTACAGGGGCTTCTACATCTTGTCTTCTTCTCTGACTAAAGCCGCACTGACGACAGCTGGGGATGTAGCCAAGTAGAGGAACAATTCTTCCCCTAGTTTGGGGGGACTTAGCAATGGCGAGGAAAAGAGGTAGGCCTTCAGATCCTCAAATGCTTGTTAACACTCAGCCATCCACTCAAAATATTTCTTTAGCGTGTGAAAGAAAGGTAGGCATTTTTCCATTGCCCTTGACACGACCCTATTCAACGCGGCGACCTTGTCATTGAGGCTTTGTACTTCTTTCATGTTCCTTGGTGGTGCCATCTCCATTATGGCCTGGATCTTGTCTAAGTTGATTTCGATACCTCTCTAAGACACCATGAACCCTAGGAACTTTCCGACCGTCACCCCGAATGCACATTTGCTCAAGTTGGGCTTCATGTTGTAAAAGTAGAGGGTGTCAAAGGTCTCCTTGAAGTCGTCCTCCTTTCGGCTTTTTACCAGCATGTCGTCTACGTAAACTTGGATGTTTTTTCCTAGTTGATGCGCAAACATTTTGTTCATGAGCCTCTGATACGTTGCGCCCGCGTTTTTGAGGCTGAACGACATTACCTTATAGCAGAAGAGGCCTTGACTGGTGACGAACAAAGTTTTCTCCTGATTAGCTTCATCCAATTTGATCAATCGTAACCAGAAAATGTGTCCATAAAGCTCAATAACCAATGTCTTGCTGTCGAGTCTACTAGGATGTCAACCCACAGGAGGGGGTAGCTATCCTTGGGGCACGCCTTGTTCAAGTTCGTGAAATCTACATACATCCTCCAATTACTGTTGGCTTTCTTAACCATCATTACATTGGCTAGCCAGTCGGGATAGTACACCTTCCTGATGAACTCTACATCTTGTAATTGGCAGACTTCTTTCGCTATAGCCCTATCTTGTTCTTGGGCGAACACTCATTTCTTTTGACGAATAGGTGGAAAAGAGGGTGACACATTCAACCTGTGCACCATGACTGAAGGGTCGATCCCGGGCATGTCTTCACAACTCTAAGCAAAGACGTCCTGGTTTTCTCTTAGGAATGTTGTGAGCGCTTGACGAACTGGCAGATTGGCGAGGGTGTCGATCCTAACCATTCACTCTAGCCTAAAGTTATCAAGAAGTATCTCTTTCAATCATTCAATGGGCTTTGCGACCGCCCTCTGTTCTTCAATGTTCATGGTCTACAAGTGGTCGTCCATCTCCAGCATTGCTATGTAGCACTCTCATGTTGCCACTTGGTCCCCCATGTGCCTCTCCTACTCCATACTCGGTGCGAAATTTGATCATCAGGTGATAGGTTGAAGTCACGGCCTTCCATGAGTTGAGGGTAGGGCGGCCCAATATGGCATTGTAGGTAGATGAGCAGTCGACTACAAGGAATGTAACGTCCTTAGTAATTTGCTGAGGGTAGTTGCCGACCATTACGGGCAATGTGACCACGCTGAGGGGGTATACCCTTGTTCCTCTAAACCTAACGAGCGGCACATTGGTTAGTATGAGTCGTTCTCTCTCGATCCTCATCTATTGGAATGCCGGGTAGTAGAGGATATCAGCAGAGCTTCCATTATCAACCAGGACTCGGTGAGTTTGTAATCCTCTACCTAAATACTAACAACAAGTGCATAATCGTGTAGGTGGTGGAGGCGTCAAGTGTTTTCTTCTGAGAATCCAATTATAGGGTTGTTGACTCACACCATTTTCGAGATGAAGCCTGTCAGCTGGACGTTTTGAACTATCCTAAGGTAAGTGTTACGGGCCTTCTTGGATGAACTTGAAGTTGTAGTGCCCCTTATAATCATCCTTATATCCCTTATGGGTAGCTTGGGGTGCTCGTTATCCCTTCTAGCAACCTGCTCCTATAGTGGATCTGTCCTTTCTTTGTTGACAAATTGCTGGAGTTTCCCTTGTCTAATAAGGGCTTCAATCTGCTATTTTAGGTCATAGCATTCAAATGTGTCGTGACCATGGTCCCAATGAAAATGACAATATTTGTCCCTAGACCTCTTACTGGGATCTCCCTTTAACTTGCTAGGCCATATCAAGGCCATGTCGTCCTTGACCTACATCAACACCTGATCAATCGGGGCAGTCAGTAGGGTGAAGTTAGTGAACCTTCCAGTGGAGGGTTTAGAGCGCCTGTCCTCCCGTCAATCTCCGGTTCTAGTCATCTTTCGTCCCTTTTCCTGTCGGGTATCTTCTTGCCTTTCTCTCTTCTTGGGTTTCTTCTCTCAGGCTAGCAGCGTGTCCTCTGCGTTCATGTATTTAGTAGCTCGATAAAGCACGTTAGTCATAGTCTTTGGGTTGTTCTTGTATAAGGAGAACAGAAACATCCTTTTCCGTGGACCATTGGTGAATGCAACAACTAATATCTTATCATCAGCTTCGTCTATCGAGAGAGCTTCCTTGTTGAAACGGGTTATGTAAGACCTCAGTGTCTTGTCCTCCAGTTGCTTGATGCTCATCAGGCATGCAGTGGAATTCTTATACTTATGTCCCTCGATAAAGTGCAAGGCAAACTACGCGCTCAGCTTCTTGAAGGTACCGATGGAGTTAAGCGTCAATTTGCTGAACCACACCCTCACGGGACCCTTCAGCGTAGTTGGGAAGGCTCAGTACATGATCTTATCTGCCACACCTTGTAGGTGCATAAGGGTTTTGAATGACTCCAGGTGATCCAAGGGACCTTTTGACACGTCATAGGCTTCTATCTGCAACATACGGAACTTTGCAGGAAAGGGGAATGAAGTGATGAGTGTTGTGAAAGGTAAGTCCATCTGATGGACCAACTCGTCAAGGTTATTTGACACCTACCCCTTGAGGGCGTTCATTATGAAGTCCATCATTTTCTTCATCATCTACATCTCCGTAACCATATGTGGTGGTGCCATATCTGTGACGGATGGATGGCTGATATCTTGTTGCTCCTACCTACTTGGGGCATGGCTGCCCTTCGGTCCTTCTCGATCCCTCTTTTCGGTGGTGGTGCCCTCTTGCTTCTTCCCATGACTATTGGGCCCAGCATCCCTTTGGCGTAGCTATTCTTCCAAGTTATAGTTCTGCTTGATAAGGCATTCCACCGCCGCAACTAGGGTCTGTACCTGTCTTTTAAAGGTAGCGGTGCGTGGTTCTTCTCTGGTATGGTTATTGGTTGTTATCGAGCGAGTGAGTACCATACAACTCTTTGTTTGAGAAGTGGTAATATGGCTATTACTGTTTTACTCTCTACGCTTTCCTATAGACTGCGCCAACCGATGATGCCAAAAATCGTTAGTAAGCCACACAGTCCTCACGTGCTCTAGACAGAACATGCAAAACAGAAACAAAGAAGACTTTGCAGAGAGTACCAATGTGGTACCGGCCAAATACCCTCCAAATGTTAAGTTAGAAAACTTTCATAACTCTAGAGTGCTAGAGTTTGGGTAAATTATGTGTACCTTGATTCATGAGGGCTTTGGGGTTTTTATAGTAGTGTAGAACTGACCTTTATTTCTTAGTGGAGAAAATCTTTCCTTCTAGGGAAGATCCTCATTAATGCAAGTACTTTGCATGATTCTTTCCTTGTAGGGGTTCCTTTGATTAAGGTTGATTGTGGGATACAAGAAATTTCCTTACATAGTGTTGAGGACAAATTTTTCACACCATATGGCTTCATTTCATTGGCAACCCGCACCACGTCAACATTATCATGGATTTTGGGAAAACCTCTTTTAAAGCTCAAAAGAGCCCATATTTACACAAAAATGCGTCAAAGCCCATGGTTCAAGCTCATGGCACATCATCTCATTTTTGGCTCATGATCTAAGCTCATGAGTCTCATCGGGGGAATTTGGGAGTCGTGGTTTGGAGGGTCAAGAAGTATGTTCAATAAAGCTCCAATGGTTCAAAGTTGATAAAGGAAAGCATGTTGTTTGGTGTGTCTTCCCCAATTCCCTGAACTCTGATGGGTCAGTGTGTAATAAGTAACATTTGGATAAGCCTCTCATATCACATAACACTTAAAATGATAAAACTCTTCATGCTCTTTATATAAAAATTAATGTTCATCATATAATATAAGTATTTCATATCAATTATATTATTATCATCTAAATCAATTCCAAGCACATGGCTAAATATATATTATCTCATATCTAGCATTAAAATGCTCTCCTTACTCTCCAAGATTTGGTTAAGATACAAAAAGACCATAATTACATCTCTAAAACTTCATCAAATATATTTTCCAAAAGAGAAAACTTAGCCGAAAACATCAAAAACGACTCCAACAGAAGCTGAAACAACTCCAGCGGAAGCTGCAAATAGCTTCTGCAGAAGCTAAAACAGTTCCAGCATATTCTACAGTAGCTCCAGCTATGGTACCAGAAAAATCTCATAAAGCTTATCTCACCATCTTTAGTCAAATCATAAATTTAATGCCATATACTTTCCTCCAAGCAAATGATGTCATTCGAATGACATCATCCAACTATAACAGCTGTGATTGACAGCTGTTACAGCTATAACTTCAGCCATTAAGTCTCAAACTTTCTTCTTTTGGCCAAAAAACAAAAGGCCACTTACTTTGTCAAAGATTTTTCCTAATTTGCTAAGTTTCCCTTCAACTAGTTCTGATCTAGTTACATAGCTTGGTTCTATATAAAAAGGACCAGGCTACACACTAATGGCCTGTTTGGATGTTTAAAAAATGAGGGAGAGTAGAGTAGAGGGAAGGAGAGTAATTCAATTACCTTGTTTGGAAGTTTTTTAAGGAAAGAGGAGGAGGGATTTGGAGGGGCTTGAACTACCTCTAACCCCTCATTTTTAATTCCTCCGAATTGGAGAGATTTGGAGGGAGAGGAAAGTAGATAAATTATTAATTAAATGAATTCCTCAATTTACCCTTTTTAAATTAACAAAATTACAAACCAATTATATAAGTATCTTTTGTTTGTTTCCTAAGAAAATTTGATGAGAATGAAAAAAAAAATCACTAAAGCAAAACCGGGCCTTCACTGAAGCATCGCTCTAAACCCAAAACCCACACAGAAAAATCCACTATCTACTATCTTCCTCTTCTTCTTCTTCTTCACTATACAACACACAAAAACCCTAGAAATCTCAGTGCCTCTCTAATAAAAAAATTTCTATCTCCTTTCAAAAATCCAAACCCATTGTTTAAACCCACGGTTTATCTATCTATCTATGACTTCTGCCACGTGGTCACCGAGCTCGCTCCAGCTCCGACTAGCTCTGAATTGTAGGAATTGCAGGAAATCCCTTGCAATTTTGGTACGGATGCAGCTGGGGAATCTGGGTCGTCAAGTTCGGGTGTTCTGTGTGGCTCAAGACGAAGCTAGAAATGAAAATGGAGTGGAGCGGCGTCGTAATTAGGGTCCATTGGTCAGGTCGGATTCTATGGCTGACAGGTTCTCCGGTTGATCTGAGTTCGACCCTATTGATTCGCAGAGTAACAAGTGGTTTGGAGGTAATGATAATTTTTTTTTTAAATTTCTCTGTTTGGCTTCTCGGAAAATCTGAGGTATTGAAATGAAATGAAAAGAAAATGTTCAATATGCATATAGTTGAGTTGTGGTGTTTGTTTTGTTGGAATCTAAAAAGTGGAAAAATGTTGGAACTTTAAATTTTTTTTTTTTTTTTCCTATTATATCTAGGCACCCAAAACTCTAAAATTCCTATGGAATGAGAATGGTGATTAAAAAATTATTTAATTTAACAAATTAATCATGGACTAATGTTGCAAATCCATTTTTAAATAAGGGTAAATTTGTCTATTTAAATTATTTCCTCTCCTTTCCATCCTAATTTTTAAAACATCCAAAGGCTAATTACTCCATTCTCCCTTACTAATTTTAAAAACATCCAAACAAGGTGGAGGAGAACTATTCCCCTCTACTCTCCTCCCTCTCTAAACTTCCAAACAGGCCATAAGGGGCCCCCTTTTGGCTCACTCTCTGCTCTCTTTCTCTGACCCCTCTCTCTGATCTCTGCCCTCTCTGATCCATCTCACCCTCTTATGCAGAAACTTCACTCCTTTTGTTGCAAAATACACATTTTTACATTTCTCCATCTTCCTTACAAAAATATCTCTTCTTAGAGCATACCATTACACACTAGCCCTCTTTCATCTTCAATATTCTGAAACTCCATTCATCTTGCTGCCATATCTTTAAAAGATCTCCATATCTTTCTTTATCCCTCTTATAAAATCTCTCTTCATAGATAATAACACAACACACATATTACAACACCATTACCCATTACTCATCTTTCCCACACTCCATTATTCTAAAGTATCATCATCTTGCTGCCCAAAAACACATCTCCATCTCATTCTTTATTTCTTATACAAAATTTTCCTTCTTAGAAAGCAACATAACCAATGTCATAATACAAAAAACAATCCTAGCAGCAGCCTTTACTACATTTAACCTTCATTTATCTATCTCATACTTCCATTTATTTTACAAAACACATTCCTCACAAAATACTCATACATACTTCTCATATATCTCTAAGCTCCATGTCTCACAAAGTATACATATACAAGATCTATATTCAACAAAGTATCTCATGTAATCCCCATACATATTACAAACACCATATCTCACAATATATACATATTCCTTACCATCTCCACACATCTTAAAACAAATCAAACACTCTTTCAAGAACTTATTATTAAAAGCCCTTTCTTATGAAAGGCAAAAACTTATAAAATCAAAAGCCCTTCTTATGGAAGGCAATATCACTCATATTTGACTAAAAACTAAAAGAGTATTACATGGGGAAAGTCATTTAAGTGTATGATGAAAGGGGATAAACTTAACCAACTTATGCACACGGCTAGACATACTCTCCCTCCCACCAGTTGCACCCATTTTCCCCCTTCAATCATGAAGTCACCATGGAAGGACTCATAATATCATATTGTACCGCTAGACTCATTCTGTCACGCTACTAAAATCTCTAAGTCCATTGCTGTCCTACGGCTAAAGCCCCAAACTATGAAGATAAGTTATTATATTTTACCTTCATACTTATATTATCAAGTATATTTTGTTCATTATTATTATACCACTTAACTAATGTCATTATACTGCTGGAATCTTATTAGCTCATTAACACTATAAGGCTAGAGCCACAAACTATGAAGCTCATCAACATTATACGGCTGGAGCCACAAATCACATGAATAACAAAGTGATGCTACACTGCTGGAGTCAGAAACATAAAAGATAAGTCAATGTTTTCTCCATCTTTGAAATTAAATTATTGAGTATATGTTAACTCATTATCATTTTACCATTATCTCACCATTTAATAAACATGGTCTCACTAATAATAAACATACATATTAATAAATTGATATACCACCAATGGAAATATATTACTTGAACATAAACCATTGTTGGACTTGTATCATTTGGACATATACCACCAATGGACATATATTACTTGGACATAAACCATTGCCGGACATATATTATTTGGATATGGACCATTGCTAGACATACCTTATTATGTTGAACATGAACCATGAACCGCAACTAAACATGGACTATTGGATTCATCCCATTCTTGGACATTGGACATCTAATTAAACACTTTCTAATATTGGACATAACTTAATATACATAATAATAACGTATCAACTCACCATTTAATCAAAGCTATCATGCTAAGCATATTATTTATTTATTTCAACCATTATCATGATTCTAAGACTTTGGGTTTCATCTATTTTGTAGGCTTAAAAATACACCGGTAGCGATTGGTCTATGCAGCCCAATGTCGAGTTCCAGGTTGACCTCCCCAAGACAAATCCGGGCCTAGCAAAGTCACACCTCCAAAAGCATGTGGCCACGCGCACAAAAAAAAGGCCCCCGACACATAGATATCCGTGGAGGTCAAGTTAAGCCAGGCTAGACCTGTTGGCCTCTTTAACCCCGTCGTCCTCTCCACTTCCATTAGCCATCTGCTCTGTCCTAGCATTCCCGTCAGTCTATGGAGATGCCTGTCAAGTCTCCTTATGGGGTCGTCCCATATGGTGTCGTTGGCCTAATCCTTCCGTTGGATTCCATGAAGCTGACGAGTATGTGGGTGCCAATGACCTTTTTGTGCGATGTTTTGGGGTATTAAATTTATGGCTAAAATATCCCTATCACACGCATTTCTCAAAAAATCCTCTTAAGTGAGGCATTCCAGACCAAATACCCTAACAATCGAAGTCAATTTTTCACCTTAAGCTAGTCATGAAGTTTCACTTCAAGTAACTTGAATATAGTAATAAAAGACCAACGTTAATTAAAAATTTGTTTCTACCCAAACAGCTCAAAACCCATTTTCTCCTAATTTTCCTCAAGAAACTCCTATTTCACCGTATCATAAGCCTAGATCATTTCAAAGTTTGAATGCCATTAGTCCCTCTTTGCCGATTATGTAAATGGTGGATAGTCTCAAGAGGCACCAGGACATCATTTGCAATGAACCTCCCAAACACAAATGCACTTTGGTTTTCTGTGAGACTTATGTGAAAAATGATATAAAAATGAATCTAAAATAGCTACAAGAATACTGGTAACCTAGACAAAATGAGCATTCTACGGAAAGGTGTTATTTTGATAGGCCTAATTTTTTGTAACTTATTTACTTATAACATAGTAAATATCAGTTATTGATTTGTTTAATTAAATCTGTTAGTCTATTATTTTTGATCAACTGTCTTTTTTGTCAAGTTTAAAATTTTTAAAAAATCATAATCTCTAAAATTGTTTTTTTTTTTTTTTTTAAATGTAAAACAACATTGTTTTAAGGGTATTAATCGAAATTTGTTAACAACAATTGATGGAAGTACTAAAATGACCACATTATCAAAATTAATGGATTAAAATGAAAAAAATTTAAACTTAATGGACTAAAATAGCTATTGATCAAAATTACAGGGTGTACCCCCCAAAAAAAATGAAGCTAAAAAATGTTTGTCGAGTCCAAACCAATACATATATGTCCAGAAAAAAAGTTACGTTGCGTATGCTTTTATGGCACTACTCAAATACTAATCAACTGACTAGTAACTACTTGGTACTGACTATCACAAAACAAAGTAACTACTTGGTACTTGCCTTGCTAGCAAAGTTCTTTTAAATTAAAAAAATAAAACCTAAAATGGTAATAAAGTAGAGGTAAAACTCTTTGGTAGAAAAAATAGAGGTATATTTAACCCAAAAAAAAGTAGAGGTATAGATTGGAAGCATGCTTTTATTATTATCTTTTATAAAATTTCACTTTTGGTAAAAACATTGTTGGACACTGACAATGATGCAATGCACAAAATAACGATGTAACAACAACACAACTAATGAAGACAGATGGGCTTTATTCGACGTTTGAACATTCAGTCAAACATTATTGACAATGATATGAAGGGCCAAATTTTCTACCAAAAAAAAAAAAGAAAAAGAAAAAGAAAAAAAGAAGAAGAGCCAATTGTGTTTAGAAGGGTCTGGAATCAAGACAATAATCCTAAGCCCTAACCAAAATTTTTAATATATATATATATATATATATATTCCTACCCAACTAGTTAAGATAATAATTTAAAAAATTATCATTTTTATATGAATTTCACTTAACTTAATTGATTAAATTACTTATTCTTGAACTCAGGTTGTAGGATTAAATCTCACTTGCACAAAAAAAAAAAAAAAAAAAAAAAAACTCATTAATATGTTAATCTAATAATAAAGAGTATAACTATGAAATGAATATCATAAATTCAAATTATATAATAATTTTTAAAAAGTGCAAATATATGGTATTGTAAAAAAAAGTGTGTATTAGGCTTATGGTTGTTTTGGTTAGGTAGAAAAGGGGGAGAATCTAAAATGGAGGATAAAAAATGTGAGATTTTCATGACTTTTTTTTTTTTTTTTTTATGTGTGTGGTGAAAATAAGGGAGAATGGACAAGGGGTTGGTGGAGTTTCCCACCTAGGCCCATCAAAAATCATCATTCTAAGAGTATTCACATTGGTGGTGCTAGAAAATTAACTTTTGAGCATTCACATCAATCCGTATATAATAGAAAAAAAAATGTGTAAAATATATACAATTTTGCCTAAAAATGACTCACATAAATTCGTATGTAACTATAAATTTATAAGTTTGCTACAGTAATTGGATAAATTTACACTGACACTATTCATTTTATATTTAGTTATTTATTCTTTCTTTACGTATCTTAAGGATAAAGGAAGTGAGTGGATAGTGTTTGTTGTATGTGAAGAAAGAGAAACAATTTAAAAAACCAAGAAAAATGACATTTTAATGAAATGCAGTATAAAATAGATAATCTGATATACGATATTTTGAAGAGTGAGTATGTAAAATAATTATAAAAAAAAAAAAAAAGTAGGTTCTTATGTTAAAATAGACAGAATTTTTTGCACGAACTAATGCGAGTGCTTTAATAACCCAAAAAACTATGTTATCTATTTTAACATTTTATTTTACAATATACTCAACATTAAATAATTTATTTTTTTACCACTTTATTTAAATATTCTTTATTTTTTTATCACTTTGTGCTACAGTAATGAGAAGATGTGACCCCATAGAATTAAATTTTTTTTTTTTTTTTATCACTCTATGGTAGTTTACTATATCTAGTTGTATAAATTTTTAACTTTACCACCACCAATGTAGCATAATTTTTATTGTTCTAGGTAGGAAAATAGCATTTTAGTTATTTTAGCATCACTAATGTGGATGCTCTAAATTGGAAGAAAAAAATGTGGAGAGAAAATGTTTCTTAAATTGAATTTACTATTATACCCTTCTTAATTATAATTGTTTTTCTATCATTTTTTACACCATGTTTGGTTGCACAGAAGCTGAAGGGGAGGAAAGAGAAGAGAAAAGAGCAAAGGAAGGGAAATGGGGAAAAAAAGGCTAAGAAAATACTTTCCTATGTGTGTTTGAATGTAAAGAGGAAGAGAAAGGAAAGAAGGAAGTGAAAAATTATCATGAAAAAATTATTATACTAATTATCCTTATAAATTATAAATTGATAATTAAAAACTTATTCTCCTTACTTGTGAGGGAATAAAAGAAATTGAGAGAGAGAGAGAGAGAGAGAGATTCTTTCTTTTGTCGAAACTACCGTCTTTTCTTTAGTATGACTTCTCTCTCTTTGATCAAATCGGCTCAGTTCACTGCTGGTTGCCAATCTATTATTTTGTTTTCCTTTTCTACAATAAATACAATTTTTTTAATCTAAAATAGAATTTTACTTTAACCTAATCTAAGTATATAATGTGTGAAACTCTCTTCTGAAAACTTGAAACCCGACCTTTGTCTTCCACAAACACTTATACTTGTGGAGTGACTATCATGACAATAATGCATAGTGGTAATATAATTTGTAATTAGGGATGTTTGTATGTGGGTGAGAGTATTTTAATATTTGAAGAATGCTTATGTGGCTAGGTGTAGGTGAGGATGTAATATGAGAGTTTTAGGTAAACAAAGTTTGGCTCCAAATATGTTTAGAGCCTTGGACTCTAACCACTAATAGGAAGATGATATTTGTTATTGTCACATATAATACACATAACTCATTTAACACAATTAACCAAGTAAATCATGTGCATTATGTATGACAAAACACATGTCCTATTTCTATAAGTGGTTGAATAATTTTATTTCGAACATATTTAGAGTTAAAACTTTACCCGTTATAGTCTTACCCTTTAGTCATATTTCTATAAGAAATATTCTTTCTTTCGCTTTCCATACAATCAAACAAACTTGTAAGTAATAAGAAAATAATAATAAATTTATTCAAGTAACTTTTCCTATTAGTTTACTTCTCCTATCTATTCTACATTTTCTATCTTCCTCCTAACTCCCAACCAAACCAACTCAGTTGAATTATATAATCCTCCCAACTTGTTAACAAAATGGTGGACCCCAAAAGCACACTGTACCCATAAGGCCAGGAACCCCAGCCACAATCCATCACCACATAAAGGGAGAAAGATAAGAAAGAGAGTAAGAGAGAGAGAGAATGCTCTCCCACCGTGGCACAGTCCATGCTAGACAGACAGAGAGGGGCCAAAATACACAGGAAAAGAAGTTTTACAAAACGACAGATAGTGATGGTGAGAGCATAAAAGCCTAAAAGTAGCTTCGTAAAAGCTCCACAAATACTAAGTACATACGTGCCCATCAGTCGTCTATCTCTCAGTCTTTCTCTCTCTCGGGCTCTTTTCCCTGCATTATTTGGAGCTCAGAGTCTAAGACAGTCTCTGAGTGTACCATACTACACTATACAACACAGCTACAAACACCCAGCTCAGCTGTGACTCAGCTGTCAGCATGTCCTATTACTGTCAGATCGCTCCTTCTCAATACCACTTCTCCTCCTCCACCACCACCACCACCTTCTTCATCCACTTTTAAAAGAAACCCATCTCTCTTTTCTCTCTCTCTCTCTCTCTCTCTCTCACGCATAGTTTATTGGTTACAGTGTTACACGTACCACTACTCTCCCAGTGTCATCAAAATGACAAAAAATGAATGAGCTTTAGAGTAGTAGAAGCTAGAGAGTACATACTATGGAAATGGGTTCTGGCTCTCTGGCGGACTCATCAGGAGGCTCATCCTCTTCATCCCCACCAAACTCCTCCTCTGACTCACTCAATGGTTTGAAATTTGGGCGCAAAATTTACTTTGAGGATGCCCCTCCTGGTCCCATGGCTCCGGCCAAACCGGGTGATGGACCCGAGTCCACCCCTCCAAAGAAAGTCAGAGGTGGCGGTGGTGCAGTGGGTGCTCAGCCTCCTCGGTGCCAAGTTGAAGGGTGCAAGGCAGATCTGAGTGATGCCAAGGCTTACTATTCAAGGCACAAAGTCTGTGGCATGCATTCCAAGTCACCTAAGGTCATTGTTGCTGGCATCGAACAGAGGTTTTGCCAGCAGTGTAGCAGGTAAGCTATCCTTCCTTGATTTTCTTCTATTTCATTTGGTTCCTACTTGTATTTGTTATTCAAGTTATAATCTTTGATTTGTCATGTATTATTTTTTCTTGAACATTTGTTCGTCGGTTTTGTGTTCTTGGAGATTCTTGTTATCAGTAGGATGGGGTTTTTGGATTTCTTAGGTTTAATAAGTATGTCTTTTTTTTAATTTAATTGAGTTTTGATGTGGATGCTTGTTGTTGGGTTTGGGTGTTTGTTGTTTAAGGTTTTGGTTGCTTCTGGGTGAATTCAAAAAAAATAAATAAATAAGGGGGCGGGGGATTAGACATTTTCATTTATATTTTGGTATTGGATTCATAGTGAAAAATGCTTTGGTATTTACTGCTTGTCCTCTGCTAGGGATTTCTTCATATTTCTTAAAATTTAAGTGTTGTTGCTGATACTGCAGGATACTGGGTTTGTTTGTAGATGTGTTTTGGGATTATGGGGTTCTTTTTCCCCATTTCACCGTTTAGCTTTGGATATGTGTGTTGATGGAAGTTGATTTTTGGCCTGTTATTTGGAATGTTCTGAGTTTGAGAGTTTTTTTAATTTTAATTTTTTTGGTTATAAGGAGAGTTTTTTGTATAATTGTGTTGTACAAGTATGTCTTAGTGAAAGGGGTTGCATTCCAACCCGAAGCTACAGCTATGCTTAGTTGCTGACAAATTGATGTAATTCTTTCATCTGTTATTGGCATTGCTGTGACTTTGGGCCTGTCTAAAGTCTCTCTACAAATAGGCTATGGCTTACCTTAATTTTTTTGTAATAACTATGGTGTACGCCATAAGTAGTCTTCTTCACACACACTAAGACTACCTGCCTTAAGAGTATATCTCTACTTCTAAAATGAGTTACAAGTTAAACATAAACTTCTTTGATGTAAGCACTTGTAACATGTGTAGTTATCATTCTTAAGTCCATCAAAATATCTAGCTTCCAGGTTCCATAACCAAATTTGAAGCATAGGCTCAGCTGTTCAAGAGCCAAATAACTAGGCATTTTATAGTCTTTAAAGATGAAAGTAGCTTTGGACAAATTTCAATTAGGGATTATCTATGTGAAAATAATTCATTTTGTTTGGATTGTTTTGGACCAAGTCATTTGATTTATGCATGTAACTTAGGTGGGGTGCGCTAAATGTTGGTTTTGATCATTTACTTGCAACCTGTGTGTACTTGAATTAAGGATAGAAATATTTTTTCCCACCTTATATACAGGAGATGATGGGTCATGTCTGTTTGCCACAAGCTTTTTCGTTTAGCTTTAGCTTATTTTGTTTATGTACAGATTTATAAAAACTTATGTACTTTAGCCTCCTTTCGGTAAAAAGGAACGAGCAAAAATCCAAATAAGATGATTCCAAATGGACTCACTGCATGTGGTGTTACAGAGATTAGACCGGCAACTTGGGTTGGACAAAAATAGCAAATACCTTGTTTACCACACAGTCGTTTCTAAAAAAAAGGATGCTGTAGTGCTAGATTTAATGACCCAAGTGGAAGCACAATATTTTGCACTTGTAGCTTGAAATTAGGAGATTGAAATCAAACGTTTGATATATTCCACCTTAGTGAAGAGAACAGGTTTATTGGAGGGCTGTTAAAGCTGATTTTATACCCTAGCTTTCAATGCTGTGATATCTGTTGCAATAAATGCAGAGATAAGCATGCAAATCAAATGGTCCAAAATCATGTAATGAGTTAATCATCACGCTGAAGTTTGATCAAAGTTGCTACATAGGTCTAAAACATAGCCCTGTATCATAAATAAATAGGGCATGGTGAATGTGAATGGTAGAACTTGTAAGGTTAGATGTCGAAAACACCAACAATGATAGCTGATACAAAGGTCAGCTATGTATAACATTTCAGTTCCAAACCAGATTTGGGAGTTGTGTCTTCTCAGCTTATCACTGTTAAAAAATATTTGGGTGCAATCAAAGCTGTATCCAACAGTACTGTAAGGGAAACCTTTTCCAATTGAGACAAGGTTTCTCTCAAAACTAGTTTGGAAAAAAACCCTTCAAACTCCTCCTATATCTTTTTATTGGATGTGAATTTTGAAATCTAATTGTTGGATTGCATGTTCTTTATATTCTTAACACGCATGTCAAATTTTGTTCATACCGAATGTTATTTACTATTCCATCAATAAACTTATTTTTTATGCATAATTTTTTATCACAAAAACTTAAAATTCAAACATGTCATTGATGACATAGCTATTGATCTTAGATTTTCTTAAAATTTGCAAGCACAAAGGATATAATGAAAACATACAATCCAACGATTAGATTTTCAAATTTCACATTTAGTAAAAAGATAATAAAAAGATGAGGAGTTTGAAGGTTTCTCTCCAAACCTTTTCCAATTGGTATATATTTCTGACGTGTTTGTAAAGTGTTAATCTGTAAAATGATGTGTAAGTTGAAAGTTCTAAACAAACATCCTATACATATAGTCAGACCTTTGCAATGTAGAATCATGAGTGATCTACAGCTCATGCAGTGAGCACAGTTAGTTGTATTTGTAGAACCTGGCAATCAAAATGACCGTTGACATGTGTGGAGAAGCTGAATGTTCTTGAGTACTTTTCTTTGTTTTCTGTAGATTGGCGAATCATCATTAGGCAGCAGATTTGATCACAACTCTTTCTTAAGGTGTCATCTATTATAACCACATCAATCACTCTGTTAATACATATTCAGGACGTGAATTTATGGACGGATTTAATCCCAATTAATATTGGATTTGAAATTATTACAAAGATTTTATTTTATATCCATAACGTCACAAGTATTTCAAATCCCTAAATTTAAATCCTTCAATCCAGATGCGAGGAATTATCTAAAAATTTATGAGACTTCTCTAGTGAAAGTATACTAATGTTTGATTTGGGGTGGGCTAGTCTTTGGTAGGAATAGAGATATAATTTAGATGAAAGTGAGGCTTCAGCTTTACATGAGAAATTCAGTTTCTTTCTTTATACCGCAGTTAGAAATGACTTGCAAATAAATTCAGTAATTAGGCACAGACCAATTTTTTAAATAAATTTTCCACTTTTGAAACAAAGAATGCATATATAACTGAGATAAATTCAAAGAACCATCATATTAATGGATACCAGTTAAACATGGAACAAATTGCATGGTTTCAGATGCTGTAGGAAATATACATAGATTGTAAATAAAATGGTTGTATATATATTGCATTTGCATGACACAATAACTTTTGTTTTCATGGGTTTTCAAATGTAGATTTTCTTGTTGAGGAAAAGTTCTTGAGTCTCTGAAAGGTCTATCGATGCTAGATGCTAACTAATACTATTATTCTTCTAAAGGCATTGGTAGGCTAGTTTGTGAACTGTCAATGTGACGAAGTGACATCAAAGCTGCTTGTTTTGCCTCTTTAATCACTGGACAGAGTTTTGAGAATTTCTTTAGACAAAAATATCAAGAGTATGGTGGGTCATCTTATAGGCTCATATATGTCTTTGAGATCTAAGGAGACGGGGACCTGACTTTGGTGGGTAAGTGTAAAATAACCCACTTCAAATGGAATAATGGTTGATCTTTGGAGTCATCAAAGGAAGTTGGATATTCATGTAAATCAGCTTATTTTTTAATTCCTACTTTTTCAAGAAAATGTTGACATGGGCTCCAACATTACCATATTCATGTATTAAATGACGTTGTAGTTGTAATTCTCTTTTGTTTTTCATTTATAGTACTTTCCATCAGATCTAGGATTGACCCTAGAGACTAGTGCCAATATACTTAAAGAACTGAGTAAGCTAGCAATATCTGTGCTTCAGGATTTTCAATCGAAATAGAAGGTCCTGGCAAGGGCTTTTATGTCATTAACTATGTGTTTACACATTGTAGGTGATGGAATTGAGTGGGATGAATGATTAGATAGTAGTGAATCAGTGACCTGTTTGCCCACAACTTCATGAATCCTTAAAATCCTTATATGATGAAGGTGTTTTTCATGGGATGCCATGATTAATCCAGGGAAAAATACTAGACTAAATAATTAATACGTTATGATATGACATATAGCCTTTCTTAAGATTCCATTTAAGGTTCTTTTAGTTCCTCTTTTGTGGGTACCTCAGCTAATTTGAACCTCTGACCTGTTGAACTGAGGATATTGGGGATGTCTAGTGCTTGTTCATTTTAAGGTTTGAGGGCTTGTCTATATGCACATTCATGTGTATTGAACTGGATGATTAGTGAGGATTCTTGAACTTCTCCCATTTCAATTCACAGAGGCAATAAAGAGTATGCCATCTCATGTTGGGGAAACAATTACCAGTTTACGTGTTGTTATTATTATATTTAGTTCTTGGCCTTATTTTCTTGCTGTATCAATTTTCTATGAAAGGGTTGGTTTTCTACCAAATAATAGGCAATCATGCTTCATTTATCCCAACTAATAGCTACCGTGAAAGTTTCTGCCCAGATTTCATCAGCTCCCTGAATTTGACCAAGGAAAACGAAGTTGTCGCAGGCGCCTTGCTGGTCATAATGAACGAAGGAGGAAACCGCCACCTGGATCATTATTGTCCTCACGCTTTGGCCGACTCTCATCATCCATCTTTGGTTAGACATTATCAGTATAAATATCATTTTCAATCACTGACTTTGCTTGTTTAGCTGTGTGAAAATATATGCAGTTTTCAGTTATACTTTACCCTGCTTTTAAACTTTAGTTCAATTGTTTGATTCTTGAAATGACAGAAACCAGCAGTAGGGGGTTTCTGATGGACTTTTCTGCATATCCAAGGCATTCTGGGAGGGATGCATGGCCAACTGCAAGGTCAGAGCAAATGCCTGCAAATCCATCTGCCACTTCAATGGGAAAGTTTGTTCCTCATCCATGGCAAAACACCACCGAAAATCCTCCATCTGACCTATATCTGCAAGGTTCAGTAAGTGGGACTAGTTATCCTGGTCCAGGAATTCCTCCGGGAGCTTTCACAGGAGTCACTGACTCAAACTGTGCTCTCTCTCTTCTGTCAAATCAAACATGGGGCTCACGAAACCGTGCATCAGGTCTTGGTGTGAAAGACTTGATGAATACGGAAGGGGCATCTATGTCTCAGCCGATGGCTCCTAATGGTGCAGCTATTAATCAGTTTCAAAGCAGTTCATGGGGTTTCAAAGGCAATGAGGCTGGTAGCAGCTCACATGAGATGCCCCCTGATCTGGGTTTGGGCCAAATTTCTCAGCCTCTTAACGGTCAGTTTTCTGGTGAGCTTGAGCTGCCTCAGCAGGGTAGGAGGCAATACATGGCACTTGAGCACTCCAGGGCTTATGACACCTCCCCTCAGCAGATGCACTGGTCACTTTAAGTGCCCTGTTTGTGCTCTGGTTCTTCTGGACACCTTGCTGACTGGAAATAAACAATTTAAATGTCTGCAGATGAGCATATGCCTTTATTTTGGGATAGACCCAAAGTAACTGATTTGAATGTTTGCAGGCCTTTCTGTTGGGATAAACCCTAAGTAACTTTTGATTTGTGTTGTTTAAAACTGTAGCACTGATGAGCAAGGTGTTCACCTTGCATTATCTAATTAGTATGTCTAACTGTTTGCTTGGGATCATTTGATGATGGTTGGTTTTCTTTTCAATGAGTGGTTTTATAGTGGGAAAAGTTAATGGATGCCTTAAGGGCATTGGTTTAAGAAATATTTTTAGAAACTAAAAAGTAATTGAAATTGTTGATAGTTTTTTATATTTCTCATAAAAGTGGTATCAATATTTTTCTAAAATAGTCCATTATCAAATGATTAAGGGCACCCATTAACTTGACATTTTATAGAGAAATATTTTTTCAAGCACATTAGGTTATGATAGGTTCTGGTGCCTTTCAAGTTTTCAGCTGTGTCTGGCATTGGAACTGAGAGACTAATCCTTCACCTTCTCAGGGCGGCTAATTATGGTCTCTTTACTTTAGTGCCATGGAAGATGGAACCCATGTATATAACCAGCATATATATCAAGTGATAAATAAAAGATGCTGGTCTTTTACTGATTGAGCATGAGAAATACATTGTCCAACCAGTGGGGGTTGGAGTGAAAATGGATGAATTGACTGGAAGGTTTGCACTAATTATGTTTGTGTTTCTGCTAGTGTCATATTTTGTTTAGTGGTTTCAAACGAGGAGGAAGAGATAGGTTGATGATCTACATAAAATTTAATCATTTTATTATTATGAATTTATTACAATCACACTTTGTGGCCTCTCTATTAGGAATTTAGAATGCATGTGGCTGACTCTAATTAGTACGTTGATGGTTGAGTATTTACGGTCGATCCTAAAATTTTTTTGATAATTCAATAGTTGGGGAATTCAAACTTTGATTCTCTTAAAAAAAGAGAACTGGCGTTGCTATTGATATTCACATTTGGAACTTAAGGTTTAGCTGTGATTAAAAAGTTTTTCTTTACCTGTAAATAATGCTTGTCACTTAAGCATCCATCTTGCTAGTGGCTTCCTGACTAGTGGACTGCCCACGAATTCGTGTGCAAGTGCAATGCATACTTCCGGACAACAAATTTTACAATTGCATAAGCAGTTGACTATAGATGATAAACACAATTGACACTCATGGACACATCACTCAATTAACCACTTAAACAATTACAATTGCAGAAGCAGTTGACTATAGATGATAAACACAACTGACACTCATGGACACATCACTCAATTGATCACTTCAACAATTGTGAATATGTTGCGAATAAAATTGTATCCATAGCATTATTGACTATAAATTTTAAAATATAGGTCCACGCACTGATTCTCTATCGCAGTGCTATACAATGGGGCAGGCTAGTTGGAACCTCATAAAACAGAAAATTCTTGCATTCTAAATATCATATGACTAGGGAAGCTTTTTGTCAGTCCCTGTGATCCTTCAATACACGTACAACTCCTCCCATGAGAGAATTCAGTGAATTCTATAATTTTGTGTGGTTCTTAATCCTTTACATGGGAGAATATTCAAAGAATGTATATACATGGTGTACAGGTCTAATCCTATTGATGGGAAACCCCGGGATCAAGTTGCTCTTTTGGAGTCTCATTTCTGCTTTCCACTCATCTCATGATAGTGGGATGGCAGAGCACTGAGAAAGAGATCCACTTGCAAAAATAACAGCTGTACACCTAATCTTCCATTGGAATAGAGCTAGCAACTCTTACAGTTTTAATGGTCATCTTCATCAGTTCCTGGGCAGTTAGCCAACAGTGCCTCCACTGATTCATACTGAAAGAAGAAAGATGAAAGGGTGAGGGGAAAGAGCTATTAGAATTTGGGTTTAGTATCATGGTTTAGTATTTATAGTAGCAATGTCAGTTTGAGAGCAACATAGTAAAATCTTAAGCACTGCTTTTAAGTATTGAAACGTAATTATACCCAACTCACCCGACATCCACAGAAGAGGCAGTACTGATATTCATCTCTAAGTTTCATCAATATATCCTGCAAATCCTGCATATAATAGTGTGATTATCACCCACTATACATTTACCAAGTGCATACGTAATGAACTCAAAAGCAAGAGATAGATTATGAGCAAAGATCAAATATGAAAATCATAGCCATGTTTAGATTAAATGTAGCCTAATGATGAAAATGAAGCGATCCTAAGTAATTAAAACTCGGCTGGTCCATCCTAGTTGTCACATCCTTCAGTCCATAGATCATATAATTGTCTTCGCTATATTGATAGAAACAGGTTAATAGCTTGTTTTCACACATAAGCCTATGTCGGTTTTCACTTTTCACCCAGACCCACATACTTGAATGTATAAATTCAATCATAGGAATAACTTGAAAACTTCAAATGCAGATATACCCTGATGACCAATCACTGTTTACGGCTTGAGATTATTGCACCATATGAAATTGCTTTCAATGGCTGAGATTGAAACTTGAAAAAAAGCAACTTTCAATCTCAACCATTAAATAAAAAATATTAAAATAAGTAAAAAAAATTAAAAGTTAAAAAGTGAAGTGGTAAAAAAAAAAAATTTGTGAGACGGGAAGGGGGTAATTGCACCCGGTTCAATACACTGGATCCTAATCCACTGTTTACCGTCCCAAGAATGTAAAAGAAGCTTTTATTATAGGGTTTTGGAGTGAAAATTAATAGAAAGATAGGTCATATAATCACTATAACATCTCTTTCTTTCTTATTCTCATAAAATTAGTTACACTGCAGGAATTGAATCACTCATGGCTCATTTTTTTTTTTGTAAACTTCAATTCATATGTTTTCTGTAATTAGACGTGAGAAAGCGAGATGCCAGAGAAAATGCCTGTGTCATTTCTGACTTATATGTGGGCTGCAAGTAGTATTTGCCTTCTGTTTACATCACAAGTATATTGAAGGTGAAAATCAAAGAGTGCTAGTAAAAGAAGAGCAAATTAAAGAGAGATGGAAAAGTTATTTTGATAAACTTTTTAATGGAAACAATATGAAAGATTCAAGTGATTTGGGTAGTCCAATGGAGGATGGAGACCTTAGGTTTGTTCAAAGAATTAGGATGATTGAGATAAAGAATTAAAGAGAGATGGAAAAGATATATTGATAAACTTTTTAATGGAAAAAGTATGAATGATTGGAGTGATTTGGGTGATCCAATAGAGGATAGAGACCATAGGTTTGTTCAAAGAATTTGGACGACTAGGGTAAAGAAAGCATTAAAGAGGATGAAAATGGGAAAAGCCATGGGACCATATGGAATCCCCATTGAAGTTTGAAAGTGCTTGCATGATGTGGGGGTATGTTGGTTGAAAAACCTTCTCAACAAGTTCTTAAATATTAAAAAAAATGCCTAGTGAGTGGAGGAGAAGTACTTTAATACTTATTTACAAAAACAAGGGGATATTCAAAACTGTACAAATTACCTTGGAATTAACTCATGAGTCACACTATGAAACTTTGGGAAAGATTGATTGAATAGAGGTTAAGACATGAAACAACAATATTGGAAAATCAATTTGGTTTTATGCTAGGACAATCTACCATGGAAGCTATTTTCTTAATTAGATGTCTAATGGAAAAAATAGAGTCCTGTAAGGATCTTCATATGGTTTTCATTAATCTTGAGAAAGCATATGATAGAGTCCCTAGAGAGGTTATGTGATGGGTTTTGGAGAAGAAAGGAGTTCCTCTAAAGTATATTAAGTTTATTAAGGAAATGTATGACAAAGCTGTATCTAGTGTGAGAGAACAAGTGGAAGAATCTCAAGTGAGTTTCCTATTACTATAGGTTTGCATCAAGGATCAACATAATTCGTATAGGCCCGTTTGATTGGAGATTTCTAATATCGTTGTTTAAAATGATGTGAAAACTGTGGTTTAAAAAGTGTTGTTGAAACACTATTCATAAAGCAAAAAATGTGTTTGGTACCATATTTCAAATAACATGTTTCAGTGTGTGAAAAAACATAATTGTATGTTTGGTATGTGTGTGTTTTATTTTTAAAAAGCTTACAAGCACAATACCATTTATTATTATTTTGATTTGAGGAGAGAGAATTCAGTTTCTTTTTTGTCTAATCAATTGGGCCCCATGATTTTCAACATATTTACAAAAGTGCCATTGAGCAACATTGTTTGAAAACTTTTTTTTTTATAAATAACGTAAGAATATTATTAATAATAAAAAATTGCCAAACCGAGTACATTGGGGATGTACTATGGGGGCACAAATCAAGAAACAAAAGAACAACAGTCAAGAAAAATAGAAAAGGAAGAACAAGAAAAATGAGAAAAAACCACACTCCATTCAAAGAGTGTGCGTAAGAAAAAGGATTTAATCTCCAGCAAAGAGCGTTCGCAACCCTCAAAGCTTCTAGCATTCCTTTTACGCCAAATGCACCAAATCAAGCAGTGAGGCACTAATTTCCAAACATCAATGTGACGATGTCGTGCAAACTTTCCTTCCCAAGCCTCAAACTACTCAAGAACAGTATGAGGCATAATCCATTGAATACCAAACAAGTAGAAAGCCAAAGACCATAACTCCCAAGCTATGGAACAATGAAGTAGAAGATGATCCACCGACTCCCCACACCTCTTACACATATAGCACCAGTCAAGCACTATCACTCGCCTTTTACGAAGGTTATCTGTTGTTAAGATCTTACCTAAGGAAGCAGACCAAGAAAAGAAAGCTACCCTTGGAGGAACCTTCAATTACCATATCATTTTCCATGGATAGGAAACAAGATTAGGAGGGTAGAAGGAACTATAATAACCTCTAACCTTAAAACCTCTATTCCTTGCAGGCTTCCAACAAACCTTATCTAGGCCAAACCCTCGCACTGACGAAGAATATACCAACTCCATAAACCGATCAAAGGCTTCCTCTTCCCAATCTTGTGGTGGACGACGAAATTGCACATTCCAGTGAAATCTCCCAGCCGACCAACCCATAACTTCAGCCACTGAGGAATCCTTTAACCTACTAAGACAATAAAGCTCCGGAAAGGCCTCTTGGAGGGTACAATCCCCACACCACACATGCTTCCAAAATTTCACTCTAGTACCGTCCCCCACATCATAAACAAGAAGTTTAGAGAAGTTCAACCAGCCACTTCTAATGTATCTCCACAAGCTGACCCCATAAGGACTTGTCACCTTCTTCGTACACCAACCACCCTAAATGTTCCCATATTTTGCCTCTATAACCCTCCTCCATAAAGCATCAGTCTCCGAGCCATACCTCCACAACCATTTACCTAGTAAGGCAGAATTAAAGGTACCCAACCATCTAATACCCAACCCCCCAACCTACAAAGGCCTACAAACCTTGGCCCAATTAAGTAAATGAATTTTAGGTTCACCTCCAATCCCATTCCACAAAAAATCTCTCTGTAATTTCTCCATACACTTAGCCACCTTACCTGGTAAAGGAAGAAGGGAAAGAAAGTATGTAGGTAAAGAAGATAGTGAGCTTTTAATGAGTGTCACCTTACCCCCTTTAGATAAATACATTCTCTTCCAACCTGCTAATCTCCTCTCCATTCTCTCTAGAATAGGATTCCAATCAGGAAAATCCTTAAATTTTGCACCTAATGGAAGGCCCAAATATTTCAAGGGTAGAGAAGACTGTCCACACCCCAACAGACCCACCAAAACCTCCAAATTGGGTACCCCACCAACAGGAACCAACTCGGATTTCCCCAAATTAATATGAAGCCCCGACATCTCCTCAAATCTAGCAAGAATCGCCCTCAAATTAGCAATCTGAGAAGGTTCAACATCACAAAAAATCAGAGTGTCATCTGCAAATAAAAGGTGAGACACCATCACTGATTGACCAGCCGTACTACCCACAAAAAAGCCTAAGAATTCCCCAGCGGAGGCAGCCACATCCAACATATGACTTAAAGCCTCCATCACAATATCAAACAACAATGGAGATAAAGGATCCCCTTGCCGAAGCCCCCTAGAACTTCCAAAGAAATCAGTTGGGCTACCATTGATCTGGATAGAAAACTTTACAGTTGAAATGCAATACCTTATCCATTTTCTCCATTTCTCTGAGAAACCACAGCACTGCAACATATACATCAAAAAATCCCAACTCACATGATCATACGCCTTCTCCACATCCAATTTACACAGCACACCTGGAACTCCTGACTTCAATCTACTATCAATACATTCAGAAGCAATCAAGACAGAATCCAAAATATGTCTACCCTTCACAAAAGCATTTTGTGAATCCGAAATAAGCACATGCGCCACCCTACAAAGCCGATTAGCCAACACCTTAGAAATAATCTTATAAATCCCACCAACTAAGCTGATAGGCCGAAAATCCTTGACCTCCACAGCATCCACTTTCTTAGGAATAAGGGCAAGGAACGAAGCATTAAGACTCTTCTCAAACACCGCCTAAGCATGGAAGTTGTGGAATACAGCCATAATTTCAGATTTCAAAACACCCCAACAAGACTGGAAAAATGCCATGGAAAAGCCATTTGGACCAGGTGCCTTATCACCATTACACTCATGGATCACCTCAAACACCTCTTCTTCCTCAAAAGGCCTATCTAGCCAACTTGCATCTTCCACCGAGATGCTAGAAAAATCCACATCATCTAAGACAGGTCTGTGAGCCACCTCCTCAAAGTAAAGTTGCCTATAAAACTAAGAGATACAGTCTGCTATAGCAGCTGGGTCCGAAGATAGCACCCCACCTACCATAAGCCTATCAATAGAATTAACCCTCCTGTGAGAGTTAGCTATACGGTGGAAAAATTTAGTATTCCGGTCTCCTTCCCTAACACAGAGAACTCTAGATTTCTGCCTCCAACATATTTCTTCCAACAAAGTTGATTTTTCTAACTCATCACGAATTCTTCCCATTTCCCCCCTTTCCTCTGCTGATAATCCCCGACTCTCCTCCATGTTCTCCAGAACACTAAGATCCTTCCACAATTTTTTAATCCGAGCTTCAACATGACCAAACACCTCCACATTCCATTTTTTCAAATCATTTTTAAGGAGCTTTAATTTATTGGCCAGAATAAAACTCGGTGCACCATGAACCTGGTAGGAATCCCACCAAGACCGAACCCTATCCACAAAACCTTCATCCTTAAGCCACATATTCTCAAATCTAAACGGCATACACCCTCTTTGAAAAGAGCCACCCTCAAGGACAATTGGGAAATGATCCGAGCACAACCTAGACATCCGTCTTTGTGAAACTGTTGGAAACTTATTCTCCCAATCTGCAGAGAACAAAAACCTGTCCAGCCTAGCCTTCGAGGCAACTTCTCTATCATTGGACCAAGTAAAAGTACCCACTTGCAATGGCAAATCAATTAGACCCTGCTTCGAAATAAAATTGGAAAACTCCCGCATAGTAGTAGTGAAAGAATTAGACCCCAAACGTTCGGAAGGGAACCTAACCACATTAAAGTCACCACCCATACACCATGGAACAGTCCACCAGCTATTCAAGCCACAAAGTTCCTCCCATAAAAACCTCCTGTCTCTGAGTAGATTAGGACCATAAACACCAGTAAACGCCCAAACAAACTGATCTGACGCACTTGTAAACTTACAAGAAATCAAAAATCTCCCCACTACTTCCTCCATTTTATTCACTACCCGAGTATCCCACATCACTAACACCCCACCAGAAGCTCCACAACTACCTAAATAAGACCAGTCAACATGTTGGCCACCCCACAAACTACGAATCACCGCTCTATTAATCAGCCCCATTTTGGTTTCTTGAAGACAAACCACATCTGGCCCCCATTTCCTAATCAGATTTCTCACCCTGAGCCTTTTATCCTGCTCATTCAACCCCCTAACATTCCAAGAAATAATCTTCACATTCATTGATAAGGCATAACAGCCCGCTTAGAACTTGCACTCCTTGCTTTATTTGGATCATACTCAACATTCAAAGAAGACAACAAATTTTTCAACTCCCGCTGGCCTTTCTGACCTGACTTAACCAACTTCTTCTGTTCACCCACCACAAGTTTCTGTTTATCTTTCTTTTTGGCCTCTATAGCTAATAACAATCCTGTAATCTGCTCCTCAAAACCTTCCAGCAAAGTGCCCACAGATTTCTTAAAAGCCTTTATCCTATTGGTTACCCATTGTGATAGTTGACAATTATCCACACTCTCATTACACCCAATCTCCTTCACCTGAGTGGACACCAACTCCAATGGACCTTCAGTGGCCAAAACTACCACAACTAATGGCTCATCACCTCTCTCACAACACCTCAACCTTTCATCAAATTCCCACATCTCATTCTCTGTCCTGGGAACCACAGACAAAGACTCTACTAGCCCCACATCCTCATCTGCCCAACTAACCCTTTGCCCTGCATTAGTAATAGACACATTACCTGGTACACACTCACCCTCCAAACTAGAGCAGACTGACATACAATCTGGAGATCGATACGAAGACAATGGGATCACTAATTGCCTACCATCACGCAATTGTAGCATCCATTCTTTGGAATTACCCTAAGACTTATCCAAGTCTCCAACCAACTCCCTAATAGTGGGGCCCGGTAAATTAACTCCCTCAGACTCAAAATCATAATTTGTAGTATCCGAACCTTCCGAACCCACAAAATCCTCTTCCCCATCTTCCTTTGCCACCTGAGGAGACTCACTGTGTGCCTGGACCACCCCCACTGGCTTAACCGGCATGGTAGAGGGCTGGGTCTGAATTCTCGAACCACTAAGACTATCAACACCCATCACTTCTAGTGCAAAACTAGAAGACATCATGGCCGAGGACAACACCGGCACCACCATCGACCCACACGGGTCACCGATCACTGATATCGGGTCGTGGGATGCATGGGCCACTTCCTCTAGTCCTATTGGCACGGTGAGAGCTGAAGCAAACCAGTCCGGGCTGAGCTGACCACCCTCGCTGGCCACTATCGTCGCTGCCACAAAAGAGCCCATGGTCGAGATCACTTTCGGCGACGTCGCAAGCATCACCGCTGTAGTGGGTAAGTCCCTGGAACTCTCAAGTTTCTTCGGTTCAGTGTTTCACTCCTACTCAAGCTCGTATTAGCTAAACAGTCCAGATGAAAGGACTCTAGAACATTAAGGCCATTAGTAGAACTCTCTCAAGCCTCAAAGAAACATGGGCTTGCCAAACCCAGGCCCACAACAAACCCCTTACTTCCCAAAAGGCCCACTGTTTTACTTACGTTATCTGTCTACTTGCATGGGCCCAGCCCCACTGTTTTACTTATGTTACTTACGTTATCAATATTACTCTCCCTTACCACCCAATTGCCAGCTTTTTGACCACCCTTAACTCTATCCCAGGAAACCCGCCTCTTTCCAAACTGATTCACAACCACTGATTCACAGCCACAATCAGACCTCTCCCTAACCAACGTGATCTCCTATTATCATGCAACTTTCCAAACTCAACAATTTTTGAATTCAAATTAAAATTCAAAGGAATATTGAGCTTATTTCCCTTCGGGATTTTCTCCTCAATATTATTCTTACCATTAATACTACCTTCTCCATCCTCACCACCACCCATGGCTGCCTGGGGAAAATTTCCGGCCTGAGTTTCATAAAGTACAACCTGTGTGTGAGAATTGTCTCTCGAACGCTCCAAAATCTTCTCCACGGCACCATCCTTGACCTTTTCTTTGATAAAAGGCTGTTGAATAGGCTTCAACCTTGCCTGTACTGGAGCTTTGACAGCTTCCACATAGGACCTAGTTTTTGAAACCTGCTCATACTTGTACGGTACAAAATTCAATCCACCCACCGCATATTGGGAAGGTTCCAATATTCTTCTTAATTCAATCCCAAAAGTTCTCCATCCTCCTTGTGACTTACCAGCAGGAATAATGATAGTTCTTTGCAACCCCCCAACCTTAAGCTCGGTCACAGATAAGTACTGTCCAAACGAGTTGGACCCTCGTTGCAAAGTATAGGCAGAATCACCACCCCTGAACGTGAAAAAATGCTTCGGATTAACCCCTATCACGGTGTGTTCCAGACTCCACATCACCAAGAGTGTTGCACTCTTACCCATAAAAACCGATTGCATGTAATATTTACCCTGTTCAAAAATCTTAAGGGAGTAAAAGTTCCTCCCTTCCTCCACCACCAACTGAAACAACTTAGATTCAATAAAAAAACTTCTAAATCCACCCATACTGAACCAATGAAACAAACTAAAACAAGTTTTATGACTAATTCGAGGTAGCCAGGCCTCCAAGGAACCTACTGCCTAAGGCTCATTGAGAGAGACCAAAAAAAAAAAAAAAAAAGTAGTTCATACTTAATAGGAAGATGACAATAACGTTGTTTGAAAACTGAAAACTGATAAGAGGAATTTTCTAAATTCAGTGTTTAAACACCCTAAAATGAGCAATGTAACTCAAACACTCTAGTAAAAAACACATTTACCAAACGCGTTTTTTTTTTTTTTTTGGCTCACAGTTTTCATTGTATAAACACTGAAAACAGTTGTTCAAACACCCTAACCAAACATTCCCTACATCTCTTTGTACTAGTGATAAGAGTAGCCCCTATTGATAAAAAGATGAGGAGAATCATTTGAGATGATTTAGTCTTTTTTTTTTTTGATAGGATTTGAGATGATTTAGTCATATTTAAAGGAGAGCGAGTAACGAACCAATAAGAAAGAGTGAGTTGATCCAAGTAAAGGGAATGGAAAAAAAAAAGTAGAAGGCCAAAAATAACATTAGTAGAAGTAAAAAAAAATGACATGTCAATTAGGGAAGTAACAGAGTTAATGCCTTCAGATAGAATAAAATGGAGGAAAATAATTCATGCGGTTGACCCAATCTAATTGTCGAGGATCCATAGCTAACCCCAAATTTTGGGACTAAGGCTTTGTTGTTGTTGTTGTTACATCACAACTTAAAAGTCGGATAATGATTACTGCATAGTCTGGTTGATCCATCTAAGTTACTATTGCAGAAGAGAACATAAGAACCAGCATAAGAGGCATTCCTAGCCAAATGAAGAAAATGTTCCACTACCATTTCACAATCAAATGACACCAATTTCCATGTACTAAAGCCAAAAATAGCTTATGCCTAGCGTCTAGATGACAAACATAAATGGAAAATACGTACCTCTTCTATTATCTCCTCCTCTTCATCTTCTGCCTGTTCACCCTCCTCTTCATCCTCATTCTTCTCAGGCTCCACAAATTCCTTATTCTCCAATTGATCAAGAGCGGCCTTTGCCTTTTTAAAATTAACTACAACTTTTCGACTATGCCACTGTGACTTCTGCCAAGACCCAAACTCTACCATCAAAGTTTCTACTTTTCTCCTCTTCTTCTCAGCCATGAGCTCCTCCTCCTTCCTCTTCTCCTTGTGGGGGTCCTCTCGACCAATCCCAGCTCGTGACCTTCGAATCTCAATCCCCACAGGTTCAACCCTGCCTGACCCCTCCTTTCCTAGGGTTGAACCAGGAGTGTACCCCATTTGCTTCAGAAGTTTGAATCCAATGTTGGATTGTGGGATTGGTGCCTCCACTTTTGCTAATGTTTGCTCATCCTCCTCTTGTTGCTTTCGCTCTCTTTCAAGTTTACGCCGTTCTTGCCAGTTTAAAAATTTGGACTGCTTCTTGGAGGATTGAGCAATTAGGGTTTTATTGTTGGAGACCTGCAGAAAGCAAGGAGAAAATAAAGGAAAAGGCAAGTTATTTGCAAAACAATAATTTAATCAATAAATATATTTCTTCATTCTCATTGAACCCAGCAAAAGAAAAGTAGAAACTATAATTTCTTTGCATATTTTCCTAAATTTTGAAGGCAACCGAACCGGGTAGTAGGTTTGCTTCCACTTTCCTTTGAGTCAATCTTGTTCTTGGTAATTCAAAGCTCTGGGTTTCTTGTTGGAAAAATTAAGCGGTTAATGTTTGCATACTAATAATCCTTAAAGAAAAAGGTTTAAGTATTGTTCCATTTGGTCCCTAAAGTAGGAAAAGAAAGGAAAAATAAAAAATTACTCTTCTATGTGTGCATCGTTTTTCCCAGTTAGAAAAAAATTGGCTTCAAGTTTTGAGTTTAAAATATCTAATATAATTTTTTGGGGAAGTGCTTGTAATGGGGGGGGGGGGGTACGTAGCTTCTTCATTGAGTCCAAATTTTTTCAATTAGTAGTAGAGGAAGGGGGTCGTTATTTCTTGTTAAGGATTTTTGAGAGGGGCAAATTTTGTATGAGATCAGTTTTTATGGGCAAGAATGCAGCACAATGGCTGATGTTTAACATTGAACATCTTGTTGTTGGAGAGAGTTCCAAACAATTTTTCACTTTTAGAGAAGGTGACATTGCATTTACTCTCCAAAGGAGTTCCAACTCTTTTGGTCAGTTCTTGCTGTTGACTGAACTCAAAGCCGGTGGGTTTAGGAGGTCGCTTATTATACCGGAAGGTAAAGAGAGATTTGGTTGGAGGGCTTTTGGCCTGGAACTTAGAAAGCTACTGAATCCTTCTCAATATGCAGTGGGTGGAGAAGGTCTTCCTAAGTTCATTCCTCAGATGTGGAGGTTTAACTTGGAGGCTCAAAACTCTTGCACTTTTGCTGAAGTTGTGCAAGGCATTCACGGTAGAACAGAGGATAGAAAGCAGTCAAACCAACTAGGATTTACAGTCAAGGGGAAAAAATCACAGTTAGGAGAGGAGAAGACGGGGATGAATTTGAGACTTACAAGTGCAAAAACAGGGGATTTTCCGGTGGGTAAGTCTGATAAGTTGGAGGTGGTGGGAGGGGTGAGGAGGGAGCATTGCATTAATGAGGTGGTAGAGGTAGGTGAGCAAAATTTGACAGACACTGGGATACGTTTCCCAAGTCTGAATTTGAATTCTAAAGCTTATGGAAAGGGGAAGAGGAGTGATTTCAAGAGATCTTACTGGACTGACAGAAGTCTTGTCGTGGAAGTTGACGTGATAGGGAGGAGGCGGGTTTCTTGGGTTAGAAAGAAAGGAGACATGAAGATCAAAGGGGACTCACGGGCAGTGGGATGGGATTGCAAAAAAGATGCATCAAAGGCCCTTTTATGGGTTTCACGGGGAACTAACCAGAATGTTGTAAAGCCTGTGATGGGCCTAGGAACTGGCCCAGTGTTGACCGACACAGGTGTGGGCCACTTTAACTCAGTTCTTTCAGGCCCAAGCACATTTGAAGTGGGCGAGAGCTCTTTGGTAGGAGAAAGGATATCAGCCCAAGCTCAGGTGTCTTCGACGCACTCCGTGGTCCATCTCCAGTCACTCGATCCTGAGCCAAAAGAGCTGCACCAGTACGCAAAGCTTTCGGCGGAGGTCGACGGCCCTTTCTCCGCCGGAACAAGCTCCGGCGAGCCCAGGTTGCCTCTGGGTAAGGCCGATAGCCTCTCCTTTGCCGGAACCAGCTCCAGCGAGCCCAGGTTGCCTCTGGGTAAGGCCGATGGCCTCTCCTCTGCCGGAACCAGCTCCGCTGGACCTTTGTTACCACCGGGTAAGGTCGCCGGCCCCTTCTCCGTCGGAAATAGCCCCGGTGAACCCATGGTGTCACCGGGTAAGTCAGTTAAGGTGTTTTTGCGGTCATCGGTTGAAAGTTTTTTAGCGGATTTCTTTTTGAGCTTATCTCGGGCCGGGCTTGTGGTTTTGGGTGACAAAGATGGGATTGAAGGTGGCTGGGTCAGTTGTGCCAACGTTAGGCCGGAAGCTGTCCTTGATCTTAAGCAATCCAGCTTAGCGGTGTTACCCACCAAGGCACTGTGTGGTGTCCCTGGGGTGAGTGCTTTGGCGGAGGAAGGATTGAACAGTATGGGTTTGGGTGGAGAGGACAGTTTTTCTATGCCTCTGTTGGCAATCACTCCCTTTGGGTTACCTTCGCCAACCGACTTGAATTGTGGTAATGAGACAGTGGAGTGTGTGAATATGTTGGATGTTTCTAGATGGGTGAAGAGCAGACTTCCTGGTTTTAGTAAACTGGTGGGGCTGCCTTTGAGCCGACATGAGGAGCTATGTATTGCCTTGTTACAAAAGATTGAGAGGGAGACAGAGGCTGCCAAGGTGTTGAATAGGAAAGTTTCAGTTTCTAGAAAAGTTGTCATCTATAAGGATAAAGGGAAGAGAGAGCTGAGGAATTTGCAATCTTCGGTTAATTATGATGGTAGGTAGTGTGTTGGCTGCTGAGCTAACTTATCAGCTGGGGGTTTCTTGTCTTTATGAATTTAAAAATTCTTTCTTGGAATGTGAGGGGGCTGAATGACTGTCGGAAACGTTCGATAGTGAAAAATCTTTTGCGTGAGTGGAAGTGTGATGTAATATGCCTTCAGGAAACTAAGCTTTCTGGCCTGGACAGACAGATGGTTGGCAGCTTGTGGAGTTGTCCTTTTGTGGATTGGGTGGCTTTGGATACTATCCAGACAGCCGGTGGGGTGTTGATGATGTGGGATAGTAGGGTTTTAGAGAGGTTGGAGTTTTTGGTGGGTTCTTTTTCTGTGTCTGTTCGGTGGCAAGGGGTGGGGGACGGATTTAGTTGGGCGTGTTCTGGGGTCTATGGCCCAGTTGATAACAATGCGAGGGGGCTAATGTGGGACGAGTTGGTTGGTGTTCAGCAGTACTGGAACGTCCCTTGGTGCTGCATTGGGGATTTTAATATTGTTCGTTTCCCTAGTGAACGGTTGGGTAATTCTCGTCTTACTCCGGCAATGGAACTTTTTTCGGAGTTCATTGAGGATCTTAATTTGATAGACTTGCCTCTGGAGGGAGGGCGCTATACTTGGTCTAGCGGATCAGAGCAGCCTTCGATGTCTAGGATAGACAGAGTCTTGGTGTCTCCTGATTGGGAGGAGCGTTACCCGGATGTGATCCAACGGATTTTACCTCGCCCTGTTTTAGACCATTTCCCTATTCTAGTGGAGGTTGGGGGAATGGCGAGAGGGAAAAGCCCGTTTAGGTTTGAGAATATGTGGTTAAAGACGGCTGGGTTTACTGATAGAGTGCATTCTTGGTGGAATCGACATTCGTTCTATGGTACTCCTAGTTTTGTATTTGCCAAAAAGCTGAAGGCTTTGAAAGAAGATATCATTCAGTGGAATCGTTTGGAGTTTGGTCATGTCGGACGCAAAAAGACTCAATTATTAGAGGCTTTGAAATTATTAGATGCCAAGAAAGGGGAGTTTGGCCTCTCTGATGCAGAATCTAGAGAGAGAGCTGTGATGAGATCTGAAGTAGAGAATCTTCTCTCCTTGGAAGAAATCTCATGGAGACAAAAATCTAGGATGTTATGGATAAAGGAAGGAGATAATAATATTAAATTCTTCCATAAGGTGGCTAACTCCCGTAGAAGGTTTAATCATTTGAGTACTTTGGAGGTGGATGGGGTGATTTATGAGGAGGAATCTGAGGTGGCTGCTCAGGTAGTAAACTTTTATAAAAATTTGTATAAGGAGACAGAGGAGTGGAGGCCTTTTGTGGAAGGTTTGGAGTTTGATCAGATAGAGGAGTCAGAGAGGGGTTGGCTTGAAAGGAGATTTGAGAGGGAGGAGATTCTTCTAGCTGTTAATGAGTTGGCCAGAGATAAAGCTCCAGGTTCAGATGGTTTTTCTATGGCTTTTTTCCATCATTGTTGGAGAGTGGTGGAAAGTGATGTTCTAGCAGTTTTTGAGGAGTTCTATAATCATAGTAAGTTTGAGAAATCTTTGAACGCTACCTTTATAGCCCTGATTCCTAAGAAGAATGATGCTTCCAATATTCGAGACTTCAGGCCTATTAGCTTGGTGGGGAGCTTGTACAAGATCTTGTCCAAGGTTCTGGCAAACCGCTTGAAACTGGTCTTAGATCAATTGATTTCTGAGTCTCAGAATAGTTTTGTGGGAGGTAGACAGATTCTTGAGTCAGTTCTCATTGCCAATGAGTGTGTTGATAGTCGAGTGAAAAGTAAGATCCCGGGGGTCATTTGCAAGCTAGACATTGAGAAAGCTTACGATCATGTGAATTGGGAGGCCCTTCTAGATCTTTTGAAGATAATGGGTTTTGGGGAAAATTGGTGTAGGTGAATTCGCACTTGTATTTCTACTGTCCAGTTTTCTATTTTGATTAATGGGGCTCCAGCTACCTTTTTTGGGAGCACGAGGGGTCTGAGACAAGGGGATCCGCTATCTCCATTGTTGTTCTTGGTCATGATGGAGGTCTTGAGTAGAATGCTGAAAAGAGTTAAAGGTGCTGGCTTAATCAGGGGTTTTAAGGCTGATGGAAGGCGGGGTGAAGGGGAATGTGTCTCGCATCTTCTGTTTGCGGATGATACTATTCTGTTCTGTGATGCGGAAATGGAACAGATCCTTCATGTGCGGATGCTTCTCCTTTGCTTTCAAGCTGTGACAGGTTTGAAGGTTAATGTCTTGAAGAGTGAGATGGTTCCTATAGGGGAGGTTAATAATGTTCATTCCTTGGCAGAGATTTTGGGTTGTCGGATTGGGTCTTTGCCTATGACCTACCTTGGTATGCCATTGGGGGCTTCCCATAAGTCCCCTTCTATTTGGAATCCTATCTTGAAGAAAATTAATCGGAAGTTGGCCGGATGGAAGAAGCTGTATTTGTCAAAAGGTGGTCGTCTGACTCTTCTTAAGAGTTCGCTTTCTAGCCTTCCTACTTACTATTTATCTCTTTTTACCATCCCTTCGCATGTGGCTAAAAAGATTGAGAAGATTCAGAGGAATTTCCTGTGGGGGGATTCGAAGATGCATTTGGTGGGGTGGGATAAGGTGTGTGCTCCTAAGGCTAATGGTGGTTTGGGGATAAGGAAATTAACTACTTTTAATAGAGCCTTACTAGGAAAATGGTTATGGCGGTTTGGGGTTGAGGAGACTCGTTTTTGGATGAGGGTTGTAGCTTTGAAGTTTGGGGAAGAGTGGGGGGGATGGGCTTCCAAGCTAGGTAGGGGTGTTCATGGTTGTGGTTTATGGAGAAGTATCCGAAAAGGTTGGGAGGTTTTTAGCAAGCATATCCGGTTTGAGGTAGGGGCAGGGAATAGAGTGAAGTTTTGGACAGATCAGTGGTGTGGGGATCTTCCTCTCCATCTATCCTTCCCGGTAGTGTACCGAATTGCCACTAATAGAGAGGAATCTGTGGCCTCTTCTCTCTAACGGTTGGGGACCAAGACTCGGAGAAGTTGGAAGGTTTTGTTACTTAGGGATCCAAATGATTGGGAGATGGGAGAGGTGGATGAATTCCTTCATACCTTGGGTTCTAATTTACCTCAATCTGAGCAAGGCGACTGTATGATTTGGAAATTGTCGAAGAAAGGGGATTTTAACATCCACTCATTCTTTGATAGGCTTCGAAGTCCCTTGCCTATTTTCTTTCCTTGGAAAGGTATTTGGAAGGTTAAGGCTCCTACGCACGTCTCTTTCTTTGTTTGGACGGCAACTTGGGAGAAGATTCTTACAGGGGACATTCTGCGATGTAGAGGCTTTGATTTTGTTGACTGGTGCATTATGTGTCGTTGTAATGGGGAGATGGTGAATCATTTGCTTATCCATTGTGAAAAAGCTTATAAGTTGTGGAGTTTGGTTTATAGATCTTTTGGGATTTCTTGGGTTTTGCCAAGGTCAGTTGCAGATACGCTTTTCGGCTGGTGGAATTGGTTTGGAAAGCACTCTTCTAGCATTTGGAATCTAGCTCCGCTGTGCCTAATGTGGTGTATTTGGAGGGAGCGAAATTGGCGTACTTTTGAGGACAGGGACAAATCCGATGACCAGTTGCTTGCTTATTTTAGTGGCACTCTCTTTGATTGGTCTAGGGCTTGGGGACTCACCTCTAGTGATTCTCTCCCTTTGTTTCTTTGTTCTCTCCTTTGTAATTAGCTCTTTGCTGGTTTCTGTTTGTTTTTGTGTTTCGTTTCTTTTTTCTGTTTGTTTCTTCCTCTGTAATCTTTGCTCTGCCTTGTGTTTTCATGAGGTAGTTCTTGAATATACTTCTTTCTTATTTATCAAAAAAAATAAATAAATAAAGAAAATTATGACCCTATCTCCCCATTTGTTGTTGAGAAAACTAAGTTAACCCACTTTAAATTTCATGTCTAAAAAGGTTCAAGCATCAAGCTGAAAAATTGCCTAAATTTCAATTTTTTTATATTTTCTTTTTAACCCCAAAGCGTTCCATTTCTTGGTTTAAAAACATTACTTTTTAATTCTTCCTCCTTGCTGATGACCCAAAACAAACACTAATCTAATATAAACATAGCTTCATAGTTCATGCAGCTAATTAGATTAAAATATTGAAAACCAATAATACTGTTTAAACTCCCGCCAAAATACATACAACACCACATCAAACATTTTCTCATCTTTCCTTTTTTCATTTTTCTCGGCAACCAAACAGGGTTTGTATTCTACACTATTAAGCCCTTTATAAATAATAAGCGGAAAAAAAAATACTTCAATTCAACAGGCTCATAATTTTCACAGGAACAAGACAACCTTAATTATGAATTAAGTAAAAAAAGAAAAAGAAATTTTCTCCACATTACGATTACTTTAGGGTTTGGAATTTTCCTAGAAGTATTCAAGTGGTAGGGTTTCGTTGTCGAATAATTTGTGAAACACTGGGGCAATTACGCGCTGAGAAAGTAACGAAAGAGAAAAAGAAAGTAGAATTCAGTACTAAGCTGTGAAGTAAATTGTAAAAGCGATAGAACCCTAGACAATTTTGGCAATTATTATTGTCACAAAGTTTTCTAGGGAACCAAACAAGGCATAAACTGACCTTTTTGGAAGCAGGTTTTGGAGGGAGAGAGGTTTCCAGTGGAATAAAACGAGAGAGATCCCCCATGTAGTCGTCGTCTTCTTCTGGTTCCTCAGCTCCATTGGTGTTGCCTTGGTTCAATTCCGCCATGGTTGAGACTTGAGAGAGAGCTTCGTTACACTTCTTACAGTGAGGTGAGGCTTCGAGTTTCAGGGCTCAGGAAATGTTCTCTTAATGGGCCGAACTAAAAAAACTTGAAGCCCAACTTGGTGAGCCCAAAAAAAGTTACACATGACATGAGCACCTGTTGGTATATTAATCGTAACGGAATTTGCTGACGTGGATGATGCCAGCTCAGCAAAGATTCTATTCAGTATCAGAGTGTAAACTGCAAAGTACAAACCTCCACAGTAAACATTCTGTTCTAAACACAAATCTCTCTCTCTCTCTCTCTCACTGAAACACAGAGAATATAGCTTAACAGTTTTCATTTTCTAGAGCTTTTCATTCTTTAACAGCTTTCTTGTTCTAACTAACTTTTTCTTGCGAAATTGATCAAACTTCTGTGACTGTTTCTGGCTGATTTTCAGTGTTCTTTTTGGCTTTGGAGGTCCAAAATTTCACTATTTTTCACGATATATTTCTGAACTTCAATTTACGTTTTTATTAGCTTGGAATTGTGTTCTTGATCGTGTTTTATCAATGTGCACTGGTACTTTTAGCAGTACTCTGCTCTGCTCTGTTTGGACTCGGAGAAAACAGAGGAAAATGACAGAAACTTGTAGTTAAAAACTGTTATGTAGACAAGTTTTTTACAATTACTTAATTGGCCGCCTTGGATTGAAATTTTTTATTTTCTTCGTGTTTTCTATAGACTTGTACTGTTTCACTGAGAACTGTCTCTGTAATTTTCAGGGAAGCACCAAGAATTCCTAGTCTGATTCTCGAGAAAAAGAAATATGGCCAAACAGTATCTATGTTTGTGTCTTGTGGTAGTTGTCTTCTCGGCAACTCTGGCTTCACAAGCTAAGGCATTTACCAATCCACTTGAAGGTAATTCTGTGGATCCCTTTTTTTTTTTTTCTTTAATTCTAGTTCTTGATTTTCTTGCGTTTTATCTTTCATTGGATTCTTTTATAGGAAAATTGATATAGTTTAGGCATTTTAGTGATAATCTGTGATTAGAATGTTCTTTATTCTCTGTTTGGTTAGTGAGAAATTGGAGGAAAATTTTAATTTAAAAAAAAAAAAAAATCAAAGAGAATTAGTACAACACTCGCGCTTCCATATTGTGAAAGCTTCATTGTCCGTGCTCACAATTTTTGGCGGGAAAATTGGGCCCAAATTTTGGCGGGGTAGGAAAAAACTGAATTTTTTGTGGCCCCCAGCTGTAATTGAGCTTTACGATAAATCATGCACAATCCAATTGTGTAGTGGGCTCCCATAAACAATCTGAAATTCCCATAAACGATAGTGTGGTAGATTGATACCCTGACCTTCGAATTTACGTCATTTTTTTTTTTTTACACTGATTCGATTTATTCTGGGTACTATACTAGTGTTATTGTTGCTTCTCTCTATATTTGTTTTGAGTTCAAATATTGCTGTGCTGTGCTCTCATTTGCTTACATTGTGCAGTCAGTGCTCTTCAAGATCTCTACAGGACCCTGAACAACCCACCAGTACTGAAGGGATGGAGATTGGATGGTGGGGATCCCTGTGAGGAGTCATGGACAGGAGTGTCATGTTCTGATTCATCTATTATACACCTGTAATCCACTTAGCTAACCTATTTTTTTCTACTAACAATGCCACATTTTGCCAAAAAGGCCCAAAATCTTACCCTTCTATGTTCTACAAACTTTATGCAGTAAAATTCAAGGACTAAACCTCACTGGGTGGATTGGAGACCAGCTTAATAACCTGCATCATTTGAAGCACCTGTAACTGAAACTGCCTTGTTATATTTAGCTCTTATTGAAATACTACCTGTACTGTTTATTTAATTCTTTATTCTGGTTTCTTCTTTAGGGATGTCAGCTACAATAACATTCAGGGTGGAATTCCATATAGCTTACCCCCCAATGCCACAAATATGTAAGATGCCTATTTTTTAAATTATGATTCTTATATGCTTAATTTTTTTTATTTTCCTTCAAGTTTTTGGTGATTCTTCTACTTTTTCGTGAATGCAGAAATATGGCATTCAACTATTTGAGCCAAAATATTCCCCACTCTTTACCGATCATGAAATATCTCCGACATCTGTGAGTTACTTATCCCTTCAAGTGCCTATTTACTGAATTGCTTTTGGTTTTTTTTTTTTTTTTTGGTTATTCAGTCAGAATCTCTTAATTCTTTTTTTGTAGAAATCTAAGCCACAATTTGTTGTCTGGACCAATTGGCAATGTCTTTACTGGCTTACAGAATCTCAGAGAGATGTATGTGTTCTTCACCTGATCTTTATATTTCCTTTTCCCTGGCGTTTGAAGTGAAAAGAAAGTGATGCAAAGTACAACATTCCATGAAATATTAACAAGTTCTAGTATAACTGAACTTGGGGTTTCTGTTACTAGTTTTTCTTTTGAACAATTCTGAAATTTCTTTCATGGTGCAGCCTCTTAAGTGTCTTATTTATTTATATAGTATCAGGATGGGCAACTGTTTTTTCTTCCCAGGTTAAACTGTCAAATTGGTCTTCTTTCTTGTAGTAGTTCATTTGATGAGTTCATCGTGCGATTTAAGTTTAAGCAGTGGGCTAACCTCTTTTTGAATTGATTATTATTCTAAACTTAAGTGTATTAAGCATGTTGTCAATTGACAATATAATCTGATGGACATCCTTAAATTAAATGTTTTGTGTCACTCCTTTAACAGGGAACTCTTTTTGAATTGATTATTATTCTGAACTTTTAAGTGTATTAAGCATGTTGTCAATTGATAGTATAATCTGATGGACATCCTTAAATAAAATGTTTTGTGTCACTCCTTTAATAGGGACCTATCACACAATAACTTTACTGGAGATCTACCAAGTTCATTTGGATCTTTGACAAATCTTACTAGATTGTGAGTCCCCACCCCTTGCTCTTGATTTCTGTTCTACCATAAGCACATTGTCTTTCTAGAGTTATTTGTTATTTTGGTTTCCAAAATTATGCAGGTTCTTGCACAATAACAACTTCACCGGATCAGTCACCTACCTGGCTGAGCTTCCACTAACTGACTTGTAGGTTTCTCAATAGCTGTTCTTTGCTGCACTTTGCAACTTATATTGATCCTGATTGCTTGCTTAAACATCTCTTTCGCCAGGAACATTCAAGATAATTCTTTCAGTGGCATTATACCAAAGCATTTTCAGACAATACCAAATTTATGGTAAGTGATCTAATTTTCAATGGGGGTTACCTTTCAATCGCCTGCATTAAGTATGAAATCAAATTATCAATTCATTAATTTTTCATTTTCCCTCTTATTAGGATCGGGGGAAACAGGTTCCACGTAGGGGACAACTCTCCACCCTGGGATTTTCCCCTGGAAACCGTGCCAATTGAGCAAAATATTAGTACCCCTCCTACAACTCAGTCAAGTGCTGTTGAGAACTATCCCCCTCACAAAGAAAGTGGACACAAGAAGAAAAGGCTGGGTCATGGAGGAATCGCTTTTATGGTTGGTGGAGGAATTCTGGTGGCAACATGTGCAGCACTTGCCATTGCAATCAGCATTAACCGATCCCGTGCACAGAAGCATAAGATGTTGGAAAACAGCAATAGATCCCTGTGCTCTCTTCCTGTCAGTACTACAGCCAGAGGTACTCTTATATGCAAGTTTTAAAGATTGTTGCATTGATGAAATGCATCACTGATTTTTATAATTTGACAAGAGGTTCCTACATATAATGACTCAAATATAAGATTGATGTTTGCATAGAATTATCCTCTTCAGTATTAAAATTGAATCTTAACTTACTGTCATAAAATTGTACTCTCCTCCTTGATTATGCAAAGAGGATGCCAAAATTTTATTGCAAGTGAAAGTTCAATGGCCGTACTGGTATATTTCCACTGCAAGTGGCATTCCAAGAATGCTACTCTTCTCTTTCTGCATGTGAATGAGTAGACAATATTCTCTGTATTTTCTTGTCAATTTTCTTTTTCCCTAAGATTTTATAGCATTTGAGTGATGAAAAGAATATTTGTTGAACCCAAGTTTAAACCATATTGTTATAGCCTCCAATAAATATGAATGGAGTTCTTGTTTCATATGTTTATCTACTCAGCATTAAATTTTTATCCATCTTTCATCTGCATGAACTTTCTTAGAAATGGAGTGTGTCCTTGAAACCAAAATTTCAAGTGCTTACAATGTCACTTATGGCAGAAGGCTTATCTGAGACTAATGGCACAAAGACTGGATTTTAATTTGGATGGATTTCAATTCATTTCTTTACAGCAGAGCTTCTTCTTGGGATATCAAGCATGCTTGTCTCATAGATTACTTTGTTAGTGATTTTTTCCCCGTATGTTTTTTGAACTTGATAACAGACTATTCTACTGCACCAGAAGAAAGCCCTCCAATTTTGACCTTGAGAACTCCACCCATTCGTAGTCCAAGGCGGATACCTCCTATTAACCACACCAGAATCGAGAAAACATCTAGAAGAAAAAGTTTCTCTAAGAAATGCGGAATCCTAGCACGAACTAAAATTTACACTGTGGCAGAGCTTCAATTAGCTACAAACAGCTTTATTGAAGGGAACCTTCTTGGAGAGGGATCTCTTGGTTCTGTTTACAAAGCTGAGTTTCCTGATGGCCAAGTACAGCTTACACTTAACCATATATTTCCTCATCTTACAATAATTTTCAAACTTAATATAAGTAGGAGATTATTTGATTGATTGATTTTTTTTTTTTTTTTATTCAGATTTTGGCTGTGAAGAACATCAATATGGTGGCACTTTCTTTCAATGAAGAAGAACAATTTATGGATGTGATTTGGACTGCTTCCCGTTTGAGGCACCCAAATATTGTAACGCTTATTGGCTATTGTACAGAACATGGACATCATCTTCTTGTGTACGAGTATGTTAGAAACTTATCTCTTGATGATGCTCTGCACTGTGAAACATACAAGCCTCTGTCATGGTGTCTCCGTCTCCACATTGCTCTAGGTGTTGCTCGGGCTTTGGAGTAAGTGCCTATATTTTTCCCCCAATACATTCATATCTTCCAGTGCTATTCCACAATTATAGATTGGATATTGGATGTAAAAGACCATTAGGGTAATTGATAAAATCATTTAGTGAAAGCATCCTTTTGTACCAATGCTTTTGTAAGTATGAATTTGGTTCAAAATTGTTTATACCTAAAGAATTTTGCTAGGTAAAACAGCGTAGATAACCCCTAAAAAATTACACCTTTCATGTGAGGAAAAAGGAGCAATCCTAATAAAAAGTTTTTCTTCTCTAAATTTTGATTATCTTCATTTTTTAAATGATGCTTTCAGCTATTTGCACTCCACATTCTCGCCTCCTGTTGCTCATAGCAACTTGAAGGCTGCCAACATCTTACTTGATGAAGAACTGACACCTCGTATCTGTGATTGTGGGCTAGCTGTTTTGAGGCCACTAACAAGCAATAAAGTTAAAATTAAGGTAAGTGCTCCCATGAATTAGTTTCATTTTCCAAATGAAAATTATTGCTAAATGTTCTTTGGCCAAATGTTCCTAACATTCTTAACATTTTTCTTTCATAATAAAAAGAGTTGTGTATATGTTAAAATATTTAGGCCACTAATATAACATGTCATAAGTCACCCCATTATTGATAATGGCTTATCACTTCTTCAGAAATTTATCAGAAAGCATATGCACACAAGCATATGACCTAGGTTATAAGTTTGTTTCCACAAGTTCCTAAGAGTAAGCCGCTTAAACTTCATTAAAAGCTGAGGCAAAGAGGGCCTAAAAAACAACAATAACAACAAAGCCTTAGTCCCAAATTTTTTGGGGTTGACTATAGATCCTCAACAAAGAGAGCTTAAAACATAGTCTTGAAAAATAAAATTCATTAAGGAACTTTGCTAGATATAAAGATGGCCAAGGAATACACTTACACATTATAATCGCATGTTGATGCAAACAGGCTTCTGAAATTGCTATTGGTGACACTGGCTACATTGCACATGAACATGTCCAACCAGGAATTGATAACACAAAGAGTGACATCTATGCCTTTGGGGTGTTGCTTTTGGAGTTATTAACGGGAAGGAAACCAGTTGATAAGTATGCTTCATGCTCATTTTCTTTATTTCCTAACAAATTCTTGTTGTGTTTCTTTATTATGTCTGTTCTCCTCTTTTAACTCAGTTCAAGATCAAGGGAAGAGCAATCTCTGGTGAAATGGGCTTCATCACGGCTTCATGACAGTGAGAGTTTGGAACGCATGATTGACCCAGGCATCAAACGAACAATATCCCCCAAGGCTCTCTCCCGTTTTGCTGACATTGTCTCCCTCTGTGTACAGGTATTAGCCCTTATCTTATACATCAAGGATTAATTAGTTGTATTGGGAAGCTACAAGAAAATTGATTCAAACGATCTAGTTAGACATCTTGCTAAAATGAAGCTGAAAATATAGTTTTTAGCTTCATGATTTTATTATGCAAAATAGTTTTATTTTATTGTTTAAACTTCCAAGCAGTGCCTTTTTTAATTCACCAAAATGCTCTGAGACATTGAAATTAGAAGTTTTTTATTCAAGTCTAGTTTCATAATTAACTTATTTTAAATTTGATTATAAAGCTTGATAAAAATCATTTCATTAAGGTTGCTTGTGAACACACATTAACATCTACACACATACACACACACATATAGGTATATAAATCAGCATTGTCGTGATCATGTTACCCAACTTTTGTGTGTTTGTGTATGTGACCGGGACTGGGACAGCCCGTGAAGGAATTCCGACCTCCAATGTCAGAAATTGTGGAATCACTTACGTCTATGTTAGAAAAGCTCAGCAAGGCAAAAAGCGGCACAGCAGCCGGTAATGAAGAGGAGGAAAGGTCTTTCATCTCAAGCAATACCCGCTTCATGGGTTCACCTACATTGAGCTATTCATCCCCTTGACCACTGATTACCAGTTCAGAGACTGAATTTACTGTAAGATGCTTCATGACATTGCCATAGTTGCTTTACAGTAACTTGATTGCTCGGCATGTTTTGTAATTTTAGTTCATTGCTCCCATAGTTAGCATCAATGATCTAATATTCATTTGTACAGTTATCATATCATGCAATGGCAGTTTAAAGCATAAGGATTCACTCTTTAATTCCATTAGATTCTACTGATTCTTGAAATGAGCGATAACGTTTTCTTCCCTGCTCCCTCAACCTTCATTCCCATCCTGCCAAGCTGAGGCCACCGGCACGTTTTACCTAACCTCACTTGAAAAAATCAGTACAAGTAGCTAAACAACTTGTTATACAATACAAAAGAACCTCCTGCAGAATGGTTAGGTAAGACTACGGCAGCTTGGCATACATTCCGTTTACCAATCAAGAAGACGAGTCATGAAAGCACCTATAGCATCCACTAGTAATGTGTCAAAAAGAGAAGTTTTCTATATGAGTAGATGTATTCCTTTAGAAAATAATTCTTCAGCTGATCAACTTGTTGCAGCACAGTGAGAATCTGGATTTTGTGAACTCTCTTCTAACGTATCAAGCAGAAGAATTATTTTGTTCAAGGGTCAGAAATACTTTGTTGTTGAGGGAGAACTTTTTCAAAAAATTGTGTCCGCTATAATCATATCAATATGTTTACAAAGATGGTCACTGGAAGCAAGTTTCGAAACTTGTTGAACTTGATCAATACGCATTGTGTTTAACCGTCTATTGACACATTTGGAGGTTGCTTAGTTTTTTTTTTTTTTTTTCCCCGCCACCACCCCGGGGGGTGGGGGGGGTGGGGTGGTGGTGTAAGGCTCTAATTTAGTTTTTGCACTTCAGACATTTGTGGTGGAGGTGCCCCGCTAAGATGGTGGGGCAGAAATGAGACGAAATTTTAGTCCTGCACCACAAGACGGGACAATGATGGATTTAGACTTTTTAGACCCATCCCGCCCCGCCTCACGTTAATAAGAGTTACAATTGTAAATTTTCCATACCTTAAAACTCTACTATTTAAACAAACATATTAATATTAGCTTATTTTATTTTATCTAATGTGGCTCTCTATCTCTATTTTGTTGTGTTATACTATGAGATTTTTGTTTTTGTTGTAATATTGTATTGTTAAACACTTTGATAATAATATTTAGTTTTTGCTAAAAATTATTTGGATTTGATGGGATAAATTTAGATGCAATTTCAAGTATATTTTCATTAATGAAACATGTTTTATTAAAAAAAAAAAAAACTGTAATAGTTATGGGAGAAATTAACAAGTAGAGTTTTACGGGACGAGGCAGGAATGGGAATTAGGATAAAAAAATTTTCCCATAATGCGAGGTAAGAATGGGGCAAGACAAAACCATGTGGGATATTGATAGCTAAGTTGAAATTAAATACTGATAATTTTCTATATCCTTTAAAAAAGAACAGGAAAAAAAGTTAAAATTAAGACTCCGGCTCAAAAGAATGCCATTTGATCCTGCAACCCACTACCTCACTGAATATTTCATTGTTGCCAAAAGCAACTCTTAAGTGTTCAAGCCCCGAGGCCACTTGTCAACAGGGTATTGATCTCGCCAATGATATTAACAGGTCTTCCATCGAACATGGAAGAAAGTGTACTCTCGCAAAGCTTCTTCAACTCCCTGGTTTTTGAAAGAGCTGCTTCCTGAAATGGAAATAGATATACTCACTATTTTGTATTTGATAAATCAGTTACCAGTGACAAAGGGAAGAAAATAGTGGATTTTTTTTTTAATTGAACCACATATAATTGTGTACCTTTTTCGTCTGTGTGAACTCAAACAAGAACTAATAAAAGTTCTAATAAAGTTGATTTCAGAAGGGGGTTTATAAAGGCAAGGAACATGGTGCAACTACGTAATGAGTGTAAGTGACAAATATATTGCGAGTAATCTTAAAAGGAAATGAATAATGAGAGCATGATAATACATGCCACTTAGCTAGACTCAGTGCAAATGGCTAGTAGTTGCGATTTGCAAGTATTAGAATTATAGATTATAGTTCAGAAATCCAAAAGTTGGACTGCTTAATGACTATTCCTTATATCACTATATCTTCACATTATATATATATAAACAATATTTAGAGGAAAAAATGTGGTTTCTATATATGACTGCTTAATATTAAATTTCAGCACAAAGAAAATAGCCTAATGCACATCTATGTAATTTCTAAAATCTTCCTTGCATTGCATGTGAAAAGTGTTGTGGACTTCCGAAGAGAAACATGTAGGTGAAAATTAACTGACGTCTTCATTTTAAAAGGCTTTGCATGGAAACCAGGTTCTCTCTCACTAGTTTTTTTTTTTTTTTTTTGGATAAGTGACCCGGTTCTCTCATTAGCAAAGATGAATTTCTAGAAAACTTAAACATTCAATTTTGGGTCTACCAAAATGGTTACCAGTTAATGTGCGTTGGGACTTGTGTGGGAGTGGACAGAGAAAAAGGTCCTCAAAAGGCCAAGAGTTGGATAAACACTACTGCATCATTTTAGAAAATTTTGGGTGGTTAATATCTTCAAGTAGTAAAATGATTTCACAGAAGTAGATTACGAATTACCAAAAATATAAAACATATTTTTATATGCCAAGAGCCTTGTAGCTCAACTTGCACCTCATGGTGTTTCCAACATAGACGTCCAAGATTCAATTTCCCTTTTCCCTATTGTAATTATAAAAAATAAAAGTGTATATTTTGATACATTAAGGGAGTAGAAAGTTTTAGCAAATACAAAAGAATTTTTTTTTTCTAAAAATAAAATAAGTATAATTTGTGTTCATTTTTATATAGTGATTCATCTTGGAGCATGCTAAAGAAAACACTGGTATAACAGTATAGATAAGCATTATTCATCAAATCAAAATACAACTCACTTGCTTCGGCCAAGAAGAGGATAATGAATTGTGCAGCTCCATGCGTTTGGTAGCCAAGCTCTTCAATCCCTCTTTCAACTTGACTTCATGATGCTTCTTCTCCTCTAATGTGGTCACTAGTCTGTCTAAAAATCTGAAATTCAAGCCAAAACCAGAGTTAATTAGAATTCTAAATTTTCTAACATTTAGATTGAAGCAATGGCTACTACATATACTACAAATATAAAATACCAATACACTAATACAACAAAAGAAGAATGAAACTATTCAAGCAAACTGCAATAGTCCGTCAAACTCAGGGTGGCAACAGATGAACTAGTGACAAAAGAGAAGCAAAAAGTATGTTTTTATAAAAAAAAAAAAAAAAGAGGAACAGGAACAGAGTTCCAAGATATATTCGATATCAAATGATTATGCAATATCTGAGCAAAAAATTACCATTATTGTGCACTAATTAAGAATACAAGATGCTATATCCACATTTCTGTATACAAAAGATGAATTGAAGGTGGAAATTCCAATCAACTTAACTCATTACTTCTGCCTTTTACTGCTTTTCAAACCAAATGTATGAAAGTTTCGTTGGAAACTTAAAAGGGAAAAGAAATGCAGGATAGGGGGGAGGAGGGGGGAAGAAGAAGAGAACGACAGATGTGAAAGGTACAATGCAGTCTAAAATATTGACTAGCACCTTTTAGAGTTGAGGATCAAGATCAAGTCCCTTGTTTTCCTATTAGTCAGCAAGGAAATGACTAAGGAAATGTCAGATAGCATGGTCTCCATGGCATCAGGAGTATACTGCTGCAGCACAAAGGGAGCAACTGCCTGGACTTGATGTTGCAAGGACAAAGTTTCTCCATTCTTCACCTCTGCCAATCGTTGATTTAGAAATGCTTTGACCTGATAACATTATGTCAATACTAAACATCAACCCTTGAACTAAAAATACTTTGCTCATGTTAGAGCAATACCAAACTAATTAGTTCTGTCAATGCTGGATCACGGTTTTTCTACAGAAGAAGTAAAAGACATCTAATGATCTAAATATTGAAAAAACAAAAAAAGGTTTATTGGATTCCCATGAGCCAGTAAGATATAAAACACAATAATTAACACATACCTCATGCAGATCATCAAGAATCTTATTTCTGTACTCAGTCTCCAAAAGCTTGCTCCTCTCTTCATTCATTTCTGGCATTTGAGAAGAAGTATCTGGAACAAATGTCTGTTTGTCCAGACCTACGTTTGACAAACTGACGTCATCAATGACATCAACTTGGGGAGTGTCAACACTAACATCCCAAGATATCTCTGACACAGAAATCTCTGGGTGTAGACCAAGTTCAACTTTATCTAATGAGGTTCGATCAGATCCCACAACTTCAGTTGGTGAAGGGTCCTGTAAGACCTCACTTGCATTAATTATTTCATAAGGACCCAAACCATTGCCATTATCATCTGTTTCTTCCACAGTACCAATATCCCAATCAATCTGAGAACTGTCAACAGAAATATCCCAGTCAATATTATCGGCAGCAACATCCACATCTGCTCTCAGAAGATCTGGCTCATTATAGCTTGATTGAGTATTGACAGAATTATCAATCTCAGAGCCCACAGAAACATGCAAAGACGGGGGATGTTCACATATGTTTCTCAAGTTAGGTAACACAATCGATAAAGATTTCTGCAAAGACATTACAATCACAATTCATTCAGGGACAATTTACCTAGCAATCATCACAAGACAAATAAAACCCCAATTATTTCCTTACATCCTTTTCTGTGTGAGCATCTCTCACAAAGTTTGAGTAGTACTCCATAGCCTGTGACATAGAATCACTATTTATAACTTCCAAAATCTTGTTGAATGTGCTTGGGAGAGATTTTGCGGTCTCTAAAAGTTCAAGCCTCACATTATTTCCCTGCAAGATTTAACAAATGCCAAGTTTATGCATTGATTGTAAGCAAGAACATACATCAAACCAAGATGCCAAAACATTATTGAAGTGGTCCACTATCATAACCTGCAATCCAAGCTCTTGACAAGCCTCAACATACTTAGCGGCTGATAGAGCTGCATTTCTTTTTATATCAGCTTCCTTGCGCTCTAGCTCTGATAGTTGTTGCTGAATCTTCTGCACCTGTTTTTTCTGATATGGTCTTCATATTTCAAAAGTAAGCGAACCACATAGACATTAAATAAGCTTCTTACAAATTCTCAGCTAACAACCTAGAGAACAACCGCAAGAGAGCACACTTACATTTCATAGTTTACATTTTGAACCATAATTTGAGCAGCCTCACCAAGGTAAATATGATCCTTTTCAAAAGAACGCACAATTGCCTCCCAAGCACCCTAGAAAATTCTAAGATATATTAAACTATCTTATGAAGAGTTTAAACAGAGAGAGAGAGAGAGAGAGAGAGAAGAATGTCTTACAGCAGCACCTGACAGCCGGCCAAATATATTCCGGCTTTCTGGAGTTGACTTTAGAAGAGTTTCATATATTCGTTTGGACTCTAAGTAATCAATCCCTGGAAACAATATCTTAATTATCATACCACCACCAAATGGTCATATTAACCAACTCATCACTTTAGCGCCTAATCCCTTACACTTTTAATGGATATTTATATAATAAAAAATAAAAATCTCACAAGTGAAGTGCTTTAATTTTTGAAATCTTAACACCTCCATAACTCCACATTGCAGATATATCTCAAGATAACACTAGTATTAGGATTACTACTTAATACTTCATCAAGATCCAAATTATACACTCCGAATCTTTGTTTCTTTGATACATTGTATGATGATTTAAATCATAAATAAGTACTAGCAATAACAAACAAATAAAGTGAAGAAAAGTAGTTATTTAAAAAAATATGAAGTATCACTATCTTGATGACCATATCTATAAGATGATGGTTTGGCGTTTAGATTGTTATCTAAAACCTAGAATATATCTTACACAAAAATTTAAACTACTTTGATTTCTTTTCTTCTCAAATATTACTTTCAACTTATAGAGCCTTTGACTTGTGCCACATTGCACTTATCCACTTGTTCTCATCATAGGTTTTTTTCCAATCTAAGACTTAACAAAAGAATATCAGCTAATTTAAGTAAAAGAACCTACAAAAATGGACCATAATTTTTTTTTTTTTTGATAAATAAACAAAAATGGACCATAATTGTCTTTCAAATACCCGAAATAGTCTACTTAATAGGTCTACTCAACCAAGCAATGGCTGTTCGATACACAAATCAATTGGGTTCCCAACATATTTAGCCTCATCATCAAAACATTTTATACTTTTTTGAAAATTTATTGTGTTTCTACCTGCCTAATTTAAGATTTTTTTTTTTTCTTTAAATTTCCTTTGTAGGAGTTGTAAGTCACATTATGAAATATGAATCATACCCTTCCTAATCACACAAGCTTTGCTAATGCCAGCATTTGCTAATGTTTCAATTTTCAACATATTCTAGTACCTAGACACAACCAAAATAAAACACAAAATTCAAAAAAAAAAAATTTTTCCCACAACCAAACAGAACCAAGTAAAATAGGTCATTCCCCACAACACAGGCTTTTTATCATAAGTAATTGCAAAAGTGAACCAAAAACAACATAAAAATCCAAGACAGTGTAGCAACATTTTCCAAATATTTATATACCAAAATCACACAGAAAAAGTCGATAAATGTTTAGACAAGAAATGGAAACACACCCTCAGGGTCTAGGGTTTGGAAATAGGGATCGATATCCTTAGGGAGCGAAGAGAAATCCTTGGAAATCCGAGCTCTGATTGCCGCCAACTTTTTTCGCCAATCCGAAGGTATTCGTTTCCGATCAATCAACCATTCTTGAATTCAAAAGGAAAAAAAAAAAAATGAACGAAATTGCGTGAATTCAAGGAAAGAATTGAAGGTGTGGGTATAGATAGTTTACCTCCGAGACACGAAAATGTGATGTCGATGGGAAGGTTTCGAATGTCATCGCCACTCTGCATTTTATTTTCCTATCTGGGTTTTGAGAGACTTGTCTGTCAGACCCAAATTTCAGTTTCTGCTTCTTCAGCTGTGTCTGTGTGTGTGTGTTACGGGTACCGTTAACAAACAAACAGCCCGGCTTGTTTCCATAAAAATAAAAATAAAAATCTTGTCAGTTTTACACTTTTTAGTTTAATAATCTAGTCAAACCCAAATCCAAAATAAATAAATAAATTATAAATTACATCCTTAAAGTTGGGGGTGTATAAAATTTACACAATGAAATTTTAAAATTTGAAATTTACCCCTTGAAATTTGAAAGTGTTTAAATTTTATATTAATATTTTAAAATTTAGATTTTTAGGATGTAAAATTCAAATACTCTCAAACTTTAGAGAGTAAAATTCATTTACTCCTAAAATTTAAGACTAAAATCCAAATTTTGAAATGTTAGAACATAAAATCTAAATACCTCTAAACTTCAAGTTATAACCTAAATTCTGAAGTTTTATGATGTGAAATCCAAATACTTCCAAACTTTAGGGGTGTAATTTATAATTTATCCAAAAACAAAAAAAGTTTATAAACAGGCTTCTGAATGTTAAGGCTCGATACAAACCAATTTGTGCTTGTTTATGGGCTCTGTAATAAACTTGATATGAGTCTAACAAATAAAACCTAATCTTACAAAGACTGTTGTGACTACTCGTCACCAAATAAACTTGATGTTATGCTTCATAATGTACTTGTATTAAATCTTCTGTTTGTTTCAACTTTAAAATTTTCTAGAAAATGAGTTATTTTCTAATATTTGATAGCAATCTTAAATGTGTATGAATAACTTGCCATGAGATAGAGTTGTCTTCCAAAAAATTTAGCGGAAAACAATTTTTAATAAATAAACCATACTTTTTATGTTGACCAAAAGTAATTTTTCTTTAATTCATTTTTTCTAATGCTAACAACCACTAAAAAACGCAAAGATCTATCTTCACATAAGGATTTCCACACCAAAAAAAAAAAAAAACAAAGAGCTCGATATTGAGCTTAAGCTTAGCTTGATTAAATGAATCAAGTCGAGCGCAAGCTTTTAAAATTTTTGACAAGCTCAAATTTGAATATCATTTATAGGCTTAGTTCGAGAAAAAATAACTTTTTAAAAAAATAAAAATCTTAAGGGTCCGTTTGGTTGGGGAGTAGAAAAGTAGAAGGATAGAAGAGATTTAATTTCCCTTTTTTGTGTTTGGTTGGAGGAGTAAAAAAGTGAAAGGATGAAAAACTTTTTTCTTTTGTTAAAAAGAAAAATGGGAGGATAGAAAATGTAGTTTGTATAAATTTACAATATTTCTCTATTAGATAAAACAAAAAATAACACTTTTTAAAATTTTTATTAAGAATATCTACACGAATGGACACTTCAATAAAGTAAAAATAAAAAAATATAATAAATTCAAGAACCTAAAATTTTTTTTATAAAACCAAAAAAAAACCAAAATTGAGGAGGAAAAAAAGAAGAAGAAGAAACAAATAACCCCTAAAATAATAATAATAATAATAATAATAAACCAAAACTGATGAAAAAAAAGAAGAAGAAGAAATGAATAGCACTTCCGCTCTGTTTGTTTCGCTGAAAAATCTTCTGTAAAAATAGTTTTCTACATTTTCTAGTGTTTAGTACTTCCTTTAATTAACGGAAAATCCTAATAAAAATAAGATTTATTTTCTATAAGTTGTTTTCAAAAAAAAATTCTTGGAAAACAATTTCTCTCTCACTTTTTCTCTATTTCCTTTACTTTTTCTCTTCTCACATCCTCACTGTCACTAACTCTAGTCTCTCCTCTTCCATAGATCTCTCACTCTTTCTATTTGTCTCTCTTCTCTCTTTTCTCCATGTTTCTCTTCCCCTTTATAACACAGTTCTTTGATTTGATTTTTTTCCCCGTCACTAATTGATCAATAGCTCTGACTTGTAAAGGAGAACAGATTTGCAGCGATAATTATTTCATTCCTCTCTACCAAAATTTCAATTCTTTATTTTGAATATTAAGTTTGATTTTCTTTTTTCTCTAAGAAATTTTCGATTTGATGGATTTCAAACAGAAGTTACTTCTTCTTCGCACATAAAAGTTCAAAAAAGAAAAAAAGAAAGAAAAAAGAATGAATGAATGAATGAAGTAAAAGACGAAAATTTTAAACATAGTGCCTATATGGCTCTAAATTGCTTTTACATAGGACAATCTTTACAGTAAATTAATAATATTTTTATATAATGAATGATAATTGTTTAGGAGAATTGCATTTGTTGGTAGATACATTATGCAGATACTGTGAAGTGATGGTATCTTATACAGATACATTATGTAAATACATAATTTAGAGTAATATTGAAGACTTGTAGTTGACCATAGTAAACAATTAGTGTACTAGCAAAAAGAGTAGACAATTAAAAGTTTCTGTTATTTGTATTTATTGAAGATATATTTCCCTGTCAATTTTATATGTATAGACAAATGGTTGATATAAATATAAATATAAATATATATATATATATATACACACATTTATGTACGTATGTAGGCACATATGTATGTATGTATGTACGTACGTACGCACGTTAATGTCCATATATATGAGCAGTATGAGTGGTAGAGATTATGAAGATTTGACTAATTTTGATTGTATCTATTGTCAAATTTTTTTTATGAAAACCAAATTCATTCTTGGTTTTTTTTATTTATATTGATTACATTAGTTGGTTTACATAATACACATGTTTTAAATTATACAATAAATATATAAAAAAAAAATTGCATACTAAACACTAGAAAACATTCTCAAGCTCGTTTTCAAGGTCATTACTAAACACCAAAAAATGAGATAGTTTTCTCGAAAATGCTCTTTAGAAAATGAACAATTTTCCAAAAACGTTAATACCAAAACAAACAGAGTGCTCAAATAAAAAGAACTGACACGAAAACAATAAACCGTTGCAGGTAGTGGGCATTTTAGTCCAAATTTTTGCACCCCATTTTCACTCTCATTTTCTCTTCATTTTGGAGAGATTATGGCCCGTTTGGTAGCCTATTTTAAGCAACCTTTTAAGCATTTCAAACACACTTACACACATTTTCACATACTTTTTTACCCACATGTATATCAAAAATACTCAAACTCCTCTACCAAACACCCCCTGAGTTTTTGGTGGGTCTAAAGAGAAACAGTCGGGTCTCACCATTTTTCTCTCCTCCTCCCTCTCAACCAAACACCTCTCCCACTGATTTTCTCCCTTATTTTTCATCCTCCCTAAAATCATTTCAACCAAACATACCTCAAAACATTTTCAATAATTTAGAAACGAAGAACAAACATTTTAAAATTTAAATGAAACTTAAGTATAGGACTGAAATAGTATTTGATAGAAAATAGAACAAAGAGAGGATAACATGGTAAATACGCGAACTTTGGGTAAAACGGTGCGGAAGAGGTAGGAGCTGAGCTCTAGTTAGGGCTGTAAATGAGTCAAGTTTTGCCAAGTAGCGCGTGTTTGAGCTTGACTCGTCAATAAAAATCAAATGCTCAAGCTTGGCTCGAGCTTGAGACAAGCCTAAAAATAATGTTTGAACTTGAGCTCGTGAGAATGCCAAAAAGCTTGAATTTGGCTTGGCTTGGTTTGATTAATTAGTCAAGTCAAGCTCGAGCTTAATATCAAGTTCAAACTCGAGCTCAAGTAAAGCTTTTTAGCTTGGGATCCAAAAAACTTGCATCATCAAATGTTTATATCACAAAAAATCAAGTAAACAATAATAATAATAATAATAATAATATGCTCATTTTATCATACTTCTAATCAAGTAAACAAAATAATAATAATAATAATAATATACATAATTAAATCCATCCATTCATCATTCATTGTCTATAGCTTAACTAATTGTTCAAAATACAATTTTCACATCCACATTTGTCATCCGTGCAACTATAATATTCACAAATCTAAATAAATTAACATTTCAAAACATATATGAATAAAAAAGTTATAAATTAACATTTCAAAATATATGTGCAATATTATAATAATGAGTTTATTTAGTAAAAATATATCAAGTTTTAATCGAGCCTAAACTTGGCATGTTTTGTATCGAGTTTTATTGCTCACAAACTTGTTCACGAGCTTTTTTTTTTTTTTTATTTTTCTTGAGCTCGGCTTGTTCATCAAACAAGCCTAAAACTAAGTTTAAGCTTAGTTTATTTATAAACAAATGATCATGAATGGGCTCTCCTAAGTTGTTTGTGAACAGCTTGATTCGTTTACAGGCCTAGCTCTGGTCTGGTATAGCACTTGAGTTACTTGTAGTCCAGCTGACACACATACACTTCCTGAGGCAGTTACTCTCTCTCTTTCTCACTAGCGCATTTCATCCAACACCACTCGAACACAAAGGTACTTTCTTCTTCTTCGATCAAAATTCATTTCATTTCTGTTCTGTAAAACTCTAATCTCTATTCTAACAAACCCAAAGGTTCGTCGATTCATTCAAACCCATTTTTTTTTCCAATTCTTCTAGGGTTTGAATCCGATCTCTTTTCTTTCTGATTTTTTGAATTCGATCGAAACCCAGATTCCCTTGTCATTTTTCAATTAATCATAGATATATTCATAGATTTCTTACTCCTTTTATTTCATCAATGCATTATTATTATTATTTATTTAGTTTTTTGCTTGGAGAAAAGTGCTTCCAGAAATGCTATCTTAATTTTATGCACCCTCTTTTCGATTAATTGAATATTCAAAAATTATATATTCCTATCTGTAACCAAGTTTCTAAAAAGTTTTTGGGAAATTGATTTTCCAAAATTTTTCCTCTGTAAAATTTGGGTGTGTTGAGATTGTTATCTGTGAAGCTATCTAAACAAACATGGTGTATGATTACTATGTGAATTATAAAAAATGCCCATTAAGTAAAAATCCGGTTTATAACAAATTTTCCTGGAAAAAAAAAAAAAAAAAAAAAAAAAAAAAAAACTCTTTTGAAACAAAGGGTGCCTGAGAAAGAGAAACTTCTGCTTAAAACAAGGGTTTTCCGTTATCATAGTTTGGCATTAATCTAGAGTGTAAATATTGTTTTGCCAAGTCACTTTTGTCTTTGAGGAATCAAATGTTGTGTAAGTTCTGATTTTGGTGTTTGTTTGCAACTTTAATGAATACCCAGTTAGAAGAAAGCCATGGATGCGGACCTGGCAGATCGTAGGTATTTGGAGGATAATGATACTCCAATGATGAAGACTATTAAGGCTGCAACAACTGGTTTTGTTACTGGTACTGTTTTTGGGACCATTGTTGCTACATGGAAGGATGTGCCTCGTGTTGAGAGAAATGTTGCTCTTCCGGGGCTTATAAGGACCCTAAAGATGATGGGCAGCCATGGGTTGACATTTGCTGCAATTGGAGGAGTTTACATTGGTGTCGAGCAGTTGGTGCAGCATTATAGGATGAAGAGAGACTTTGTGAATGGAGCTGTTGGTGGTTTTGTTGCTGGGGCTTCTGTTATTGGTTTCAAAAGTGAGTGATTTGGTTGATGCGTACTTCCTCTCTTTATTTTGATTCTTCCTTTCATAGATGTGGAGGATGTTAACTTATGATAATTGATATGGTTTGGCAACACATTTAGTAAGAAAATATTAACTTACTTGGACATAATCCACATTTATAAATTCTTTTACTTTTTAATGATTTGGATGCTAAATTGTTGATTTTACCCTTTTTTTTTTTTCTCTATTTTCTTTTGGTTCAATATTTCATTATTCCAATTAAAATTTAAGATATCAAGTTATCACCTTTGAGCTGCATGTTAAGTATTAGCCATTAGCATTGGTTCTAGTTTGGCTTGAGTGAACTAAGGGTTAATGTGGAAATTTGGGGTGTTGTAGAATTTAGATTCGAAAATATCAGCATTTATTTTCTGCTGCCATATGGGGTGTTCATTTGATTTATTTCTGTTTGGTCGTGTCTTGATCCGGTTAAGAGCAAGTTATTAGATTTTAATTTTAGCAAAGGTGATGGTAAAATAAGAGAGTTGCTGGCTATCATGTTACGTATGTCACCACTTGTGCGCTAGCTAGATGGTTTAGATACTTGACAACTCTGATATTTATACGCATGAATTCATATTATTCCTTGTAAAAAATTCAAATTTACCACACATAGCTAGCACCCAATTCACAAAATAAACTCCACTGTGTCTACTTTGTATGAAAAGCAGACCTTATCTAGTAGGATTCCAACCCAATTTCCTTCATGTAGTACAAAATATAATTTTTCATTCAAAGTGCTACCAGTATTACAGATGAATCTAGATCCAAATTTCAGCATCAAAGGCCATTTAGGATGCCAATTATCTAGTGTATTCCAAGGTGAGCTAGGCGCTTGCCTAGGATCTCGAGTGAGGCACCACCAAGGCGCCTTTGAAGCCTTGAGGTGAGGTGCTTGACTTTAGAGCCTCAACAATTGCCTGGGTGCCTTGAGCATTGTAAGGCCTTTGAAGCAAGAGCCTCAATGAAATTTAGCAAAGGAAAATAAAAAAAATAAAAAGGAGCCTTGTAGCTTAATTGGTTGGCATCTCCTAGTGTTTCTAACAGAGACATCTAGGCCCCAAATCCCCTCCACCCACCCCCAACCATTGATTATCAAAAAATATTTTACTCATAAATAAAAAAAGAAGGCAGTTTTGCAATTTGGCAAAAAAGGTCAATTCTATTACTTAATTTAAGTTAGTGGGTGTCTGTTTCTCTTGCTTTTCATCTCTTTCTTTCTTCATCAATATAGTGTTCGTTTGGCAAAGATTATTTTTGCCAACTTATTTTACTATTTAACTTATTTTTGCTATTATTCATGGGTTCCACTATACTATTTCAGCTAACTTTTACTTTTATCTACAGTACTTTCAGCAAAAAGTTTTAAATTTCATCAAAATAAGCGGATTCCAAACAGACCCATAAAAGTTTTTTTTTTATTTTTTAAATAAAATAATCTTTTAGCTTTGATAGCTGTTCTCTTTCTGTGTTTTTTTTTTTTTGAAATTATTTATATAAGATTGTTGGAAAGTCTATTCTTAGATTAATTAATAGTCTCTTTCCAATTTGAAAGATTCAAATCGTGCCTAATAAACATTAGGTGCGATTGCGAATGATTTTTGTTCATTATATGTATGATAACTATATTAAGAGTCCGGCTTGCTGCGCTTGAATGAGTGCCTTTATGGCAGCTCACGTCTCAGGTGATACAAATACTTAGTGCCTGAAGGTAGCTTTTTGCCATTGACTGCACTGCAATTCTCCAATTAAAGGAATGTATGAGCCATTACTAATATCAAGTTTCAAAAAATGTCTTGCCAGGAATTTTTATTACTTTGATGCAGGCTCTAGATGAGAATTTGAAGTAGGAGAATTTAAGCCTCAGGAAAGAAGGCCCATTATTCCATTTTTCCAATATGTTTGCTATCTCAAGTCTTTTATTTATCTATGCTATATTTTGTTATTGTTACGTCTTTAGTATTTTAAAAGGTCATCTCGCCAGCATGTGACTTTTAATGAAATTGGAGTAGGATTTAATTGTTATATGAGAGATGAAGAGTTAGGATTTTGGGGTTAATAGAAGCCATTATAATAGCCTCTATGAAAGATGAAGAGTTAGGATCCTGGGGTTACTAAAAAAGCTATTATAAATAGCCTCTTTATGAGTCATTGTAGGCTTTTTAAATATTTCTTGGACTCTTTAAGCCTATAAATTTATCTTTTAAGTGTTCCAACTTCAATCTTATTTTCTTCTCCATGCTATAATCATGTTATATCACTGGAATTTCTTATTAAACTCTTTCTAAGCATCAATTTCCTTGAAAGGTGGCACCTATTGCCGGTTCATATTAGATCTACACTAGATCTAATTGTCCCTGCCGCATCAAGTGGTATCACAGCAAAAGACCCTTAATCTAAGCTACAAAATTCAAATACAAGTCAAAGGTTGCAACTTTAAGCTGTGGTTGATTGTGGTAGAGGTTGTGGGGGTTATAGGAAATCAAGGCCATCATATTTAAATGGCTGAGGGATTGAGGCATTATGAGGAAAGATTATTGTTTCCAGATAAGACATTCTATAACGTAGGTTGATGTGATGAGGAGCTTGTTGATTGAGCTATAGAAAGACTTTAGTGACAGAAGGACTTGTTGTGAGCTATAGAAAGACTTTAGTGACAGAAACCAACGAGAGCTGTATGGAGATTCCAGATGGCGGCTGCGACCCTTTAGACATTCTATAAGGTGGTCTCGATGATGGGAATTATGAAAATAAAAATTTGATTATGTTTGGGAATAATATATTAGGGATAATCAATTCAGCAAGGTTCAAGAGATGTAAGGATGAGGTTAAGCTAATATTTGGAATGAAGTTGTATGGTTTTGTATGATTGTAATTTATTCTCCGCGAATTATTTACGTTAAACATTTTCAGGCTTGTTAGGCACAAGTTCTTAAATAAAATATTTGATTATGTTTGTGAAGAATTTACTGTTGTGAGCTATAGAAGGACTTGTTGTGAGCTATAGAAAGACTTTAGTGACAGAAACCAACGAGAGCTGTATGGAGATTCCAGATGGCGGCTGCGACCCTTTAGACATTCTATAAGGTGGTCTCGATGATGGGAATTATGAAAATAAAAATTTGATTATGTTTGGGAATAATATATTAGGGATAATCAATTCAGCAAGGTTCAAGAGATGTAAGGATGAGGTTAAGCTAATATTTGGAATGAAGTTGTATGGTTTTGTATGATTGTAATTTATTCTCCGCGAATTATTTACGTTAAACATTTTCAGGCTTGTTAGGCACAAGTTCTTAAATAAAATATTTGATTATGTTTGTGAAGAATTTACTGAGAGATACTCAATTCAACATGGATTAAGGGATGTAAGGATGAGGATAATCCATCAGGGATGGCCTTCCTTCTCTCGCCATATTCTATATGATATTGGTGATGGGTCTAGAGTGAAGTTTTGGCAGGATTGGTGGTGTGGAGAGACTTCTCTTGCTGTTAGATATCCGGACTTGTTCAGATTTTGCAGGAATAAGGATGCCAGTGTGGCTGAGCTTTTGATGTCCACCAATGGTGTCCGCTTTTGGGATGTGAGATTCGTTAGGGGTGTCCATGCTCGGGATCTAGAGGCTATGTCTGATTTCTTGGAAACCATTTATGGTTCTTCTATAAGGGGGCTAGGTGAGGATAAAATGTGTTGGATTCCTAGCAAAGTTAAGGGTTTCTTGGTTAGTGATTACTATAGAATTTTGGCTGGCTCCGCCTTCTTTGGATTTCCTTGGAAAAGTATTTGGAAGCAGAAGATTCCCTCTAGAGTTGCTTTCTTTGTTTGGACTGCTGCCTTAGGGAAATGCTTGACGATTGACAATTTACGTAAAAGGAAGATATGGATTTTGGATTGGTGCTACATGTGTAAGAGAAATGGTGAATCGATTGACCATCTATTCCTTCATTGTCCTTTTGCTTCGGATCTTTGGTCTATGGTTTTGGGTCTTTTTGGAGTTTCTTGGGTTATGCCTCACTCTGTTTTAGGGCTGCTGCGATGTTGGCATGGCGGCTTTGGTCGTCATCGAAATGGTTTTATTTGGTCTATCATTCCTCATTGCTTATTGTGGTGCCTTTGGAGGGAGCGGAATAGTAGATGTTTTGAAGATTCTGAGAGATCTATTCCGGATCTCAAGCTTCTCTTTTTTAGAACTTTAAGGGATTGGTTGTTTGCTTTGCAAAATAAATCTTTCCCTTCTTTTATTGTTTTCCTAGACTCTTGCAATTTTTGTATTTGATTTCCTTTCCCTTGTTCACTTCCGGTGCACTTGGGTGTTCCTTTTTTTTCAATATATCTTATTACTTATCAAAAAAAAAAAAAATTTAGAACAAAGTTTTATGTTTCAGTATGATGGTAATTTATTCTCCATGACTTGTTCATGTTACAGTTTTTCAAGCTTGTTAGGCTCAAGTTCTTTTTGCCTCGTTTGGTTGTGCCTGATCACAGCCAAAAAAACTGAAATCCGGAGATTTTTAGAAAAGATGCAATTTAATGTTTATACTTTACCAATCCAAAGCATTAAAGCACTCTTTATTGTAATTTGCCAAATGCTCAAAATGCTTTTTAGTTAAAGCTTTATATCACAAAAGCTGAACTTCTTACGGTTATGCAAAACAAGCACAATGAGCCATTTCTTGATGTACTTAACACAACATAAAAGAAAGAAAAGATTGTAGATTGTGGAAGATTGAACCAAACTCAAAGATGAGTTTTCTCCAACCTGGTAAGAACTAATGTCAGAGAATTTAAGCCCGTGGGAAAGAAGGCTTATTTCTCCATTTTGCAAACCAGTTTGCTATCACAAGTCTTTTAATTATCTATGTTATGTTTTGTTATTATTATGTTGGATTCTAAGGTTACTAAATGTTGTTATAAATTGTCTTTTTTAAGTTGTCGTGTAACATCTCAGGTCTTTCAAGCACAAAAGGCTAGTGTAACAGGGAAAGGTTGCCCAAGAGTTGTGAAATTATCTACCTCTCTGTCACTATTTGATATGGGACTCCATCACACTCCCTCACATGGCTCATGACATGGCATGGCTCATGACATGCATGGCCCCACCAATGAATAGGACAATGCTTTAAGGCAACTTAGTAATGCCATGTGGCTCAAGGTTGTGAGGATTTGATTGGATTGAAATATGAGAGTGCATGGTGTGTTATGTGTTGAGTTCCACATTGAGTGTTTACTAAGTAGATCTTAACTATATAAGCGATTACAAGGAGCCCTTATTTTTATATGGCTAGTCGTTTTGAGATATAAGGTAGATGTGGCTACTGCATTCCTAAGGTTGTGACATGTTGTAAGCAGTCTACTTTATGAAATTTCATAGTTGAATATTTTTTGGACTCTTTGAGCCTAGCAATTGATCCTTAAGTGTTCCAACTTCAATCTTATTTTCTTCTTCTAGTTGTAATCTTGCTTTTATTGCTGGAATTTCTACTTAAAACCTTTTTAAGTATCAATCTGCTTGAAATGTGACACTTTTGGCTGTTTTATATTAGATCTACAACCACCACCACCACCACCAACAACAATGCCTTAGTCTCAATATTTGGGGTTGGCTATGGATCCTCCATAGACTAGCCAAGGCCAACCACATGTATTCTTTTCCGCCATTCTTGTATATCCGAATTCATCGTTTTTGTTACTTCCTTAATTGACATTTTTTTTTTACTACTTTCATACTGTTATTCTTGGTTCTTCTACCTTTTTTCGATCCATCCACTTAATTCTGTAGATCTAAATTCTCCCATTTGCACACAAATTTTTGGGAGTTCCAGTCATGAGTTTGTTTTCTTCTCAGCATTGGTCTGTCTAAGAGATGCCTTTTTAGGTGTGATCTTTTTTGCAACTAGTAAAAATGTTGCATGTGCAAGGACAAGACATTTTTTTGGACAAGCTTTGCTCATTTTCTTGAAATTGATAAGCTACCTGGTTTCTGTGAACTGTACATAGTTTTCTGCCTATATTTATTCTTATTGCTCCTTTTTTTTCTTTTTTATAACTTTTCAATTTTTTTTGATAGATTAGTTACATGTGCACCCAATGTGTTTTGAACCTTTAACCTCACCCTTGTAAGAGGATGAAATGACATTTGAGCTAGAGCTCATTGGTCCCTTTTACTTTTCAATGTGATATTGTGCCATAGCTTGAGAATCATGCTATGGTTCATTTGGTTGTAGATGAGGATTTTACATAGTTGAAAAGTATTCACTTGTCCTAAAGAACATGTTTGAGTATATATTTCATTTGCAGTTTGTACTGTCATGTTTTGCAAAGATTAGAATTTTCAAACAACTTGCGAGTTGGAAACATTAATAATTCTTTTTATATTAAAATCAGAGCATAGAATTTGGAGGCCTTCTTTTGGCCTTCAATTCACAAAGTTATGCTTCTCATAGAACGCACAGGTGAGCTGTATGTGTCCTATACAGGTGATCAAATTAGGGCTTGATTTGCATCAGCACAAATATGATTGTTCTCTTTATTAAGCAAATTTGTCAATTATATTGTTTAATGTGCTATTCATTCTGCATATAGAGTGTAGATGCTCTCCCTATTATGTATGATTGAATCAGGACTTTGGATTCTTAAGATGTTTGTGTGGTAGCCAAGCTTATTATCTTTAACAGGCATTATTGTTAATCTGTTTTTTGAAGGCATTATTGTCAATCGTAATGGTTAATGTGCTGTCCATTTTACAGATAGAAGCATCTCAACAGCAATTTCAGCTGGAGCAGCATTGGCATTCACTTCTGCTGTTATTGATATTGGGGGTCAAACTACAAGAGTTGACAATGGCAAGGAGTACTACCCTTACACGACCAAGAAAAGATCTGCTGTCGAGTGATAAATTTTTCGTTGCTTTTATTGGAAAAGAAGACATTGGCATGTTACAATAGAAGTCTTCACTGTTTTCTGAATGGTGTATGCCTGTTTTTTCGGAGATGTAATCGTACTCCTGGATGTCTTTCTGCGCTTTTGTAAACTTTTTAAGGTTTTATAGCTTGAACCAATGATGTAATAATTATGCTTTGCCATTCTGTCAAAGTTAGATGCTAATTCTTGATTTGAGATCATTGCTACTAGTTTGTGATTATTTCATTTGACATTGAGATGGGGACAAATGTCTGTGTTGAATCAATCTGTCTCCTTGAAAATGCAGGGAGGTATTGGAAAGAGAAATTGCCAAGGAAGGTTGGTTGGTTTTTATTTTTATTTTTATTTTTTGGGGCAGTTGACTAGCAATTGTGCTGTTGGTATGGAACTTGACTCTTCGTTCTCCTCCAACTGGCTAAGTTGGTAGAAGGATGGGAAGGAGTCGTGATATATTTTGGGTTCAGAACTTTTCCAGCAACATTCTGACCCCTTGCATTTCATTTATATGTACTTTCAGAAACTAAGACAAATACTGAACTATAGAAAAGAAGATTAAAAACCGAATACTACCCTCAAAAATGACTTTCAAAACTACAAACTGATTTATGATTTAGGGCCCAATACAGCTGTACAACAAACTCTAACCATGATCTTGATAATGGTCTCCAAATTTATCCAAGCAGTGGAGACATTGCAATCAATTTTGCAAAGCTCCTATTGCACCATATCATCAACATTCTTTCCTATCTATGGCAATGTACACTTTGTTCAACTTTTATCTCTTTCAAAACATTACCTTCTTAATTCAACCTTTCAATTGTTGCCATTCTTAAATTTTCCATTCCATTCCCTTTGTGCATTCTTAAATTCTCTCCTTTATATGTTCTTAAATTTTATTAGTCTCACTTTGTTCAAACTTTCATCTCCTTTTACCGTTTTAAAATTTTAATTAGATAACCTTATTCTTTCTGCAATCCTTCCTCTTTCATTTTAGTTTTTATATAAATTTCTTATTACTCTCTTTCCACCTATCTCCCCCATTTGTTCCATCACTTCCATGTTTAGTCCACAACAAAAAAAAGGTCAATACTCTATTTAATAATCGCATAACATTTTTTTTCTTCTTTTTTTGCAAATCTGTTTTAGCTTCTGTGTTTAGGTGTTTTAATGCTCAATCACAATTCACAAGTTCTCTCTTTACGATTTGATTTGAGTTTGGGTAAATGATTAATTCTTTTGGGAGTGAGAATTATTTTTTTGACTGATCTATTTAGATGTTAAATTATGAGGCTTTGCTTTTCTTTTTCTTTTCTTTTTTTAATTAATCATTTTTTGGATGTACAAAATTGTAGTTTTGTGGAGAAAGTTCTCTCAATATATATAGTCTATCAAAACCAAGATGTTTTCCAAATGAATCCAATTATCATCGTGGAGCAACAATTAATGGTATGACATTTTGTATTTGTTTGCCAAAAAAAAAAAAATTATAATATATATTGGATTTGTATTGTTGACCAATGTATTCCACAATAAAGATCATGCTCATAATTCTTTATTGGCACTTTTTTAGACAAAATAATGATTAGTCAAATAAGAATAATAGGATAAGTGACCCATTTTAGCTTTTGCAATTTTATTTTCATTTTTTTTAAATGAGGCATATATATATATATATATATTTTTTTTTTTTTTTTGAGAAGGAAGACATCGAAACTTTATTAATGAATGCCAATTAAATCAGCTTGTAAGTTATGATGGAACATCCTTTATCCACACTAGTAAACCTAGAATGCCAATGGCATGTCTAACCAAACTATGAGCAATAACGTTACCTTCTCTCTTAGTGTGAGAGTAAAGCAATTGTTCAAAATTTTGAGCTAATACTTTCACTGCCAAGGAATCTTCCTCTAATGCTTTTATCACTGCCAAGGAATCTTCCTCAAGGATGGCTCGTCTTATACCAATCTCCCAGGCAAACGATAGCTCGTCTTATACCAATTTTTTTGTGTGGAGAATTTGCAATTTTCTGTGGAGAAAGTACTTTCATTAGGTTAGCAACTAAAAGTTGTTTTCCTAATTGGGCATTGTTGAGCAACAATTGTTGATATGCAAAGTATCTTTTTATTGGTATATTTTGATTCAGTAGAAATTTATGAATGTATCAAGATGAGCAATGTATTTAGTAAGAAGTATTATGATCATACTTTTGTATAATTCAAAAGAGATGAAACTTGGATTATTAGATGAAAATGTAGTGGTTTGGAATTAAGATCAAAAGAGAGCATTGCAAGTTGAAGTTTTCGGTGGAAACTCTACTTTTTTTTCTAACCTTTTCAACTATCATGATTGGAAAATTTTAATTTCCAACAATAGCAGAGTCAAGATTTTGATTTAGGGAGCCAATATTAAGATAATATATATTGAAGAAAAAATTAATTCAAAAAAATGTTTATTAATATAAGAAAAAAATTACTTAATTTATTACACAAAATATTTGACTAACATATAGAATATAATCTAAATATAAATTATAATTTATTTTTCGAGTCCAATATTACAGTTAGTATAATCGTTTTTATGCTAAAAATTATTTCATATTTTAACCTAAACTATAATTATACATTTCAAACAATTAAAAAAATAGTAAATAAAAATAAGGACAAAGTTTGGTTATAAACTTGGTTGTAGCCTAAGGCTACGACTCCCTACAAAAAAAATTAACAAAGTTACATATTTTGAAAATCTAACCATTGGATTGCATGTTTTTTTATATTCTTAACACATATGTCAAATTTCATACTAATCAGATGTTATTTATAATTTGATCTATAACTTATTTTTATGCATAATTTTAAACTATAAAATTTTGAAATTTAAACATTTGATTGATAACATAACTATTGATTTTTGATCTTTTGAAAATTTTGCAAGCATGAAGAATATAAGAATAAAATGTAATCCAATGTTAGATTTATCAAAATTTACATCAAATAAAAAGATATTGAGTGAAGTTATAGTCTTATGCTACAACTAAGCTTGTTTTCAAACTTTTTCCTAAAAATAATTGTGGGAGGACGGGAAACCGAGGACAAGAGCATGGAAATTGAGGACAAGAATAAACGAGAAGAGGTCAAGACAAAAGGGGCACGCCTTGGAAAGTTTTGTCAAGGAGTCCTTGGAGCAAACATGATAACGGAATCACAAAACTTGAGAAGATCGGGGTGCTCGAGGAACTCAAGGATATTGATACATTCCTGGAAGGGTTGAGGTTTGGCTATGAAGACCACCAGACATGTAACCAAGGGAAGGAAGGAATGTTTGTCATTAAGCGGATGAAGGAAGAGTACTAATAAAGCATTCATCACCTCCGTATTCAATGCTCTACATCCACTTAGCTGGCCGTATTAATGGTGGAATGACCCTTAAACAGTGTCATCACAGCTCACAACCTAATAGAGAAACCTTCTAGTAAAGCTTTGATGGGGCAAGTATCTGAGGAAAAAGCCTTGGCCCTCCAAGTGGAAGGCCAGGATGCAACCTGGGTGACTATATAAAGGAAAGGGATCCCTACAAGAAAGTGGATCAAGGATTAAAAAGGAGAGAAGAGAGAGAGAGAGAGAGAGCGAGAATATTATAGTGCAAGAATAAGTGTTAACCTCCATGTCAGCCTAAAACCGAGGAGCATTGCTGTATTAATCCCGACATATGTTGTTTTGCTTTGCCTAACTTATATATATCAAGCATCCATTCCAATATCACTTTATAGACTTGATAAAAAAAAGGGTAAATAAGGTTGATTGGCATCCCATCTCTATAAATTAATTGTGCGGGGTTGAAATCTAACTTAGTCAATTTTGGCCCGCCACAATAATCTATAAATAGTTATTAATATAAGAAGTTGAAAGATTAATCTAAACATAAGATATGCACAAAAAAAAAAAAAAAAAATTGAATACTTAAAAAGTAACTGGAAAAAAAAAAATTAACTTACAAGTTTTAACAATATAATCATACACTCAAAAATTTTAAAATATTTTATGTATGCTTTGATTTTTTTTAAAGACGTTGTACGACATTTTTTTTTAATTAACTTAAAGTATCAATGTTTGTCCTATGTTAAGGGTATTTTTTTTAAAATTTTTTAACTACATTAGGGGAGTTAAAATTTATTTTCAATAAAGAAAATTTGAATTTGAAATATTAATAAAAAAAATGGGAATATGATTTTTTTTTTAAAAATCTTGGGAAGCGAAGAGACCTTGGGTGGGGACTAGGGGAGCAATTCCCCCCATCCAATTGGCTTATAATAAGAGTAGATTAAAAATTTAAACAAAAGAGAGTAAAAAAATTAATAGAGAACAAAATTTTCATAAGTTGACACATAACACAATATGACATCAATTATTTAAGTTATTTATTTAATTTTTAAAGCCTTTTTTATTTTTTATACAAGATAAAAATTATAATCTAGCATAATCTAAGTGTATATGTGTGTGAAGCTCCTTAGTTCCTCTGGAAAACTTGAACCTTGGCCCTTATCCTCTCATACCCCACAAGCACTTATTCTTGTAAAGTGACCATCGTGTCAAAGGTACGCGGTGGTAAGAGGCTTCTTACCCTTGGTTGGTTTTGTAAGGAGAAAGATAAAAAAATAAAAATTTAATTAACAATTTAATACACCTTAAATGAAATATTCTTACGAGAGAAATACTTTCTTATATTTGACTAATTCTAATATATAATATTGTGAATATTTTTTTATAATTAATTGTATATTATATCCCATTATAGAGTGAATCATTACATTTTCTCGCAAACCTGGAGGAATTGCGATACAAACTAAGAGCACCAATACACTGGTGATATGAATAAAGTCAAGTGACAAATTGTCTTGGACAATTTTTGATAGGCTAAAATAGAGAGAATAAGCCCAACAAAAAAAAATCCCTTGGGTTTTAGAAAATGCAATAAAATGAAGAAGTCAACCCCAAAATTCCCATTGTCAAATAAAGGTTATTGGTGCTCCACAAGAACAAGTTCAAGGTGGTAGACAACAAAAAAATGGCAAAACACGTGAAATGCATAGGTCTTGAACTTTTCTTTAAATATGAAATGGAGGCCTTATATATATATATATATATATATATATATGAATTTAAAAAATTAAATATTATTTAAACTCTATTATCTTGTTTTAAATGCAAAATTATTATTAATTAACATGAAGCATGTAGAATTTTTTTTTTTTAGAAAGTTTATAGGCACAAAAAATTTGACAAAACTTTTCACATCTATTGATGTGATAGAATAATAGTGGTAAGTAGAAGAGTAATATTAGTGGTGGACCTAGATGAGAATTAGTAAAAATTTGCCAACGCAAAATTATTGTGAAAAATGTTTTGAATTTTTTTTGAGAAGTGCTACATTCACAATAGAACCCATTACTGAAATTATTTTTTCGTCATCAATAATAACCTGCTACTTAAGATTTGTCATCAAAGTGTTATGAAAAATTTTGTGAAAGTAGCATTTTTATCTTTTTTTTTTCTTCTTGTTTTTCATTTGATAAAAAATTTTATTTCATTTATTGGCTAATATTTGAGCTTAATTAAATTAAAATTTGGAGCCTATTTTATACTTGGGACTTTAGGCGATTGCATCAATTGCATTTAGTGTTAAGCCGGCATTGATCTCAAAATGTGGCTCCTATGCTATTTTTATATGGGCTTTTGCTCTAAAGTTAGAGTTTTTGTAGGTAAAACATGATTAGCTGGTTTAAATCTAATTTTGAGGTTTTATAGCAAGCTTGGAGCGTACTTAAGGACTAGTCTACTGATAAGAAGTGAAGCTATTGACCCCATGTTGTTAAATAGGTGGAAAACTTCATATTAGCCTTTGCTTAGGTAAAAGAATGGGTTGCTTTTTGAATAAATGAGGAAAAAGCTTAACCAAATGTGATTGGTTGCATTTCCCCTTCCAATGTAAGTGGCATTATGCAGCCAGAGTTGGCCAACTTGTTCTTAGGGGCTAAAAAAGGTCCGTTTGAAGGTTTCAACCACATATAACAAGAACTATAGGTCTCCATTTGGGTAAATTTTTTGGACATGTGACCTTCTCCATGAGCACTACCCACACCAACCAAACCATAATCTCTCAAATCTCCCTCTAAACACATGACTTGGGTTATATAATGAAAAATAAAATGAGATGAAGTACATGAGTTGGGTCCAAGAATAAATTGGGCTTGACTTGCATTGGGCTTGTAGGATCTTCACGAAATGGGCATCAACACAAATTTTCACTAACGTTTTTCATAATTGTTCAAGTAATATTCTGTGTAACTGATTCATAAATAAAATCATATTTGTGGTAGGATAATGTGATGTGATGTTGAATCACCTATTACTTTACAAGTTATGAAGAACATCGTGTCAATAAAATGATTATTGTTCTTTTAACTAACCATTTTTCTAAATATATCTTGCAATAAGTTCTGATAATTTCCCTATTATCTTTTTTTTTTTTTTGAGAAATAATTACAACATGTTGTTAACCCTGCAACTCGAATCTTTTCCTCCTTAGACCCCCAAACACTTTGTGCATGGGGAGATGCTAATTCAGCTACAAAGCATTTGACCTATTATCTCTTTTATTATTACTAAGTTTGTAGCTAAATTTTGTCCAGCAATAAAATAGAATTAATTATAAGTTCATAAAAAAAATGACAAAAAATAATTAGTTGAAGATATTTTTACTTGTTTGGTCAAGTTGTTTTTGCGGGTTTTTTTTTTTTTTTTACTAATTACACCTCTCCTCCCTTGACCTTGAGGTTTAGGAAAATAACACTCCACCTCAACCCTAGAAGGAAAAAACATTTTCTCCCTTCACATCCCTTTGATCAAACTCTATCTAATTGATGTTAGAAGTTTTGTGTACTAACCTAGCGAATTTATATGTATTTTGTTGAGTATGGCAAGTTATGTATATTTGCAATTTATGAATTTGTTTTGGTCTTAAGTATTTGTGGTTGCAAGTCTTTTGGAGCTTGATGAAATTTTCCTTTATATCCTAAATTTATCAATTATGTTTTTACTAATCATTGTTAAACTCTAGTAAAGAGAATATTTTAAAATTTTAGAATATTTTGTTACTAATATGGACATATTGGTCATTTTCTTTAAACCTCAAAGGAAATGAGTATTTTTTTTTTTATCTTCAAGTTTGGGGTAGAGTGTCATTCTTCCAAATTTTAAGGGTGATAAGTGCAATTATCTTTCTTCTTAAAAAACACATGCATGCGCGCGCGAGCGCGCACACACATATATACTACTAATAACAAGATTTTCCTTTTTGAGTTTCACCATTTTACAAACCGAAATATCCTCACACAAACTCTAAAATTAGATACCCTTTAGTTTAATTTTATTTCCTACAAAAGACAAGAAAAGGTTAGAAGAGTTTTTTAACATTCTTAAAACTTACCCAAATTTTAGCCACCAATAACAAACACTCCACCAAAACCTACTACCCATCCCCATGTATTCATCAACCTTCTAAAAAAGGGAAAAAAAAATGCTATTTGAATTCAAATGTTTACTTTTTATTTCTATTTGTTATCTATTTGAATTCAAATTCTTCAACCGTTCACTTCTCAATCCATCTAATTATCACAATTCTTATCCCAATCAATATAATTATTAAAAGAATTAAACCCCCAATCCAGACAATTATCCCAACAACTAAATATGAACAGAACAATTTCGTGGGAACTATCCTATCACTCCACAAGTTTTTTGGAAAGTTTCTCCGTAATAGAAAGTTTGGGGCGTCCACCTTTCTAAATATTGGGATGTTTTTCTCCTTTCTTTAGTGGAATGGTGATCTTTTTTATTTCAAGTAATAGTTTTACTTGATAGGGTTATATATATACACACACACAAAAATAAAACAAAACAAGCCCACCTTATTACGGCCAAAACCCTAATTCCACAATCACCGGTTCAACTTCCACAATTGTCAACTCTGTTGCCGCGAGCCATGCCTCCAGCCATTGTCGTAGCTCGTAACAGACGGTGCTCCAAAATCCAAACAAAGACACCGCAAGAGAGAGGAAGTCAATCACATAAGGGCTTAAAATTACAAAAACTTAAAACAAGCCCCAAAATGTCACAAAAATGCCACCCAACTATTTTTTATTTTTATTTCTTTAAATGCTATCCAAAACATAAAATATAGACTGAAAACATCAAAAACTTGTTTCTTATTTTTTGTTTTGCACAGTGAAAATTAGATTCAGTTTTTTTTTGAAATCAGAGAGCTGAAAACATTTGCCAAAACGATTATCACACTGCTGAGGCCCACGAAATTTAGAAAAATAAAAATAAAAACAAGCTGAAAATAGCCTGACCAAATAGGGTTTAACCAATATATTTCTGGTATCGCATCTTATCCTTGTATCTATTTGATAAAATTTACATATTCTAAATCATCTGACCATTCTTTGCAATTTATGAAAACATTGATGAATTCTTTCCAATATCTCCATGATGGCATGATGCATCAATCAAAATTACAAAGGCCATAGTAATTCAACCTAATACATGACTGACTAGAAGGAGAAAGCATATATATTAACTGATCATATTTTAGAAAGAGTACTTTGACATGAAACTAACTTCTTCTTCATAGACCCATCATCCAAATTATATTTTGGCCACATAAAAGATGGTAAAAAGAATCATACTACAATTTCTTGATAAGCAGTTATATAAGAAAACTTCAGAACTCTTCTATTTTTATTTTGTGCTAGAAGCAAAAAGACAGTGAAAAAGCTCACAAGAATTTCCTTATGCTAAAAATTACAAACGAGAAAGTTTTGAATTGACAGGAAAGTGTGGAACCAGAATTGTGGTCTGAGCTTCTGTTTTAATGAAATTAGACCTTAGAGGCTGATTCAGGGCACCTCCTCCATCACTGGACACACGAGAAGGAAGATAAAAGCAGCAGCAGATGGATGATAAGAATCCCATGCTCTTTCTCTCTCTCTATACCACTGATCTCTTCCTCTCTAGGATTGATGCTATATCATTAGCCACTTCAATTTACCAAAAGGTCTATGTGAAGCAATGTTTGCTTTTCCGATATCTTTCCTTTTAGTCAATGCTTGTGCTATGACTTATGAGTTATGACCAATGGCTTTTTTTTCTTTTTAATTTATTTGTGGAAAAAGTTTAATGAATGTCCTAATCACTTTGGTTTATGAAATACTTTTTTTTTTTAATTATTAGAAAAAATAATCTTTTTTTATATAACTTTTTATATCTCTCATAAAAGTTGTATCAAAATTTTCTTTAAAAAGCTTATTTATGATTGCGATCGGTTTTTTTTTTGGTCAGGATGGCATAGTGATAAGTAAATAACAGGTTGTGTTTCACTTTAGGAGAACTTATTTGCATTAATTTATTAGTATATAGAGAAAATTAAATAAAAGTACAGTTATACCAAAAACAAAAACGAAACCTTACACTCTATTTGTTTCAATAGAAAATCTAGTATAAAGATAGTTTTCACTTTTCAATGTTTTGAAGTGTTTAGTAGCATAAGAAAAAATAAGTTAAAGGAAAACTGTTTTGGTCAATAGGAAAAATATGGCTTATTTTTAGAAATTATTATCCATTAATAATTTTTTAGAAAACAACTGTATCTCACAATAAGCTAAATAACGGAAGTTAAGAGATTATTTTTCAACTCATTTAAGATTGTTACCAAACAATAAATAAATAAATAAATTTATAAAACAACACCTTTTGAAAAATAACTCATTTAAAAACATTACCGCAAAAACACTAACAATCAATGTAAACTTAATAGTTTATAATTTTAAAAGTTGAATAATGAATAGGTTGAAAATAAGTTTAAGATTTCTGTTTAATATTTTTATTTTATTTTTTAGTTTTAACTTTTAAAACGTTAATTTTTTTTAAAAAAAAAAAAAATAGTTAACGGTAATTTTTTTACCAACTAACATTGATAGTCAATGCAAATAACAAAAATGAAACTTAGGGGGGAAAAAAAAAAACAATAGATCATATTCAAGAGGCGTAATTTACATTTTAACTAAAAAAATTTATACTATTAGTAACTAATTTATGTCTGATTCTATTTTAGTTTTTTTTTTTTTAATTTTTATTTGAAAGAAAGTTTTTCCTTAGCAAAAATTTTGTATGAACCGAGCATGAGACTTTTTTTTTTGATAATCTGCGATAGTTGAATTAAACTAAGATTGGAAAACAAAGAGAGGGGCAATCAACCTTACAAGCAGACTACAGAGCAGTCGGAAGATTGCCGTTATTACAACAAAAAGAAGAGGAAGAGACTAAAGCTAACTTGGCAGCAGCATGAGCTGCGCCATTCTCCTATTGATCCAGCTAAAAGAGCAGGCAGCAAACGACTTAACTAAACTACGAATATTATCAGTCAACGCAGAAATGGACCAATCCATAGACTGGTACTTGCCCGCAATTGATTCTAAACAAATCTTAGAGTCGCCCTCTAAAATCACATGACTCCAGCCTTCAGAAATAACTAACTGGACCGCCCACTCGAGCATGAGACTTATATCTCAATAACATATGGACTCACAGGTACGTCTCTTTTCCTTTCCTTTCCATTCAAGCAACAATGATTCCTTTTATATATATATATATATATATATATATTTTTTTTTTTTTGAACCCTTTTTTCTATATATATTTCTAAGATTGAGGAAACAGAATTGGGATCCAAGTCCCTCACATTTTTCTTTTTACTTTTTTTTACTTTTTTTATCTTTACCTTTTTACTCTTCCTCATTTTTTTTTTTATATTTAATGGTTGAGATTTAAAGTTGTTTTTACAATTTTAAATCTCAACCATCCATACCAATTACATCAGGTGCAATACCTGATCTCAATCCGAAGAAACATATCCAGGGATAGTTTTGTCTGCCAGATGGCAGAAACCCATTGACGGTACTAAATTTCTTGGGCCACTCTTCGTCTATTGTCCGTTAAAGTAACAGAGAGACAGAGAGAGAAAGTGGGAGTGGATAATCCTAGTAGCAATGGCAGGCATTTACTCTTCTTCCACTCTCTCTTCTGTAAGGTAATTTTCATTTTTCTTAAGCCTATAACTACGACAAATTTATGACTATGCATTTCATGGGTTATTCTTCCTTCTTTTTTTCCACTCTAGATATCATATTTAGCTTCAGTTTATATTCCTAGAAGCTCAAGTGTAACAATGTAGAAGTTCATGTTAATGTGAGTTTTAATTAATTATATTAATCATCTAGCTAGAACTTTGAGCGGAATGGATCGATTTATATGTAGCATTTCTAGTTGCCAATGGTCTTTAGGCCAAGTGGCAATCCTACCCCTTCTGGTGGTCTGATTCCGGCAGCTCTATATATATATATATATATTGAGATCTCTCCTTTCAAGGAAATTAGTTTATGTTATTTGAATTCGCAATGACACAAATGGTTTCAGCCTAAAAATTGCTCAAAGTTAGTCAAAATAAATGGATCAGTAGTGAAGCTTTGTGAAATTGTATAAGAATGCAAAATAACTTTTTTTTTTTTTTTTTTTTTCTTCTTTTGATGGAATTTTCAATGAATTTACATTGTTTTTCCATGGAGTTGGCAGTGATCCACCACTTAGTTGCGGATATTAGGGGGGTAGGAAATTGTCTTGTGGTCTTTACTGTTTTGCTTTCAAGGAGTAACAAGTTTGACTAAACTAAGCTAATTTTTTGCTAGTCTCAATTAAATGTGGTTTTATTCTTCCTCAGTTCACATGGAAAGTTTGAGGACTTAAATTTCTAATTTCTTCCTCTCTTCCATTAAAACCTTTTCTCTTCAACCAAACAGGAATTGCAGCTCTTCATGTAGTATAAGTTCTGACAATTTAGAGGAAAACCAGGCTATGCAATTCTCCATGTATTACTAGTTCTAACAATTTAGAGAGAGAGAGAGATTCAAATGTCACATATTCTTTGCTTTATTTTTATTTTTCTCTTTCAAGTTTAATTATCATAAAGGCAATCTCGATATAAGTTAATGTATATAATGAACCTAAGCATTCACTTACCATAGACAATGATCAAGGTTGTGTTTTCAGCAACTTTCGGACATCTTGGTTGGTAGAAACTCATAGCAGAAGGACCATACCAGGGAAACCACTTCATCGGAGAAATGTGAACATTAAAGCAGAAGTGAGTTATGTGAATGCTGATGAAGCAAAGAAACTTATAGCAGTGGAGGGATACGCAATTCTGGATGTGCGGGACAATTCTCAATATAACCGAGCTCATATAAAATCATGTTATCATGTGCCTCTTTTTGTTGAAAACCAGGACAATGATTTTGGTAAGGCTTTCTTCCTATTAGCATGTGTTGTTATTACATCATTTATCATTTATTATGTTCTATATATATACATGCCTCCTTAAAATTACATGTAGTATTCAGGGTTCCGTAACTTCTATGGTTTTTCTTTAGCTAGTAATTTATCGTGCAGGTACAATCATAAAGAGGACTGTGCACAACAATTTTTCGGGTTTGTTCTTTGGGCTGCCATTCACTAAACTAAATCCTGATTTCGTGCAATCTGTTAAGAGCCAATTTTCACCAGAAAGTAAACTCTTGCTTGTATGCCAGGAGGGATTGAGGTTGGTTTATAATTTGTTGATTCATGTTTAACCGTCTACTCTTAAAATATATGGCTTCCATTGATCATATACCACTCTATGTAGGAGTTTGCCATAATCATCTGAAATTTCTAATCAATTGATAGTAAAACCCTCCTAATTTAGTTATTAGTTGCATGATTGATACAACCTTTGGAGAGGCCAGCGACGAATTTTGAGGCTCTGATTGAAGTTGTTCTTCTTTGTTTTTCTTCTTAGGTTAGATTGAACTATTAATAACTTTTTTTGGCTTTTATTCTTTCTTAGTGAAATTCAGCCTTCTTGTGATTTATGCCAATGAACAATTTTTTCGGATTCTTTATCCAAAACTATGTAGCTACTATTGCTGTATAAGTGTAGAGAAGAATGGTCCACATTGAATGTCGTGTTGGATCTAAATTTAGAGATTGTAATGATACTATGAATATATTGGATATAATAGTGTGAAATTAATAATCCAGAAAGACTAAGAAGATGAGATTAGAATTTAGTAAACAGGCGAGGTCATTGAGTAGACTAGTGAAGATGTTAATTGAAGGTGCCAAGCAGGAGAGACGATTTAATAAAAAATTAGAAAGTTTGTAGTTGCCAGAGGTTTGACTGATTACTTAATGCTGACTGCCAGTTATGCAGAATCAAATAGGAAATGGAAGAAGAGATGATAACAAAGAGGGTAATACAAATCAAAATGATTTTTATTTTTTTGTTTCCATCACTGGTTTTTAGAAACTGGGATTGACACCAGGTTAGTTCATCTGACAATACAAGACCACATCCACCCCTAAGAGCAACCTCAATTATTCAATGATCTTGATGAAGGATAGATGGAAGCTGAAGAGAATGTGGAACAAAGTATTGATATGATACTTAATTTCTCATACTTTGATAGATAAGATGGCTTTAATAGGCTTGATTTCATGAAGGATTCTTTTAAAATTAGTCAAAATAATTTTGACATGGCCCAGGCAAGTATCAAACTTCAGGCGGGAGCTTTTGGTTACTCAAGGGTGAGGGATTGCTTACTAATAAAATAGAGGGGACCTGGCAGTGCTAAGAAATAATGAGGGATATTTTCTTATATTTGACGTGTCAGTAGAGCAAAAACTGTTCATCATGAGTTGGAAACTGTAAATGAAAAGAGAAGAAGAAGAAATGGAAAAAAGGGTATCCATAATGATGTTCATCATGAGGGAATTCAAACCCCAGACGTCTCTATTGGAAATACCAAGAAGTGCTAGTTATCCTAAAGATCATTGGCAACTCAAAGTATGTATAGAGTTTATTCTTCAATGGCCAAATTTGACTGGAGAATGGCCTATTTCTTGAGGCATATTTAGTAGCATAGTTATCCATCTTCTTTTGGTAAAAAATTTAAATTCTAGTTATCTATCTTCTTAAACATGATATACCAGTCGTTTTTTAAATGAATTTCCCCAAGTTATGATCATTACCTTTGTTTCAAACTTTAATGTTTTGACTCATCATGCACTTTTGTTCCACTTAACTAATAATGTTTAACTGTAACAGCTTGACACAATTGCAAAATATGATATAGTTTCTAGTTCCATGGTGTCCCCCACCCCTTCTCTTCTTCTAGGAGCTAATTAATTATCATAAAAGATATGTGGTTTTCATTTATTTTTTTTCCCTTCTTTTTGAATTTTCCCTCTTGTTTGAGAAGTCGTAATCCATGTTTTACGGCCGAAATTGATTGCCTCTAAAGAATAACCTATAAGAAAGAAACAAAAACAAAGAAACTTGAATTAGTTTTCAACATCTTCAGGAGAGATTTACCATAGCATATGAGTTATCAATTATTTTGAACTTTTTTCTGCATTTTCAGTTCTGTATTTTTTTTTTTTTTTTTTTCTAATGTTATTCTAGATGGCATTATAGATGTGCTGCTCATTTGACTGCTAGAACTATTGTTCAATTTTTTGAATCGAAAGGGAAACCAAATTTGAGTCTCCATCCTTTTGGTTCATTATTACTTCACATTGAGTTATTTTTCCCTAATCTAGAAGCCGTTTGACAGGGTTCTGTTTCCTTTTCAATGTCAAGGTCTTCTGCTGCAGCTAATCAGTTAGATCAAGCTGGTTTCCAAAGCATAGCATGCATAACATCGGGCCTTCAAAAAGTAAAACCAGGTTAAAGTTTCATTTTAATACCTTTACACTATTTTTGCAAGTTTAGAGAGAGAGAAAAATAGATAATACAAGGGGAAGAAAATAGTAATCCATTTCCTTTTGTGGGTGTTTTAAAAAATAAAAGGGAGGAGAGGGGGGTAAGTATTACTTCCCTAATTTGATTGTAGGGTGGAAAAGAGTGAAAAAGATAAGATATTGTATAAATTAACAATAGAGTGAACCAAGTGATATAATTGTTTGATTAGGCATTATTGAAATTTCAATATATTCTTAAGGATTCTCCTTTCATTTTCCTCCTCTCCACCACCTCCCCCTCCTGATGCAGACATACTTTTAACGAATCCAGCTTATATTGTATGTGTATATAAAGAGAGGAAAAAATTTCGGTCTGCAGGAACATTTGATTCTGTCGGAACCACTGAGTTGCAGGATGCAGGCAAAGCTGGGTTGATCACAGTTCAAGGAAAGATCTCAGCTGTACTTGGAACAGCACTTGTCTGTAAGTTCTTCATAAACCTCTTGAAGCTACAATGCTTGTGTTCTCGGTCTCTTAAATATTTTCTTCTTTCCTTGATGAATTGTGCAGGTGCATATCTGTTCATTACCTTCTTCCCAGAGCAAGCAGAGAAGCTGCTCCAATTTGCACCAACAAGCTAGGCTCATATATAAGAGCCTAAAATTTTGCAGTTTCTCTCATATATTTTTTTAATGAATGAGATTTTCAATGTGGGAGGTAAGTTTGTTAATATCTGTAACAGTCACATAATTTAATAGTAGAAATCCATTTTCAATGTGTGCCCAAGATGTTTGAATTTTTTTTTTTTTAAAGGGTAGTCCTTTTTGTTTTACATAATATGGCCAAAATGTTTAATCAAATGGGAAATGGAATCGCATGAACATAGGCAACTAAAAATCCAAGGTGTCTGCCAGCTGCATGAATGTTATATTCATCTGAAAGGTAGATCGAACCCAAGTTTAACATCCTTCTCAAAAAAACAAAATAAATAAAATAAAATTCCAAGTTTAACATTGAGACTCATGGCTTGGATTATTTCGTCCAAATATATTTGCTGAATGCTGATCCACCATAAGGAAAGGCTACAGGCTATATATTTATCATATATTTGTTGACTGCTGCTTCGCCATACTCTTTGGGGGAAGGATTATAAATCTGCACCCAGAATGAAGCCTCAGTCATCTGTCTTGATTGTGCATGGATATCAAATCAAGCAAGAGCACTAGATTCTTGCCGAAGGACGAAGGTCCTCCCTGTTTGACCCTCTAATTTTCCGTCTAATCATTGAATATGAACAAGAATAAGCTCATCATTCCCAGCTCTCATGTCCTTACTCCCTTTACTGCTTTCCAATTTCCACATGTTATATAGGGTAGCTCTCCATGCCTCTGCATTGAAAGATTTAGCTGTGAGCAAACTTCCTACCAGACAAAATTCTTCTAGGCATGAATGTCACCAGGTTTTCATCCACCTCTTTCTTTCTCTATATCTTATGTCAACTTCATCCTCTGCCACAGGTCTTCTAGTTGTTTTACCATTCTTTCTTCCCTCCCTCAATATCTTGGAACCTCAGAACACGACCCCACTATCAGGAGAAGAAAACACTGGCACACAGGCAAGACTTTAGGCTTCCATGGAACTCTAAGCCATCAGGGGTTTAGGATTCAGGGAAGAGTCTTGTATAGGGGGTTTGGTGAGTAGAGCAATAAAACTTTGCAATTACATACAGTAATAGCATAATATCTGACTTCCTACTGTTAATATCCCAGATGGACAAACTCCTTTAAAATTCACGATGTGCCAATATGCTTCGTTAGAGAACTGAAAGCGAGACCAATAACCTGTTCTGATATGTAGTTGTGTATATAACAGAAACAAATTAGTTGGTGGAGAAAAAAAAGAATAGAAAGTGATCATAGACGCCATATTGAGAATGTGGTCGAGGTACTTTCCTTCTTCAAGAGAAGCTTTTGGGTATCCATAAGCCTTCTTTCTTTCTCCGAGCACAGGGCTAACTTTTTTACTGGCATCATTATAGGCTGTTGGCCTGTAACGAGTTTTAACATATTATTTTACTTCTTTCTTTCCATTTAAAAAAAAAAAATCCTTTTTCCTTGTTGCTAAGTGAAGTCAATGAGGATCATAGTCATACCCCAAATGCACCATGCAATTACGACTTTCGTGAGATGTAAAAGTTAATTGGGTAAAAAAAAAATTAATCTTTTTACTTTTATACCCTATTAACTTTTTCACTTCACATAAAAGTGATAATTGCACGTTGCTATTGCACGATATTTGCACTGAATTGGCAAAGCCCATGCCTGGTTTCCACCGAGGAAATTGTGTTATGTTAACCTGAAAAGTATAATCATTTGAAGTTCATTAAACAGCAATGCCATATTAAGCATAATCAACCTTTCTAAATTTTACGTCCAGGCCAAAAGTGTCAAGATGAAAGTAGTTTCATCAACATTCAATAATGTAAACCTACACTTTTAGGCAGTCATGCTTTAAGATAGATCTTTGGAATTGGAAGTGTCTGCCAATTTGATGGTAGAGTTCCATTACTTCTCAAGAGGGCATCTTTCCCCTGAATTATTCAACCAACCGTATCTTGATAATCTGCCATCTCCATTCCTACTCCGCCCAATTCAAATATCTAATTAAGATCAGTTAAAAATATATTTGACACCCTGCTGCGTTCAGCATTTCAAATTTGTTGCAAACTCACACTAACTCGTAACAAATAGGCAAAAGCTTTATAATACCCCTAGAGAAACTCAGCATGCTAAACAAGGGGAACAAAAAAGAATCGCAAAGCTGTAAACCTAAGTTAACAAAATATTACAGTAAGATTTTCTTTTTTCAAAAATAAATATTACAATGAGATTAGAAAATGTATCTTGAATTCCATTCTGTGCACCAGTGTCAACGCAAATGTAGCTGTACCATTCTGGAGTACATAGGGTTGATTCTCAGCTGCCAATGGTACCACCAGAAATGCAAAAGGAACTCGGTGAGGGTTGAAATGAAAACTAGAGATCGAACTTCTGTACCATCCTTAATCGTGCCACAGCATCATCATACTATATCAGTCACCCTGTAGACAGTAAAGCTGACGGATGTTTCCAGATGCTGCCATAATAATAAAACAAAAAGGTTAAAATCGAATTTAAATGATATAACCTAGGAAGCACAGACATGGATACAAGTATAGGTACGACACGAGCAATATCTAAAAAGTTATACTATGACACAGTGGGTACGACACCAGTATGATACGGGGTACGACATGGGTACGGAGCCCCAAATGAAGTGTCCATGCTTCCTAATCATACACGACTCTTCAAAACTATAACAAACATATACAGAGGCAGTGAGAGATGAGAGACATTAATCTATGATAATTGTGATACTTTTACAAACGTCAAAAGTATCAGAACATAGCGCATTCCGACAGTGGATTTGTCGAAGAACTCAACTAATATAAAGTTATCAAGTGGTTTTAACATTAACAAGAGTTGAACCATGTATAAATTGAACCTCAAGTATATATATAATTATTAGCAGAAAGATGTGAAGTTGTGAACCTTTAGACCCATCCCAACTATCAACCTGCAGAAACATAAAACATAACGGAAAGAAAAAAATCACAAAAATATAAGGATTGCTTCAAAAAAATTTATTTTAGAAATCTTCAGATGATAAAAAATGTGGACTCCTGAGGAAGGAAGGAATGATAAATCTGTAAAACCAGAGAATTGACTCCCACCAAAAGCCATAGGCCACCCACAAATCAACAAGCAAGCCCAGTGCAAATGACCCAATTTGCCTTACTCTGTTTCCAACAAACAGTAGAACCCAACAATCACTAGCCCAAAATAAGACAGAAACAAACTCTTGACAACCCCACAAATTGCACAACATGAAGATTCTAGCATGCAACATATATTCTTACATTGATTAAAGAAAATCAAGCCCCAGGAAAAATGAAGAGGGAGGGAGAGAGAGAGAGAGAGAAAATTCATATATCATGCCAGAGGACTCTTGAATAAAGAACACATTCTTCTTTGGATAAGGCAACCATACAAACTCTTTTTATGGTGTCTTTAATAAAAAAATGCAACATCATACTTTTTATGTGCGTAAAATTTGGACAACAGACGATGACTGATGTGGATAATAAAAAAGAACCAAAACATTAATTATATTTTAACATCAGGACAAACAACACGATAACTTGAAAGCTACCTCAACTAAAAAGCCGACTGAATAGAACTATAATATATCTAGAACATAGTTACATTGCAAATGAAATGAGTGAAAACAAAAAAAGAACACAGGTAATTAGCATTCAGTTTGGAAAAAATTGGCCTAGTTCAAAGGTAGGTCCAAGTTTCAAGATGGCTAATAGAATTTTGTGTAACAATACAGATGCACATGGTAGTCCAAATGCATAGAATATTCCAGCAGACAATAGACCTTGTGTATCACTAAAACAAATGCTGATAAAAAGAGGAAATCATTACCATATAACCAGTCTTTGAAATATACATGGAGAGCCGACGATAACTCTCGTTTTCGATTTTCTTCAAGGGGTGCTTCCCTCAATAGTTGTTTTACCTCCCCTAAATTCTTTTGCTGGAAAAACAATTATTTAGTTCAATCCAACATCAGGAGAAGCAATTACAAGTATACAAGAAAATTTTATAGTAACACTTCCATACATAGCAAACTCTAATACAAAATAAAACCCAAGAAACTCATTTAGTCAACATGATTCAGACAACATACATTTCTCTGCTGAGATGCCAAATAAATATCTGGTAATGGAAATGGGTTGTCTTTTGTAGACCCAGATGATTCACCTCCAAACCAGTCTGGAATCTGTGCATCAAGGAAAATAAGAGGCATATGATAAAATATAACATAATTGAATAAGAAAAAAAAAAACCCAACTTATCTCCCACACCCCCTCCCCCCAAAAGAAAAAATAAATGACCAACTCATACACATACAAAACATTCACTATTCAACGACAGACAACCTACCAACACAAGTAGCACTGAAAAAAAGAATTGAAAGACTTCAGTATGAGATATAAACAAACCAAAAAATTGGTCAACTGGTCAGGTTCCAGGCGTGTAGCGGTCTCAGCTTGCACATCAGACACACCTGCAGGATGAGATAATGAATCATGTGGATCAACCACTCCTAGTGCAAGAGGTTCATCCCATCTATTGATTGTAGCCTCAACACCAACTTCATTCATGTGCTCTTCCAGCTGAGAGTAAAATGTATTGTATGGTGCCACCTGAAAATTAGTGAAAGAGAAGTATTTCTTAAAACGTTAACATTAAACATGGAATTAAATGATTGTGCTTAACAAAGGGCTCTATAAGATGAATGGAATTTGTGTCAGGTTTTATTCATTTTTGACAGGGACTGTATTTCATTCAAAATCAAATTGACATTGACAGCACTATGCAGGCAGACCTACTCTTTAGAGTTCAAGACTGAAGCATGTACCGCCAACTGGCCAGCAGTTGTTCCTAAAGCTTTATCTTTTTCACCATCACAATTAGAATACAATTAAACACCAACAAAAGAAATCAACAGACTTCAAATGCCATGATAATTGAAAATTTTACCTCACATTACAGAGAAACCAGTTGTCCAATATGCACACAGTACTTAAGTATAACCAGATTATGAGGTAATGATTATCCAATGAGAACCTTAAGTGCCCTTTTTAAGCAAATATAAATCCAGGTCATACAGCAACTTGAATCCAATCAACTAAACTAATCAGCATAAGCACAATCCTTTGAGAGCAGAGAACAAAGGCAAGATTGTATATCATCAAAAGCAGAAAATTAAACAGTGTCTTAATTATAAACTAAATATATTCACATTTGAGAATGGTAAGACTTGATGCATAACCAAAACGACACTCGAGGAACCTTTAGCAATTGCAAATTACCATGTAAATACAACAATATAGCAACCAGTGCTAGCAGGCAACTTCATGGGCCAATAGAAGTAAATAGTGACACACCAACCTGAAGCTTATGGTTATCACCAACAATAAGTGGTCGCTGGTTTACCCCCAGAAAGAAAGCGCATTCACGGCAGTTCGCAATGCAGATTCGCTTTGCGGCAGTAATCACATGAACTCGTTCACAGTGTTCAACTCTTATAGCCTGTAAAGGTGAAATCATTTAAGATGCACCCAATTCAGTTATCAGAAGCAATATTGTGCATCAACCAAATCTATTTATTGCAGGGAAAAGAAAATTTCACTTTGTTTGGAACATTATAAAACAATGATTAAATAATAAATAAACACTTTTGCAAACAAAGCCTTTGTCTCAAAGAACTAAGTATAAATGAAGATTAAACCAAAGCAAACTGTCTAAATTTGTGAGACCACTTTTATGAGATGTTCCAACAATCACTAGTGAATACAGAATAATCAATCACATCCTAGAATTACAATGACCACGACCGACCCTTTTACTCGTGATAATCATTTTTTATAAATAACAATCTTTATTGATGAAAAAAAATATCCCAAGTACACAGGGCATGTACACAGGACCAATAACATCATCTCAAAGTGCAAAGATCAAGCATATCTAAAAGAGAGCACAAGGAAAAAGATTCATCCCTTCTACGTACTGCTGTTTACATGAGTTTGTTTTCTTTGGCACTTTCTAATATATTAATCACCTTTGTAAAATATCTCTGATTTTTCAGATCTACAAATCTTGTGTATATAAAATCATTATGGGAATCGAGATCTGGTAGAAACATAGCTTTAGTAGTTAGAAGAATATGTGGTGATGCCTCTAATTAGCTGGGATATGATACACTTAATTTTTTGACATTGATAAATACCATCCATCTGGCTTTTTAGTAAATGTGAATTTTCAGGCATTTGAACTTCTAGCTAAGGAAATATGTTAGAATAAGGTCTTCTTTAGAATTGTCATTCAAGTATGGTCATATTATGATGAGAAAACCTTCTTAAGAACCAACTTTAGCAGTTACCAATGGATGCTTAGCCTTAAAGTGACTCATCTAAGCAATGCCATTTAATATCTAACAAATTCTTTACTTATTTGCCATCAAAGAGCTGTCACTCTGTGTGCATCCTTTGCATTGGCCTTTCCTTTTTGCAATTGCTTTCTTATTAGGATGCCTGATTTTGGCTCTCTTTTTCTTGCTTCTTGAATGTGGTAGATGCTTTAAATTTCAAGAACTAGTTCTCTTTCAAGATTTTCTGTTCATATCTTTCATGTTCTTAGGCTTTACCGTTCTCCTTTTCAAATAAAATTCATATTTTTTAACGTCAAAAGTGGAAGTGGTAATTTTTTTGACAATTCAATAGTTACAATAATAGGAAGGAGGGATTTGAACCCTAGACGTCTTCGTTAGAAATAATTGAGCTATAAAAGGTTCTTGTTAAAGAGTGGGAAGTGGTAATTCATAACATCTTACAAGTTCATGGTTATAGGAGTCAATAATATGATTTTATATATATATATATATATATATATTTTTGGATAAGTGATAATGCAATTGTTACACCAACACACCAAGTGGGGAGGATATTAGAACCTTGGCTCTCCTTGTAAAGAGACTAGGTAGTGTCAATGAGATACAAGGCTTTTGATAATTCAATGAAATGATTACAATACGTAGAAATCATTAAAGAATCATTGAAATTAGGTTTTCGCTTTTACGTTGGCCTATTGCCTTAGGGTCCTTATGGGGTGAACCTTTGGAATCTATAAGATGCAAGTGGGCCTCATTCATGCAGTGTATATCCAATATGAATTGGGTGATGGGACTAGAGAGGAGTTTTGGTGTGGCGTGGTGTGTGGATAGATCCTTAAAGGAGGCTTTTTAGGAATTGTATGGATTAGTCAAGATAGAGATGCTTCTGTGGTGGATTTGATGTAGTTTTGTAATGGTGTCATTCAGTGAGACTTGAAATTTTTTAAGATCTATGATTGGGAGTTGGAGTCTTTGTGGATTTTAATGGGGTTAATTTACCGTGTTCCAATGAGAAGGAGTGGGGTGGACCAGCTTTGTTGGAAACCAGCTAGTGACGAGGTTTTGAGGTTGGAGGGTACTATTGTGAGTTGATTACTACTCATAAGTTGTCTTTTCCTTGTAAAAGCATTTGGAAGTCAAACGTAACATCTAGAGTTGCTTTCTTTTCTTGGACTGCAGCTTTGGGGAGAACCTTTACCATAGACAATTTGCATAAGCGACATCTTCCAGTAGACCATTTGGTGTTGTATGTATATTTGTGATGGGAAGACAGTTGACCATTTGGTTCTTCACTGTCCAATAGCTTATGAGTTGTGGTCTATTGTGTGTGACGAAGAGTGTAGTGGAGTTACTAGCTATTTAACAAGGTCGGTTTGGGCAACATTGAAATATAGCTATTTGGAACGCAGTTCCTCATTGTGTGATGTGGTGCATTGACGGGAACGGAATGGTAGAAGCTTTGAGAGTGCGAGAGGACCATCTCTGAACTTAAGCCCATCTATCTTAAAACTTTAAGCCTTTCTATTTAAAACTTTGTAAGTTTTTTTTTTTTTGATAAGTAAATTAGAAAATTAAACATCAGAGTATCCATTAACATGCAGTAATTAAAACACTGAAGTACACAAATCTTGGTTCTCACCTTGCCAACTGCTCCAACAACTATAGTAGCATCAGAGCATCCATAAATGGTGGCATATCTCAGAGGTGCTAAAAGGTAAATTACAGAATCATGACAATTTAGGACCTGCAATTGTAGAATACCAAATTAGAAGCAGACCAATATACAAAACAGGCAATCCTGGAACGAGGACACAATTGAATTATCACACTTGTATGTACAAAGCATGCAAGACAAAATGTTGGCTGTAACCATAACAGGAATGATTAAGGTGTTCTTTTAAAATGAGATATGTTGTAATAACCTTATTATTAGTAATAACCACTTCGCATGATCCCCTATAAATCTCCTTTTTTGATAAGTAAAGAAAATTTTATTGAAAACAAAGCTGGCCTAAGCACACTGAAAATGTACTAAGGAAGAGAACAATCAAGAACCCAGATGACAATGATCCAACAAATCACAAAAAGAAAAACATGAAAAATAGAGCTAAGCTCCACTCGAGTAAAGTATGAAAGAAGAAAAGACTTAATCTCAACAATAGAACAATCACAACCCTCAAAACTCCTAGCATTCCATTCCCTCCAAATGCACCACATTATGCAATGTGGTGCGAACCTCCACAAAGCTATATTTTGATGTCAGCTGAAACTGCCCTGCCAAGAAGAAAACACCTCAATGACCCTCTGCAGCATAACCCAATGGATTCCAAACAAGCTAAACACCAAAGACCACAACTCATATGCTATAGGGCAATGAAGAAGAAGACGATCCACTGATTCCCCACACCGTTTGCACCTACAACACTAGTCTATAACCATAATTCTCCTCTACCGAAGATTATCAATTAATAATATCTTACCCATCGCAGCAGACCAAGAAAAGAAAGCCACGCTAGGAGGGACCTTGGCTTGCCACACTATTTTCCAAGGGAATGACATGACTCAATGGGGATAGAGTGTGATACAAACCTTAAAATCTCTACTCACAGCTGGCTTCCAACGGACTTTATCACAACCATCACCCCTCACAGACTTAGTATAGATCATTTCCACAAACGAGGCCAAAGATTCTAATTCCCAATCATGCACTGAACGAGAGAAATGTAATCCTAGTGAAGCCTCCCATTTGCTAAACATAAAACATCCGCCACAGAAGCCTCCCTAGATTGAATAATACAGTAACCTTCGGGTAAAACCTCTTTAAGAGGATAATCTCCACATCACACATCATGCCAAAACTTCTCTCTAGTACCATCACCCACATCAAACCAAAGAAGCTTAGAGAAAGTCGGCCATTGTCACCTAATGGATTTCCAAAGGCTAATGCCATATGGACCAGAGACAGCTTTTTTACATCATCCGCCCCCCACCCCCAATCACTACCATACTTCTTCTCTATGACCATCCTCCAAAGAGCATCTCCTTCAGTGTCATCTCTCAACAAACATTTGCCTAACAAGGCTTGGTTAAATCTTCATATACATCTGATACCTAAGCCTCCACCCTGCACTGGTTCACAAATCTGAGACCACTTCACTAGGTGGACTTTAGGTTCGTTATCAATACCACTCCATAGAAAATCTCCCTGTAGCTTCTAAATACGGTTTGTCACCTTCACCGGAATTGGGAGAAGAGAAATAAAATAGGTAGGCAGGTTGGAAAGAGTACTTTTAATAAGAGTTAGCTTACCCCCTAGATAAATACAGCCTCTTCCAACCTGCTAGTCTCCGCTCCATCTTCTCCAGAATCAGATTCCAAATAGTCCTCTCCTTAGGTTTAACACCCAAAGGAAGACCCAAATAGATACATTGGTCCTCTCCTTACATTCACCCCATTCCAGATTTGATTTATTTTCAAATAACTATAATAATTTTACTCATATATCATGTTTACGCATACATACTAGTCTATGTTTGGGGGAAACCACATCACATATTATACTCTAGGAAACATAAATACGTATTATGCTCTAAGTTTTGAAAATAGATAAATAAATGAGATTTAGCCCCTTCATAAACCAACCATCTCAAAGATTCTCAATTGCTGGCAGTACTAGGCCAATGAAAGGCACAAAACTAGAGAGTAAGTTTTTAAGAATTGCTATAGGTTCTAAAAAATCAAGAAAGATCTTTTTTTTTAATAAATAATAAGTTTTTACACTTTTATTAAGAAACAATGGAATGAACCAAGTACAGAGGACATGCACTATATCTATATGTACATCACAACTGAGCTCTAAAATTAAAATGATCAATAAAATCTAGTAAGTTTGAAGAAAGACCTTTTGGTCCAAGAAAAAGTGTCAATGGTAGTTCATTGAGCCACAGTATCTGATTTATATTTTTCTTTTATCTAGAAAATCTGAACCTTCATTGGCCCTAATCAATTGAAGATCATAAACCTTCAACATTCCAAAATCTAAATTTTGAATTTTCTTAACCCTACAAGATATATAAACATCCAAATCACATCAAGTGAGTGTTTATTTAATTAAAAGGTTTGAAACACAACATTTTAACCCCATATTTGATAAAGATACATTTTTAATTTGTAGGGATCAATACTTCAACCTATCCCTCACCATTACAATTATGTGAAGAATTAAAATCCCTAGTATCTAAAGAAGACTACAGTTTTTTTTTTTTTTGGGAGGGAAAAGTTGCTTCACAAAGTGAATAGAGATAGATAGAGAAGGCCAGTTGAACCTACTGCATAAAAGAGAATGACAAAAACGCATCAAACAGAAAAATAAAAGCAAACAAGTAAACAATTTACATGGATGGAATAACTGAAAGAAATTAATCGCAGGTCAGCCAGTAGGTGAAATTCAGTGGGGATACTAAAATCAAATCCATGAATGGTAAGATATGATACCCCGATGAGTCTATAGGTAAATTCAACAGACTTTAGATACTACCCAGTATCCAAATTAACTTTCAGATTTGAAATATGGATGCAATCAAAATCCTAAAGCAAGACTCAAGAATACATGTTTTCTAATTTAATAATTCACATGTAATATTTTATGATATAATAAATTTCAATTTACATGTTATCATTATATCCTTTTTTTTTTTTGATAAGTATCATTATATCCTACTAATTACCAGCGCATAAATAATCAAGAAACTAATCAGATTGAAAATACCTCAATGCAAGTGTAGTCATTAACAATCTGATCTCAGAATTTAATTAAAGTTCAAGATATGTAAATGGGCATTGATATTTAACATTTAATGCCTAAATTAACCATGGAAAGATATATAAGTGTCATACACAAACCTTTACAGAAGGACCTTTAAGATCGGATGCTTGCTTTACAAGTGATGATTTAGAAATCCCTTCAATAAAACTAGGACCTCTAGCACTTGGTGAGGCCTTGACTGAAGTTGGACAGGCATCGGCCATAGCTACGTCCTGATCAGAGGCACTTGGTGGGCCATTTTCTTTTGGAGCAGCTCTTTCAGAAATATGTTCCAAAGCAGAAGCTATATTCTGCAGAATCCAATCATGAACTTGTGTCGCAGGAACAGGTACAGCAGGCATGTCTGGATCTGAATTTGCAAAAAATGGAGCATACTGGCTCAATGGAATTCCTTCAGATCCCTTGTCACCAAATTGAATCAAAAATCCAAGGTGCTCGAATCTTTCCATGGTCAAAACCTAAAACAATAGGGCTAAATTAGCAAATAACAAGGTGGCCAGAGAAGTACCAACAAAAATAGACAAGCTACAAATGCAAAAAGACAACTAGTAAAAATAATTAGTTAATGCAAAATTGGATAATGTAAAATATATGGGAGTCAAAAACAGATGATAACTCCATGGGTGCAGTTTTTTACTAACAGGAAAAGTAATGGTCCCATCCATAAGATGGATGGTCAAGCCCTCCATATAAGTCTGGGATAGCAGAGTTCGTTGCAAGATCTCAAGGGTCATTTGCAAGTTGAATATAGAGAAGGCTTATGATATGTCAATTGGGGTAGTCTCCGTTATTTCAGGAGTTATATGGGTTTTTCTGAAATAGAGGAATTGGATCAATATGTGTATTTCTTCAGTCAAATTTTCAATCCCCATTAACGGCAGCCTTGCAATTTTCTTCAGGAGTTCAAGAGGCTTACATCAAGAAGACCCACTCTCTTCTCTTCATTTAAGTTATTAAGAAGACCTAAAATAGCACTAGTAGCACTAGTAAAATTGACATGTTAATTAAGGAAGTAACAAAAGGTATGGTTTTTCATAGGATAGAATGGTGGAAACTAATGCATATGAATGAGCCTGACAAGTTTGTTAAAGATCCATAACTGATCCCAAAGTTTTAGGACTAAGGCTTTGTTGTTGTTGTTATTGTTATTGTAATAAAATTTTACTAAAGAAGAGCTAAGTCATGTACACATACTCCTAAAAAATTACAAAGAATGAAATTTACCATCTAAAAGCTAGAGGATTAACAAAATCTACAATAAAATGCACACTAGGGCCCAAATAACAACATTCAAACAATGTTCTCAAAAAAGTTTATTTCAGCCAAATGACAGCAAATTCCACACCCTCACGTGTGCATTGATTCCTCTCCCTCCACAAAGTCCAGAATAAGCATAATGGGATTATGTTCTAAACAAATGGTAATTATTCCCCTACATTTTAAATATTTAAAGTAAATATTTAATTATTTGTAGAGAAATAACGACCAAGATACATTGTTTACTTCCAAACATGATAATGGCTGTACACAAACCCCATACATGGTATGAACCAATTTGAAATGCTAGTATCCTATTTTAACCCGTTATGTTTGTTTGGGTTGAGGGAGAGGGAGGGGGAGTAGAGTAAAGTAAAATTGGCCCAAAATTAGCCTATTTTCAGCCAACTCTACTCTATTCCCCTCCACTCCCTCTCCCTCCCCCCTCAATCCAAACAGGCCATTAGTGTGATAGTGTGGAAAGTCAGGGATTTAAACTCCTGTTTCACTGAAACCTTGTGCATCATTGATATTGATTGAGGTGGCACCAACCAGTAGTCAGATTGAACGATGGCATTAAAATCTTGGGGACATGTCAAAATTTTGTCTCAAATTGGAAGGAAACAAAACAATCACCAAAGTAAAAATGAAGGATGCTATCACTAAAATCTACTTTTACAACATATAACTTGGCCTGTACTACATATATATAAGGGAAAGAAATAAAAGCTCCATCAAACTATGTATGGAAAGAAGCAGCAGTTTGACAAACCAAAGATTCTTCGCCTTCCCCTTCCCCTTCCACAGGCTCCGCTAAGAGAGAGAGAATGTTAGCCAAGTGCTTTTGTAGATATGACAACTGATGAGCCTCTTCATCAGTCTGCGATGGCATAAACCGACGACTGTTGCTACGTACAAGCTGCCACATGATGGAACACAGTACCAAGCTTAATATCTTTTGCTAAACTTAGCGAAATCACTACAAAGATTCCGGCAAATAAGTACGAAATCAGAACCATCACAAAGCACAAAAACACAATGAAAACACATCATAGAATAAGATTTAACTGAGGTGAAGAACACATTAAAGGTATAAAAACAACAAATTGTAATGTACATGCTACAGAATTCATACACAGAAAATTTTGTAAAATTAAATTTCAAAACTTGATAATATTTTAATCAAATTACCGAAATAAATAGACAGACTAATGTCAAAGTGTAACAATTTCGAATCAAATGCACATAATTAATTCAAAACAAACTCAAATTAAAGCAATCTGGTTTGAAATTGCAAACCAGGCCGTTTCACACTTGGCAACATTCGAATGCACAACTTGTTATAAAATTTAAACAGAAATAGGAACCGACATTTTTGTAAAAATTGATGCGAATTCATTTTGAATCAAATATACATAATTATTTCAAAAATTCATGCCACATTTGAGAAAAAAGCAACAGAAATAGACAATTCAAAACAAACTCAACTTAAACCAAACCAATTTGAAATTGCAAACCACGCCATTTCACGCTTCACAACATTTTCAAATGGAGAAAACAAACTCAAATTAAAGCAAACCGATTCGAAATCGCAAGCAACTCCATTTCATGCTTCACAAATTCGAATGCACAATTCGTAAAAAAAAAAAAAAATTGAAATTGACATAGGCACCGACATTTTTTTGTAAAGAGAGGATAGAGAGTTTTCAGACCTGGAGAGGAGAGAGGGCGGACAAGTAGCCATCGAAGGCGGAAGTGGAGGGCCAAACATCGGCGACGGAAGCGGAGTCCTTGTGCGTCCTCGGGAGAAGCTTCTTGTAGGACTGGATGTAGAGGAACAGAACCAGATCGTGGATATCGGCGCCGGCGGAGTCAATCTCGGCGAGTTTGGAGCGGACGAGCGGGTCGGAGTCGGAGTGGAGGACGGAAGCGAGTGTGTCGAGGACGAGTCGGGCGTGGTCGTGGGAGATCTGGAGCGACTCGGATAGAGCGACCGAGTTGACTCGGAGATTCGGTGAGTTGGAGAGGAGGGTTTGTTTGAGTGGGATTAGGGTTTGGGTCGGGTCGGTGATAATGAGCTTGGGGATTGGGAGGAGGCCATGCTCGAATGGCTCTCGTCTCGGGTGGATAAGAGAGACTGGATTCGGATTCGGATTCGGGTTCGGGTTTGGGTCTCTTGTTGAGGATGAAGATGATGTTGTGGGTTCAATGGGGTCGCTCATGGCTCTGTTAGAGAGAGAGAGAGAGCGAGAGAGAGATTGGTTTTTGCAGATCTTTGAGAAATGAAAGTGCTCTCAGAGAGAAAGAAAGGAGAGGAATGAGGGGTGGGGATTAGATGCGTGGAGGTTCATGGTGGAAAGACTTCGTGGCTTTCCGTTATTGGTTCATGGGATGGGTCCATCGGTGTAACTACCCAATTATCCAAGAAAAAAATAATTGTAATCATGTTCATATTTATGAAGGCATTTAAGAAAGAACATAAATTAGATAGATATTAGTTTCATTTTTTTTTTTTTTTTGAGAAAAAGATAAATATTAGTAGCTTCTAATCATGTTTCTACATACCAAAACATTTAAGAACAAACCTGATTAAATACATGTTAAATTTTGTGTCAAAGTTCAATCTTTGATTTTCATGGCTTTTGGCGCTTATGCCATATGAGTAGCTTTTATGGCTTTCGGAATTTATTGTCTATTATACACAACTTATTTTGTAATTAAGAGTTAATGCACAAATTAAGAGCAAAACACTCATTTTAATTATTAAATGTAGAAACATTAAGTGAACCATTAAATAAGCAAGAACTTATACAAAATATACCTCTTCTCAAAAAAAATTTACAAAATATACTAGAGTTCATGATGATAAAAACAAGAAGTTCAATAAAAATATTATACCATTGGATCAAAAAATCAAGTCATATCAAGTTTTAGTGGCTAAAATGCATTATTGAAGTCTAGGGCCAAATGCATGTGATTATGACTAGTTAATTATGATTACTTCTAAGAAAAAAAAATTATGATTAGTTCTTAAAAAAATTATGGGTAAACTATATAAATAGTCCCTATCCTTTATACCATATATCAATGTGGTTTCCAACTTTTTAATTATGTTAATTTGGTCCCTAATCTTTCAATACCGTGTCATTTTGGTCCCTGTCATTATCCTTTGGATGAAAAAGTTTGACGTGTTAAATGGAATAATAAAAAATTAATCTACTTGCCACATCAATTGCCAATTGTACAACCACATCATATTAAAATAAAAATAAATAAATAAATAAATAGTTGTTCTCAGATTGGGCTTGGGAAAAAAATTATCTCTCATTCATCTTTGTCCCTAATACATAACTCTCTCAGCTAAAATTGAAGTTACAAACAGCGATAACAAGGTTTAGCAATGTGAAAGACTGCACCCACGACCCTTTTTTGGTGTTGAGCCAAACCCATGTGAATGGGTGGAGTCGTGTTATTACCTCTCAAAATGAAAGTTCGACTAATTATATTTTCTCTTTTAGATTAAGAGTTTTACAATGAAATTACCACTTATTTAATTATTGGAAAAAATAAGAAAACTATAATTGAAAAATTCATCATTTTATTAATTTGAAATTGAATTTACATTAATCATAAGAAATTACATGACTTTGGTCCTAGATACAATCTAAAATAAAGTACATGGTTTTGTTTCCTAGTTACAATCTAGAAATTGAAAATTACAAGGATAAGCATTGATTTATTAACTCTTGATCTAAACTCGGAGGCTATGTTATAAGGTGGAAAGGTGTTAGGCACCCATCTTGCTCAGTGAAACCGGTCTTCTAGACTATGGTGGTCAACATTTAAATCATATCATCTAATATGTTATTAATCAATTTGCATGTTGAATTTAACATGTGTGCATGTGATAAACCCTAATTCAATTTATTAAGCACTGCATTTGAATTGAAAAATAAATTCTAATGAATGTGTATGGATGGTGATATCTTAGATTTAAAGGTTTGAGAGAATTATAAAACAAACATATTTTTCATATTTTTTTATGTGAATTTAAGATCAAAACTTGTGTTATGTGATGAACAATCAAGTACATGTCAAGAACATATATGAACATTTAAGAACATTCAAACGTATTCAAGGAATTTAAATAAATAATAACAAGATCTAATCCTAATCTCATCATAATAATATAAAAAACAAGTTAGGGAAAAAGATTATACCTACATGCAAGATCCACATATTGGAAGAGGAGACTCTTGATGGAGGTTCTAAGATTGGAGTAAAAAAGAAGAACTAGGAGAGGGAATGTGAGTCTCACTAAATACCTTGAGTCTCAAGAAAACTAAGATATGACAAGACTACTTTACTTCACTAGAACTCAAGAGAGGAGAAGAGAGGGGAGTTTTTGTGTCTTGGAATGGAAGAGAGGGGGGTTTATATAGTAGTAGTGGAGAAAATATGAATGAAATGTCATTTAATGAGAGTTGACAAGGATAAAAAAGTATCATGAACCTAGACCCTATTTTAGACTTTGGGGAAAGCTGGTGCATTAAATGTAGAGATTGGTGGGAGTGATGAGCAAATAAAATTTGGTTTTCTCGTAGTTAATGTAACAACCTACAAAGTCAAATTACCAAAACAAAAAAAATCATATCTTACTCAATTCTGATCAAAATTATCTCATTTTTGTGCTCAAATTGAAGCCCTGGATGTCTAGTTTCTGGAAAAATTAACCTCATTCGTAGATTCAAAATATTATGAGAGATATTAATGAAATGATGAGTAGAGGTCATTTGTTAGAAAATAATTTCAGTACAATTAACATTAATATGTCCCAAATTAGTTTCCAATTAACATTAATAGAATCCAATCACTTTTATTTCAGACTTAATTAGTTCCAAATTTACTCTAATTAAAAAGATAATTGCACAAATTACTCATTAAATAATAAATATTTGACTATCTAATTAATTAATTGTGTGCAATTTTACCATAAAATATAGTCCTAGCTAATCAAATTATGACACATCATTAATCTCAAATTGATTATAATTATAACAAATTTGAATTAATTGTTCATAATCAAATATAGTCGGACTCAATTTGTGATAGTGCATCTCGGCTATTAAAACTTGATTTGATGATAACTTTCAATCTAATAATCCGATTAAGGCTTATAACCAGTTAATTTGATCATTACAACATCAAGATCATTTTTATGAAATGAAATGAAGGATATAGTGGCCATGATTAAGATGCCAATTTCCAAGGTGAAATTACTATTTTACCCTCCCGTGAGGTTAAATGTGGGTTGCAAAATGGGGTGTTAACAAAACACCTCTTATTAACAGAGCTTGAAGAGCGAATGTCAATATATGAAAAAAGACACCTAACCTTGCAATCAGTATTTATCCGTGTTGAATGTATGATACATGCAGATCAAAATGCAGACCGACATGTAATGGATCAAAATGTGGTAAAGCAAAATGTGGATCGAATCTTGAGGGAGATTGCCTACGTACCTCTTGGTGAGAGGATCAAATCCAAACATAGTTCATGCATGCAAACTTTTTTTGTTTTAATTGAAAAAAATGAGTACAAGACATGCTTACCAAGGGTTAAGACAAAATGGGGATTTCGGTCATGCTTCCAAAGGAGCAAGGATCTTGGATTTTGGACATGCTTCCCAGAGGTACGAGGATTTGAATTTTGGATGTGCTTCCTAGAGGTCTGATGAATTTGAAGTTTGGAGCTTCCAGAGGTCTGATGGATTTGAAGTTTGAACTTGCTTCCTAGAGGTCTAATGGATTTGAATTTTGCATGCCAATGTGTATGGGTCTTGTACCCTAGTTCCTACAAAATAAATATTTTCAATTAGTAACAGAATTATTCATTGAAAATAATTGGACATACCTGACCAATGCCCCTAGTTTGGGACATCTTGCATGCTTTGATGAATGTTGAGTATGGATAGCTAACTTGATGTTGCAACCACTAGGGAATATGGAAAGAGATCGCAGTCCGCCATTTGTTCTGGAGATTTTTCATTTGAAGATATGTTCTAAAGATTTGAAAATTTTTTATTCTAGAGATTTTTCGATTGAAGTTTTGAAAATTTTTAATGAATATTTTTTTATTGGAGATTTTTCCTTGAAAATTTGAGATTTTTTCTTGAAGAGTTATCCTGGAGATTTATCCTTTGAAGATTTGAAAAATTTTAAAGAAGATTTGTTTTTCCATTGAATTTTTGAAAAGCTTTAATGAAGATTTGTTCATAGGAGATTTTTCCTTGAAAAATAGTTTTGGAGATTTTTCCTTTGACGATTTGAATATTTTTTTATTGGAGATTTTTCCTTTCAAAAATGGAGATTTTTCCTTAAAGATTTATTCTGGAGATTTTTCCATTGAATTTTTGAAAAACTTTAATGAAGATTTGTTCATAGGAGATTTTTCCTTGAAAAATAGTTATGGAGATTTTTCCTTTGATGATTTGAATATTTTTAATGAAGATTTATTCATTGGAGATTTTTTCTTTGAAAAATTGAGATTTTTCCTGGAGATTTTTCCTTTTGAAGATTTGTTCATGGAGATTTTTCCTTGAAGATTTTTTTTGGAGATTTTTCCTTGAAAATTTGAAAATTTTTAATGAAGATTTGTTCATGGAGATTTTTCCTTGAAGATTTCTAGAGATTTTTCCATTGAAGTTTTGGAAATTTTTAGTGAAGATTTGTTCATTGGAGATTTTTCCTTGAAAAATAGTTTTGGAGATTTTTCCTTTGAAAAATGGAGATTTTTCCTTTGAAAATGGAGATTTGTTCATTATCAAAAAGTGAATAAGATGAGGATGGACTAGAAATGATGAAGATTTATTCATGAGGCAAGAATGATGGTGATTTTTTTTTTTTTTTTTTTTGATAACCTAGACTTTGAATGAGAATAAATTTGGCTGGAAGTTGATGTGGATTGCTGTATAAGTCTTTGCTTGATTCCTGCAAAAAGATAATTTCAGTTAGTACTGGAGTTATTTGTTGAAATGAATTGGAAGTACCTAGTCAATGCCCCTAGTTTGGGGTATATTCCATGCTTCGATGGAAGCTGAGTTCATTTGATGTTGCGACCATTGGGGAACATGAAAGAAGATCACGGTCCGCCATCGTTGGTTCCTGCAAAATGGCTTTCTTTCTCTAGCTTGTTAGAAACTGTTAGGACATATGTGATTCACTTGTTAGGAACATGTGTCACTATTTTATGTAATTAGCTAATCCTTTGACAAAACGCACTTTATTTGTATTTGGGTAGATCTAAGATGTGTTTAATGCTTCAAGAAACCTCGTTTCAAGTTCAAGTGTTAAAATTATGTAAGTTTGTCCAAGATTCAAGTGCAAAAAGTGTTGTTCATTAAAACTCGATAACTAACCATCTTTCGAGCCATGAAGAGCTGTTCTAACCCATGGCTTGATAGCAACTCGACAAATAAGCATCTATCGAGGTTTATGAAAAACAAAATTTCAGATCTGTTTTGACTCCAATCTGTTATTGTATGTTTGAACTTTCTTTTCTAACAACCCTAAACATATAAAAGGATTATTTTAAGAGCCGTCAAAGGTGGAGCAAGTTGCATAAGTGTTGAGCAAAGTTTGTTTAAGCAAATTGTGACAAGAGACAGAATTTGCCCTAGTTCATCTTTCTTGTGAAGAAACTGCTGTGTTTGTGCACTGTAGGGTTTTGTAACCAAAGAGTTTCTCGATCTTTATCATGTGATGAACTGAAGAACTTTGTAGCCAACAACCTTCTCTAGTTGGTGATTGAAGTCGCGTACTGGGATCCGCGCAATTGGTTAGTCACATACTGGGAGCCGTGCATTATAAGGAGAGATTGTCACTACAGAACAAGTCCAATTGGGTATTGGAGTAAGGATTCAACTGTAGGTTGGTATAAGGTACTAAGATTCATTTACTTGTAATCGCTTGTTATGATAATAGTAGATTCTCAGGAGTGGTGACCTTAAAATCACCTGGTGGGATTTTTGCCGTGTTGGTTTTCCCCATTCGTAAACAAATCACCGTGTCAATTTATTTTCCACTGCATAATTAGTTTATTGGTGATTTGTTTATGCTACCACACATTTGCATTTTAATTTGATTAATTAATAAACTTAGCTAATTAATCAATTAATTTATCACAATGGGTCAATTCGTTTTCAGCCTATTAGAAACTAGTTATCATGAAAACATTTTCGATCATTTCCCTTAGTGTGGACATGTGTGCAAAAAAAAAGGGTTGATGCCTCAAATAAAAACATGCTTTTGTGTAATAAGGACATGTCCACACTCAATATAAATAGGCCAATACCCTAAGTTTTAAGCATGCTTGATACAAAACAAATGAGCTTAGCCTAACGTGCACCTCAAACTGTCACATTATTTTGACTTTGTTCCCCAATGTTGTTTGGATGATTAGGACCGGGCTTTTGAAAAGCTGCCTACATACCTTTCTCATAGAGGATCAGGTCAAGAGGTAGTTCAGGAGAACTTGAGAATGTTTTTTTTTTTTTTGAAATGATATTTCTCTTTTCTTTTTTCTTTTTTTGAAAAAATTATACACATTTAAAAAAAAATGAACAAGAGGTGATCCTTTGAACAACCATTTTGGCAAATCAAAGTGTTTAAGAATTATACAAATCTCCTTGATTAGGAATGATCAAGATCATTAAACTCATGTAATCAAATTTGCTTATTTCTTTTGAACATTGTAAAATAAAGTCTCTAAAGGCAATCAAGAAATGGAACGTGATAATATTTAGGAATCGGATTGTTGGGTGAAAATAAGGAGAGTGCTCCAAGATTGGAAATTCTTTTGAGTCATTTGAGAAATTTTTTCCTTGGATATATCATCCAGTGGGATTTGACAATCTTAAGCATTTTTTCTTTTTAATTCAAGAAAAAATAATATTAGAGTTTAAGATGTGCCTACAACTAGCAAGACTTCAAGGAGTTCTTTACTCATGGGTTTGTAATATAGGTTGGGTTTAGGTTATGAAATGAATGATATAAAAAGGCTCAAAATTCCCTATGATGTTCACCAAGTATACATCACCCAAAAATCAAGTATTGGAGGAGTTTTCCCATTTCTTCTTTGTCATCTTCTCACTAGTCTTCATTGGTTACTTGTATCAACATTTGTTTTTATGCTTATTCCTCTTGAATCATACCTCTAGACTTTTATCTTGTAAAATCCTTTTCTTTTTAGGTTACATCTTCAAGTTTTCAATTTGCTAGGATTTTCCCATTTTTTTTCTTTTCTTTGGCCCTAACTTTTGCCTACACCGTCCTTTTGGGTTTTCAGCCTAATGGGTGTCTTTTTCTTTTCTCTTTCTCTCTCTCTTGGCCCTAGATTTTGCCTAGATTGCCCATTTGGGTTTTCAGCCTAGAGGGTTTTTTTTTTTTTTTTTTTTTTTTTTTTTTTTTTTTCTTTCTATGTCTTTCATCTCTTGATTGATTGAACTTTTGGGGATCTTTTGCCTTCCTTGTTTTTCTTAGCTTAAGTCATTTGGATGCAATCTCTAGACTTCTTTCTTGCCTTGATGCACTTGCACTTTTCTGTTCTTGATAAATCTTTTCCTTTTTTGATAAACTCTCTTTTAGATGAATCTTGTATTCCTCTTGGCATGATGAAATTTAGGCTCTTCAAACTTGATGCACAAATTTTTTTTTCACATTGATGGAATTTCATTTCTCTTTCCTTAATTGAGTGAAACCTCATTTTTCTTTGATGATCTCTTATCTTTAACTTAATGAATTCTCTACTTGTCTTTCATGTCTTCTAGGAGAGCTTTATCAATTAGCTTCAAAGCTACAAGGTTGAGTCTTCCTCAACATGAGATTTAAGTATGCATAACTTGATTTTTCCCACTCCAAGTTCAGATTTTAATGGGTTCATGCAAAAAAAAGGCTAAATGTTTAAAAGCTCAAATGGGCTAGCAATAGATAATGACCATTCTAGGAAATAAGAAATAATTTGGTTTAACCAAAGATGGCCTCCTATCCCCAGTAATGCTTGCTTGTCGGCACAGTGACTTGAGCTCTTTTAATAAATTTATCTTAAAAGAAAAAGTATGAATGCTCTAATGTTGTGAAACAAAATACTTTTGAAAACTAGATCGAGTGTATGGATTCTGGGGATTTTTCGATGGATGGATTCTTTTTGATTGCCTTTTAAGACCATTTCTTCTTATATTCTAAGTTAAATAGCAAAAGTCTTTACATGAATCAAATGAAATTAATCATTCCTTGTACAAGTTGATTGCTCAAGCCTTTAAACATCATGATTTAAAAAAAATTTGTCCAAGGGATCCTCATGTACCATTTTGAAAAGGAGACTTTTTTTAAAAAAAAAAATCTTGAAATCCTTGAAAGAAAAAAATTGGTCATTTTTTAAAAAGTCACTAGGAAGTTCAATATCCCTAGTTCAAAGATTTTTTTTTTTTTTAATGACTCAAGATCCCAATGCCCCTAGTCCAAAGACTCTTTTTTTTATTATTTAATTAAATTTTCTCTCTCTTTTTTTTTTTAGGGAAAGATTTGGAAATCTTGATTTTTTTTCTTCTATTTATTTTATTTTGGTAATGAAAAAAATGAAACAAAAACATGAATGAAAACGCACCAATCATGAAATTTATTGACCAACAACAAACTCTAAATAAGCACAAAAAAAAAAAAAAGTTTATACTCAACAACTTGTGGAATTGAACTTAGGCAAAGTCTAATCGATCAGCGAATGAAGGTGGAGTGATAACTTTTTCATCAATTAGATTTTGAATGGCATGTCATAGGTTGATGCACTTGTTTGTTTGATGGCCAAGTTCTTGATGATATTTGCAGAACTCATGTGGCTTGTACCCTTTTGGCAGCGAGCTTGGATGAGAGTGAGGGTCAAGTGGGTTTAGATATCCTTCAATTTTGAGCCTTTCAAACAATTGGCTCATGGGTATGTGGAGTTCACTGAATTTCCTTCGAGGCCTAGGATTAGCAATTGATGATGCTTGGGAATCTACAACATTGACTACTTCCTCATTGGTGGTATGGGCGGCCGCTTTCTTAGAAGTGTTGCTTCCTTCATTGACAACATCTTCCACTTTAGTACCAACTATAATCAAGGCTTTGAAGTTGGGAAAGTATTGGGCAAAGAGATGTTTGTGATATATGGGTAACAAAATTTTCACCACCATTTGGATTTGCTCCTCTTCATTGGGCCTATTTGTTATTTGGGCTGCTTTTGCCCTTCATCTTGTGATAAAGACTGAGAAAGTTTCCTTGGTCTTTTGCTTGGTTGTCTCCAAATCACGCCTAGTAATGTCCACTTTGGTATTGTATTTGTATTGTTTATAGAACTCATTGCCAATGTCCTCCCAACTACAGATTAAAGAGTCTTCAAGATTCAAAAACCAAGGGAGTGCAACACTAGTAAGTGTGTTTTGGAACATTTGGGCCAAAAGTTCTTCAGTAGCTCCCAAGAGTTGGAGGGCCCTTGTGTACCTCTTCAAATGGGCTTTAGGGCAACCTGTCCCATCAAACTTGTCCAAGCTTGGCATCTTGAATTTTGGTGGAGCTCTTACTTATGGGAAGAGAGAAAGAGAATGGAAGTTCATGGCATCTTCCTTCCACCAAAACTTTTGAAATAGTTTTTCCATTTGATCCAAGCACTCTTTCAACTTTTTCTCACTTTCAGTCAATTGTGGGCCTTGAACTTCATTCTCATCACTTTGGAAAGTGGCAGTATCTTTTCCTTTAAGCTTTTGACTTAAAGTGTTGAACTCTTCATGAAGTTGGGCTTGACTCACCACCAAAGTTGGTCATAGGCTCATTCAATGTATTCTCTTCAACCATGGCTACAAGGAATGAGTTTGGGTTGACAAATGGATTTGGCAATGAGCTTGGTTGACTTGAGCTTGAACTTTAAAGGCCTGAACCTTCACTTGATTGGGCTTGCACTTGGAAAACTGCAAGCACACCCGTTATTTTCTTTAGAAAAACAAATTGGGCCTTCATGGCGAGTAGAGATCAATCATAGGCTTTTGGGCTTGAGTTCATTCACAACATACAAGGTTCAAACAATCATGATGGGCTCAAGTGTTGGGCATGAGTCATCATGGTTCAAACAGCAGCCAAACATATGCATAATGAAATGAAATTTACACGGACCGACCTAGAGGTAGGTTATATGGGTCATTACAACATGGGTAAAAGGTAGGTTAAAGGTCCCCACAAGTTAGGACGTCAAACCTCCCAACTTGTGAAGCTAGGAGCACCGCGTTGGTCCGAATGGTACAATTTGTCCTTATGAACCACCATGGCATAATCACGATGATCCTTGTAGCGGTGGGTGGTAGGTTCATCGCTAGGTATGTGAGTCTCAGGAAGACCACAATCCACAACTAATACATAACTCTCATGTTCATCTTTGTCCCTATTACATAACTCTCTCAGCTAAAATTAAAGTTACAAACAGCAACAACAAGGTTCAGCGATGTGAGAGACCGCACCCAAGGCCCTTTTTTGGTGTTGGGCCAAACCCATGTGAATAGGTAGAGTCTTGTTATTGCCTCTTAAAATGGAGGTTTGGCTAATTATATTTTCCCCTTTAGATTAAGGGTTTTACAATGGAGTTGCCACTTATTTAATTATTGGAAAAAATAAAAAAATTATAATTGAAAAATTCATCATTTTATTAATTTGAAATTGAATTTACATTAATCATAAGAAATCATATTTTCCCTTTACATTGTTATTGCCTCTCAAAATGGAGGTTTGGCTAATTATATTTTCCCCTTTAGATTAAGGGTTTTACAATGGAGTTGTCACTTATTTAATTATTGGAAAAAATAAAAAAATCATAATTGAAAAATTCATCATTTTATTAATTTGAAATTGAATTTACATTAATCATAAGAAATCACATGGCTTTTGTCCTAGATACTGTAGGGGAACAATTTGGTAGCCCAATCCTTGTTGCTCAAGTCTTGGTCCAAAAGGTCCCACACAATGAATTTTTGTAGAGTATGGGTTGAAGAACTCGGTTTCAGTTGGTTTAAACGGTTTGATACATGGGTTCAGGGAATACCTAAACAAGAACAAAAATGCCAACTTGATTAATAGATACTGATCAATGCAGTTTTGCTTCTCTACAATATTCTCCCCCTCCTTTTTTTACCGTGCCCTTTCTTGGGGGACTTTTACATATTATATAGGCCCTTTCATATCATCTGGGCTTTACACTTGTTGATCATCTAAACCCCCACTTGAGCACCTGTCCCATCAGACACCCCTCTCAATTCTTTGTGAGTTGCGGTAGCCAAGGTAGCACTGTTCAGGGGTCTTCTCCTCATTAATGCGGCCAGAATAGTAGTTGTAATGTATTTAATGTGGTGGTGGCAGCCTTTGCTAAGATATTTTGGGTTTCCTTCCTTTTTACGTATTGGGAAGATTGACTATTGTGGCTAGGATGTACTTTTACTCCGGAATTTGCAGTATCCGAGGAAAAATTACTCCTTGGACATGTTCTCTTTGCCCCAATGGGCCTGAATAAGGATTGCTTGGGCCACGCTGACTCCTCGGACGGGCTGACTCCTTGGACAGGCCTAGGGCCCAGTCAACCTGTTATTTTAGGCAGGTCCCCACAGATACAATCTAAAATAAAGTACATGACTTTGTTTCCTTAGTTACAATCTAGAAATTGAAATCAACAAGGATAAGCATTGATCTATCAATCATTGATCTAAGCTTGGAGGCTATGTTACAAGGTGAGAAGGTGCTAGACACCCACCTTACTATGTGAAACCGGTCTTCTAGACTATAATGACCAACATTCAAATCATATCATCCAATATGTTATCAATCAATTTGCATGTTGAATTTAACGTGTGTGCATGTGATAATCTCTAATTCAATTTATTAAGCATTGTATTTGGATTGAAAAATAAATTCTAGTGAATGTGTATGGATGGTGATATCCTAGATTTAAGGGTTTGAGAGAATTATAAAATAAACATGTTTTTCATTTTTTTTATGTGGATTTAAGATCAAAGCTAGTGTTATGCATGAACATGTGATGAACAACCAAGAACATGTGAAGAACACATATGAACATTTAAGAATATTCAAACTTATTCAAGGAATTTAAATAAATAATAGCATGCTCTAATCCTAATCACATCATAATAATATAAAAAAAAAAGTGAGAGAAAGGATTATACTTGCATACAAGATCCACACAGTGGAGAAGGAGATTCTTAATGGAGGAGGATAGGGAAAATGAGTCTCACTTAATACCTTGAGTCCAAGATATGACATGACTACTCTACTTCACTAGAACTCAAGAGAGGAGAAAAGATGGAGGTTTTTTGTGTCTTGGAATGGAAGAGAATGGAGGTTTATATAATAGTGGTGGAGAAAATATGAATGAAAGGTCATTTAATGAGGGTTGACAAAGAATAAAAAAGAATCATGAACCTAGATCCTATTTTAGACTTTGGGGAATGCTGGTGCATTAAATATAGAGATTGGTGGGAGTGATGAGCAAGCAAAATTCGGTTTTTCTGTAGCTACTATAATAGCCTATAGAGCCAAATTTAAAAAATCATATCTTACTCAATTCTGATCGGAATTGTCTAGTTCTTATGCTCAGATTGAAGCCCCAGATGACCCGTTTCTAGGAAAATTAACCTCATTTGCAAATTCAAAATATTCTGGGAGATAATAATAAAATGGTGAGCAGAGGTTATTTGTTAGAAAATAATTTCAGCACAATTAACATTAATAGGTCCCTAGTTAGTTTCCAATCAACATTAATAGGCTTCAATCACTTCCATTTCAGACTTAATTAGTTCCAAATTTACCTTAATTAAAAAGATAATTATACAAATTACTTATTGAATAATTAATATTTGACTATCTAATTAATTAAATGTGTGCAACCTTATCATAAAATATAGTCCTAGCCAATCAAATAATAACACGTCATTAATCTCAAATTGATTATAATTATAACCAATTGGAATTAATTGTTCATAATCACATATAGTCGGACTCAATTTGTGATAGTCTCAACCATTAAAACTTAATTTGATGATAACTTTCAATCTAATGGTCCGATTAAGGCTTATGACCAGTCAATTTAATTGTTACAACATCAAGATTATTTTGATGAAATGAAATGAAGAATATAGTGGCCATAATTAAGATGCTATTTCCAATATGAAATTACCCTTTTACCCTCCATGTGAGGTTAAATACAGGTTGTAAAATGGGGTGTCAACAAGCAGTGAGGACTGACAACTAGGTTTTCTCATTGGCGGTAGAAGGTTCAACACTCTTTCTCTATCTTTGTCTCTCTCTGTCTCTTTCTCTCTCTCGCAATCTTTTCTCTGTCTCTATTTTGTTATTGTCCTAAATATCAGAGATGAACATAATTTAGAATCTGCTACAAATCATTTTGGAAACTCCAAGTAAAAGTATTGAATTGCATGAAAATTTATTAGAATTAAGAAAATGTGAAGATGTTTGTAGTGAAATAAAATCATATTACTTTCGTGGGAAAAGAAGGCTCACTGCATATCAAGTAGAATTTGACAATGGACCATGTTCGCCAAGTTTTTAGCCAATTCAACTAGCTATTGCATATATGAGATTCAACAAGTGACATCCTAATTTTGAAGAGAGAGAGAGAGAGAGAGAGAGGAACCTTCTACCATTGGACCTCGAGTTGCTGTCTACAAATTATGTTTTAGCTAAGAGAGTTAAGGACTAGGGACAGAGATGAGCATGAGATTGTGAGATAGGAATTTTTAATTTTTGGCCTAGTATAACTCAAAATTCGGACTAGGCTATTTCAGGAAAAGTTGTAGAGAATCAAATTTTCCTTCAGATGTCAAAATTTCTGCTTTATCTTGTTCGAATTTTGAGTTATACTAGGCCAAAAGTGCCTTGGAATGTAGCTTTTTAGCTACAATCCACACCCCTTTCTTTCCAAAGCTTTTTTCAAGCTTTTCCTAGCTTATTTTTGCCTTAATAACATGATTTGTTACTTTCCCTAGCATGTTTCTTGCTTTATCTTGCTCTTAGCATGTTCTTAGTTTAGATCCATGTTCTTCCATGCTTGTTTATATGTTATTTGTCCTGATCTACATGTTTTATGCTTTATGCCATGCTTTCTATGTTTAGATCTTCTCTTTCCTATGTTTTTGATGTTAGATCCACATGCTTCCATGTCTCATACCATGTGTTCGTGTCTAGATCTATCTTTTCCATGTGTTGTTTGGCTAGATCCATATGTTTCTATGCTTGCTTACATGTCTATTTGTCTTTCCTACATGCTTTATGCTTTATGCCATGTTTAGATCCTTCTTTCTTTTGTGTTGATGTTTGGATCTACATGCTCACATGCTTGATATTATGTCTCCAGCCATGCCTATATATTTAGATCTATGTTTTCACATGCTTGTATGCTTGGGTTTGCATTCTCCCATGCCTTTATGCTTATATCTCTACATGTTTAGATGTATATCCACATGCTTACATGTGCATTCCCATGCTTATATGTGTAGATCGTTGTGTTTACATGTTTAGATCGATGCTCTCTACATGCTTTATACTATCTTCCATGTGCTTGTGCACTTTATGCCATGTTTGTGTGCCTAGACCTAGGCTATGTTTGTCAAAATCGAAAAAAGCTATTTCTACTTTATCTTGGCCTAGCCTTGATTTTTCAGATCAGAACTAATAAAAATTTTGAGTAAAGAGATATGATCAAAATACTGAAACTAGTTTTGATCTGAAAAATCAGCTTACTCTTATCCAAATCTCTTTTTTTTTTTTTAGGATTTTTCCCCATACGTTTTTTGCTTATTTTTTGAGCTGATTGGACTTAATTTTTAAGCAAACCTAGCTTATTTTCTAAGCAACTAACATCTCTATAAATAGGGGATGCCTCTCAACATTCAGGGACCCCCTTTTGACACTCTTGTACGCTTAAGAGGCACTTTCTCACACTCTCAAATTTCTCATCTTTCTGATTCTCATTCTAATATTCTCTTAAGCTAGGGTTTTTGGGTTTCAAAGATAATTGCATAAATTTCTTTAAACCCTAAAATATCATCTCAAGAAGAAGAGTGCTCCATGCGAGAGTTTATTTCTTATGATTCTTTTGTTGTGATGATGCATGTTTATTTATTTTAGTATAGTTGTTTCAAATATTCATAACATGCGTTGTTAATTTATTTTGTTGAAACACGTTCTTGATTCTTTTTATTATTGTTATGATCTCTTCTTAGTTTCAAAATCTGCATAAAAACGGATATGCATCTTCATTAAATGCAAATTTGAATTTTCTTCAAACAAAAACGGATTTGCATCTTCCTTAGATGTAGATCTGGATTTTTTTTCTTAAAATAAAATGGATCTATATCTTCTTTAGATGTAGAATTGAATTTTTTTTCTTAAAATAAAATGGATCTACTTCTTCTTTAGATGTAGATTTGAATTTTTTTTTTTAACAAAAAATGGATCTGCATCTTTATTAGATGCAGATCCGAATTTTTCAGAAAGATGCTGATCCGAATTTTTCTCAAAACAAAAACTAATCTGCATGTTCATTAAATGCAAAATTGAATTTTCTTCAAACAAAACGGATCTGCATCTTCCTTAGATGTAGATCTGGATTTTTTTTCTTAAAATAAAATGGATCCGCATCTTCATTAGATGTAGATCTGAATTTTTTTTCTTAAAATAAAATGGATTTGCATCTTCTTTAGATGTAGATCTGAATTTTTTTCAATAAAATGGATCTGCATCTTCAGTAGATGCAGATCTGAATTTTTCTCAAATCAAAAACTGGTTTGCATCTTCATTAGATGCAAATCTGAATTTTTTCACCAAAAAACTGAGTTGCATCTTCCTTAGATGCAGATCTGAATTTTTCTTAAAACAAAGACCTGATTTGTATCTTCCTTAGATACAGATTTGATTTTTTTTAATATATGCGGATTTTGAAATAAAGAAAAAAGATCATGCATGATTGTGTCTATTGTTGTTTGTTTTGTTTGGTCCATGTAGCATAAATTTATTTTATGAATGAAATTCTCTTCATAAAAAAAAAAAAAAAAAATCTTTTCCATATTTTTGAACATATAAAAACAAATCTGATTTTTCTGTCATCAAAAACCCTTTTTTTTTTTTATCATCACAAAACAAGTCTGATCTTTTACAAATCAAAAAATCATTTTTTTTAGTTCTAAAAAAACAGATCTGATATTTTTTTAAACCAAAAGATTTTGTTTTATTTAATAAATACAGATCTGAATTTTTCTGTCCAAAAGCTATTTTTCCTACACGTAAAAAACAGATTTGATTTTTCTAAACCAAACTCAATTTTTTTTTTTCACAAAAACAAATCTGAATTTTTTTATATAAAGAAGAGGATACATTCATAAATAAATTTGTGTGATTTAGTTCATTTCACATGTTCAACATATCATTCATAGCATGCATAAAAGGGGTACATTGGTCATGAGAGTCTAGAAGACCAAACTTTGTCTGGGCGAGTGTTGACACCCAATTTTTCACCCATGATTTAATCAAGGAGAATGACTTGAATGATCATTCATGTACCCGAAAAATCATAATTGCATTACATGCATCAATTTGTTATTGCATTACATACATCAATTTGTTTTGCATTACATGCATTAAATCATTCATTGTATATCATAAAAGATCTTGAGGTTCTAACAGTCACAACGGTGTGCTCAGTTTCCAAATCGGACCATTGGATCGAAAGATATTGCACGATCAAGTTTGCACAGTCAACATGCATTGTGTCTAGGTAGGGTCGACTACACATGATTAATTTAAATTAATTCTAATTGATTAAATAATTAAAATTAATTAAATAATTTTGTGATTGATTGATAATTATTGTTTAAAATAGGATTGCATACATAGGAATAAAATGGATGATTGGATAATAATAAAATTGTGGATAATCTGAGCTTTATCAAGATTTATTTTAGGGTATTTATCTGCAAGATAATTATTCTTGAAAAAGCCTGAATTATCTAGAAAAGAAATAAAAATCATGGACTAAGGATGAAAACACGTCTAGGTACAATGACCAGATAAAAAAAGCCTAGAAAGGGAGTTTAATAGGCACCCGAACATGAAAGAACGTTCGGCATCCAAGAGCACCATTCGGCACGTTTGGAGTGCCGAACGGCACTTTGAAAGTGCCGAATTGCCCCATTTTGGGCTTTGGCCCAACTCCCTTCGGGTGACAATAAGGCACACCCTTTTTGACCTTTTTGCAGAAGGATGCGTCCAGATTCATATCCTAATTATCTGTGCCTATTTTTTAGAGTCTTTTGGCCTCTATTAAAAAATAAATAAAAAAAACGGAATCTCATAATTTATCACCTCTTTTCCTACACTTTGGGAGGCATATGTTTTAAGGCTCTCAAATTGCTGATATTGGTTGATCTTCTCTAATAGTTGCTGCTAAAATTAGGGTTTTTAGGTTTCAAAGATAATTGAATAAGTTTCTTTGAACCCTAAAACATCCTCCTGAGAACAAGAAGTGCTCATGCAGGAGATTGTTTTCAATTACCCTTTCCTTTCCTTTATGTTTTTCTCTTATGATAATGCATGTCTTTTTTTATCCATAACATGAATTATTAATTGTTGTTTTGTTTAAAGTGTGATCTTGAATTTCTTATATATAATTGATACAATCTTTTTCTTAATTCCAATTATCTGCATTTAACCAATTCTTTTTCTTAAAATCAAAAACAGATCTGCATCTTTCTTAGAAGTAGATCTGAATTTTTCTTAAAATAAAAATAGATTTGCATCTTTCTTGGATGTAGATCTGAATTTTTCATAATAAAAAACAGATCTACATCTTTCTTAGATGTAGATTTGAATTTTTCTTAATCAAAAAATGGATCCGCATCTTCCTTAAATGTAGATATGAATTTTTCTCAAATCAAACTGGTTTGTATCTTTCTTATATATAGATCTTATTTTTCTTTAACATATGTAGATTTTGAAATAAAGAAAAAGATTAAACATGATTGTGTTTATGTTTGTTTTATTTAAATTGCAAAAATTCCAATATTTTTCTTATATATAATTGATACAATCTTTTTCTTAATTCCAATTATTTGCATATAACCCAGGGGCGGTGGTACGTTATAGTTAGTGGGTTCAAATGAACCCCTTGACCCGAAATTATATATATATATATATATATATAATATTAAAAAAAATTGTTTTGAACACCTTTAATACAAATTTGCACACCCTCACCGTGTCCATGAACTTGATCCTTTTTTTTTTTATTTTTTTTTTAAAGCCTAGCTTAAACTCCAGAAAAATAAAGAAGTCCAATAGAAAATTTTGGTCTTTAATCTCAAAAATAAAATGCCCATAAATCAAATTTTGAAAAAATCATAAATAAAAAAGGGCCAAATAAAACCTAAGAATTTGCAACTATCTAGCCTCTAAAATCTCTCACTATCCTTCTTCACTCTCCAAACCCAAAGGAAAAAGGCTGCCTTTGCTTTTCACACACACAAAATCTGCCACTATGTAGCCTCCACGATCTGCCGTCACAGCCACCGCTTGATCTGGTTTTTCAGCTCTCTATTTCTCTCTTTCTTTCACTATGAGAGTGTGTTTATAGTGTTTTGATATACTCTTTCACTGAATCTGTGTGAGTGAATCACCATGTGTGTGTGGAGTCATACTGTTATGGTCTTTTGATTTTTTTGTTTGAGTTTTGAATCTTTGAGACCGAGCGTGTGTGTTTGGGGGGGGGGGGGTCTGTGGGGTTATAGTGAGCGTTTGGATTCAGCGTTTCCACTGAATCCTGCGTCTCACGTTTTCCGTTTTTTTTTCCTTTTTTTTTTTGCTTTCACGCGTTTAAGGGAGCAAAATTTATTGTTCATAGACAAATTTTACTGTTCAAGCACTATTCTATCACTGTTCACGTACTGTTTATCATTGTAGCAGCACTGTTCATACATTAAAAAATATTAAAAATGGGTCCCACAGTACTATTCACACATTTAAAAATTATTTTACTACAGTGTTTTCAGTTTTCAATTTCAGCAATAATAAGTTCAATCCAAACGGACCCATAGTGTTCTTCTGATTTTTGTGGTTGACTGGTTGAGTTTTGAGGGAGTCTGATCGTGTGTGTGGTTCTGTGGGGGCTTAATGGGTTATAGTGTTTTGAGGTTTTTTTATTTTTTTATTTTTATTATTATTTTATAAAAGCCGTAGTGTTTTGAGTTCCTTTACTGGTACTGTAAGTGTTTGGATTGATTTGATATAAAGTTATGAGCTTGTCTTTTGTACTTTGACTATTTGACTAAATTTGTGGCTTGTGAGTGGTTTTTTAATTTGGCTAAATGTGACTTTTTTTTTTTTTTTTTTTTTTTGGAGAAAGATGCTGAACTTGATATGTGATGGTTGCTAGCTATGTGAGTGGGTCAATATATTACCACTAAAGGAAAATAAAAATATAAAACATTCAAAGAATTGTAAACTTATTAATTAAAGAATTGTAAAAAAATCACTTAACAACAACAATTAATATGTTATAGTGTATTAGAAAAAAATATGTCAAATAATCTTATAGTTTGTTTTTTATTCTTTTGCTAGTACTATGGGAGATCAGTGAATGAATGATTGTTTGACTGTGTACGTTGAAAAAGATATAGCTCGTAGGATTGATAATGAATCTATCATGCAACGATTTCAAAATATGAAACATCGTAGAAGACAATTGTAGAATTTCATTTTTTTTTCAAGTCTCTTTTGTTTTAGATTTTATATCATTTATGTTTCTTATTGACCCCCCTAGACAAAAATCCTGGAGTCGCCCCTGATATAACCAATTCTTTTTCTTAAAATCAAAAATAGATCTGCATCTTTCTTAGATGTAGATTTGAATTTTTCTTAAAATAAAAATAGATCTGCATCTTTCTTGGATGTAGATCTGAATTTTTCTTAATAAAAAATAGATCTGCATCTTTTTTAGATGTGGATCTGAATTTTTCTTAAATCATAAAAACAGATCTACATTTTTCTTAGATGTAGATTTGAATTTTTCTTAATTAAAAAACAGATTCGCATCTTCCTTAGATGTAGATCTGAATTTTTCTCAAATCAAACTAATTTGTATCTTTCTTAGATACAGATTTGATTTTTCTTTAACAAATGCAAATTTTGAAATAAAGAAAAAGATTAAACATGATTGTGTTTATGTTTGTTTTATTTAAATTGCATAAATTTATGTTATGAGTGAAATTCTCTTCATAAAAAATCTTTTCCATATTTTTTAAACATATAAAAAGTAGATCTGGTTTTTCTGTCATTAAAAAAAAACCATTTTTTTAGGTCTTAAAAGCATATTTGATCTTTTATAAATCAAAAAACACTTTTTTAAGTTCTTAAAACAGATCTGATATTTTTCAAATCAAGCGATTTGTTTTATGTAATAAGAAAATAGATGTGAATTTTTATCTCCAAAAACCATTTTTTATACATATTACAAAACAGATTTGACAATTTTAACAAATCAAAACCATTTTTTTTTTTATCATCACCAAAACAAATCTGATTCTTTTCAAAAGAAGGGACTTCATTCATAAATAAATTTGCATTATTTAAATTTTTTTTACATGTTCAACATATCATTCATGACATGCATAAAAATGTACATTGGTCATAAGAGTTTAGAAGACCAGACTCTGTCTGGGCGTAATGGTGCCTAACACCTTCCTATTCCGTAACCTAGCCTCTAGATTTTAGTCTTTGGATAAGTAGATCTAAACCTTGTCTTTTCTTTTATTTTGGGTAGAATGTAACTAGAACAAAAAGCCATGTAATTTTCAATTTTTCAAATATGTAATTTTTTATTCAATCAATGAAGAGAACAATTTAGTCATGTATTTTTTTTTTTTGGTATAAAAAATAAGTGGCGACTCCACACCACTTACTTAAAAAAAGGTGCCCTAAAAAGCACACAAAATCAATCTCTCCCTTTTTTGAGAGGCACTTTCGAGGTCTCTCACAGCGGGATGGGTGCCTAACACCTTCCCATTCCGTAACTTAGCCTCCGAATTTAGGTCTTTGTATAAATAGATCTAAGCCTTGTCTTTACTTTTATTTTGGGTAGAATGTAACTAGGACAAAAAGCCATTTAATTTTTGGTAGTTTGTAACTAGGACCTAAAGCCATGTAATTTTCAATTTACCAAATGTGTATTTTTTTTACTCAATCAATGAGAATAGAACAATTCAGTCATTTATTTTGTATTTAGTTTTTTATCTTTTTTTTTGTATAAAAAAATAAGTGGCTACTCCACATCACTTACCCAAAAAGAGAGGTGCCCTAAAAAGCACTCAAAAATCTCTCTTTTTTGAGAGGCACCTTTGGCGGTCTCTCACAATGTTGTTCCCTATAATTTATGTATTATGAATATTCATTGTAACAAAATCCACCTGGTAAGTAGAGTTTGTGTGTTATAGCTAGACACCTCAATGTTTTTTTTTTTGTCACATATTTCACCAATTGAAATAAATTGCTACCCTGTTTATTCAACAAAAAATTTAGAAGATGAATTTAAGTAAAAATAAAATGGTATGCAGTCATTGCGTCCAATATGAAATTGCTTGGCAACAATGTGATCAAATGTACTTTAACAAATACTACCAAAGAACTAGTTTCTTGAAAAGCTGATATCTCCTCCATTAAGTTGTTTGGTGTCAATAAATCCAACAAAAAGCTGAGCCCACAAAAAAAGATAATAACTGGTTTCAATTTTAATTCTCCACAAGCATGATCACATTGGAAATCAATCTATATTGAATTGGTACCAAATAAATCTTGCAATACTTGGCCAATGACAAATTATATTTAATGCTTGATAGTAGCTTTACTAATTGGTAATAAATTTAAGGTTGTGCGAATTTCCATCATTATAGATTAGAGCTTCCATTTGCTTACTAATTAAAAAGAAAAATAATACATGGGAAAAATTATTAATAGATAAGACATAGAAATACCGATCTAGTAAATCCTTACTTCTCTATGTACTATGGCCACTTTCACTTTATATTAAGAAAATACAAGTAATGAAAATATGGATGTATTAAACAATAAAGAGAAGCAATCCATCCTTTCTATATTATGAAATTTCAAATATCATGCAGTATGTGTAATCCTAAAATCAATTGTTTGAGCTTTAAAATTGTTTTTGTCTTTCTTATGCTCAATTGTTTCTATCAATCTCAAATATGAAGCCTATGAGACCACATCACACATTCAGAGCAACAACACAAATAACTATAACAACAAATTAGCGTACATCTTCATCAAATTTCATCTTAGCTAAAAGTAATTAGGAACACATTCTTATCAAATACTAACATTCACATTCCTTTTAGCCAATTAATAGAGCCAATAAAATCGCATACATAATATTACATTATTTTGAAAAACCATATGCTAGTATCATTGCACAAGTAAATACTACAAAAAAATATCTAACATGATTAGACTAATCCTTGAACAATCACATTCTCAACAAAAGTAGGTAATACAAGATAAATATCTAACATCAAGTTATCTTGAACAACCATGTGGTAGCATCCATGTACTATGCAAAAATTACATAATTAGATATTACTAATAACATTTAAGTATTATGTCAATTTAGAATTGATCCTTTTCAATATTTCCAAATGGCGTGGACAAATATGTTCTTTTTGCTCAAAATCCATGTTACTTATATCTTTCTTAATAATTTCGTCTTCCACTTTCACCTTTTCTAATTTATTCTTTTCTTCCTTGATATCAATTAACTCTCTTTTTTCTTTTGATTCAATATGCATTAGATTTCGTTGTTCTTCCAGTGCAATACATATACTTTCATTTTTCTCATCATACATTCTCCTCCTTTATTTCTTAATTTCATCCAATGGGGAGGAAAGTCTTGGGACCACATCATCGCTAGTTTTTCTTTTCTTCAATTTCTTCTTTTTGACCTTCTTGCCTATTGGTCTCTCCAAGTCTACAAATGAATTTATTTCATCACTATCTTCATCTAGATTTAATGACCCTGGAAATGTAGGATAGGATGTTGTGACTAGATGTCTTGCATAGACCTTCACATTATTTCTTAGATTCAATCATCCAGCTTCATACCCTAAAATATTCCAACAATATTCCAATTGAAACGAGGTTTCCTTCTACTTTTATACATAGTATTTGCATCATCAATCTACAAAATTAACAAATTGAAAATAATGAGTGCATTAAAAATTTTACTACATTAATGTATAATACATAACAAATGCTGAATAGATATGTATTGTCATGTTTAATTTTTCCACTTTCATTCTAATTCTTAATTTGGGCCAAGAATTGACAAAACTTGTTGGTCTCCCGCTGAATCTTTGACTACCAGCTATTTAAAAAGTTATTTGAGTAGTTAAAGTTATTGTCATTGTGGAAATTGGACCAAATTCTATTCCAAAATGTCGTGTTTTTGGTCAATTAAGATCATGACATCTGAGCTAACATAGAGCCTCACCGACACTACCTTAATGCCTTCTTCTACGTTGAAGTTATTTCTCTGTTGACCTTTCTTAATAGGTAATTGATCTTGTTTCAATGTGGGGTGTAGATTATCCCATTTCAGCGTAGGGTGGAGATTGATGAAAATTTACGTTTGAATGTGAAGTGACTATCAAAAAATCATTGCAAAAACCTTGTTCCTCCTCCTATAAAATGTCCAAGAAGAAGGGATTTTGCAAGTCCATCACCTAAAAAAATCCAATTACACTAACAAATACATAGTACAATCATTAATCCAAATAAAGAACTCTTATAGGTGACTCTTATAATAGTACAGTCAGTAACACAACTCTTACACTAGCAAAAACTAATAATACTAACAACTATTAATAGTACCAAATTCGATACCATATGATATCCATTCATTTTATATAGTCAAAATATGTCAGTTGGAAAATTATAGTTTGAGAAAAGTTGTAAACTGTAATACCTATAAATTGGGGCGAAGCCACATGGCTATTTTTTTTTTTTTTTTTTTTAATTTTTCCTCTAGTGTACATAGAAAAAAGACGTAGCTCTTCCTCTCTCTCCCTTTCGCGTGAAGAACAGGAGGAACTGGCCCGCAGCAACAAGAAGGTTAAAAATGTGAATCATGCAGGCTTTCGCGAGAGCAGTGACTCAAGACCATCACCTCCAAACCAGCCCCAAGGTAGGTGGAGTCGAGCTACGTCTTTTAAGGATAAGGTGGTGGGTGAGATTCCTGGTGCCTACACTCAGGCTTTTAACTTTGAAGACCTCATGGAGGATGACGAAGAATCAGATGACGAAGTAAAGACTCTGAGGGAAGGACTAGTTGCTGTAAAATTTCTGAGAGAGCTCAAACAGAAAATAAGAAACCCGTGGGCAAGGGCGTTGATTGTTAAGGTGTATGGAAGGTCTATTGGGTTCAACTATATCCAGACAAGACTCCTGGCCCTTTGGAAGCCAGCAGGCAGACTTGACTGTGTGGACTTAGGCTATGGCTTCTTCCTCACTCGACTATCTCTTAAAGAAGACTTTGAGACGATTTTGCAGAAGGGTCCTTGGTTTATCGGCGGTCACTTCTTGTCCATACGGCCATGGTTACCGGATTTTAAACTGGAGTTGGCGAATGTGTCCTCGATAGCAATCTGGATTAGACTCAATGGGTTACCAATAGAGTACTACAATGTTGAAGGACTCTACCTAATCTGGAAAGCCATTGGTAATGTGTCAAGGGTAGACACTCATACCGCGTTGGAGGCTAGAGGAAGGTACGCTAGACTGTGTGTACAAGTTGACGTTACAAAGCCTTTAGTCACAGCCATTAAGATGGGAAAGATTGAGTAACCAGTGTGCTATGAAGGCATCCAGAAGTTGTGTTTTGATTGTGGAAGTTGGGCCATAAGCAGGAAAGCTGCCCGTACTCAGTCCGCCATGATGTGCCACCAAAGGAGACGGTGGTGATGGAACCGGAGAAGAATAGTACTTAATCATGCATTCTTCATGGGGTTAGTACTGACAAGGTAGGCGAAGGACCCAGTGGAATCGTGCATGATAACGTACAGGGCAGCGATGAGGAGCATGTACATGATAGAACGTATGGCCCGTGGATTGTGGTTAAGTGCAGGGTGAATGGAGCCAAAAATCAACAATCTAATGTGGGACCACAGCCACGCCGAAATTTTGAAAATGTTCAGTGGCAAAGAGATGGTTTTACGAAGGATGTTTCGGTTGGGCCTTCTAGGGAGATCAAAAGAAAAATGTCTCCTCCTAAGGTGAGTTTTAGGGCCTAAGGTGCTGGTAGTACCACAGAATTGGATGGTTTTAAAGAATTAAAGGGCCTAAGTTTTTCTAGCTTAAGCCCAAAACGGGTTGAGAATGGGAAGAATGTTACTAGGACGGAGAAGACTAAATTGGTTACTAAGCCTAGCCCACAAGTTTCAGTGAAGGGAAAAAAGGCATTAGCTCGGTCAAGGGTTATGACTAGTGTATTTGACAGTAGTGTAGGCTCCCCTGATGTTCAAGTCGCCAACAAGTCTCTACCTCTCCTCTTCACAGCTGTGCCTAATCGTGCGACCACCATTGGAAGTTCAGATTAGGGAGCAAGTATTAAGGTCCAGTCCACAAATTTTGAAGAGCCGAAGCATGATGGTGAAGGTTTTGGGGATTGTGTTGACCGGAATCCGTTGCGCCTCCGTTTTGGGGATGGGGCTGGTCCAATCAATGGAGGAGGAAATCTTGGAAGATGACTCTACCATGGTCTGTTGCAGGGATGAGGATGGTCTGCTTCAATCTGGTGGTCACCGTGTGGAAGGGATTGAGTAACCCGTGAAGGATATGGCCATTGGAGCTGCTGGGAATGAGCATAGTTCTGATGATTGCATGGATGATTCTGGGATGGTCCTTGAAGGTGGTGGTAAAGCACCTACTTCTTGTTGAATTTTTGTTTTATCCTTGGTTATATTTCCTTATGAATATAATTGTCTGGAACTGTAGAGGTGCGCGAAAGCCCGCCTTTAAAAATCATGTTAGAGAGTTGGTCCACATTCATGACCCAGCTATTTTAATAGTGATGGAGACTCGGGTTGGTGGAGTCAGGGCGAAGGAGATTACGGATGAGCTGCCGTTTGATAGAGTCATTCACACCGACATAATTGGTTTCGCGGGTGGGTTATGGCTGCTGTGGAATGAAGATAGAGTGGATATATCCCAGTTAGCAAATACGGAACAAGAAATCCATGTGATTGTCAAGGTACGATCCTCAAACCTTAACTGGTTGTTATCTGCGATTTATGCTAGCCCCAGGTGTGCTGAAAGACAGGTATTATGGAGTAATCTTAAGATGATGGCTGAATTTCATGAGATGCCATGGGTAAGGACAGGAGATTTTAATGAGCCATTAATGAAGGGTGATAAATTTGGTGGAAGGGGGTTGAGTGTTAGTAGAGCTCTTCAGTTTAAGGAGTGTTTGGATGCTTGTAGTATGATTGACATAGGTTTTTCGGGTCCGCGTTTTACTTGGACGAATAGATGGGAGGTGCAGGCTCTTATTAAGGAGAGAATTGATAGATTTTTTGTGAATTCTCAATGGTGTTTGATGTACCCTAAGGCTCGAGTGGTCCACCTCACAAGGTGCCACTCTGATCACGCTCCTATTCTTATGGAATTGTAGCCCAGATTTCAAGAGAATAGGAGGAAATTATTTAAATTTCAAACTTGTTGGCTGTCTAATTGCACTTTTCCTTCTGTTGTTACCCATGCCTGGAGACAGTGTATAGGGTTGGCGCAGGCTATTGAGGCATTCTCTAAAGAGGCAACCAGGTGGAATAAGGAGTAGTTTGGAAACGTTTTTTATAGAAAAAAGAACATCATGGCTAGATTAAATGGCATTCAGAGAGCTTTGGCTGTGCGTCCCTCAGTTTTTCTTCTCAACCTAGAGAATGACCTTCTTAGGGACCTTGATACTATTCGGAATTAGGAAGAGGAAATTTGGGCGTTAAAATCTAGAGTGAATTGGATGATGCAGGGGGATAGGAATACGGCTTTTTATCATGTCTCTACTTTGGTGAGAAGAAAGAGAAATAAAATTTTGTCTATCAAAGATTCGATGGGTGAGTGGCTTTACCAGGAGGAGGATGTCAAAGATTTTGTGAAGAATGGGTACTGTGATATTTATACTACTTCCTTCTCTAGTGTTCCGGCCCTTCCCCCTAGGATTTCTCCTTGGCAGGCTAGACTTTCGGAGGAGGAAAAAGATTGTATTAATGGAGAGGTGTCGGAGGAGGAAATAAAGGCTGCATTATGGTCTTTAAAAGCCTTTAAGGCTCCTGGGCTGGATGGGCTTCATGCGGGGTTTTTTCAAAGGTTCTGGCCAACTGTGGGTAGTTCAGTTATTAATGAAGTTAAAAAAGTTTTTCCTGATAGGAGAGTTCCGGATTATCTTAATACTACACATATTGCACTCATTCCTAAGATTCAAGGCCCGGAGACGCTCAGTAACTACAGACCCATCAGCCTGTGTAACACGGTGTATAAAATTGTATCGAAGATTATTGTTGCCAGGTTGAGACCGTATTTGGACAAACTCATTTCTCCGTGCCAATCGGCATTCATTCCAGGTAGAAAGGGTATTGATAATGCCATAATAGCTTAAGAGGTCATCCATTCCCTTGGCAAAAAAAGGGGGAAGGTTGGTTATATGGCTTTAAAGATTGATCTTGAGAAGGCGTATGATAAATTGGAGTGGAGTTTCATTCGAGATATGCTTATTAGAGTCAATATGCCTACTGATCTGATTGAAACCATCATGAGTTGTGTGACGACGGTCTCTACTTCGATTGTTTTTAATGGGGAAGCATTGGATCCGATATACCCGTCTAGAGGGCTAAGGCAAGGTGATTCTCTTTCTCCCTATCTCTTCATTCTATGCATGGATTTTCTTGGGCAGCTCATTGAGGAAAAATGTAGCGCCAAGCTTTGGAAGCTGATCAAAGTTTCTCAAAGAGGCCCTTCAGTCTCCCACTTGATGTTTGCGGATGATTTGGTGCTCTTTGCTAAAGTAGATAATATTAATTGCTGCGCCATCAGAGATGTTCTAGATGAGTTTTGCAAGATGTCTGGGCAAACAGTAAGTGAAGCTAAGTCAAGAGTTTTATTTTCTTCCAATGTTGATTTGGATGATAGGGAGGCCTTCTGTGATATTCTGGGTTTCGCCCCTACTTCCTACCTAGGAAAATATTTGGGTATTCCCATTAGACAGCCGGGTATGTCTTCTCGAGAGTATAATTTTATTCTTAATAGAGTAAAACAAAAACTAGCGGGTTGGAAAACAAATTTGCTCTCATTGGCAGGGCATGCAATGCTTATCCAAGTATCTTTAGCGGCTATTCCTTCCTATGTAATGCAGTGTGCTGCCCTTCCGGGTAGAGTCTTGGATGGTATAGATAAGGTGAACCGAAAATTTTTGTGGGGTACTACGGAGAATAAAAAAAAGATGCACTGGGTTGGATGGCAAAAAGTTACTAGAACTAAGGAGGAAGGAGGCCTTGGTCTTCAAACGGTAAGAGGGAGGAATACTGCGCTCCTTGCAAAGTTGAATTGGAGATTGCACACAGAGCAAGACATGCTTTGGACAAGGGTTTTGAAACAGAAATATTGTATTGGCAGGAGAGCAAGTGCTATCAATGTTGATCGTCTTCTGTGCTCTCAGGTTTGGTCTGCTATGAAGAGAGGAAGGGAGGTTTTCAACAAAGGTAGTATGTGGCTGGTGGGCAGAGACAGCAATCAAAGTTTCTGGTTTGGGAATTGGATCAAAGGGGGTCCCATTCATCATAAGATCCTAGGCCCTCTAACCCGTGAAGCTGAATTACTTGAGGTTAAGGATGTTTTGTCTGATTCGGGCTGGGATTGGGATCGTATTCCTTTTGTGTTGCCTGTGGAAATTAAAATTTTGATTCAAGCTACACCGGTGTCGATCACAAGCAGAGGGGCTGACAGGTTAGTTTGGGCAGGTAGTACTAGAGGTGGTTTTGATGTTAAAAGTGCTTATAATTTAGTTGATAACTCTAATCTGGTGCCTGCCTTATCTATGGGGTGGATTTGGAAGCTGAACAGTTTACCTAGAATAAAAACTTTTATTTGGAGATGTATGCATGACAGCATTGGTGTCAAGGGCTGCCTGGCTAGGAGGGGTCTTGGGAATGATGATCTATGTCCTATTTGTCAAGAAGAAAGGGGGTCGGTACTGCATGCTCTTCGAGATTGTGCTCGGGTTAGAGCTATCTGGTTGCAATTGGGAGTTAGTTACATGAATCAATCCTTTTGGGGCAATAACCTTCAAGAGTGGTTAAGTGTGAATGGGAGTAGGGGTAGCAGGGCGATGTATGGTAGAAATCATTGGAGTATTCTCTTTTCTTTTGCAGTTTGGATGTTTTGGAAAAGTAGAAACTAGGCGGTGTTCTCTGGCAAAGCTCAGAATCTAAAGCTTTCCTCTGAAATTGAGAATATGTGCATTGAGTTCATGTACTGTGTTAGCTCTCCAAGGTGCCCCGTGCCAAGGGTGGTAGTCACTTGTCGGTGGGAGAAGCCTCCTGAGGGATGGATTAAGCTTAATACGGATGGGTGTGCTTCAGGCAATATGGGGTTGGCTGGTTGTGGTGGAGTTGTACGTGACAGTCATGGGGAATGGATTTCCGGATTTTCAAGGCATATAGGGACCACGAATAGCTTTGTGGCTGAATTATGGGGCTTAAGGGATGGGTTATTCATGTGTAGTAATCTGAACATCCCCTCTCTTATTGTTGAAATGGATGCTAAATCCATTGTGGAAATTTTTGCAAGTCGGGTTATGTAAATGATGTGATTTCTCCCATTTTGGATGATTGTAGGATGCTGATCACTAAGTTCCAATAGGTGCAATTTAGACACTGCTTTTGCCAGTCGAATCAATGTGCTGATGCTCTTGCAAGGTTAGGTGCTGATCAAGACTTAGATTTTAGAACTTTTGATAGTCCGCCTGTGGACGCCTCTGTTTTCTTTGAACAAGACACTATTGGTCTGGGTTTTAATAGGCTGTGTCTTGCTTCTGTAGTTCTTTCTTAGTTTATGAAATCGTCTCTTTCACTAAAAAGAAAAAAGAAAAAAGACATGGGCCCCTCAAAAATAAATATCTAGCCCCCATATTATTCGCAAGACTTCTCTTAGTCTAATAGACATCTATTGTACTCAAATAAAATAAAAAAATTTGGCCCATTATATTACCTAAATATTTCAAAACAAAACTTCACTTTATCTACTTCATTCCCAATCTCAAGAAAGCTACGTTACTTTTTTTTTATCTTCTCTAAAGCACTACCAGCTCAACCCTAAATCCCAACTCAAATAAAACATAAGTCTCATTAATCTCATGCCTCCCCACAGTTTGGAAAAGGAAAAAAAAAAAAAAAAAAAAAAATCTAACCTATTTTTTTCTTCTCACGCAATCTACAGACTCAACACAATTGCACAGTGGTTCACTTTTATTGCCATTGCAATTGCCAGATTTTAGAATTGGAATTTGGTGAGTTTTTTTTTTTCCTTCCTCTCTAGCTCAAAAACATTCATCATCCTTTAATATTGTTATTTGTTAACTCTTAATTAATCAATCAATCTTAGTGTCTTTTGTTGATTTTCTCAACTATCTAAAACCTAATATTCACATGCTCCTTAGTTTTTCATATATTTTTGGAGGAATATATGATTGAAAGCATGAGATTGTTTGTGGATTGTGGTGAATCTTGAAGAGATGATCTATATTTGTAGGTATTGTGGTATCCATCTTTGCACTTTGTGAAGACATTGTTTCCAAGGTAGAATTGTTTTGATCTCTTACCTACTTTTGATTAGTTAGACATCATGATTGTGAGTCAGCACAATTGTCTTCAACCTCCATTTTCGATTTCTGTTTAATATAGTAGTGATATGGGTAGGACACCTTGTTCTTGAAGTCCTGTGCACGTGTCCATCATCTTCCTCAACACCGTATGACCTCCCTCTATTACAGGCTAGGTTAATGTATATTACCAGTTTCATCATTCCTTAAAGTTCTCAATGTTCGTGCAAACCCTTTCATGTATGATTACCTAATGTAGAAATTTATTATGTGATCAGCTGAATCAAATTCCATCCCCTCTGCTGGGATGAAATCAACATTATCCTCGTCCTCAATTGTTTCCTCAATAACATTATTTACAGGTGTATGGAATTCCGTTGCCACAACCTCATTAACAATAATTTGCATATCAATTTCCATTTCACCATGCACACAAACTTGGAAATCAAATAACAAGGTAATAACAGTCTCTTCAATTTCACATTCTATAATTACAAGCGCATACCACTATACAAATCAGGGGTCATATAAGCAATGTCCACATTATTCAGCAAAATTCAAATTTAACCTTCACAAATATATGTCCATGTATTGTTAAATTTCTCAACTCCAACATAAGTAAACAAAATTGCATTCACAGGTTCAACCATTATAAATAACATATGAATTGCCAAAATCTATAATGGAATATTTGTATGCAATCCACACAAAGGATGTCCATATAAAGAATGACCAACATTAACCATACAAGTCCGATGTAGAAGGGGTAGGAAGACCAATATGAACGATATAAGAAACAACATTTGTTTCACAACATCTCAGACTTAGAATTACCACATTAACCTTAACTAAATGACCACATTTTTTGCAAAACTAAATGTATAGACAACAATTTCTCATACAAGTAACAACAACTCATACAAAGAATTACAACATTTACCATAACTAAGTGACCATATTTTGCAAAACTAAATAACCATACAACGATTTCTCTTACAAGTAATAACATGTCATACATAGAATGACAACATTTTGCATAATTAAAGAACCATATTTACACAACTAAATAATCACATTTTCACTATACATTACCTCTGTAACCAGAGTATTTCTTCAATTGAAACCTAAACCACTAATCTAATAGAATCACACCGACCAAACTAAATCTAAATCAGCCCATTTTTCAATGGGTATCAGTCAGCTTCCCTTTCAACAGGTGCCGGGAGCAGCTTCTTCATTCGGAGCAGTATACAACAGAGTACATTCTTCTTAAAAAGCAAATTACAATAGAGTTCCTTCTCCTTCAAGAGAAAATCACAATAGAGTACCTTCTCCTTCAGCTATGCAGAGTAGAGCAGAGCAAAAAGTACATGCTTGAAGTGGATATGCTTTAAATACTTTTTCCCACCAGCATGCGGTTCCCTCTGTTTGGCCCATTTGGATACAAGTATTAGGGTAGCTGTGGTTGATTGGCTGAGAGGATAACACATTATTGACTTGGATGCCGCCTCATTGCACAAGCCAACTGGGTAAGCTCATTAATTCACTAGCACCCTCGCGCAAGCCATGTCATAAGACACAACAAATTGATATAAACTTACATAAAAAAATATGATGTAAAGTAAACTTTTCCGTTAATTTTTTTTATTGTCCTAAAGGATCATTATTTGATTAAAGGTGTATTTATAATTCATGTAAGAATGAATTTTATATGATAATTTATTATATCTCTCTCCCAAGTTAGTTATCATTTTTTGAGTTAATTTTTTATTGGGGTTTGAAATTAGGTGACAAATAATGAGCAAATGATAAACAATTGAAGCATTATTTTAGAAAAAAGATATTAGTCATTTAGATCTTAGGACATCTATAGAAATAAATATTGATACTTCAATGCCCGATGAGCGTCCCTCCAAATTTTTAAGAATTCAATCTGAAGAGATAGACAGTGATGTAGGATCACATCAACAAACAAGATGAAATCTAACTTGCTTATCTCATAGACAATCTATATTAACCTAAAGATATAGAGTACTCATTCAAATTCCCAAATAATCATCATCATAGTTTCAAGCTTCATGGTTTGAATCACATTCGAATTGGTTGGAATACTCACCTTCAAAGGATGCAATTTATTGTCCGCCTTGCTACATTTTTGGTAAGAAACCAACATGTTGTCCTAGATCGGATGCATTCACTATAAAAGGTTCTAATAATTGGAAAATGTGAATGATGGAATGAATTATCTTTTAATTGGTCATGAGGGGAAAGATCCAAATTCACCACATAAAATTGTTGTGAAATGTTGTGAGGATCTAAAGAATTATTCACGACATATTGACAAGCTAGTTGAGAAACAAACATCAAAATAAATAGAGAATAATCGATTGCGGCTCAAGACCTTTCATAGTGTGCTCGATGGCTGGCATTCCCAGTTTTTGCTTTTAGAGGTCAAGATGAAAGCCTTGACTCAAAAAATAGAGGTAAATTTATTAAATTGATAAAACACACATCAACTTTCAATGACAAAGTAGCTAAAGTTGTTTTAGAAAATGCTCCATGGAATGCCAAATATACATCACCCAAAATTAAAAGGAGATCTTGCATATTCTTGCTAGTAAAGTGCAAAATGCTATTCGTAAAGAAATTGGGAGTGCAAAATTTTGCATTCTAGTTGATGAAGCTTGGGATGAGTCGAAGAGAGAGCAAATGACCATTATTTTGTGGTTTGTTGATAAAGAAGGTTTCATTAATGAATATTTCTTTCATGTTGTATACGGTACAGATCTTACTGCATTGATCTTAAAGAAGAAGATATTTGTTATTTCTCTTTACAACCTTCACATTAAAATAATCGAGGTAAAGGATATGATGGAGCTAGTAATATGTGTGGTGAATGGAATGGATTACAAGCTTTGTTCCTTAAAAATTTCTCATATGCTTATTATATACATTGCATGGCTCAAAGGTTGCAATTAGCTCTAGTTACAGCATCTAGAGAAGTAAAAGTTATTCATTAATTCTTTGACTAATATTATTAATATTGTGGTTGGTTCTAGTAAGCGTAATGATGGATTACAATATGCTCAAATGGAACTAGTTGAGAATATGATCGCTTCTAATGAAATTAAGACAAGAAGAGGAGTAAACCAAATTGGTACTTTGCAACGAGCTAGAGAAACTAGGTGGAGATCTTATTTTCAATCTATTTGTAGTTTGATAAAAATGATTGATGCACTTGCAAATTTATCAACACTATCTATGAGGAAGGGGCTAACTATAAACAACATGGCGATGTCGAGGGAGCCTATCATGTATTAATATCATTTGAGTTTATTTTAATCTTGCATTAAATGAAAGATATAATGAGAATTATTAATATCCTTTGTCAAACTTTACAACAACATTCTCATGACCTTTAAAATGCCATGTATTTAGTTTCAACCACAAAATCACTTATTCATAAGTTGAGAAATAATGAATGGGAGCCTTTACTTGCTAGTGTTATATCATTTTATGAACAACATGAAATTGATATTCCTTATATGAATGCTAGTTGTGGGCGCAAGCACCCGCACCACACTTCCTTTTGGGTGAATACGCCTTGGCCTAGGATAGACCATGGTAAAGGGGTGTAAATGGAGTTGCCACCTAATTTAGGTCTAGGAATTATAAATATAGCGTCCTTCGTGGAAGGACTGATCTTTACTAGAACATGTGTTCGGAGTTTAGGTATGGGAATGGAAAGGTGTTAGGCACTCAACCCTACCCAACCTGTAGGTCGGCTTCCACTTATTGTGTTCCAAATCTTAATATCATTAAAGGCATATTTAATATGTTATTCTAACTCACACACACTCTAACATGCATCTAAAAGCAAACAAACATGGCATAATCATCCCAAGCCTAGCATTCATCTATCATGGCATTAAGCATATATTACCAAGGGCAGAAACATCACAAGGTAGATCTAGATAACACATCTAAACATTAAAAAATCATGGGACTAAACCAAACATATTCATGTTCATCAACTATATCATACTCATTTTTGAAATTAAATGCATATTCATGTGATTATGCATGACAAGGGGCAGAGCCATTTGGCTCCTTGGGGGGGCCATGGCCCCCCAAAAATTTTCAAATTTCCACTAAACTATGTAAAAAAAATTACATTGGCCCCCCCAAAATTTAAGATCCGGCCCCCCATATTTTTCTCAAAAATTTTTCTAGAGTTCTAGACTTATAATCCAATACAACTTCAAGCCCCACCAGAAAACTTGGCCCACATCCAGCCCCACTAGCCAGCCCCAATTCCCTAAGCAAACAACTGAAACAAGTTATTCTTTTCTAAACCATAACACTTTCAGCCCAGCCTAAACCAAAATCTAAGATACCTAATTAAACACAAACAAAAGGCATTCAATCCTCACCATCTGAACAATCTAAAAGAGAGAACAAATGAACAATCTTCATTCATGCTTATCATGCCTCACCTCACCCCTCTGCTTTGCCTTACGCCCCTGCTTAGTTTTTTACCTTCTTGCTTCTTAGTTCACGCCTCTGCCTGAGTCAGCCTAACTGCCTCACAGCCTCAGAAACCCCGCCAGCTCACTATGACGCCGCTGCCTCCACTAGCTCACTGAGACGCCACTGCCTTCTCAAGGTATCTCATTCATTCTTTACTTGACTTCTCTCCCTTTTTCTCTACTACTGAAGTGCTGAAGCTGAACTAAATATTGATACAGTGATACTTGAATAGAAATATGAAAATATCAAATATGAAATATGTGTATGTTAGTATGTGATTAAAGTGATTTCCCTTTGCTGGCAATTTATATTTTGTCTTTTGTCTTTTGTCTTTTTGTGTTTGTTGTTACTTGTTATTCTATTCTTTATTATTTGCATTGACTCTGAGACTCATACCACTAAGACCAGCGGCCAGCCTTTTCCCTTTTGGCTTTTGTTTTGTGTTGTTTGTCTAATTGTCTTGTGACTCTTGTCCCTTGAGTGGGGGCCGAGTGGGGCTTGCCGACCTGCATTGTCATTGTGTAAGTAAATTAAAAAAAAAAAAAAAAAAAAAAAAAAAGATCTATGGAAGGAAATTGGAGTAGTGGGCCGTGAGTCAGAGTCTAGGTATTTGGTTTATGTTGTTTGTTTATGCTTTTGAGTGATTTGTTTATTTAGTTTTTTTATCCTAAAAGGTCATTAGTCATTACTTAACTACGAGTGCATTTGTTTATTTAGTTGAATTGATTTTTTTTTTTTTGGATTGAAATTAGGTGTCAAACAATGAGCGCAAACGACAAACAATTGATGCATTCTTTAAGAAAAAAGATATTAGTCATTCAGAACTTAGGACTTCTTTAGAAACAAATGTTGATACTTCAATGCCCAACGAGCGTCTCTCCAAATGTTCAACAATTGAATCTAAAGGGATAGACTGTGATTCAGGATCACGTAAACAAATATATGAATTCCCTGCCAATGAACAAGATGAAATTCGACGTGCTTATCTCATAGCCGGTCCATATCAACCTAGAGACATAAAGTATCCATACAAAGGACCGAAAAATCATCGCCGTAGTTTTCAATCTTCGTGGTTTGATTCACATTCAAATTGGTTGGAATACTCACCTTCAACAGATTCAATCTATTGTCTACCTTGCTACCTTTTTCGTAAGAAACCAACAGGTCGTCCTGGATCAGATGCATTCACTGAAAAAGGTTTTAATAATTGGAAAAAGGTGAAGGATGGGATGAATTGTTCTTTAATTGGTCATGAGGGGAAAGAACCTAATACACCACATAAAATTGTTGAGAAATGTTGTGAGGATCTATTAAATTATTCAGGACATATTGACAAACTAGTTGAGAAATAAACATCAAAAGAAATGGAGAATAATTGATTGCGGCTCAAGACCTCAATAGAGTGTGCTCAATGGCTAGCATTCCAAGCTTGTGCTTTTAGAGGTCATGATAAAAGTCTTGATTCAAAAAATCAAGGTAACTTTATTGAATTGATAAAACACACATCAACTTTCAATGAAAATGTAGCTAGAGTTGTCTTGGAAAATGCTTCACGTAATGCCAAATATACGTCACCCACAATTCAAAATGAGATTTTGCATATTCTAGCTAGTAAAGTGTGAAATGCTATTCGTGAAGAAATTGGGGATGCAAAATTTTGCATTCTAGTTGATGAGGCTCGAGATGAGTCGAAGAGAGAGCAAATGACCATCATTTTGAGGTTTGTTGATAAAGAAGGTTTCATTATGGAGCGTTTCTTTCATGTTGTGCATGTTAGAGACATTACTGCATTAACTTTAAAGAATGAGATATGTGCTGTCCTTTCTCATTACAACCTCCACATTGAAAATATTCAAGATCAAGGATATGATGGGGCTAGTAACATGTGTGGTGAATGGAATGAATTACAAGCTCTTTTTCTTAAAGATTGTCCATATGCTTATTATGTACATTGCATGGCTCATAGGTTGCAATTAGCTCTAGTTACAACATCTAGAGAAGTAAAAGATGTTCATCAGTTCTTTGATCATTTGGTTAATATTATCAATATTGTTGTTGGTTCTAGTAAGCGTAATGATGAATTGCAACATGCTCAAGCAGAACAAGTTGAGAATATGATTGCTTCTAATGAAATTGAGACTGGAAGAGGTGCAAACCAGATTGGTACTTTGCAACGAGTTGGAGATACTAGGTGGGGATCTCATTTTCAATCTATTTGTAGTTTGATTAAAATGTTTGATGCTACTTGCAAAGTTATCAACACTATTTCTGAGGAAGGGGCTAACTATAAACAACGTGGTGATGCCAAGGGAGCTTATCAGGTATTAACATCATTTGAATTTATTTTAATCTTGCATTTGATGAAAGAGATGATGGGAATTACTAATATGCTTTGTCAAGCTTTGCAACAACATTCTCAAGACCTTTTAAATGTCATGCATTTAGTTTCAACTACAAAATCACTTATTCAAAAGTTGAGAGATGATGGATGGGAGCCTTTACTTGCTAGAGTTATATCATTTTGTGAGCAACATGAAATTGATATTCTTGATATGAATGCTCGTTACACTAAAGCTCGAGGTAGATATCGTCGTCAAGATGAAGATTTAACAATGGAACATCATTTTAGAATTGGCATATTTACAGTTGCAATAGACTTTCAATTGCAAGAATTGAAAAGTAGATTTTGTAAGCTAACAACGGAACTTGTCATTCTTAGTTCAGCTTTAAATCCCAAGGATACTTTTAGATTATTCAAAATTGTTGATATATGCAATTTGGTTAAGAAATATTATCCTCAAGATTTCATTGAACAAGAACAAGAACAAGAACTTTTGGAGTCTCAATTGCAACATTATGAGCTTGATGTGATAAAACATCCAGATTTTCAGAATATGAGTACAATTTCTGAGCTATGTAGGGGATTAAAAATTTCAGGAAAGTCTAAAATCTATTTTTTGATTGATAGACTTATTCATCTTGTGTTGACCCTTCTAGTTTCTACAGCAACTACAGAACGAGCTTTCTCAGCTATGAAGTTGTTGAAAACAAGACTTCCCAATAGAATGGAGGATGAGCTTTTGGCAGATAATATGATAGTTTATATAGAGAAGGAAATTGCAGGGAATTTCATTGTAGAGATGATAATGGATGAATTTTATTCCATGAAAAATCGTCGTCAAGCATGATTTGATGTGAATGTTCTTTTTTGTATGTCTATATTGAACTAGACAATTTTTCATGTTTATTAATGTTCAAGTATATGATGATATATGAAAGTTGATAATTTTGTATCCAATAGACTTAAAAATTATATTTAGTATATCTCTATTATAACTCGGCCCCCCCAAGTATTTATTCTTGGCTACACCCCTGTGCATGACTTGGCTCATTATATCACAACACCTATGCATCAATGCATGTTCATGGTATTCAAACAATCTAAAACCCTAATAATCATCAAAGAGATAAAACAAACAAAGAAAAACCAAAACAAAGAAACAGAGACTTAAAAAAGGTAAACTAAGTTAAATAGAGACTAAAACACATAAAGAAAACAAAAGAAGAACAAACAAAAAAGAATTAGGGTTTCTAGGCACAAATGTGCGTGCACATACATAGATCATGCATGAACAGCCCAACTGTATGCGTACATACATCACGAGCATGCACACAGCATGCGCACGCATACACTCCTAGAACGCAAAACCCAGCAAACAGAAAGAAAACTACCAAACCAAAGAGCAACCAACCTAACATGCTTTATAACATGAACAAAAAATAAACCTAGACTATATAGGTATGTTATAAACACATAAACACATATATATGCACAAGAAAACAAAGAAAAGTGAAGAGGCAAAGTTAGAACCTTTACCTTAACACTAGAACTCTTTAGAGCTTGATTTTTATTGTTCCCTCAATCAATCTATTCACAACCAAATCAACATGGGTTAGCAAACTTTAGAACTCAAAGATCAAGACTAGAAAAAATTTTAATCAAACAAAACTTGGCTTGGGGAGGTTTTGTGAAAAACTCCCCATTTGATTCACTATTTTCTAGTCAATCTTATGTGTTTTTCCACCGTTTTTATCCTTTCTTGAAAAAGTGCCTTTTATGGCTTTATATAGTTGAAAAATAGGGGTTTGGGGCGGCTCCCAGACGATGTAGGATTCGTTCCAAATCAAGTTTAATGCAGAAAAAGTTTTCCTCACATAGTTTCTGGAACCCTAGTTGTGTATGCATGCCCGTGCATGCAATAAGCATGCGTAAACATGGCTTGAGTGTGTGTACGCATACGCGTGTATGCGTGCGCACACTTAGAGTTTCCCACGGCCTTTCTTTTCCAAAAATAAGTTATATTTTCCACAAATACTTTCCTCAAGTCAATTTTCATCTAATTGGGCCCTAAACCAACCTTGGGCTTTAAAGTACTACCATCATTGGGGAATGAGGGTTCGAGTTGTAAGGGGTATAAAATGTAGTGTCTACACTAATTACACTAAAACTCGAGGTAGATACCATTGTAAAGATGAAGATTTAATAATAGAATATCATTTTAAAATTGGCATATTTACAATTGCGATAGACTTTTAATTGCAAGAATTGAAAAGTAGATTTTGTGAGCTAACAACGGAACTTGTCATTTTAGTTAAGCTTTAAATCCCAAAAATGCTTTTAGATTATTCAACATTGTTGATATATGCAATTTGGTTCAAAAATATTGATAGTTCCTTGGATATCAGTAGGTTGATAAGTCTCGAGCGCTGATGATCTTTAGGCTGTATCCTGTAAACAAGAACACTGAATCAGAGGAGACCAGTAGGGACTGGCTAAAATTCCTCCGATGGCGAACTTGGAATTCTCTATAAGAAGGGAGTTATTTCTTGAATAAAAATGTATGAATGACTTACCTTCTCATCGAAGAATCCTTATATAGTATGTGTGGAACGGTTATCTGTTTAATAACCGTTCCTAATGTCGAGGAGTTCGGAGAATTGGGGGTAACTTCCATAACCGCTATGAAAGTTACCTCAGTTAGACGGCTCGTTCCATAGTGGTTAATGGAGAATTTGGCACTTAGTAGTTTAATCCAGTGAACTCGTCCATCTTTCATTAAGGACGGACGAGACTATCTAGGACGGCTCGTCCTTGTCCAAATGATTAAGGATGGATAAGCTTCCCATGGGATCTCGTCCGTCCAAAGACGGACGAGGTTAGCCCACGCTTGGGACGATCACTTCGCTTGTCTGGTTCGCCCTAGCTGGTCTTTCATTGGACGAGCCATATGGACGAGTTCAGGAGTTGATGTTTTTTGTGACACCATCAGTTGCCCCCTTGTCCATGTGGGTCGTCCAACGAGTTGGGTGAGCTACCAACACGTCCTTGGACGTATATAACTGGTTAATAAATCAATGCGCCGCGTGTTATTTTTTTATTGGTGACTGATCTCGTCGATTTAGTTTTCCGAGGTCATTTTCGTATGTCGTTTTAAATGCCCAGGTCAGTATCCAATAAATAGTGGAATGCCTCCCTTAACCCTTCTCATTTCAGAAATTTTCTTGCTTCACATCCATCATCTAGAGCCTCGTCTAGGAGTTTACCTGTGTTTAGAGTCCTCTTCCGTCCAGAGCCAGGTATTCTTCTTCTCTCCGTCTTTAGGTTCTGAGTTTCTTTTGTCAAAAATGTCAGTTGCTTCTTTGTCTTCTGATAGCCTTGATAAGGCTATAGACGAGTATTATGAGGACAGTAGTGATAGGTCTAATTCTAGCAGTACTAGTGACGTTAGTGGAGGAAGTATAGACGAGAATTATTCTTCTGGGGCCCCTGGGTTTCCTATTGAAGTCGTCCAGGAGCAACTTAAGAGAGCTTCTAGCTCTCAAGTTGGCTCCCTGTCCAGCGTCCCTTCGTCTAATCCGACAGACGAGGAGGAGACCGTCTTTAGTTGTGCAGTAGGCGTTCATTCTAAGACGGATGAACAAAGACTGAATAATCTTAAATCTTGGTATCAAATTCCGGACGAGTTTAACCCAAGGCTGCCCGTCCATGGAGAGTGGTGTTATGATCCTCGCTTTGGAATAGGCGTCTATGAAGCTTATTTCCTGGGTGGCCTTAGGTTTCCATTAAATGCCTTTGCTAGAGAGTTGTTGGTCAAGTTAGGTTTAGGTGTCTGTCAATTTAATCCTAATGCGTGGAGATTAGTTATCTCTATGCAAATTTTGTGGAGGGAAGTATTTGGTGGGGATCATCCTCTCACTGTGGACGAGTTCCTTTATTGTTATAAACCTTTCGAAATAAGTCAGTCTGAGGGTTTTTACCAGTTCACTGTTAGGGGGAATGATTGTAGGTTAATCAAGTCCCTAGCTTCGCCTGATAGAAAATGGAAGATGGAATTCATCTTTGTCTCTGGATTCTGGGCAGGGAACCCTGTGGACGTTGGCAGGGATCCCTTTCCTCTTTATACTGGGGACTTAGGGAACCTTCGTCCAGAAGGTACGTCCCTTCCCCTTGTTTATCTTTCTCTTTCTATTTGATCTGTTTACAATTTCTAACCTTTGTTTACTCATTGTGTTGTAGCTGCCAAGCGTTCATCTTTAAGCAAATTTCATTGTGACCGCGTCCACAGGGGTCGTCTTCACACAGACAGGAGCTTTCGTTCTCTTGTCACTCTTAGACGTCTTGCCAAGTGGGGTTTGGGTCCTGAGCCATCAGACGAAGCTATTGCACACGAGGTTACTGTGTGCAAAAGTAAGTTTTAAGCTAAGGGTTTTATTGTGTTTTTTGTTTTTTTGTTTTTTTTTTTAAGTTCTATGTTATACATTCCTGATCTGCTTATTATCTCATTTTAGGAATGTCAACAATGAAAGAAAATAAAGGGAAAGAAGTTGTGGGTGAGGGAAAACGTCCTGAAGCTCAGTCCCAGGATCGTCCTGATGTTCAAGTACAAGTTCGTCCTACGGCTGGGGATAAAAGTAAGTTCTTACCAGAAAACATTGATTTAGAAGGGCTCCCCAGTCGTCGAGACAAAAGAGTGAAGCACGGTTCATCCAAGGTGGTTAAGTCTAAACCTCCACAGTCTCAACCTTCCATCCAGATAGTTGATGTGGACTCGTCCACTCCGATTGAGTCCACATCGTCTAAGACTCCTCCGTCCAAGATTCCTTTGTCCAAGTCAACTGTGCCTAGCTCGTCCCAGCCCTCTACAAACATCATTGAAAATGAAGATCCAGCTTGGGAGCGCTTTCAAATGGCTGTCTTGGACGAAGATATAAACATGTGTTATAACATGGGCTTAAAGGAGTTTGAGCACTCTGGCGTCCATGACCTCTTTAAGGTATGTTAATATTCCTTTCTCGTCCTTGTTCATTTAACAACTTTTCTTCATTTAACCATCCTTTGTTTTTTACCTATTTATAGGCCATGTCAAAGTTTATGGCAGCGTCCAGACAGGCAACAGAACTGCACAAGATGAGGATCATGTTGGAGACGAGGATTCAAGAAGTGAATGCTGACTGCAAAAAATGGGCTGGGGCTGTTGCAAAAGCTAAGGAGGAAGTCACTTAGCATAAAAAGTTGATCGAGGAGCTAAGGACTAATGCACTGGAGAAAGATACTCGTATTGACCATTTGCAAAAGATGAACGACAAGCTAAGTGCTCGTCTCTCCAAGGCAAAAGAGGACGCTGTGGCTGAATTCAAGTCGTCCAAAGTGTACACGGATGCCCTGGATCGTAATTATGCAACTGGTTTTGAGGACTTCAGAATGGATGCTATTGAGAACTTCCTTGAAGTTGACTTTAGCTCAATCAAACTTAACCTTGCTGCTACTACCAGTTCTCTTATTTAGACCGATTCCGATGACGTCAATGTGGAGGACGATGCCAGCACTCAGCCACCCCAAGACGACCCCAATGCCAATGCCCTCTCTTCTTAAGGACGGGACTTTCACACTTAAACAATCTTTGTGTTTGTTTTCCTTTTATTTGGTTTTTGTTTGGTCCTCTGCTTTGGGACCTTTTTATGTAACCAAAGTACACTTGCCTCGTCCATGGTTTTAGGACGGGGTTTTTAAACAATCATTTCAGTTTTTTGACTTAACAAGGGCTTTTGAACGTAAGATGTCCACCCTTTAAATGAATGAAGGTTTATTTTCTCTGTATGGATGAGTGCTGTTATGCTGTTATTTATATCAACTCCAGCTTTGGCTCGTCCATGGCAAAAATATATATATTCCTCATATTATTTGTTAGTCTAACTTGTCTTTGCAGGTAGTATTTTTGTTCAGCTTTATTCGTCTCAAGACTTACAAGCTGATTCTACATACTATCCAATTTATTTTGCCTAACTTTTCTCTCGTCCAGAGGTTGGATTGTTTCAGTTGGCTTTTGATTCTCGCCTTTAAATTGGACGAAAATGCTCTATAAGGCTTTTCCTTGTCCATGAGTTGGACGAGTGTACCTAAGTTTTTTCCTTGTTTTACTCAGGAAAATTTAGATGTTACATCTCTGCGTCCAGGAATTTATTCGTCTTGAATCTTTCAGTCCCCTTGTGGGTTAGCTTGGACGAAAATAGCATGGAGATTTAAAATCCACACAACATGTTGTACATAATATAAATATCGTTTACAGATAAGGCACATGCATACTAATGAATTTTTATTTAATAAGTACAAACTTCATAACTTCATCCATAATCATGATACAACATAATAAATAATAAGGTAGTAGTATCAAACACAAACAACATCAAACATAAGTAGTATCAAACACAAACAACATCAATATAAGTAGAACGTAAGTAGACGGACAAGGTCCAAGCTCGTCCATAGTAATACTTCATCCAGATTCACTTTTACTGATAGTACCTCCTCAAGTGCTCCACATTCCAAGGATGTTCCAATTTTCTCCTGTCCAGGGCCTCCAAGTAGTAGGATCCTTGCCTTTTACAGTTGATAACTCTATAGGGTCATTCTAATTTGGGCCTAATTTCCAATGTGCTGGGTTTTTGGTTGACAAAGAGACCTTTCTCAGGACAAGATCTCCTATGTTGAAACACCTTGGCTTCACCATTGCATCATACTGCCTAGCCATGAGGTTCTTGTACTTTGCTGCCCTGTGTTCTGCATCTGCCCTTACCTCGTCTATCAGATCGAGGTTCAAACGGAGTTGCTCCTCATTATCCTTGTCTTGATACATCATCACCTTGTGATTGACCATATGTACTTCTACAAGTATGACTGCATTGCTTCCATAGGCTAGCTTGAAAGGAGTCTCCCCCGTAGGGGTTCTCACTGTGATCTTGTACGCCCATAGAACTCTTGGTAACTCGTCTGGCCATACTCCATTTGCCCCCTCAAACCGAGTCTTGATGATTTTCAACAAGGATCGGTTTGCAACTTCAGCTTGGCCGTTGGCTTGGGGGTTTGCAGGTGAGGAATAATGGTTTTGAATTCCAAAGTATATGCAAAAGTCCCTGAAGAGTGCATTGTCAAATTGTCGTCCGTTATCAGACACCAATACCTTTGGCACTCCAAATCTACACACAATGTTCTTCCACACGAAATTTTTTACATTCTGTTGTGTGATATTTGCTAACGGTTCAGCTTCCACCCATTTGATGAAATAATCCACTACTAGAAACTTCATCTGCCTTGTGCCCAGAGGGAAAGGACCCAAAATGTCTAGTCCCCATTGTGCAAAGGGCCACGGTGCCACCATCAGGGTGAGGTATTCTGATGGTTATCTGGGGACGTTACTAAACCGTTGGCATTGGTCGTAGACTTTGACGTATGCTTTAGCATCAGCTTACATATTTGGCCAGTAATACCCTGCACGGATGACCTTGTGGACAAGTGACCTGACTCCTGAGTGATTGCCACATGCTCCTTCATGAACTTCTCTCAGTACGTAGTTTGCTTCGTCCGGAGCCAAGCACCTAAGATAAGGTTGAGAAAAGCCTCTCTTGTATAGCACTTCATCCATAAGAACGTACCTAGCCAATCTCACCCTTAACTTCCTGGCTTCGTCCTTCTCTTCTGGTAGTCGTCCGTCTTTCAAGTATGATATAATCGAGGTCATCCAATTTCCTCTGCTCTCCACCTGTTGTACTTCTGGGATATCTATACTTGGCATATACTGAACTTCATCAGATTCGTCCATAGATTCATTTGCTGAGGGTTCTTTTGCTATGGTATCGGCTTCCACGTTCTCCTCCTTTGGGATTTGAACGAAGTCAGCTTTTTCAAATCTTTTCATAAGGCGCATCACCCTACTAAGGTATTTCCTCATCCGTTCTTCCTTCGCTTTATACATCCCATTTACTTGCCCCATGATCAACTGAGAATCCCCTAGGACGAGTATAGACTTGGCTTCCACAGACTTAGCTAATTCTAGCCCTTTGAGAAGGGCTTCATACTTAACTTCATTGTTAGTTGCTTGGTACTGTAGATGAACCTTATGTTTCAGTTTGTCTCCTTCTGGGGATTGTAGGACCACACCAATTCCACCTGCATGTCGTGTAGACGAACCATCCACATGGACGACCCATCTTTTACTGTCTTCTGTCTCATCATGACTTGGGGTAAACTCCGCAATGAAATCTGCTAGTGCTTGAGCTTTTATGGCATACCTTTGTTGATATCTAATGTCAAACTCACTGAGCTCTACAGCCCACTGGATCAATCGTCCTGCAGCTTCCAGTCTATTCATTGCCTTCTTGAATGGATGATCTGTCATGACATTAATGACATGTGCTTGGAAATAATGCCTCAGCTTCCTGGAAGCGGTGATCAATGCGAAGGCTAATTTCTCCATTTGTGGATATCGTCCTTCCGCTCCCCTCAATGCCTTACTCGTATAGTACACAGGTCTTTGCACTTTATCTTCTTCTCTTATCAATGCTGAGCTCACGACATGCGAGGTTACTGCTAAGTATAAATATAACTCCTCTCCCACCACTGATGGACTCAACAACGGAGCCATGGTAAGGTATGCCTTCAGATCTTCGAAAGCTCTCTGACACTCATCGGTCCATTTGAATGCTTTTCTAAAAACCTTAAAAAATGGCAAACATTTGTCAATGGCTTTAAAGACAAACCTGTTGAGTGCAGCAACTCGTCCAGTAAGGGATTGGATTTCTTTGATATTTTGCAGAGGCTTCATGTCCAGTATTGCTTGAATTTTATCAGGATTCACTTCAATTCCCCTGTGGGAGACCATAAAGCCAAGGAATTTCCCTGATGATACTCCAAAAGCACATTTGCTAGGATTCAGCTTCATGTGATATTGTCTCAGTGTGTTAAATGTCTCCTGTAGGTCGTCTAGATGCCTTCCCTCGTCCTGACTCTTCATCAGCATGTCACTACATAGACTTCTACATTCCGCCCAATCTGCGGACGAAACATATGGTTGACCAATCTCTAATATGTCGCCCCTGCATTCTTTAAGCCAAATGACATCACCTTATAACAGAATAAGTCTTGACTGGTGACAAATGATGTTTTCTCTTGCTCTGCCTCGTCCATCCTTATTTGATTGTATCCAGAAAAAGCATCCATGAAACTAAGCAACTTGTGGCCCGCAGTTGAGTCTACCAACTGGTCAATTCCTGGCAGCGGATAACTATCCTTGGGGCAAGCCTTGTTTAAGTCAGTGAAATCTACGCACATTCTCCACTTGCCATTTGCCTTTTTGACCATTACTACATTGGCCAACCAATCCGGGTAGTACACTTCCCAAATAAACTTCGCCACCATCAACTTTTGAACCTCGTCTTTGATAGCATCATCTCTCTCAGGGGCAAACACCCTCCTCTTTTGCCGCACTGGCTTGGAGGAAGGACATACATTCAGACGATGGGTAATGACACTAGGGTCTATACTTGGCATGTCCTCATGACTCCACACAAACACATCAATATTTTTCTTCAAAAATTGGACTAGGTCCTTCTTAATCTTCTCTTCTAGATCTGTTTCGACCTTGGTACACCTCTCAGGGTTATCTTCATCCAAGGAAATATCTTCCAATGCTTCAGTAGGCTCTGCTACAACTCTCTTTTCTTCAATATTCATGGCTTGAACTTGTTCATCCATGGCCAACATGGCCAGGTAACATTCTCTTGCTGCTAGTTGGTCCCCTTGTAACTGCCTTACTCCGTGTTCTGTTGGACACTTGACTGATAGGTGGTAAGTAGAGGTAACAGCCTTCCAACTATTCAAAGTTGGTCTTCCAATTATGGCGTTGTAGGAGGATGAACAATCTACCACAAGGAAGTTCACATCCTTGGTGATTTGTCGTGGGTATGCCCCCACTACCACTGATAAGGAAATAGTACCTACGGGTTGTACCTTCATTCCACCAAAACCTACTAGGGGAGAGTTTACTGGATGGAGCTGGTCTAGTCCTAACCTCATCTGTTGAAAAGCTGGATAATATAAAATGTCCGTCGAGCTTCCGTTGTCCACAAGCACTCTTCTAGTTTTGTAGTCAGTAATAAGTAAGGTGATGACGAGAGCATCATCATGGGGGTGATGAATTCTGTCAGCGTCTTCGTCCGTGAAGGTGATTGCTTGTTCATCCATGGACCTTGCTCTCGGTGACCGTCCAGAAAGTTGGACGCTCTGCACTACCTTCAAGTATGCTTTCTTGGACTTGGACGACTGGCCTGTCGAACTTCCCCCTATAATGACTCTTATTTCTCCGAGCGGTGGTCGTGACGATTCTTCCATCTTCCCTTTCAGTTTCTCGTCCTTTCTGTATCATGACCATGATCCCTATGGAAGCGACAATACTTGTTCCTATTGCGCTTATTGGGATCTCCCTTCATTTTCTCTGGTCACTTCAAGGAAGGATCATCCTTGATTTGCATAAGGACCTGCTCAAGTGGAATGTTCAAAGGGGTATATTGTTGGTTCTGTGCTGAAGAGCCTGGCTTCTTATTATCTTGGTCTTTCCTTTCTTTCGTCTGTCCCTTCTTTGGACGTGAGTCTTGCTCGGGATGGCGACTGGGGTTTGCGTCTACTCTCTCAGACCTCTTCCTCTTCTTAGCAATGATCGCGTCTTCTGCATTTATAAAATTTTGAGTCGAATGGACAAGTTCGACCATAGACTGGGGCTCTTTTTCATAGAGTTTATGTATAAACAAATCTGAATTCACCCCATTATGGAAGGCCGCCAATAGGAGCTTATCATCTGCTTCGTCCACACTCAGGACTTCTTTGTTGAAACGGGTGATGAATGACCGCAAGCTCTCGTTCTCCCCCTACTCTATGGTCAACAAGCTGGACGAGGAACGCTTGTGCCTCTGTCCCCTAATGAAATTGTTAACGAACAACTTGCTCAACTCTTCAAAAGAACTTACCGAATTCGGGGGTATTTTGCTGAACCAAACTCGTGCTGGGTCCTTGAGGGTAGTAGGGAAGGCTCTACACATTATTTCATTGGGCACCCCTTGAAGATACATGGTGGTCTTTAAGGTGGCGATGTGATCAAACGGGTCGCGTGTTCCATCATACGAATCCAGAGAAGGTAACTTGAACTTTGATGGCAGAGGGTGACCGTTGATAGAAGCCGTGAAGGGGGAATCAGTTCTGTGAACCAAATCTTCTATCGGATTCGCCCTCCTCATATTCTCTTTCATTTCCTCCATGACTTTCTTCATTTGGTCCATTTCTTCTTTCAAATGTGGTACCGTTGGTGAAGTGGTGTCTTTTAACTGACTTCCAATTTCAGTATTCTCTCTATCATCATGACTCTGTGTTTGTCCTCCTTCTTCACGTTCTTCACGTGTCTGCCTCCTCATATTAATCTTCATTCTTAACTCTTGGTTTTGGCGAGTCAACTCTTCCATAACGGCCGCCATAGATTACATATGTTGGACAGATGATGTCTGCATGACCGGTGCAGATTGGTGATCGCGATGAGGGTTGCTTGAAGCATCCTTGCTTCCCTGATGGTTTGGGCTAGTAGCCCTCGATCTGGTTCGAACCATCAACCTTTTGTCACAGAGAAGTAAACTGTAAAACAATCTTCCTTCCCACAGACAGCGCCAACTGATAGTTCCTTGAATATCAGTAGGTTGATAAGTCTCGAGCGCTAATGATCTTTGGGCTATATCCTATAAACAAGAACACTGAATCAGAGGAGACCCGTGGGGACTGGCCAAAAGTCCTCCGATGGCGAAGTTAGTGAACTTGGAATTCTCTGTAAGAAGGGAGTGATTTCTTGAATAAAAATGTCTGAATGACTTAACTTCTCATTGAAGAATTCTTATATAGTATATGTGGAACGGTTATCTGTTTAATAATCATTCCTAATGTCAAGGAGTCTAGAGAATTGGATGTAACTTCCATAACCGCTATGGAAGTTACCTTAGTTGGACGGCTCGTTCCATAGTGGTTAATGGAGAATTTGGCACTTAGTAGTTTAATCCAGTGAACTTGTCCATCTTTCATTAAGGACGGACGAGACTATCTAGGACGGCTCGTCCTTGTCCAAATGATTAAGGATGGATAAGCTTCCCATGGGATCTCGTCCGTCCAAAGACGGACGAGGTTAGCAAAGACGCTTGGGACGATCACTTCGCTTGTCTGGTTCGCCCTAGCTGGTCTTTCATTGGACAAGCCATATGGATGAGTTCAGGAGTTGATGTTTTTTGTGACACCATCAAATATTATCCTTAAGATTTCACTGAGCAAGAACAAAACTGTTTAAAGTTTCAATTGCAACAATATGAGCTTGATTTGATAAAACATCTAGATTGTTTGAAGTTAAGCATGATTTGATGTCAAATGTTCTTTTTTGGATATTTTTGTATATGTTTACAATGAACTAGATAGTTTTTGTATGTTCATTAATGTTAAAGAAAATGATAATATATCAAAATTGATAATTATGAATTATATTTATTATATCACTAGTACAAATCAACCCCCTACTGATAATTCCTAGCTAGCCCCTGTGTATAAGAAAACAAAATATACAAAAAGTAAAAACCTAAAGAAAAAAAGAAAGAAAGAACGTACTTGTACAGTTACATACAACAAAAACAAAACAAAAAAGTCATGGTGAAAAAACTGAGAGTGAAAAGTGGAGAAGAAAAGCTGATAGTCTACTGGTACTAGGTTGAATACGCAAACAAAAAGGAAGATATAACATAGATTATTTATAAAAAAGAAAAAAGAAGACAACATAAAATAAAAAAAGTGAAGATAAAGATGAGAAGAAATTCAGAAGTGAGAAGTGTAGAAATCGAAGAGTAAGAGACTGTGGAGGAGTGGAAAAATGGGAGGATGGAAAATTGTGGAAGGATGGAAAAGTGGGAGGATGGAAAATATTTAGTTTTCCCTCTTATGTGTTTGGTTGGAGGGGTGGAAAAGTAGGAGGATGGAAAACTCTTTTGTTTGGTTGGAGAGAAAAATGGAAGGATGAAAAATGTAATTTATATAAATTGACTATTATACCCTTGTTACATAATATGTAAAGAATAGATTTATTTGTACTCATTAAATAATATAAAATTTACCACATCATATATATAAATTTATATTTATATTTTTATTATTATAATGTAAAAATTACATTATAATCTTTTTTTTTTCACGTTGAAAAAAAAAAAAAAAAAAAAAAACAACAACAACAACAACAACAATAGAGGAGAACCTGGACTTCTCTGGACGGTGTGCTAGATGAGAAGATGAGAAGGGTATGAATGAGGGTAGGTGGGCAAAAGCCTTCAGCTGGGTAGGTGGAGGGTATGAATGAGGTTACGTGGATGGGTATTACGGTAAAATAACAATGAGGGAGTTTTCCCTCATTGATTTTCCTCCCAATTTGGGAGGAAAGTTTTTGTGGGCCCGGGAGAGAAAAGTTTCTCCCGAGTTTTCCACTCCTCTGATTTTCTCCCTATTACCAAACAGTGAAAAACTGAGTTTTCCACCCTATTTTCCCTCTTATATTTTCCATCCTCCCTATATTCCACCCATCCAAACACAGCCTAAAAGTCGTGTGGCTAAGAAAATACAAAATAAAAGGGAAAGGAAGTGGTGGTATGAAACTAAAATATTGAAAAAGAGGCAAAGAAAGAAGTGGGGGGTAGGTAGGGATATTTAATGAAGTGTCATGTTTCACTTTTCCATTGGTTGATAGACTTTTTAAATATTTTTTCCATTCAATGTGTGTTGTCCTTAGGTGCCATGTTCTTTTTTTTTTTGAAACAAACATACTCTTTTTTTTTATAAGAACAAACATACTGTTAAACATACACTTATTGTGCCACGTTGATTGCATGCAAGACAAGTTGTATTTAACTATTTATATGGTTATACTCTTTACCCATTTGAATAAAAAAAAAATCATTGGTATTTAAAAAAAAAAAAACAAACATTAGCAATTTAGCATTTCATTTCATAAATTTATATATAGTTATAAATAATACATTTAATTGGATTATCTTAATCAATTTTTTTAAATTTTTACTAATTTAATATATTTATTTATATTTTAAATAATTATTAAATTAATTACAACGTTATCAAGGATCAACCTCAATCTGACCTTCAAAACCTTGAACCTCTTCTTTTAACGATTCATTAAATAGTTCAGGTCTGAAAACCATGACCGTAGTTAAGGCTAAAAAATTTAGCATTTGACACTTCTATGATGAAACATGTTTTTTGGTGTTGGTGTGCTAAATTTAGTAATGAGCACATCCAATGTTAGTTCTCCTAATGGGCTCATTGGCTTGAAAGTATTCTGAAAACGGTCCAAACCTATTTGCAAGCCCTGCCATCCTGCAAGAGTCAACTCCTTCCCTTTTCAATTTGGGCTTTCATGCAAAGCTTGGACTCAATGATGGAAATAATCTTGGGCTCAACTGACCCAAGTGCTTCATGAAGAACAAGTTTGGGCTTTGGAATTTTCTATTCGTCTTGTTTTTATTTCATGTAGCTTGTCTATTTACATACCCATGTAGTTTCAGACTTAATCAATTATTTACCCGACATTTTACTCTTGCATAGAATAGAAGCAGAAGGTAAAACCGTTCCATCCGGTCTAGAATTGTTGAACCTCTAGTAGTTTTTTAAGCCAATGCAAATACAACCCCTTTTTTCAATTTTTTTATTTATTTTTATAATAAAATATTTGGGTTATGTCAGTTAGGTCTAAAACTTTTCAAAACTAATCAACTTGGCTTCTAATCACCTTGAGAGAGAATAAAAATGAGTAATAATTTAAGGAATAAGTTGGGTTTAAAAACTAAGTTGATCAGTTTTGAAAAATTGTGAACCGGATTGACATTAAGCCATACCTTAACAATATTAACACTATATTACTTTTATTTTTTTTTAGTATTAATTTTTATAATACATTAAGTCCATTTAGTTGGCAATAATATTTTCCCAAAATAAATTTAAGAGATATTTTAAAGATGGACCAGCAAACCAAACCTGCCAAATGAGAGAACTCTCACTTTCAGTTGAGACAAAAGTCTCAACTCTTGGCCTTATGGGAAACACGGTGCCCTCTGCAAGGTCGGCTAAGCCCATGGCTGTTGCGAGGACTGAGAAGCCAAACATGGGCGAGCCATTATAAGCGCAGCTGTAGCGTACAATAGCTGGTCTCCAACGAAAGCAAAGAATATCTGACCACGAATGACACCTGCAAAAGACAAGGCCCATTGCAAAGTCCTTTCGTCCTTGTACGTAAAGAGGGCTTCCATCCCTCATGGCCTCATACAGTTTCCATGTTTCTTATCTCAAACAAAGACACGCGGAGTTCACATTCCTTGTTAGATTTGCCATCACGTGGTTTACACAGGTGTCAGGCAAAGGAATGCATGTGCATGTTTCGAGCGAGAGAGTATCGATGTACTACAAAACGCTAAGAAGAGGAAAAAATTACGGGATTTATGAAAAGGTGTCCCTGTTTCACGATGCCCATTTTGATTTTTTGCAGGTCTCTCTTTTTCATATTTTTATATAATCCCATAAACAAATGTGAATGTAAGGCCTTGTTTGGTTTTAAAAAAATGATCACTCATTACTCATCACTCAGTTTTCATCACTCATCATTCATCACTCAAAAATACCCCAATTTCTGATAATGTTATTTGTGGCTTGTTTGGGTGAAATATCTGACTCAGTTTTGAAACTCCATCACTCACCTTTATGTCAACTCACTGGGTCCCACAAATATCAATTAAAAATCTCTGTGCAGAACGGTCATAAGCTTACCCGCGTTCTCTCTCTCTCTGTGTCTCTCTTCTCCACGCCCTTTCCACCCCAAAACGTCCCCAGCATCCAGAAACCCAAAATTATCAAAATGGAACTGTGCAAATGCCCAGAATAGCAAATCGGAGTGATGCTCTTCTTCCTCACCTCGAACCTGTCTGCGCAAAACCCCAGTTCGTCTCAGCATTCGGACCTGGCTTGAGGATCTCGTTGCCCCTCACTTCCCCGCCTCCACTGCGTTAGATCCTCCCTCAGCTCGAACTCCAGAAAACCCACTCGAAGGAATCCCAGACTCCCAACTCTGAACATAACCCCGTTCGGGAGGACGCCGGAAAGTGGGCCTTACACGATCAAAAATCGCGGTAGCATGTGGTAATCGAAATTTCTTTTTAAATTTTGGTCGCTTTTTATTTTTATTTTTATTTTTTATGATCTTGATTATAATTGTTATGATTATGATAGTGTTTGTTATGTTTATGTAGTGGGTTTTTATTTATTTTTGCTAAGAGTGTTAACTATGAGTTTGCCTTATTTTCATAATTTTTTTTTAAAAATCTCACTTTATTTTTTGTTTTAATGAGAGTTTGCCGTATCCAACGTTGCTTATCTTCCTCACCTTCAACTTGTAAACTCATCGCGGTACTGTGGGTCTGCTGAAGAGAAACTCGTGAGCCCTCTGTTGGTACATGCACTAAATTTCTCTCCGTTCTCATGATTTTGCCTTTATATTTGATAAATATTTTACAGCAGATCTTGTAAATTGGATTTGAGCAATCAAATGCTGTGAATACTCTGCTTGGATTTGAACATTTTTATGTTAGGTTTTTTTTAATATGAAGATTGTAAGACCTCTGTCTTTTGAGACCTCTGTCTTTTGCTTATTACGATGGGTGATTTCCCTCTGTTTCGATTATAATCCATGGGTCTGTTGAGGTTAGAGAGTTTTGTTTGGGTAAAAGATGGTGATTGTTAGTATATAATATTTTAGACATATATCTGACATGCATTCTTTATCTCTTTGAACATTTGTTTTTAAAAAATTTTGAGAAACAATTATCTCTTTGAACTGCAACATTCAATTTTATTGTTATATGAACTCTTTACTTACCCAAATTCATGTACCTAATTGGAGTTGATTTGAAGCATTGGATGTGCAATAAAGGATTTGATTAATATTGTAACTTTATAGGCACCACTGTACCTCTTTATTTGAAGAAATGCCTTTAAATTTTCATATCTTATTAAGTGTAGCACTCATCCTAAAACAGAGCAAAATAGAGCTTTAAGATGTGCTTGGACCTAGCTACAAGCTTTCAAAATTAAATGAACTATTTTTTATTTATTTATATACAACAAATGAGATAGTCTAGTCTAGAGAGGGAACTTGAATATATAGCTGCAAACTCATTATTTCTTTCTTTTCATTGCTAATGCTAGGTTACACTTACACATGCCTCTTATACTCACACCACCATTCACCATACTCGATCTCCAATCCATCTCATTATCGAGGGAGGAGCAATTAGTGTGTCATTTGAGGCTGCGCTACACCTCATTGTCCAACCTACCTAATTTGTCTTTAAAATTAATTTCACAGCTTTCATTAAGCACCAAATACTAAAGATTTAGATTAGAACCTGATTTTCCTTTATCAAAAATAAACTCATCATGGTAAGAATGACATGACATGACATTTGCATCTAGTATTAAGGGAGAATAATCAGACAAATTTAGAGTTTGCAAGCCATTTTCTTGATCACTGCACTTCTTTTCCCATAAATTTTTTTTTCCTTCTTCTGACTGAAAGTGCAAGATAGAGAAAATAACAATGACAACCTCTGTATATTCATCACTTGTGAATTACATAATGTACCTTCTATTTATAGAGGAGACTTTACCCTTGAAGAATATCACATTCGATAAATGAAAATGAAATAATTAATATATAACAAACTGCAACTACTTCAACAACAGTTTGTTACAACTGAAATCTAACTTCAATGCTAAAGCCCGTGTGAGTATGACAAAGCTAATCCCCACCTGTAGTAAACTTTTGATGGTTAACTTCTGGACTTTTCTAAACTGTTGCATTGTTTACTGAACTGCTGATGTGTTCTGCACTGTTACAATGCTGTGTTTTGTAAAAATAAAACTATAGCAGGACTACAATCTGCACTAGTGTCATTGACCAAAATAGGATATAAAATCTGCATTACTGTCATCTCTTACTACATACATGTTGATGAAAACTTTTAGTACATGGTTGGCTATGTGTTGAATGACAGTGAATATGCCTTGTAGGGCTAGACGATTCACCACAATGTCGGAGGGAAGTGCCAGTAGCTATAACTCCAACTATAGGGGGCATGTGTGTGACATGAATCAGTGCGTGTTGCGGACATCTTTGCAGCTCCATAATTTCGGTAGACGGTTTTATGGCTGTAGACATTGGAAGCCTGTAAGTATCAGCTGCGCGCTTACTATCATTGTTGTTTCATGGTTAAATATCCGATGCTCCTCAGCTCATGTACTTACCAGCTTTGTTTAATATGCAGGGCAGTGACGAACATTGTAAGTCCTTTAAATGGTTGGATGGCATCCCATGTAGGCGTGGAGCTGAAACAGCACCGATTGTCATTGCGAAATTTACTAGGCTTGAGGCCAAGGCAGCTATGGCAAAAAACAATGAGATGGAAGCCCGTGCAATGATAGCAGACCTACTCCACAGGGAAAGAGTAGCAAAGCGTAGTGCTGAAAAAGCAAAGGTTTCCTTTCGTATGGCCAATGCGCGAGCACGTAAATATCAAGTTGCTCTACTTATGTCATGGTTGGCAATTGTGGTGTTCATTATATTTTCACTTGGTAATAGGGATGTTGGATTACGTCAAATGTGTCTGCCATGACCTTTTTAATTTTTATTAGTTGTTTGGAAATGTATTGTACATGTTGGGAGTGCCTTTTAGTGTAGGTGTTCGACTTGGCAATTGTATGTGTCGAATGACAGAGTTATTGTATGATTCGTATACATATAATTGCTATTTTGTAATGGTAGACATTTTGGTAGCATCTTTATTTTTTGTCATTCCTATTGTTTATGATTCAGTTGTGTTGTTAGTATATTTAAGCATTGATATGAATAAAAACAGGGCAAGCAGAATAAAGTGCCAAAAGTTCAGTTGTGCTGTATCTGGCTATACCAGGATCATAAGTGTACTATTAATAAAAACCTACGTGTTTATAAAAAAAAAAAAAAAATCTACACTTTTTAACAAAATAAAAATTAAGAATATGTTCTTATCTCAAAAAAAGAAGAAAAGTGCACTCTATATATATGTTAGGTTTGTAATATGTTTCAAAAGAATAAATTACTTATTACAAACAAAATACTAGTATAAAAAAATTAGTCCTTTAAAGAAAAACTTTTTTGATAAAGCCTTTAAAGAAAAACTTAGAGAAACTCCTCATATTGTCCCAATCATTCCACATTGGAGGCTAATGCCACTAGTTTGTATTGTGAATAGGCTTTGTTCTGAAATTCTTTTGGCTGTGTTAGTGTTTTATGAATTTCCCTTTCTAACAAAAATAAATAAATAAATAAAAATATTACATGCCCTGTTTTGAGTTCCTATATATTTTAGAAGCTGATATAACATAATTATCCACCTATAACCATATTAGATACACAATAATTGGTCCTTCAAAAATCAAAATTGCAAAAAGGTATTACATATAAAATGCATTGCGAAAAGGTATTACATATAACCATATCCACCTGTACTTTCATTACCAATAGGTATTACATACACTTACTTTAAAGACACCAAAAAGAATTACATCAGAAATGTCAATACATTATTGACATTAGCCATTACATGTAAGCATGTGTACAGTTAATCTTAATTACAAAAAAAATGCATCATAATGTCCAAAATGGTGCTTCACGTGTCATGCTAAGTGACTTCTAGTCACGGTACCTAGACTTATACAAAAGTCCCAATAAAATGTCATGGGACTGGGTATTAGCTCTATACAAGTCCCAACAAAAAGGGTGAATCCTTAGACATGCCAACCATTAACGTCGACGTCACACGTACTCCTCCCACATATGGTTAGTTATATCATCCCTGAATTCACCCATTGCTCTCTTCGATGCAATAGACATCTCCCTTACATGTCTTCTTTCGACACTTGCACTTGACTCAGGAGAGTTCCCATTGTTTTCGGTTTGCATATCATCCCTACCAAGGTTCTCCCACGTGTTAAACAGAACATCCCTTCGATTATTGATGCGTATGAAATTATGTAACGCACAACATGTAGAAACAACTAAACGCTGACGATATTGCTTATACTTTGCCATGTTGCTTAAGATGGGAAAACGAGCCTTCAAGACTCCAAAACACCTCTCAATCACCATACGCAATGAAGAGTGTCTATAATTAAACAACTCTTTCCTCGATTTTGGTTGCCTAGTACTCCTCCTCCTGAATTCTTGAGCATGATATCGGGTGGCCTTATGTGGTAGAAGGAACGATGCACCAATGGGATACCCCGAATCAACCAAGTAATAGGAACCTACAAGAGTAGCATATCCAAATCAGTAATAATAAGGGGATTAAATCAGTAAAATAATCTAAGCAAAGCAACTATATTCTAAGCAAAGGAACTATATTCTTCAATATCTCATCCTTTCATCTTACTATTGAAAGATTGGCTAAAATTTCATATTAATACAATACTGACAACACAGTGCAGCTACTGGGACTAGGACTGGGCTGACTGGTGTGGCAGCTACTAGCTGCTGCACTGTGTTGCAGCAGCTAGTGTGCTACCCAAGCTGCTGCATTGCAACACCAATGCAGCTTGGGCTGCACTGGTGTGGCAGCTACTACCTGCTGCACACACCAGTGCAGCTAGTAGTTGTTGCACTGTGTTGCAGCAGCCGAAGTTGCACCAATGCAACTTTCATACCATAAGACAAGTTCCTTTGTTGTTGAATTTTACCATCCGAAGCTGCATAAGCCAACTTTCATACCATAAGACAACTTTCATACCATAAGCCGAAGCTGCATCAAATTTTACCATCCAAATAAACTGTTGTTGAATTCACTTATAGCAAATTTATAATAAGACAAGTACATAGCACCAAAATTCAAAGTCAATCACATAGCACCAGATTTGGATTCTTTCACAAACATAGTGTGTGTTTTCTGTATTATGGAGTGTGTTTTCTGTATTATGGAGTTTTTCTACTCCCTTGCCCATGAGATAAGCTCTCACTTGAGACCACTTTGGAGGTATTACTTCATTTTTTGCAAGTTTAGTCAGTCGCATAATTTTTGGTGACAATTATTGAATAGTATGGCTTTCAACCATACTAGCTGCCGCACTGTGTTGCAGCAGCTAGTAGCTGCAACACAATGCAGCAGCCCAAGTTGCAACACAGTGCAGCAACACAAGCTGCAACACAGTGCAGCAACTAGTAGCTGCCACACCAATGCAGCCTAGCTGCTCATCCTTTAAACATTGCAGTTGAGGTGCAATTCAATCATTCAAATATCCAAATTTATCCTGTACTATCTTTTTTTTTTTTTTTTGATAGGTAGTAAGAGTTGTATTGATAAGAAAAGTACAATGTGTTTACGATTAGTAACATAGTAAAGTACGAATTTCTCCTTTACTACCCCAAGTTATTTTGTATATTCACCTAAGTAACATATCTTTTTTGGTTAGCAATGCATAAAGTATCCTAAAGAAACTTGTGGTGATGCATGATTTTGTTCCCCTGATCCATCTTTGGACACCCATCAAAGCAGATCCAACAATGTGCATTTTGTCATGGGAAAGTTGGACATTCATAAGAAAGAGTAACGTATAAGAAGCCAGTGCAGCCCAAGCTGCAATGGGTTGCAAGTTGGGCTGCTACACTGTGTTGCAGCTTGGGCTGCTGTATTGTGTTGCAGCTGTTGCACACAGTGCTGCAGTGCCTTAGCTGCTGCAACACAGTGCAGCCTAGTGCACTGGCTGCTGCACTATGTTGCAGCAGCTAGTGCACCAGCTGCCACACCAGTGCAGCAGCCCAATGCTCTAAATGTCAAAAACCCTAAACTGAGTTGATAAAGTTCTACATGAACCAGCCACAACCACAACCATTAGGATTTAAGTTAAAGACGCATACCTTCTGGTGGCCATGGGAAGCCAAGTTTTGGGTCTTTAATAGCTTCTTCAAACACCCTGGAGTTGTTGGCGCTTCCCTCCCAACCACCATGGACATATGTAAACCGCATGTCATGGTCACATGCACACATGACGTTGGTTGTAACAGTGCTCTTGCGACTCCTATGAGTCTGGAGTCTTATCGCTGAAGGCTGAGAACTAACATGTGTTCCGTCAATAGCTCCTATGCTTCTCTACAGTGAATAGTGCCAATTAGTTGAAATATTATATAGTAATGTGTACAACCATTTTGGAAGATATTATGAAATTATTTACCTCAAACCAAGGGTCATACTTATTGTTCCCCCGCAAATGCTCTGGAAGGCCTACCACATTCGGATCCGGCTTGATTAAATGTTGGCCCCATGTGTGGACAGCTCGCAACACCCTACGGAACTTACGATCCACAGTTTCAGTGGAATGCTGAAATCTGTCTGCCACAGGCCGCATCCGAGTATTATGCCCAACAATGTACAAGAATATGGCCACTGACTCCTGCACGTCAACACGCCCCTTCCCTTCCTTCAAGTACCCATAATGTTTCAGCTTCTCAACCAAGTGATAGAATATATCTAGTGTCATGCGGAACATCTCATAGCAATTGGTAGGATTGCCATCTCTCACTTCAGCCATATAATCGCTTCCACTCAAAATGCTAGTACGTTGTGGGCGCTTGTCGTAATGCCGTTGGAAATATGCCACCATCTCGCCAATAAGTGGAAATACAAACCAAAACTCCTCCTCCTCGTTGTCATACTCCGAGTCTGTGTCTGCACCAGTGGTCATGTCATCGTCACAATCACTTATATCCATGTCGTCATTGATGGTGTCATAAATAATCCCCAAGTCCATAACTCGTCCACGTGTCTCGTCCAACGAAAGAAGCTACAATAGGCGATGAAGATTGCGAGCGTACTGGCGAACCTCGTCCATACATGGACGAGCAATACCTTGTGAGATCTATTTATCATTTATGAACGTCAAGCCTTCCAAGATGATCTCGTTCATCTTCCACTAAAGATGGACGAGATCATCCTGGAGGTGTCGTCCATCCTGATTATGGATGGACGAATTCATCGGCCCGTCCGACCTAGGTAACTTCCACAGCGGTTATGGAAGTTACTCCCAATTCGCCGGACTCCTCGACATTGGGAACGGTTCGTAAACAGATAAACCGTTCCACACACACACTATATAAGGCTTCTTCGATGAAAGGTAAAGGGATTGAGACACTTTTACTTTTTGAGAGAACATTTCTTCGTTACAGAGAGTTCAAAGTAACTGACTTGATCATCGGAGGATTTTTGGCCGGTCCCCCACCGGTCCCCTCTGATTCTGTGTCCTTTGTGTTACAGGAAATAGCCTAAAGATCAACGTTCGAGTCCTATCAACCCACTGATAAAGAGAGAATCATCAGTTGGCGCCGTCTGTGGGGAGAAATTGTTTCACAGTTTACTTCTCCGTGACAAAGGGTTTGATGGTTCGGACTAGATCAAGGGCTACTAGCCCAGGCCATCAGGGAAGCAGCAACCTGCATCGTGATCGCCAGTCTGCACTGGTCATGCAGTCATCTGCCCAACACGCACAATCAATGGCAGACGCTATGGCGGAGTTGACTCGCCAGAACCAAGAATTACGAATGGAGATTAATATGAGGAGGCAAACACATGAAGAACGTGAAGATGGACAAACAGAGAGTCATGGCGGAAGAGAGAATACTGAAATTGGAAGCCAGTTTAGAGGCACCACTTCACGAACGGTACCACACTTGAAGGAAGAAATGGACCAAATGAAGAGAGTTATGGAGGAGATGAAGGAAAGTATGAAAAGGGCGAATCCGATAGAAGATTTGGTTCACAGAACTGATTCTCCCTTTACGGCTTCCATCAACGGTCATCCCCTACCATCAAAGTTCAAGTTGCCTTCACTGGATTCATATGATGGAACACGTGACCCGTTTGATCACATAGCCACTTTCAAGACCACCATGCATCTTCAAGGGGTGCCTGATGAGATAATGTGTAGAGCCTTCCCTACCACCCTTAAGGGTTCAGCGCGAGTTTGGTTTAGCAAGATACCCCCAAATTCGGTGAGTTCTTTTGAAGAGTTGAGTAAGTTGTTTGTTAACAATTTCATTGGAGGACAAAGGCACAAGCGTTCCTCCTCCAGTTTGTTGACAATAGAGCAGGGAGAGAATGAGAGCCTTCGGTCATTTATCACCCGTTTTAACAGAGAAGCTCTTAGTGTGGACGAAGCAGATGATAAGCTTTTACTGGCAGCCTTCCACAACGGGGTGAATTCGGATCTGTTTATACACAAGCTCTACGAAAAAGAGCCCCAGTCCATGGCCGAACTCGTCCATTCGGCTCAGAATTTTATGAATGCAGAAGATGCAATCATCGCCAAGAAGAGGAAGAGGTCCGAGAGAATGGATGCAAATCCCAGTCGTCATCACGAGCAAGGCACTCGTCCAAAGAAGGGACGGACGGATGAAAGGAGAGATCGAGAAAGTAAGAAGCCAGGCCTTCCAGTACGGAACCAGCAGTATACCCCTCTAAACGCCCCACTTGAGCAAGTCCTTATGCAAATCAAGGATGATCCTTCGCTGAAATGGCCGGAGAAATTGAAGGGTGATCCCAACAAGCGCAACAGGAACAAGTACTGTCGCTTTCATAGGGATCATGGTCATAACACGGACGAGTGTTTTGACTTGAAGCAACAAATTGAAAATCTCATAAGGCAAGGGAAGTTGAGGGGCTTCCTTGGACGAGACCAGAGGGACGAGAAACAGAAGGGAAAGATGGAAGATTCATCGCGACCACCACTCGGAGAGATAAGAGTCATCATTGGGGGAAGTTCAACTGGCCGGTCGTCCAAGTCCAAGAAAGCATACTTGAAGGTAGTACAGAACGTCCAGCTTACCGGACGATCACCGAGAGCAATGTCTATGGACGAGCAGGCAATCACTTTCACGGACGAGGATGCTGACAGAATTCATCACCCTCATGATGATGCCCTTGTCATCTCCCTACTAATTGCAAACTACACAACCAGAAGAGTGCTTGTGGACAACGGAAGCTCAGCAGACATTTTATACTATCCAGCTTTTCAGCAGATGAGATTAGGACGAGACCAGCTCCGTCCAGTGAATTCCCCCCTAGTAGGTTTTAGTGGGATGAAGGTGCAACCAGTGGGTACCATTTCCTTATCCGTGGTAGTGGGGGCATATCCACAACAACTTACCAAGGACGTCAACTTCCTTGTGGTAGATTGTCCATCATCCTACAATGCCATCATTGGAAGACCAACTTTGAATAGCTGGAAAGCTGTTACCTCCACTTATTATTTATCAGTCAAGTTTCCAACAGAATACGGGGTAGGACAGGTACAAGGTGACCAACTGGCAGCAAGAGAATGTTACTTGGCCATGCTGGCCATGGATGAACAAGTTCAAGCAATGAATATTGAAGAAAAGAAGGTTGTAGCAGAGCCTACTGAAGCATTGGAAGATATTTCCTTGGATGAGGTTAACCCTGAGAGGTGTACCAGGGTTGAAGCAGATTTAGACGAGAAGATTAAAAAGGACCTCGTCCAATTTTTGAAGAAAAACATCGATGTGTTCGCGTGGAATCACGAGGATATGCCGGGAATAGACCCTAGTGTCATTACCCACCGTTTGAATGTATGTCCTTCCTCTAAGCCTGTGCGGCAAAAGAAGAGGGTGTTTGCCCCTGAGAGAGATAATGCCATCAAGGACGAGGTCCAGAAGCTGATGGTAGCAAAGTTCATTAGGGAAGTGTATTACCCTGATTGGTTGGCCAATGTAGTAATGGTCAAAAAAGCGAATGGCAAGTGGAGAATGTGCGTGGACTTCACTGATCTGAACAAGGCTTGCCCCAAGGATAGCTACCCGCTACCACGCATTGACCAGTTAGTAGACTCAACTGCAGGACACAAATTTCTTAGCTTCATGGATGCCTTTTCAGGATACAATCAGATAAGAATGGACGAGGCGGACCAAGAGAAGACATCTTTTGTAACCAGTCAAGGCTTATTCTGCTATAAGGTGATGCCGTTTGGCTTGAAGAATGCAGGGGCAACATATCAGAGGTTGGTCAACCACATGTTTCGTCCACAGATTGGGCGGAATGTGGAAGTCTACGTAGATGACATGCTGGTGAAAAGTCAAGACGAAGAAAGACATCTAGACGACCTGCAGGAGACATTCGAGACATTGAGGCAGTATCACATGAAGCTAAATCCTAGCAAGTGTGCCTTTGGAGTATCATCAGGGAAATTCTTGGGCTTTATGGTATCCCAAAGGGGAATTGAAGCGAATCCAGATAAAATTCAAGCAATATTGGACATGAAGCCACCGCAAAATACTAAGGAAATCCAATCCCTTACTGGACGAGTCGCTGCGCTTAACAGGTTTGTCTCTAAAGCTACTAATAAATGTTTGCCATTTTTTAAGGTTCTCAAAAAAGCATTCGAATGGACCAACGAGTGTCAGAGAGCTTTTGAAGATTTGAAAGTATACCTTACCATGGCACCGCTGCTGAGTCCATCAATGGAAGGAGAGGAACTATATTTGTACCTAGCAGTAACCCCGCATGCCGTGAGCTCGGCATTGATAAGAGAGGAAGATAAAGTGCAAAGACCTGTGTACTATACAAGCAAGGCATTGAAAGGAGCGGAAGGACGGTATCCGCAAATGGAGAAGTTGGCCTTCGCACTAATCATAGCATCACGGAAGCTGAGGCATTATTTCCAAGCACATGTCATTAATGTTATGACAGATCATCCTCTCAAAAAGGCAATGAATAGGCCGGAAGCTGCAGGACGATTAATCCAGTGGGCTGTGGAGCTAAGTGAGTTCGATATCAGGTATCTACCAAGGCATGCCATTAAAGCTCAAGCCCTAGCAGATTTTATTGCGGAGTTTACCCCAAGTCATAACGAGACAGAGGACAGTAAGAGATGGATCGTCCATGTGGATGGTTCGTCCACACGGCATGCAGGAGGAATTGGTGTGGTCCTGCAGTCCCCAGAGGGAGATAAACTGAAACATAAAGTCCGTCTACAGTACCAAGCGACAAACAATGAAGTCGAATATGAAGCCCTCCTCAAAGGGCTAGAATTGGCAAAGTCCGTGGAAGCAAAGTCCATATGTGTCATGGGGGATTCCCGACTGATCATGGGGCAAGTGAATGGGGCATATGAGGCGAAGGAAGAACGAATGAAGAAGTATCTTGGTAGGGTGATGCGCCTTGTGAAAAGGTTTGAAAAAGCTGACTTCGTTCAAATCCCGAGGGAGGAGAACGTGGAAGCTGATACTATAGCGAAGGAGGCCTCAGCAGATGAATCATTAGAGAAGTCAGATGAAGTTCAATATGTGCCAAGTATAGATGCCCAGGAAGTACAGCAGGTTGATAACAGAGAAAATTGGATGACTCCCATTATATCCTATTTGAAAGACGGACGACTACCAGAAGAGAAGGACGAGGCCAGAAAGGTGAGGGTGAGGTCAGCTAGATACGTCCTTATGAATGGAGTTTTATACAAGAGAGGTTTCTCTCAACCTTACCTTAGATGTTTAGCTCCGGACGAAGCAAACTACGTGCTGAGAGAAGTTCATGAAGGGGCATGTGGCAATCATTCGGGAGCAAGATCACTTGTCCACAAGGTCGTCCGTGCAGGGTACTACTGGCCGAACATGCAAGCTGATGCTAAAGCATACGTTAAGGTCTGCGACCAGTGCCAGCGATTTAGCAACGTCCCCAGGCAACCATCAGAATACCTCACCCCAATGGTGGCGCCGTGGCCCTTCGCACAATGGGGACTGGACATTTTGGGTCCCTTCCCCTTGGGAGTAAGGCAGATGAAGTTTCTAGTGGTGGGCATCGATTACTTCACCAAATGGGTGGAGGCAGAACCGTTGGCAAATATCACACAACAAAACGTGAAAAACTTCGTGTGGAAGAACATCGTATGCAGATTTGGAGTGCCGAAGGTATTGGTGTCTGATAACGGACGACAATTTGACAATGCACTCTTCAAGGACTTCTGCTTACATTTTGGAATTCAGAACCATTACTCCTCGCCTGCACACCCCCAAGCCAACGGCCAGGCTGAAGTTGCAAACCGATCTTTGTTGAAAATCATCAAGACTCGGCTTGAGGGGGCAAAGGGAGTGTGGCCAGATGAATTACCAGGAGTTTTATGGGCATATAGGACCACAGTGAGGACACCTACAGGAGAGACTCCTTTCAAACTAGCCTATGGAAGTGATGCAGTCATACCTGCAGAAGTACATATGGCTAATCACAGGGTGATGATGTATCAAGACAAGGATAATGAAGATCAGCTTCGTTTGAACCTCGATCTAATAGACGAGGTAAGGACAAACGCAGAACACCGGGCAGCAAAGTATAAGAATCTCATGGCTAAGCAGTATGACGCGATGGTGAAGCCTAGGCGTTTCAACATTGGAGACCTCGTCCTGAGAAAGGTCTCTCTGTCGACCAAGAACCCAGCACATGGGAAATTGGGCCCAAACTGGGAAGGACCCTATAGAGTTATCAACTGTAAAAGGCAAGGATCCTACTACCTGGAGGCCCTGGATGGGAGAAAGCTGGAACATCCTTGGAACATGGAGTACCTGAGGAGATACTACCAGTAAGAGTGAACCTATGGACGAGACTCGGTCTTATCTGTCTAAATACCCTACTACTACGTATGATGCCGTTTGTGTTTGATACTATTATGATTGGTGCTGCTTATGTGTGGAGTTTGAAACTATGATCTTATTATTTATTATAGTTGTGTTATGGTTATGGACGAAGTCATGAAGTATGTATTTATTAAATAAAAAAGGCATCAGTGTGCATATGCCTTGTCTGTAAACAGTATTTATGTTATGTGCTAAATGTTGTGTGAAATTTCTCCATGATATTGTCGTCCAAGTCAATCCTCAAGAGGGTTGAAAAATCCAAGACGAACAAAATCTCTGGATGCAGAGATGTAACGTCTAAATTTTCTAAGGAAAAAACCACATCCACACTCGTCCAACTCATAGATGAGACAAAGCCAACTGAAACAATCCAAAACCTGGACGAGAGAAAAAGTTGGCAAAATAAGCAAGATGGTAAGTAAAATTAGTTTGCAAGTCCTAAGACGAATCAAGCTAATTGAAAATACTACCTGCTAGGACGAGTTAGACTACATGAAAAATATGTAATCTCGACATGGACGAGCTAAAGTTGGAGTTAATAGCTTAGCAACATTCGTCCAAGAAAATAAAATCACTCGTCCATGCAAAGATAATAAAAATTCATTCAAAGGGTGGACTTCCTACGTCCAAAAAACCCTGATTAGTTTGAAAAGCAAAAACTACTTAAAAACCCGTCCTAAAACCATGGACGAGTATAATGTATTCTTGTTACATAAAAGAAAGGTCCAAAAACAAAGGACCAAACAAAAAAAAAAGAAAAGAAAAACCACTAAGGTTAAAAGTCTCGTCCTAAGAAGGGGGAGCATTCACAACAGGTGCGTCCTGAGGCTGGGTACTAGCGTCGTCTTCCACGTTGACGTCATCAGAGCCAGTCTGGAGAAGAGAGCTTGTGGCAGCAGCAAGGTTAAGCTTGATTGCATTAAAATAAACTTCAGGGAAGTTCTCAATAGCGTCCATTCTGAAATCTTCAAAACCAGCTGCATAATTGTGATCCAAAGTGTCTGTATATTCTTTGGACGACTTGAACTCAGCCACAGCGTCCTCTTTTGCCTTGGAGAGACGAGCATTCAATTCATCGTTCATCTTCTGCAAATGATCAATGCGCGTATCCTTCTCCACTGCATCAGTCCTGAGCTCCTCAATCAGCTTGCTACGTTCCTTGACCTCGTCCTTAGCTTTTTCAGCAACCCCAACCCATTTTTTACACTCAGCATTCACCTGCTGAATCCTCGTCTCCAACAAGACTCTCGTCTTGTCCAGCTCTGTTGCCTGTCTAGACGCTGCTATAAATTTTGACATGGCCTATGAATAAACAAAGCAACATAGAGTGATTAAATAAGGAAAAGTGGCTAACCAAATAAGGATGAGAGATACTGGCATACCTTGAAGAGGTCATGGACGCCTGAATGCTCAAATTCCTTCAAGCCCATGTTATAGCACATGTTTATATCCTCGTCCTTGACAGCTATCTGGAAACGTTCCCAAGCCAGGTCTTCGTTCTCAATAATGCTCGTAGAAGGCTGGGACGAGCCAGGCGTGGTAGACTTGGCCAAAGGAGTTCTGGGTGGAGTCTTGGACGGCGTGGACTCCACTGGAGTGGACGAGTCCACATCAACTATCTGGGCGGCAGGCTGGGACTGGGGAGGTTTGGACTTGACCACCTTGGACGAGCCTGACTTAACCCTTTTGTCTCTACGACTGGGGAGCCCTTCCAAGTCAATGTTTTTTGGCAAGAACTTCCTTTTGTCCCCAGCCAATGGACGTGTCTGACCCTCAGGACGATCCTGGGTCTGACTCTCAGGACGTTTTCCCTCTCCTGCAATCTCCTTCCCTCTGTTCTCTTTCATTGTTGACATTCCTAAGACGAGATGAACAAGTTAGGAATGTATACGTAAAAAAGAAAAAGAAGAGGAAAAAGAAAAGGAGGTTTAGCTAAAAACTTACTTTTTCGCACAGTAACTTCGTGGGCGATAGCTTCGTCTGAAGGCTCAGGACCTAAACCCCACTTGGCTAGACGTCTAAGCGTGACAAGAGAACGAAAGCTCCTGTCTGTATGTAGACGAGCCCTGTGGACGCGGTCGCGGTGAAATTTGCTCAAAGACGGACGTTTGGCAGCTACAGCACAGTGAACAAACAAAGGTTAGAAATTATAAATATACCAAATAGAAGCGAGAATAAAAATAAACAAGGGGAAGGGATATACCTTCTGGACGAAGGTTCCCTAGGTCCCCAGTGTAAGGGGGAAAGGGATCCCTGCCAACATCCACAGGGTTCCCTGCCCAGAAGTCTGAAACAAAAATGAACTCCGTCTTCCATTTCCTATCAGACGAAGCTAGGGATTTGATCAACCTACAATCATTCCCTCTAGCAGTAAACTGATAAAAACCTTCAGATTGACTTATGGCAGAAGGTTTATAACAATAAAGGAACTCGTCCACTGTAAGAGGACGATCCCTACCAAAAACTTCCCTCCACAAAATTTGCATGGAGATAATTAGTCTCCATGCGTTAGGATTGAATTGACAAACACCTAAACCTAACTTAACTAATAACTCTCTAGCGAAGGCATTTAAAGGAAACCTAAGGCCACCTAAGAAGTAAGATTCATAGACGCCTATACCAAAACGGGGCTCACAACACCACTCTCCACGGACGGGCAGCCTAGGGTTAAACTCGTCTGGGATTTGATACCAGGATTTAAGGCTATTTAACCTCTGTTCGTCCGTCTTAGAATGGACGCCTACAGCGCAACTGAAGACGGTTTCTACCACGTCCGTAGGATTGTACGGAGAACCAGCTTGAGAGCCAGAAGCTCTCCTAAGCTGTTCTTGGACGACCTCAATAGGGAGCCCAGGGGCCCCAGAAGAGTAGTTCTCGTCCGTGCTTCCTCCACTCTCATCACTAGCACTGCTAGAGTTAGACCTCTCACTAGTATCCTCACAGTACTCGTCTATAGCCTTATTAAGGCTATCAGTAGACGAGGAAGCAGCAGACATCTCTATTTAGAAACTTAAAACCTAAAGATGAGGGGAAGAAGAGTACCTGGCTCTAGACGGAAGAAGACTCTAGACGCAGAGGAACTCCTAGACGAGGCTCTAGACGACGGATGTCAAGGAAGAAAATTTCTGGAATGAAAAGGGTTAAGGGAGGCATTCCACTATTTATAGGATGCTGACCTGGGTAATCGAAACGACCCAACCAATACAAAAGCGACACGTGGCATCTACCTCGGAAATATAAATCGACGGAATCAGTCGCCAATAAAAAAGTGACACGTGGTGCAAATAATAAAAAACCAATTACACCAGTACAAAGACGTTCAACCATTTGGACGACTCACATGGACGAGGGGGCAACTGATGGTGTCATAAATAATCCCCAAGTCCATAACTCGTCCACGTGTCTCGTCCAACGAAAGAAGCTACAATAGGCGATGAAGATTGCGAGCGTACTGGCGAACCTCGTCCATACATGGACGAGCAATACCTTGTGAGATCTATTTATCATTTATGAACGTCAAGCCTTCCAAGATGATCTCGTTCATCTTCCACTAAAGATGGACGAGATCATCCTGGAGGTGTCATCCATCCTGATTATGGATGGACGAATTCATCGGCCCGTCCGACCTAGGTAACTTCCACAGCGGTTATGGAAGTTACTCCCAATTCGCCGGACTCCTCGACATTGGGAACGGTTCGTAAACAGATAAACCGTTCCACACACACACACACTATATAAGGCTTCTTCGATGAAAGGTAAAGGGATTGAGACACTTTTACTTTTGGAGAGAACATTTCTTCGTTACAGAGAGTTCAAAGGAACTGACTTGATCATCGGAGGATTTTTGGCCGGTCCCCCACCGGTCCCCTCTGATTCTGTGTCCTTTGTGTTACAGGAAATAGCCTAAAGATCAACGTTCGAGTCCTATCAACCCACTGATAAAGAGAGAATCATCAGTCATCACTTAAACTAGTGTCCATGTCATCACCACAACCACCACTGTCCATGTCATCATCATCGGAGTTAAAATAAGCATCATCAAAATCATATTGCCAGAAAGGATCACTGGGGAAGACCATTAACCTATACCCTAAAAAAACCAAAGCATTAGAACCAAAGATATTGAAATATATAAACGGACAAATTAATATAAAGTACCAAGAGAATTGCAATAATGTTAGCTGAACTTACCTTACAATGTAAGTAACATGAACTAGATAAGAAATATTAAAAAATATATATATAATACTATAAAAAAACACCAAGTACATAACAAAGCCCACACACTAATTTAAGTAACACCATAATCACAAGCATAGTTCACAACACTTTAACATTACAATAAAACTACATTAAATAAAAGTGTTCAACAGATAGGAAAGAGAAATAAAACCAAACGTCGAATATTGTCCAAGCACACACACATAAAGTCCTTAAATGATACTTAACAACTAAACCAAGTGTTTTCTCAAAAAGAAAAAAACTAAACCAAGTGATTCACATAGAGTGTCACATAACAAAAGTTGCTTCAAAAGCAATCCCCATTAGTTATCCGGCGGCTGAGCGTAGCGCTCCATAAACCTCTTCCTCCTTTGCTCGGGCATGCCCATGAACAACACTCTTTTCTCCTTCTTTTGGAGAGCCTCGGCGACATTAAGGTAGGTGTCATCATCAAGATCAGTATACTGATTCAGCACTTCTAAAGCTCTCCCAAGTGAGCAAGGATCGCCACCACTGGCGGATTGTGCAACATGATCAGAGCTACCAAATGACTTTCCCTTTTTTTTGGAAAACCTTTCCCTTGCTAAGGCAGTGTACTCTTGTAGAGCCATGGTCATCTCACTAGCCCTATCATTCTTCTTAGCAACCTTTTTCCCCTTGGTACTAGGCTCTTGCATGGGACGTTTGTCCGCGTGTTGGGTTTGCTCATCAACAGTGGGATCGTCTTGGGTTACGCCCTCCATGTTGGGATTGTAGCAATCATCATTATCCAACTGGGTACGATGTGCCTCACGTTCCTCATTGGCAAGTTCCTCTTCCAGGACACGCTCTTCATCACTATCTGGGGCTGGCGTGTTTGAGGAAATTTGAAGGGAACCAGTTGCAGTATTAGGGGCAAAAAGTTGCTTCAGCTTCTCATAATTAGGACACCCTTTCTTCCGTAATGCAGCTGCCTTATTATCCCCCTGAAATGACAATATATACATCAAAATCATGGTAATATGAAATAGAAAATTACAAACAAATATACAAAGAATTAGGATAGTAAATATAACATACCGCAATCACGTTAGCCCACACCTCATCAGAAGCCGTCACCGTTTGGGTTGTCTCATCCCACCCCAACCCGGTATGCCTCAAAAGCTGGCCCCACTTTCTTTGTTTTTGCCTAAGCCTATTATGCTTGTCTTTCACTTGCTTAGGGGTGAAATCCTTCCCAGTATGCTCATTTAGGATTTTCGTAATTGATAACCAAACTTTGGCCTTAAAGACACCATGTTCCATGTTCCCCTTTTGTTGTTCATCGACCATGAGGTCAATGAAAAGATGTTCAATGTGGGGAGGCCACTTTTTCTCCTCAACATCCTGTGTTTCTTGTGCCATCTAATACAAGTTTCCCAACACAATTGCATATGTTAATATTTGTATATTCATAGTTCTATGAATTGGCCACTAAAATGATTCATTTATAGAGTTGTTTGGGATTACCATTAAAAATAAAAAAACTACAATAGCATGTGATTATATGGAGGGGATTCATGAGGCAGGTTCAGGGTTGGGATTTTTTTTCCTTCTTTAATAATTAAATAATGCTTCATGTAGGAAAATTTTAAAATTATATAAGGAACCAAAGCACACAGGCAGTGTACTAAGTAACCAGCAAGAAAAAGAAAAAATGAAGAAAAATATGATTTATAAAATTTTGAGACTGAATTATATAATTGTGGAGCTGAGTAACATATTATTTAAATCCTAGATTTTAAGTTAGGTTGTGTTTTCATGGAACAAGCACCTGAGCAATCTTGGGCTAGTTTTCACCCCTATCTGAATCTGGCAGCATTAACACACCATAAGGCTATATAAAATTCTTGTAAGCGGCAACATTGATTATCTTATTACCCGGCCCTTTAAATCAGTACAAACTAGTCTGCTATGGTCATACGTTGTTTTTTTTTTGGATAAAATGCATCTAATAAAAATAACAATGTATATAGCATTCTAGGCTTCCAATCACAAAATCTTCAAGAAAAATTTCACTTAACACTAAATATAGTTTGAAAAAAACAAGCTGTGGCATTTAATCTAAATAACGGCTCATTCTATAATACTCCTGATTATTTCCCTTTTTTTTCTTTTTTTTTCACTTACATGCTCTGTTTTGGACCTATGGTATTAGAGTAAGATAATACAAATTTTCCCTAAAAATCCATATGGGAAGAATTCAATCAACATGTCTCACAAGCCACAACCAACATCAGTAGAATAAATCAAAAACCCCTTTCACATCCAACGAAAAACCCAAACCAGAACCAGACCAGGGACATGGAAAATGGAGAGGGAGAGAGACAGATTTACTGCACCTGGGAGATAATGTCGCACCTGGGAAGGGGAGAGAGAAGTATGGACACGGTGACAGAGAGCTACACTCGCCGGTGAAGATTCCGGCCTGGTTCAGAGCTTCGATGAGGCGTTGTTCTTCAAACACGGACGATCTTCTCAGGCCTCGTTCAGTCTTCGAACACGGACTGTGGTGCCATGGAGCTACCTCGCTGGGATGTGAGGATGGAAGTGAAAATGAGAGGGAAGTGAGAAGAGGGAAATTTTTTAGGAAAAAATTTTCGGACAAATGCAGAGTAACAGGGAAGAAGCTCCAACGGTCAGATAGATGGGACAAGTCACTGGTTGAATGGGCCCCACTGAGACAGCTTATTACAAAAGTGCCACTGAGTCATGGGTGATGAGTCTTGAAAACAAGGAATTGTGTTTTCATTTTTGGTCTTCATCACTCAGTTTTTTGAGTGATTGGATGACCAAAACCGGGTGACCAGATATGGGTGATGGTATCCAAACAAAAATTTTTCTGTGGGTCCCACAAATTTTGGATGATGAGTGATGAAAACACAATCATATCACTCAAAACTCTCTAATCCAAACAACCCCTAAATGACGAAAATATAATTTTGTTCCTTATATTTTGAGTAATTTTTATTTTTTAAAAAAATTAATTATGTATTTACCTTAGTTCTTAAAAAAAAAAAATTGTTTTCATTTTTGTCTTTGCTGTTAATTTATTAACAGAAAATTCCTACGTGGTATGTTTAAAACTGATGTGACTAATAAAATAATATTTAAAAATTTTAATTGGTATTTAAAAAAATGCTATGTCAGCATTTTATTTTATTTATTTTTTTAAAACCACATCAGAAAAACAATTAAAATTAAATTTTTTTAAAAAAATCAAATCAAATATTAATTTAATTTCTTTTTCTTTTCATTATATTTTTGGAAGAACATGTTCTTCCCATAACATGATTGGTTCTTGTTCTTGAAACCTCGCAATTCCATCAAAACAATGAAACCAAAATCAAAACAGAAGCCACCTATCTGAGATTAAATCAATCAAACCCATATATAGAAAAAAAAAAAAAAATCAACACCAATCAACTGATCAAACCCATATGAAACCAAAACCAAATCACACGTAAATTTCATACCACTTTTCCTAATATATATATATATATATATATATATATATACACACACTAAGGGAAAAAAAAAAAAAAAAAAATCCAATGTTAACTTCTTTTTCTTTTCTCTTTCTACGTGTAGACCAACCGTTAAAGCGTTAATTGATTATTGTTAAACGTTTATTGACTTTTGGCTTTTTAAAAATGATCTAGTTTGCTTAAAACATCATTACTTATTGGGAATTACAAAAAATATTCATAATTTTTTATTTAAATCAAATAACAAAAAATGGTTTTTAAATTATTTTTAATTAGAGCCATGGCCAAATATGGAAATATTGATTAGTAGTTTTTTACAAAATGTTTTCAGTTGAAACAAATTCAACATAAATTCTTATGAAAACCAAGTTAAGAACTCGTACCAAAATTTCAAAAACCATGTTCCCAATGAAAGGACTTGTTTGACCCTTTCACATTGCCCATTGATTAGTAATAGAATATATAAACACACACATACCACAAGAGGAAATAAATGCATATACATATAGATGTCCAAAATATATTCTCTTGTTTTTTTTTTTTTTTTTTTTAATAAAACTATAATTACAATGAAATGATTTGAACCTTGCATGTTTATTTTGAAAAGACCAAAATATATCTTCTGAGTTATAAGGTTCTTATCGAAAATATCTTCTATTGTTAATCCTATACTAAAAGAAAGCATACTAACTTTTTTAACTTCTTCTTCTTTCTTTATTTATTTATATTTTCCTTGTGAAGATATGAATGTAAAAACTTGTCTTACTTGAACTATGTAAATGGTTTTAAAATGAGGTTGCTCATTACTCTCTCTCTCACACACACATATATACGTGTCTGTAAGTATGTTTTTTTGTGTGGATAATTCATTTAATACTACTGTAAAAAGGAAATTTAAATCCTAAACGTTTCAATTTGATATGCCCAATTCATCCAGCATGATTAATATTTATTTTATACAGTTGACATAGGAATGGTACAAGATCAACATATATGATGTAAGAGATATGTTGTATATGTCCCATGAATACTTTCTCCTCGTATAGAAAGGTAAACTAAATATAAAAAGTGATAAAGTTTGAATGGACAGACACATAAGATTTTCTTATTTTTTATTTTTTACTTGATAAGAGTAATCGCATCAGACTGTGGAAAATAGAAATAGAGACTAGTTTTACACATTTTACCCAAAACAACACCCACATCAGTGTTTGCATAAGTTTCTATAATTCCAAACGTGTTATACATATATGCACGGTAACTGTAGCTTTCTATATATTATTTAAATATTTTTTCTCTCCCCTCTGATTCTCTCTCTTCAACCCATAATCTCTACAACTAATCGATGCAACCCAGCATTGCCAACCACACATAGACCTAGTACCACAACCTAGCACCGCCAACTACCACCACCACAACACACACACACACACCACAAAATCAACCTGTTGATGCTCACTTTTGACAAAGGGCCCAAAAGCAAAAGAAGCCCAATAATATAAAGAATGTGAGCAAGGGAAAATAGTAAAGGAATAAGAAAACAAGCCCAACAGGTTGAAATGGTAGGATTGATGGTTGGAAAGCCCACAAGAATAAAAAGAGGTAAAGAAGGAGTAAATGGGCTGAAGAAGCCTAATGAATGAAGTAGTAAGCTCATGGGAATAATAAGAGGTAAAAAGAAAGTAAATGAGCCAGGGTAGCTCAGGAAATGAATTGGTAAACTCATTGGGTTGGCTTAAAGGCTAATAATGCCGAAAAGTAATAAGAGGTAAAAATGTGGTAATTAGGCTAAAGAAGCCCAAAGAATCTAGCAAAAAAACCTATAGGAGTAAAAGAGGTAAAGAAGAAGTAAATGGGCTAAGGAAGCCCGAGGAATGAAGTAGTGAAATGGGCTGACACAGCAGGAATGTTGGCCAATAAAGCCCAAAAGAGGTAAAGATGTGGAAAGTGGGCCAACGAAATCCTGAGCAAAAAATTGATGAAGAAATGGGTTGGCACAATAGAAATATCAACCCACAGTAAAAGAAGCCCAACAATATAGAGAATGTGAGAAAGGGAAAATAGTAAAGGAATAAGAAAACAAGCCCAACATGTTAAAATGGCAGGATTGATGGTTGGAAAGCCCACAAGAATAAAAAAAGGTAAAGAAGAAGTAAATGTGCTGAGGAAGCCCAATGAATGAAGTAATAAGTTCATGGGAATAATAAGAGGTAAAAATGAAGTAAATGAGCCAGGGTAGCTTGGGAAATGAATTGGTAAACTCATTGGGTTGGCTTAAAGGCTAATAATGCCGAAAAATAATAAGAGGTAAAGATGTGGTAATTGGACTAAGGAAGCTCAAAGAATCTAGCAAAAAGCTTATGAGAGTAAAAGAGGTAAAAAAAAAGTAAATGGACCGAGGAAGCCCAAGGAATGAAGTAGTGAAATGGGCTGGCACAGTAGGAATGTTGGCCAATAAAGCCCAAAAGAGGTAAAGATGTGGAAAGTGGGCCAACAAAACCTTGAGCAAAAAATTGATGAAGAAGTGGATTGGCATGATAGAAATATCAGCCCGTAAGTTCACGGGGTAACATGAAGTAGAAGGGAAAGTAAAGTTAAAGCAGGCACGATAAAGTGATATGGCAGGATCAATAACCAAGAGGCCCATGGATGCAAGAGAGGAAAACATAGGCTCTGCAAAAAGATGAAGGCATTTGCCCAAGCAATGCCTAGTCCAAGAAGGGATAAAAGGCAGGGAACATGAACCCAAAAGCCCACATGTCCTTCACGCCATAAAAGATAAACACCAACCAGTACGTACAATAGAATAAAACAAACACAAAGGCAGCATAAATGGTGTGAAGGCTAGAAAGAAACAAATTCGGGCGAAGTGGAGCATGCATAAAGGGCCACGACACCACTTACTTGTACCTAGCCAATACATATGAGGTGGGCCATGGGTTAAGAGTTTCAGAAGGTATGGTTTGGAGGTGGGGAGAAAGATGATGCCTATTTTGGAGTTCTCGCTCAAACTTCTTTAGGGAGAAATGTCTTGCTGGAATGGCATCTCACCCAAAAGAAGTAAGTGTGGGTTGGGACCACTTAATGCATGCCATAGAGGTAGGTGATAGAGAGGCTTAATCCTTATTCAGATTAGTGGAATGAAAAATTGAGAGAGGTAAGAAACAAGACAAGCAATTTTGTCTGGAAATGGGGAGTGGTGCAGCCAACACATTTAGAGTAATGGTAGTGGTTGAGTAACTGGCAGGCCAGTGGGCAATCTTGGAAGGACATCTATAAGTAGCCAAAAGCAATTGAGGGATAAAAATAGTAAATCCCACCATGGCAGATAGTATAGTAGATGTGAACAGTAAAAGCGGGACAAAAGAGGTGAAAGGAAGAAGAAGCAGAGAAAGAAAAAAAAAGAGAGAAAATAAAAAAGTGGTAGAAATAGAGGCATGCATCAATAGATTACCATTTTTTTTTTCCTCTTGAGAGACCCACTCTTTGAAAAATTGAAGATTGAAACTTAAACCATTTAGGTCCTTTTTCCAAAGTGTGTAATTTCTATGGCAGAAGCCTTCCTTAAGGTTACTCACATTGGGGATTGGTTCTCTTCTTAGACTCACTTCTGTTGAAAAGCTAAGCCTACACTTATTGGACGATAAGTTTACTGTTCAATCATTTAATTGTTTGTTGTAGCATTAGTTTCGTTTGTTGTATTATTCTACCATAGCCCTATTAAGCTACTTTCCTTTATTTCGGTGTTAGTATAATTTGTTTAGTATTATAGTTATTCTGTCATATTGTAGCCCTGCTATAACATCTGTATTGTTCCTGTTGTGCGCACACCGTACACTCAATACCCCTGCCAAAATGTGTCTGTGTTGGGATGGCTCGACCTGTGTACAAACTGGCCTAAATTTTATTTCATTTAGGCTAGTCCCAACTTTCTTACCTTAGACCCACGGGCCGTAGTGTAGCAGAAGAGACCAAAGCCCAACAACACAAAAAGGCCCACCACATAACCAAAAATCAAACACACCCACACATGGACACACCAACAGAGATAGAGAGAGCATTGTTGTGAACATGTGGCTGTGGGTTGGTGCTTAGAAGTCAATTGGAACGAGTCTTGGTGCTTGTGGAGGAGATCAGAGTTTTTGGGTCAACTGGAATGAATCTCTGTGGATCGGTTCTTGTGGCCGAGAAGATGTTTGTGGAATGGTGCTTGTGACCAAGTTTCATCCATGGAGGCGACAATGTCTTCAAGAATGGGGAGAGAGAGAGTTTTCAAATGGGTTAAAAGGGAGTTGAGATGAATAATAAAAAAAGTGTGGAAGATGATTATTTAAATAAAATAGATAGTAGAATAGAAAAACTAATGTAGATGTTTTATAATGGGTGTGTAAAATAGAAAAAATATGTACTTTTTGCAAAATAGAGAGAAATTTTACATTCATTAATGCAATTGCTATGACAGTGATATGTTTAAGTAATACCGAAACCGTCCTGTATAAAAAACTTGAATTCGGTCCCACTCCAATTCCAAACTTGCTTGACTGAACTTGAAGCATATGTAAATCAGTAAAGTTTAAATATGATATTGTACTTAGTCAAAAAGGAAAAAAAAAAAAACACTTGAAGTAGTTTAAATATGATAACTTTGCAATTCAATTTTTTGATGCACCACTTTCTCTAACTAAGTTCTTAATAACTGGATTTTTGGCTGAGCCAGTTTAGCAACCTGTTGTAAACAACAATTTAAAGAAAATGACATTGAACTTTGTTGAACTAACAAGTTATTGAAGAATACCTGACAGAATGTGTTGTTTGTTACTCACCTAACTCTTCTTTTTTTTTTTTTTTTTTTTTTTTTTTTTTTTTGAGAATCGTTACTCACCTAACATAACGACATCGCATTTTCTCGTAATTTTATAAACTAAATTGATAATATAACAAGAAGCCAGCCTTTGAGAATCGTTACTCACCTAACATAACGACATGACATTTTCTCGTAATTTTATAAACTAAATTGATAATATAACAAGAAGCCAGCCAGTTCTAAAACTTGGCTATATTTGGTAGACTCAGACCAACCTATCGGTGTGATATCTTACACATGGTGTGGGGAATGATTTCGTGAGATAGTCCATGGTAAGACCGACTGTACTAATATCATATTATACTTGCCTTTGGTACATTGTATTAAATTTATTGGTGATCGTGACATATGTTCACTTTTAGTTAGATATCATTATCATAGTTTTAAAAATAAGTATGGTAAAAAAAAAAAAAGCTTTTATTTTTGGTTTTCAATTTTTACTAAATTTTGACCAATTTTAGGGGGTTTTATCGGATTAGATTATTGTCCGATTCTCAATTCAACTGATCGATTCGGTTTAATTTTTAAAATCTATGATCATTATTGTAATGAGTTTAGTGCATTAATCCATTGCATTAGAGTCACTAAACCCAAGCTTTGCATATAATAATAATATAAGCCAGCAAATCCTAAAACTTGGCTAAATTGGGTACAGACTCAAACTAATCCATTGAGGGGTATCTCGTTATATACCACACATGTTGTGGGAGAATGATAGCATGTGACTATCTCATACTATAAAACTTATTTATTTTTTTGCTGAATATCTCATACTATAATAATAGAACTCAATCATACCCAAATGGACTAATGAATAATATAAATCATACCCAAATGGACCAATAAACAATAAACAACATGCCAAAAGTGCAAGGGGGGGAGATTCTCAAAAAAAAAAAAAAAAAAAAAAAGTGAAGGGGTTGGGGGGGGGGTGAAATTGAAATTGCCATGTTCATACGTGGGCAATTACCAGATTCCCAAATGACCTAACACCCACATGGGGAATCCAATGACACATTGAGAAAAGTCCTCCACACCACACCCTCCTCAACATACAAACTAATAGTCCATCGCACGAGCGAATATCCGACCAAAGTCCCTCGCATGCTTGACCCTGGGTCCCCCTTTGTTTCTCTCTCTTTCACACCCACACACAAACGCACATTATAGTATACAGTGGGAAAAAATTGCCAAACAGACTATTTTTAGGAAAAATTTAGGCGTGTGGCACGTGTTCAAAATTATTTAGCAAGTTAGACTGTTTTTGAAAGTCGAGTTTGGCAAACTCGACTTTGGGCTGGAAAACGCACACTATAGTGGCGTTTTTTCAGTGGCTATAGCAGTGTTTATAGAAAACGTCACTATAGGGGATCTATAGTGGCGTTTTTAAAAACGCCACTAAAAAAACGCCACTATTGTGTCTGTAATCCAGCCCAAAGTCGAGTTTGCCAAACTCGACTTTCAAAAACAGTCTAACTAACTAAATAAGTTTGGACGCGTGCTGTCCGGCTAAAATTTTTCAAAATTTTCACTGTTTGGCAAATTTTGCCGTATACAGTGTGTCTAGAAAGAGAGTGTAGTAGCTTCTGTGTATATCTCTCACATATTCAGCAGATTCCCCCATCCGCTCCTAAAGCAAAAGCAAAGCCAAACACTCTCTCTTTCTCTCTCTTATCTCTTTTGATTATTTTCATTCCCAACAACCAACAAATATCAACGCCATTTCTTGGTTTGCTTCAACAAGAAGATGAACTCCGATGCAGTAATCGGTGTAGGTTTTCGGTGATTCTCTTCCATCACCGACAAGGTAAATAACCTTAAAACAACCTTTCGGTTCCTTTTGAGTTGTCTTTGTCTCGTAGCTAACCGTATTGCATTAAAACCATGTTTGGTTGCCGAGAAAGTTTTGAGTAAAATGTAATGTAACCAAACATTTAATGTCGGTGTCGCTTTTGTCTCGGAAAGAAAAAACAACAAAGGAAACGCTAATTAAATAAACTAAAACTTCTGATAGATAAGTTTGATATGGATGTGTCATGTGTGTCGGTTTTTTTTGTTCCCTTTTCTATGTTCTGCATTTAATGAAGAACTCCAGCGGTTGATTTTTTTATTTTTTTTATTTTTGTTATTTAAAATTAATAAATTAATGTTTTCACATTTATTTTATCCGTATTTTCCTGCGTTTTCTCGGTAACTAAACACGGGATTTGGGAATGTCTGTGTTATCCGGTCACCAATCTAAAAAATTACAGGGTTGATTGTACTATTTGTGGTTTGTGACTCTGTTTGTTTTTTGTTTTTGGTTGTTAACAGTGTTTCAAGCATTTAGATCTGAGGATTTCTCTGATAACAGTTTCCTAAAGGTGAGCTCATTATCTTCGTTTAAATTTTAAAAATTAGTTCTACTTACTACTAAAAAGATCTAGGGTTCTCAACAACCACTCTGCATTTTGTTTTTTATTTTATTTTTTATTTTTATATTGAATATTTAAAATCTGATTTCGTTTCCATTTTTGAAACCTTTGGTTTTCCGAAATGTTCGCTCTTAGCTTATCTGTTAAGTTAGCTATTTAAAAAAAATTTTCCTACACTTAATAGTCTTCTTAGTTTTTTTAATTATTATCAAAAAAAAAAAATTTAATAGTCTTAGGATTGTCCTAGTTTTGAGTTTATGGAATATTAATGTAACTTTTTGTTTAGTTTTTAGTATTGAATAACGGCTACTTGACTGTGTCTTTTCCGATGCTTTAGAGGCCTTTGAATTAATTCAAAACTAAACTAACATCAAACTCGTTGAGCAGATGCAGTATCTCTATGTCCGTGTTGTCAAGGCCAAGGACTTGCCAGCAAAAGATGTCACCGGTAGTTGTGACCCTTACGTTGAAGTTAAGCTTGGAAACTACAAGGGTACAACTCGGCATTTTGAGAAGAAGACGAATCCTGAGTGGAACCAGGTGTTCGCTTTCTCGAAAGATCGGCTTCATGCTTCGACGCTTGAAGTTACTGTGAAGGATAAGGATCTTGTCAATGATGATTTCATTGGTCGGGTTCTGTTCGATCTGAATTACGTTCCAAAACGGGTTCCTCCCGATAGTCCATTGGCGCCACAGTGGTATAGGTTGGAGGATAGGAAGTCAGAAAACTTTAAGGGAGAGCTGCTGTTGGCTGTTTGGATGGGTACTCAAGCTGATGAAGCGTTTCCTGAAGCAGATGCCTCTGGTGTTACCGGTGTTGATGGTGTTGCCAATATTGTTATTAGTTAACTCTTAATTAATCAATCAATCTTAGTTTCTTTTGTTGATTTTCTCAACTATCTAAAACCTGATATTCACATGCTCCTTAGTTTTTCATATATTTTTGGAGGAATATATGATTGAAAGCATGAGATTGTTTGTGGATTGTGGTGAATCTTGAAGAGATGATCTATATTTGTGGGTATTGAGGTACCCATCTTTGCACTTTGTGAAGACATTGTTTCCAAGGTAGAATTGTTTTGATCTCTTACCTACTTTTGATTAGTTAGACATCATGATTGTGAGTTAGCACAGTTGTCTTCAACCTCCATTTTCAATTTCTGTTTAATATAGTAGTGATATGGGCAGGACACCTTGTTTTTGAAGTCCTGTGCACGTGTCCATCATCTTCCTCAACACCGTATGACCTCCCTCTATTACAGGCTAGGTTAACGTATATTACCAGTTTCGTCATTCCTTAAAGTTCTCAATGTCCGAGCAAACCCTTTCGTGTATGATTACCTAATGTAGAAATTTATTATGTGATCAGCTGAATCAAATTCCATCTCCTCTGCTGGGATGAAATCAACATTATTCTCATCCTCAATTGTTTCCTTAATAACATTATTTACAGGTGTATGGAATTCCGTTGCCACAACCTCATTAACAACAATTTGGATATCAATTTCCATTTCACCGTGCACACAAACTTGGAAATCAAATGACAAGGTAATAACAATCTCTTCAATTTCACATTCTATAATTACAAGTGCATAACACTATACAAATCAGGGGTCATACAAGCAATGTCCACATTATTCAGCAAAATTCAAATTTAACCTTCACAAATATATGTCCATGTATTGTTAAATTTCTCAACTCCAAAATAAGTAAACAAAATTGCATTCACAGCTTCAGCCATTATAAATGACATATGAACTGCCAAAATCTATAACGGAATATTTGTATGCAATCCACACAAAGGATGTCCATATACAGAATGACCAACATTAACCATACAAGCCCGATATAGAAGGGGTAGGAAGACCAATATGAACGATATAAGAAACAACGTTTGTTTCACAACATCTCAGACTTAGAATTACCACATTAACCTTAACTAAATGACCACATTTTTTGCAAAACTAAATGTGTAGACAACAATTTCTCATACAAAGAATTACAACATTTACCATAACTAAGTGACCATATTTTACAAAACTAAATAACCATACAACGATCTCTCTTACAAGTAATTGAGAAAGTTCTGAGATTCTTTAGAGAGAAATTCTAGAAGAAGAAAGAGTAGAAAAACTGAATTCCATTATATGAATAGATTACATCAGATCCCCAATTATATAGGGTCATTAACCATAACTGATTTGGAACTAACTACTCTAACAGAATACATACACGTGGACTGTATTAAAACTAATCCTATACTTAAACCTGTGGTGCTAAACTACATACAAGATTACAATAGTATTTCTAAACTACAAGTCGTTTGTGCTCTGTTTTATATCTCTGTTGACAGATTCACCATCATTCTTTACATCCCCCCTCAAACGAAGGGGAGGAGTCCCCATGAGTTTGTAGGACAAAGCATGAAACCAAGGAGATGGCAATCCTTTGGTGAATATATCAGCCAGTTGATCCAAGGTAGAGATGTACTTGATAACCATATCTCTATTCAACACCTTTTCTCGAACAAAATGATAATCAACCTCTATATGTTTTGCGCGAGCATGAAAGATAGGATTTGAGGCCAAAGCAAGAGATGAAAAGTTATCACACCATAAAATAGGAGGATGATGCAAATAAACCCCTAAGTCCTTAAGAAGCATACGCAACCAATATAACTCAGCTGTTGTATGAGCAAGAGACTTGTACTCAGCTTCAGTGGAAGACCGAGACACAACAGCCTGCTTCTTAGCGGACCAAGTGATAGGAGAATTGCCTAAGAAAACAATCATACCCGTAATGGACCTCTTATTAATAGGATCTCCTGCCCAATCAGCATCACAATAAGCTGAAAGGGTGAGAGAACCAGGCCAAAAGTAAATCCCTTTATGCAATGTACCCATCAAGTATCTCAAGATCCATTTAGCAGCAACAAGATGAAGTTGAGAAGGCTTGCTCATGAATTGACAGACCTTCTGGACAGCATAACACAAGTCAGGCCTAGTGAATGTCAAGTATTGTAAAGCACCAACAAGACTTCTATAGGTTGTTGGATCAGAGAGAAGAGGACTAACAGCAAGAGCAGAAGATTGAGAAGAGGCACACGGATTAGAACAAGGTTTACAGTCCATCATATGAAATCTAGACAGCAAATCTTTGGCATATTTGGATTGATGTACAAAAATACCATCACCAGAATATTCAATCTGCAGCCCCAAAAAATAGTGCAAAGGACCTAAATCCTTGAGAGCAAATGAAACCCTAAGCTGAGTAATAATATCAACAACAAGCACCTTATCACTGCCAGTAATAATGATGTCATCTACATACAAAAGTAAGTAAACAACCTGCTATGAATGAATGAGAATGAAAAAATTACCACAAGAAGCATGAAAACCCAAATGAAAAAGCTGAGTGGTAAAGCTGTCAAACCAAGCCCTAAGGGCCTGCTTCAGACCATAGATTGCTTTGTGCAAGAGACAAACATGATGAGGCTTGGAGATATCCTTGTAACCAGGGGGCTGACTCATATAAACCTCATTTTGCAACACCCCATGAAGAAAAGCATTAGAGACATCTAACTGCCTTAGAGACAACCAAACTGAACAACCAAGGCAAGCATAATCCTCACAGTTGTAGGCTTAACCACTGGACTAAAAGTTTCTGCATAATCTAGACCATATTGTTGTAAGTAACCCTTAGCAACAAGCCTAGCCTTGAACCTAGCAATAGAACCATCACTATTCCTCTTAACTTTGTACACCTACTTACACCCCACAACATTTTTATCAGGTGGCAAAGAAACCAAGGACCATGTATGCTGTTGTTGCAAACTAGTAAACTCAGAATCCATAGCTTTAACTCAATAAGGATACTTAGAAGCAATAGAATACGAAGGAGGCTCAGTGCAATTGTAATCAGTCTGAACAGCAAACACCTTAGGCTTGGAAATACCATTTTTGGACCTGGTAAGCATAGGATGGGCATTTGTATTCACAGGGACAAGGGCAGGGATAGAAATAGAAAGACTAGGAGCAGTAATGGAAACAGGTAGACTAGACTCAAGAAAAACAGCAGAGGAAGACACAGGTAATACAGAAATAGGACAAGGATTTGGAGATGGAATAGAAGAAGAAGGCTCAGAACAAGAAGTAGACTTAGCTAAACCAGAAGCAACAAAAGAAATGGGACTGGACTGAGTAATACTCAAGGAAGAAAGAATGAAAGAAAACCACACATCAGAGGAAAAAGAAGTAGGAGAAGAGGAAGGGGAATCAGCACTAGAACTAGGAAAACTAGGAAAAACAGATTCATCAAAGACACAAAGACATGAAATGTAAATTTTGCGAGTAATAACATCCAAGCAAATATAACCTTTGTACTGAAGAGGATAACCAAGAAAAATACATTGCTTAGATTTAGGATCAAACTTATGAGAGGCATAGGGTCTCAACAAAGGAAAACATACACAACCAAAGGTTCTTAAAGTATGAAGGGAAGGTGTGTGACCATACAATTTCTCCCAAGGAGAGACAAATTGCAAAACAGAAGTTGGAAGTCTATTAATTAGGTACACAATAGTACTAAATGCATAAGACCAATAAGAAGGAGAGAGGTTGGAATGGTGAAGCATGGATAAAGCACTCTCCACAATTTGTCTGTGCTTCCTCTTAGCAACACCATTTTGCTGAGGAGAGTAAGGATAGGAAAATTGATGGAGAATACCATGTTCTAAGCAAAAGGACTTAAATTTGGCATTAACAAACTCACCCCCACCATATGATCTTAGTGTTTTGATTTTGGCAGAAAATTGGGTCTCAACCAATGAATTGAAATGTAGGAAAACTTGAAACACATCAGACTTCCTTTCCAACAAGAAAAGCCAAGTGAAACGAGTAAAATCATCAATAAAAATCACATAAAATCTATCATCAAGAACAGAAGTCACAGGAGCAGGACCCTATACATCAGAGTGCAATATTTTAAATGGATATTCAGTATTTGATACATGAGTAGGAAAAGGAGTCTTGTGCATTTTAGCACTTATACAAGAAGTATACTTAGAACAAATGTCACTAACACAGGACACTTTGTCTGAAGGAAAAGAAGACATAGCAAAATGTAAAACCTTAGCATAAGGGTGACCAAGCCTATTATGCCAGATTAAGGACTGTGGAGATAGTGCAGTAAAGCCACTGGAATTTGAATGAGAAGGAGATGAGGAAGGCAGAGTGGAAGAGGGTATAGGATAAACTCCATCCTTACTCAGCCCTCTGTAAAGAACCTTCCCCGTAGGTAAATCCTGAATTAAGAACTGATATGCATCAAAATAACAAAATGCATTATTTTGAAGACATAGTTTGTGAACAGATGGTAAGTTGGAAGCAATTCTACGAACTCTAAGAATATTGTTTAAGTAGAAATTATGAGAGGAAGTGATGAGCTTACCATTGCCAATGTGTGTTACTGGTAAATCTTGCCCATTGCCAACTGTTACAGACTCACCAATTGCAAGTTGTTGAGCAAGAGAAAGTTGAGACAAATCTGGTGTGATGTGATCAGAGGCACCATTGTCAGTCAACCAATTCTGACTCTGATTAGCACCTGAAGTTGCAGCCATTGATCTTGCAGCCATGGAAGCAAGCTTAGCTGGAGCATGCCTACCTTGATAAGCAAAATTCATTCTGTGATAACAGTCCAAAGCAGAATGGCCATTCTTGCCACAAATCTGACAAGCAACTTTCTGTCCTTGAAAAGAAGGCTTGTTCTGTGGAAAGAATTGAGGTTCCACTGGATTATTAGTGTTCTGAAATTGACCACTACCACTACCAAGAAACTGAAACTGATTGTGATAGAATTGACCACCACCAGAAAATTGATTTCCACCACCTCTTCCATTGCCACGGCCTTTGTTATTCCCAACCTTGCCTCTTTCTTTTGCAAAGTTTTGATTGAATTGATTGACTGCCATAGCAAATGATGCAGAATCTCTAAAAACAGAATGATTAGACCTTTTCTTGATTGACCTCTCTTCAGCATTTAAGAGTGTATTCAACTCTTCAATAGTAAGAACATCATTTCTGGTTCTGATTGCAGAACAAAATGCATCATACTTTGGAGGCAGAGCTTCAAGAGCTAGATGAATTAACTCTTCCTCATCAACATTGACTACTACAGCTCCAAGTTTATCTCTAACCTCCTTGATTCTTTGAAAGAAAGAATCCATTGACTCTGAACCCTTCTTGATACTCATTAGCTCATCCCTCAAACTGAGCACATGAGATCGTGATACTGATGCAAACCTTTTCTCACGCACCTTCCAGACACCTCTTCCAGACTTCTAACCCATCAGAAAGAGCCAAAACTGACGGAGAAAGAGTTGAATTAAGAAAGGTGAACAAGGCTTGCTCATGACTCCTCCATTGGAAATACTCTGGATTAGCCACAGTTGTAAAATTAGCCACAGTTGTAAAATAACCTGAGCTATCCTTGAGAAATGGATCCGAAGCTTGATCATCATCACTTATGAAATTGATCATTGAATATGCTACCAAGATCACTTCAATCTGATGTCTCCACACCATGTAGTTGTTGTAATCAAGCTTCACAGTAGCCATACTTGCCATATTTGACAATAGCAACAACGAAGGATTAACACCATGAGTGATTGAAGAACTCGTGGTTGATCCTGTTGTTGCAGAAGATGAAGACGATGAAGAATTTGTAGAAGACGCCATTGTTGGCTCTGATACCGTGAGAAAGTTCTGAGATTCTTTAGAGAGAAATTCTAGAAGAAGAAAGAGTAGAAAAGCTAAATTTCATTATATGAATAGATTACATCAAATCCCCAATTATATAGGGTCATTAACCGTAATTGATTTGGAACTAACTACTCTAACAGAATACATACACGTGGACTTTATTACAACTAATCCTATACTTAAACCTGTGGTGCTAAACTACATACAAGATTACAATAGTATTGCTAAACTACAAGTCGTTTGTGCTCTGTTTTATATCTCTGTTGACAGAGTCACCATCATTCTTTATAGTAATAACATGTCATACATAGAATGACAACATTTTTCATAATTAAAGAACCATGTTTACACAACTAAATAATCACATTTTCACTATACATTACCTCTGTAACCAGAGTATTTTTTCAATTGAAACCTAAACCACTAATCTAATAGAATCACACTGACCAAACTAAATATAAATCAACCCATTTTTCAATGGGTATCAGTTAGCTTCCCTTTCAACGGGTGCCGGGAGCATCTTCTTCATTCGGAGCAGTATACAACAGAGTACATTCTTCTTAAAATGCAAATTACAATAGAGTTCCTTCTCCTTCAAGAGAAAATCACAGTAGAGTACCTTCTCCTTCAGCTATGCAGAGTAGAGCAGAGCAAAAAGTACATGCTTGAAGTGGATATGCTTTAAATACTTTTTCCCACCAGCATGCGGTTCCCTATGTTTGGCCCATTTGGATACAAGTATTAGGGTAGCTGTGGTTGATTAGCTAAGAGGATAACACATTATTGACTTGGATGCCGCCTCATTGCACAAGCCAACTGGGTAAGCTCATTAATTCACTAGCACCCTCGCGCAAGCCATGTCATAAGACACAACAAATTGATATAAACTTACATAAAAAATATGATGTAAAGTAAACTTTTCCATTAATTTTTTTATTGTCCTAAAGGATCATTATTTGATTAAAGGTGTATTTATAATTCATGTAAGAATGAATTTTATATGATAATTTATTATATCTCTCTCCCAAGTTAGTTATCATTTTTTGAGTTAATTTTTTATTGGGGTTTGAAATTAGGTGACAAATAATGAGCAAATGATAAACAATTGAAGCATTATTTTAGAAAAAAGATATTAGTCATTTAGATCTTAGGACATCTATAGAAATAAATATTGATACTTCAATGCCCGATGAGCGTCCCTCCAAATGTTTAAGAATTCAATCTGAAGAGATAGACAGTGATGCAGGATCACATCAACAAACAAGATGAAATCTAACTTGCTTATTTCATAGACAATCTATATTAACCTAAAGATATAGAGTACTCATTCAAATTCCCAAATAATCATCATCATAGTTTCAAGCTTCATGGTTTGAATCACATTCGAATTGGTTGGAATACTCACCTTCAAAGGATGCAATTTATTGTCTGCCTTGCTACATTTTTGGTAAGAAACCAACATGTTGTCCTAGATTGGATGCATTCACTATAAAAGGTTCTAATAATTGGAAAATGTGAATGATGGAATGAATTATCTTTTAATTGGTAATGAGGGGAAAGATCCAAATTCACCACATAAAATTGTTGTGAAATGTTGTGAGGATCTAAAGAATTATTCACGACATATTGACAAGCTAGTTTAGAAACAAACATCAAAATAAATAGAGAATAATCAATTGCGGCTCAAGACCTTTCACAGTGTGCTCGATGGCTGGCATTCCCAGTTTTTGCTTTTAGAGGTCAAGATGAAAGTCTTGACTCAAAAAATAGAGGTAAATTTATTAAATTGATAAAATACACATCAACTTTCAATGACAAAGTAGCTAAAGTTGTTTTAGAAAATGCTCCATGGAATGCCAAATATACATCACCCAAAATTAAAAGGAGATCTTGCATATTCTTGCTAGTAAAGTGCAAAATGCTATTCGTAAAGAAATTGGGAATGCAAAATTTTGCATTCTAGTTGATGAAGCTCGGGATGACTCGAAGAGAGAGCAAATGACCATTATTTTGTGGTTTGTTGATAAAGAAGGTTTCATTAATGAATATTTCTTTCATGTTGTATACGATACAGATATTACTGCATTGATCTTAAAGAAAAAGATATTTGTTGTTATTTCTCTTTACAACCTTCACATTAAAATAATCGAGGTAAAGGATATGATGGAGCTAGTAATATGCATGGTGAATGGAATGGATTACAAGCTTTGTTCCTTAAAAAATTTCTCATATGCTTATTATATACATTGCATGGCTCAAAGGTTGCAATTAGCTCTAGTTATAGCATCTAGAGAAGCAAAAGTTGTTCATTAATTCTTTGACTAATATTATTAATATTGTGGTTGGTTCTAGTAAGCGTAATGATGGATTACAATATGCTCAAACGGAACTAGTTGAGAATATGATCGCTTCTAATGAAATTAAGACAAGAAGAGGAGTAAACCAAATTGGTACTTTGCAACGAGCTAAAGAAACTAGATGGAAATCTTATTTTCAATCTATTTGTAGTTTGATAAAAATGATTGATGCACTTGCAAATTTATCAACACTATCTATGAGAAAGGGGCTAACTATAAACAACACGGTGATGTTGAGGGAGCCTATCATGTATTAATATCATTTGAGTTTATTTTAATCTTGCATTAAATGAAAGATATAATGAGAATTATTAATATCCTTTATCAAACTTTACAACAACATTCTCATGACCTTTAAAATGCCATGTATTTAGTTTCAACCCCAAAATCACTTATTCATAAGTTGGGAAATAATGGATGGGAGCCTTTACTTGCTAGTGTTATATCATTTTGTGAACAACATGAAATTGATATTCATTATATGAATGCTAGTTGTGGGCACAAGCACCCGCACCACACTTCCTTTTAGGTGAATACGCCTTGGCCTAGGATGGACCATGGTAAAGGGGTGTAAATGGAGTTGCCACCTAATTTAGGTCTAGGAATTATAAATATAGCGTCCTTCGTGGAAGGACTGATTTTTACTAGAACACGTGTTCGGAGTTTACGTATGGGAATGGAAATGTGTTAGGCACTCAACCCTACCCAACCTGTAAGTCAGCTTCCACTCATTGTGTTCCAAATCTTAATATCATTAAAGGCATATTTAATATGTTACTCTAACTCACACACACTCTAACATGCATCTAAAAGCAAACAAACATGGCATAATCATCTCAAGCCTAGCATTCATTTATCATGGCATTAAGTATATATTACCAAGGGCAGAAACATCACAAGGTAAATCTAGATAACATATCTAAACATTAAAAATCATGGGACTCAACCAAACATATTCATGTTCATCAACTATATCATACTCATTTTTGAAATTAAATGCATATTCATGTGATTATGCATGACCAGGGGCAGAGCCACTTAGCTCCATGGCCCCCCAAAAATTTTCAAATTTCCATTAAACTATGTAAAAAAATTACATTGGCCCCCCCAATATTTAAGCTTCGGCCCCCCCATATTTTTGTCAAAAATTTTTCTAGAGTTCTAGACTTATAATCCAATACAACTTCAAGCCCCACCAGAAAACTTGGCCTACTTCCAACCCCACTAGCCAGCCCCAATTCCCTAAGCAAACAACTGAAACAAGTTATTCTTTTCTAAACCATAACACTTTCAGCCCAGCCTAAACCAAAGTCTAAAATACCTAATTAAACACAAACAAAAGGCATTCAATCCTCATCGTCTGAACAATCTAAAATAGAGAACAAATGAACAATCTTCATTCACGCTTATCATGCCTCACCTCAAGCCTCTACTTTGCCTTACGCCCTTTTGCCCCTACTTAGTTTTTTACCTTCTTGCTTTTTAGTTCACACCTCTGCCTAAGTCAGCCTGACTGCCTCACAGCCTCAGAAAACCCCGCTAGCTCACCGTGACGCCGCTGCCTCTACCAGCTCACCGGGACGCCGCTGCCTCCTCAAGGTATCTCATTCATTCTTTACTTGACTTCTCTCCCTTCTTCTCTACTACTGAAGTGCTGAAGCTGAACTAAATACTGATACAGTGATACTTGAATAGAAATATGAAAATATTAAATATGAAATATGTGCATGTCAGTATATGATTAAAGTGGTTTCCCTTTGCTGGCAATTTATACTTTGTCTTTTGTCTTTTGTCTTTTGTCTTTTTGTGTTTGTTGTTACTTGTTATTGTATTCTTTATTATTTGCATTGATTCTGAGACTTATACCACTAAGACCAGCGACCAGCCTTTTCCCTTTTGGCTTTTGTTTTGTGTTGTTTGTCTAATTGTCTTGTGACTCTTGTCCCTTGAGTAGGGGCCGAGTGGGGCTTTCCGACCTGCATTGTCATTGTGTAAGTAAATTAAAAAAAAAAAAAAAAAAAAAAAAAAAAAGATCTATGGAAGGAAATTGGAGTAGTGGACCGTGAGTCAGAGTCTAGGTATTTGGTTTATGTTGTTTGTTTATGCTTTTGAGTGATTTGTTTATTTAGTATTTTTATCCTAAAAGGTCATTAGTCATTACTTAACTACAAGTGTATTTGTTTATTTAGTTGAATTGATTTTTTTTTTTTTTTTTTTTTTTTTTGGGATTGATATTAGGTCTCAAACAATGAGCACAAACAACAAACAATTGATGCATTCTTCAAGAAAAAAGATATTAGTCATTCAGAACTTAGGACTTCTGTAGAAACAAATGTTGATACTTCAATGCCCAATGAGCGTCTCTCCAAATGTTCAAGAATTGAATCTAATGGGATAGACCGTGATCTAGGATCACATAAACAAATATATGAATTCCCTGTTAATGAACAAGATGAAAATCGACGTGCTTATCTCATAGCTAGTCCATATCAACCTAGAGACATAAAGTATCCATACAAAGGACCGAAAAATCATCGCCGTAGTTTTCAATCTTTGTGGTTTGATTCACATTCAAATTGATTAGAATACTCACCTTCAACAGATTCAATCTATTGTCTACGTTGCTACCTTTTTCGTAAGAAACCAACAGGCCGTCCTGGATCAGATGCATTCACTAAAAAAGGTTTTAATAATTGGAAAAAGGTGAAGGATGGGATGAATTGTTCTTTAGTTGGTCATGGGGGGAAAGAACCTAATACACCACATAAAGTTGCTGAGAAATGTTGTGAGGATCTATTGAATTATTTAGGACATATTGACAAACTAGTTGAGAAATGAACATCAAAAGAAATGGAGAATAATCGATTGCGGCTCAAGACCTTAATAGAGTGTGCTTGATGGCTAGCATTCCAAGCTTGTGCTTTTAGAGGTCATGATGAAAGTCTTGATTCAAAAAATCGAGGTAACTTTATTGAATTGATAAAACACACATCCACTTTCAATGAAAATGTAGCTAGAGTTGCCTTGGAAAATGCTTCACGTAATGCCAAAATATATGTCACCCACAATTCAAAAGGAGATTTTGCATATTCTAGCTAGTAAAGTGTGAAATGCTATTCGTGAATAAATTGGGGATGCAAAATTTTGCATTCTAGTTGATGAGGCTCGAGATGAGTCGAAGAGAGAGCAAATGGCCATCATTTTGAGGTTTGTTGATAAAGAAGGTTTCATTAGGGGGCGTTTCTTTCATGTTGTGCATCTTAGAGACACTACTGCATTAACTTCAAAGAATGAGATATATGCTGTCCTTTCTCATTACAACCTCCACATTGAAAATATTCAAGGTCAAGGATATGATGGGGCTAGTAACATGCGTGGTGAATGGAATGGATTATAAGCTCTTTTTCTTAATGATTGTCCATATGCTTATTATGTGCATTGCATGGCTCATAGGTTGCAATTAGCTCTAGTAACAGCATCAAGCCATCAGTTCTTTAATCATTTGGTTAATATTATCAATATTGTTGTTGGTTCTAGTAAGCGTAATGATGAATTACAACATGCTCAAGCAGAACAAGTTGAGAATATGATTGCTTCTAATGAAATTGAGACTAGAAGAGGTGCAAACCAGATTGGTACTTTGCAACAAGCTGGAGATACTAGGTGGGGATCTCATTTTCAATCTATTTGTAGTTTGATTAAAATGTTTGATGCTACTTGCAAAGTTATCGACACTATTTATGAGGAAGGGGCTAACTATAAACAATGCGGTGATGCTGAGGGAGCTTATCAGGTATTAACATCATTTGAATTTATTTTAATCTTGCATTTGATGAAAGAGATGATGAGATTTACTAATATGCTTTGTCAAGTTTTGCAACAACATTCTCAAGATCTTTTAAATGCCATGCATTTAGTTTCAACTACAAAATCACTTATTCAAAAGTTGAGAGATGATGGATGGGAGCCTTTACTTGCTAGAGTTATATCATTTTGTGAGCAACATGAAATTGATATTCCTGATATGAATGCTCGTTACACTAAAGCTTGAGGTAGATATCATCGTCAAGATGAAGATTTAACAATGGAACATCATTTTTGAATTGGCATATTTATAGTTGCAATAGACTTTTAATTGCAAGAATTGAAAAGTAGATTTTGTGAGCTAACAACGAAAATTGTCATTCTTAGTTCAGCTTTAAATCCCAAGGATACTTTTAGATTATTCAAAATTATTGATATTTGCAATTTGGTTAAGAAATATTATCCTTAAGATTTCACTGAACAAGAATAAGAACAAGAACTTTTGGAGTCTCAATTGCAACATTATGAGCTTGATGTGATAAAACATCCAGATTTTCAAAATATGAGTACAATTTTCGAGCTATGTAGGGGATTAAAAATTTCAGGAAAGTCTAAAATCTATTTTTGATTGATAGACTTATTCATCTTGTGTTAACCCTTCCAATTTCTACAGCAACTACAGAATGAGCTTTCTCAGCTATGAAATTGTTGAAAAAAAGACTTCGCAATAGAATGGAGGATGAGCTTTTGGCAGATAATATGATAGATTATATAGAGAAAGAAATTGTAGGGAATTTCACTATAGAGATGATAATGGATGAATTTTATTCCATGAAAAATCGTCGTCAAGCATGATTTGATGTGAATGTTCTTTTTTGTATGTCTATATTGAACTAGAAAATTTTTCATGTTTATTAATGTTCAAGTATATGATGATATATGAAAGTTGATAATTTTGTATCCAATAGACTTAAAAATTATATTTAGTATATCTCTATTATAACTTGGCCCCTCCAAGTATTTATTCCTGACTACGTCCCTGTGCATGACTTGGCTCATTATATCACAACATCTATGCATCAATGCATGTTCATTGGTATATACATGTTCATGGTATTCAAACAATCTAAAACCCTAATAATCATCAAAGAGATAAAACAAACAAAGAAAAACCAAAACAAAGAAACAGAGACCTAAAAAAGGTAAACTAAGTTAAACAGAGACTAAAACACATAAAGAAAACAAAAGAAGAACAAACAAAAAAGAATTAGGGTTTCTAGGCACAAATGTGCGTGCACATACATAGATCATGCATGAATAGCCTAATTGTATGCGTACATACATCACGAGCATGCACATAGCATGCACACGCATACACTCCTAGAACACAAAACCCAGCAAACAGAAAGAAAACTACCAAACCAAAGAGCAAACAACCTAACATGCTTTATAACATGAACAAAAAATAAACCTAGACTATATAGGTATGTTATAAACACATAAACACATAGATATGCACAAGAAAACAAAGAAAAGTGAAGAGGCAAAGTTAGAACCTTTACCTTAACACTAGAACTCTTTAGAGCTTGATTTTAATTGTTCCCCCCAATCAATCTATTCACAACCAAATCAACATGGGTTAGCAAACTTTAGAACTCAAAGATCAAGACTAGAAAAAATTTCAACCAAACAAAACTTGGCTTGGGGAGGTTTTGTGAAAAACTCCCCATTTGATTCACTATTTTCTAGTCAATCTTATGTGTTTTTCCACCGTTTTCATCCTTTCTTGAAAAAGTGCTTTTTGTGGCTTTATATAGTTCAAAAATAGGGGTCTGGGGCGGCTCCCAAACGATGTAGGATTCGTTCCAAATCAACTTTAATGCAGAAAAGTTTTCCTCACATAGTTTCTGGAACCCTAGTTGTGTATGCAAGCCCATGCATGCAATAAGCATGCGTAAACATGGCTTGAGTGTGCGTACGCATACGCGTGTATGCGTGCGCACACTTAGAGTTTCCCACAACTTTTCTTTTCCAAAAATAAGTTATATTTTTCACAAATATTTTCCTCAAGTCAATTTTCATCTAATTGGGCCCTAAACCAACCTTGGGCTTTAAAGTACTACCATCATTGGGGAACGAGGGTCCGAGTTGTAAGGGGTACAAAATGTAGTGTCTACACTAATTACACTAAAACTCGAGGTAGATACCATTGTTAAGATGAAGATTTAATAATAGAATATCATTTTTAAATTGGCATATTTACAGTTGCGATAAACTTTTAATTGCAAGAATTGAAAAGTAGATTTTGTGAGCTAACAACAGAACTTGTCATTCTTAGTTAAGCTTTAAATCCCAAAAATGCGTTTAGATTATTCAACATTGTTGATATATGCAATTTGGTTCAAAAATATTATCCTTAAGATTTCACTGAGCAAGAACAAAACCATTTAAAGTTTCAATTGCAACAATATGACCTTGATTTGATAAAACATCTAGATTGTTTGAAGTTAAGCATGATTTGATGTCAATTGTTCTTTTTTGGATATTTTTGTATATGTTTACAATGAACTAGATAGTTTTTGTATGTTCATTAATGTTAATGAAAATGATAATATATCAAAGTTGATAATTATGAATTATATTTATTATATCACAAGTACAAATCAACCCCCTAGTGATAATTCCTAGCTAGCGCCTGTGTATAAGAAAACAAAATATAAAAAAAGTAAAAACCTAAAGAAAAAAAGAAAGAAAGAACGTACTTGTACAGTTACATACAACAAAAACAAAACAAAAATGTCATGGTGAAAAAACTGAGAGTGAAAAGTGGAGAAGAAAAGCTGATAGTCTATTGGTACTAGGTTGAATACGCAAACAAAAAGGAAGATATAACATAGATTATTTATAAAAAAGAAAAAAGAAGACAACATAAAATAAGAAAAGTGAAGATAAAGATGAGAAGAAATTCAGAAGTGAGAAGTGTAGAAATCGAAGAGTTAGAAACTAAAAGTCGTGTGGCTAAGAAAATACAAAATAAAAGGGAAAGGAAGTGGTGGTATGAAACTAAAATATCGAAAAAGATGCAAAGAAAGAAGTGGGGTGTAGGTAGGGATATTTAATGAAGTGTCATGTTTCACTTTTCCATTGGTTGATAGACTTTTTAAATGTTTTTTCCATGCAATGTGTGTTGTCCTTATGGTGCCATGTTCTTTTTTTTTTTTTTTTTTTTTTTTTTTTTTTTTTTTTTTTTTTTTTTTTATTGAAACAAACATACTGTTAAACATACACTTATTGTGCCACGTTGATTGCATGCCAGACAAGTTGTATTTAACTATTTATATGGTTATACTCTTTGCCCGTTTGAATAAAAAAAAATCATTGGTATTTAAAAAAAAAAAACAAACATTAGCAATTTAGCATTTCATTTCATAAATTTATATATAGTTATAAATAATACATTTAATTGGATTATCTTAGTCAATTTTTTTTTTTTAATTTTTACTAATTTAATATATTTATTTATATTTCAAATAATTATTAAATTAATTACAACGTCATCATGGATCAACCTCAATCCAACCTTCAAAACCTTGAACCTCTTCCTTTAACGATTCATTAAATAGTTTAGGTTTGAAAACCATGACCGTAAAGCTAAAAAATTTAGCATTTGGCACTTCTATAATGAAACATGTTTTTTGGTGTTGGTGTGCTAAATTTAGTAATGAGCACATCCAATGTTAGTTCTCCTAATGGGCTCATTGGCTTGAAAGTATTCTGAAAACGGTCCAAACCTATTTGCAAGCCCTGCCATCCTGCAAGAGTCAACTCCTTCCCTTTTCAATTTGGGCTTTCATGCAAAGCTTGGACTCTATGGTGGAAATAATCTTGGGCTCAACTGACCCAAGTGCTTCATGAAGAACAAGTTTGGGCTTTGGAATTTTCTATTCGTCTTGTTTTTATTTCATGTAGCTTGTCTGTTTACATACCCATGTACAGGGGCCGGCCCAACATAATTTGGGACCTAAGGCAAAAAATTTATGTAGGGCCTTTAACATATAAATATTAATTAAACAAAATTATTTAATACTAATCAAATTAAAGTTAATTTGGTACATTAAATACATAAATAATACCAACTAGACTAATGTTAATTTCATATAGAGAATTGAATATCATAGTTGAATTATAAATATTAATAAAAAGAAATAAAAATATATTGTGATTGAAAAAGATATTTTATTTTGAATATAAGACGATACATAGTTAAATAAAGTTGTAATCTAATTTTTAATTTTATATTTTGATTTTAAGAGAGAGAGATAGATATTATTTGGTGTATTGTTTTGTAGGATATTAATTTACAAAAATCAAAGTCTCAAACTATTATTAATTTATAATTGATGATTTAACACATTTGCAACATCTTTTTGAAATATTTTAGGGTTTCAATTGAGTTAAGATTCTATTGGTCTCGTACTTTGAGAGTCTTAATAGAAATGAAAAAGAAAAATGCGCTAATTAAAAGTACTATAAAATGTTCAAAATATAATGTGATATTGTCTCTCATTGATAAATTTCGTCATTTTAACTAATGAATGTTTATATCATATTTTTTGTGATTAATAACATGACAATTTGTAAGCCAATAGTAAAATTTGTATATCACTAATAAGTAAATAAAATGTATAACCTTTAGAAAATATATATGATTTTATAAAAATTTGGACCTTTAACTATAAAAAGTGGGGCCTTTTTTTCCTAAGGAATTTTTTTTTTTGGTGGGGTCTTAGGCCTAGGCCTTGAGCCGGCCCTGCCATGTAGTTTCAGACTTAATCAATTATTTACCCGACATTTTACTCTTGCATAGAATAGAAGCAGAAGGTAAAACCGTTCCATCCGGTCTAGAATTGTTGAACCTCTAGTAGTTTTTTAAGCCAATGCAAATACAACTCCTTTTTGCAAATTTTTTATTTTTAAAATAAAATATTTGGGTTATGTTAGTTAGGTCTAAATTTTTTCAAAACTAATCAACTTTGTTCCTAATTACCTTGGAAGAGAAGAAAAATGAATACTAATTTAAGGTCTAAGTTCGGTTTAAAAACTAAGTTAACCAGTTTTGAAAAATTGTAAAGCGGACTGACATTAAGCCAAGCCTTAACAATATTAACACTATATTACTTTTATTTTTTATTTTAGTATTAATTTTTATAATACATTAAGTCCATTTAGTTGGCAATAATATTTTCCCAAAATAAATTTAAGAGATATTTTAAAGATGGACCAGCAAACCAAACCTGCCAAATGAGAGAACTCTCACTTTCAGTTGAGACAAAAGTCTCAACTCTTGGCCTTATGGGAAACACAGTGCCCTCTGCAAGGTCGGCTAAGCCCATGGCTGTTGCGAGGACTGAGAAGCCAAACATGGGCGAGCCATTATAAGCGCAGCTGTAGCGTACAATAGCTGGTCTCCAACGAAAGCAAAGAATATCTGACCACGAATGACACCTGCAAAAGACAAGGCCCATTGCAAAGTCCTTTCGTCCTTGTACGTAAAGAGGGCTTCCATCCCTCATGGCCTCATACAGTTTCCATGTTTCTTATCTCAAACAAAGACACGCGGAGTTCACATTCCTTTTTAGATTTGCCATCACGTGGTTTACACAGGTGTCAGGCAAAGGAATGCATGTGCATGTTTCGAGCGAGAGAGTATCGATGTACTACAAGAAGAAAAAAATTACGGGATTTATGAAAAGGCGTCCCTGTTTCACGATGCCCATTTTGATTTTTTGCAGGTCTCTCCTTTTCATATTTTTATATAATCCCATAAAAAAAGACGATGGTTCTGAGAAAATAAACACATGTAAATGTAAATGACGGAAATATACTTTTGTTCATTATATTTTAGGTAATTTTTATTTTTATTTTTAAATTAATTATGTATCTACCCTAGTTCTTGAAAAAGAAAACCGTTTTCGTTTTTGTCCTTACTGTTAATTTACTAACAGAAAATTCATACGTGGCATGTTCGATACTAACGTAATTAATAAAATAATGTTAAAAAATTTTAGTTGGCGATTAAAAAAATGCCTCATCAGCATTTAAATAAAAAAAAAAAAAAAAACCCACACTAGAAAAACAATTAAAATTTTAAAATTTTAATTTTTTTAAAAATCAAATCAAATCAAATAATTAATTTAATTTCTTTTTCTTTTCATTATATTTTTGGAGGAACATGTTCTTCCCATAACATGACTGGTTCCTGTTCTTGAAACCTAGCAAATCCATCAAAACAAAAGATTAAAACAATGAAAACAAAAGCCACCAATCTGAGATTAAATTGATCAAACTCATATGAAAAAAAAATCAAAACTGATCAACCGATCAAACCCATATGAAACCAAAACCAAATCAAACCGATCAAACCTATATGAAACCAAAACCAAATCACACATAAATTTCATACCACTTTCCCTAAATATATATATATATATATATATATATATACACACCACAGAAAAAAAAAAAAAAAAAAAAAAAAATCCAATGTTAACTTCTTTTTCTTTGCTCTTTCTACGTGTAGACCAACTGTTAAAGCGTTAATTGATTATTGTTTAACGTTTATTGACTTTTGGCTTTTTAAAGATGATCTAGTTTGCTGAAAACATCATTACTTATTGGGAATTACAAAAAATATTCATAATTTTTTTATTTAAATTAAATAACAAAAAATGGTTTTTAAATTATTTTTAATTAGAGCCATGGCCAAATATGGAAATATTGATTAGTTTTTTACAAAATATTTTCAGTTGAAACAAATTCTGCATAAATTCTTATGAAAACCAAGTTAAGAACTCGTACCAAAATTTCAAAAACCATGTTTCAAATGAAATGACTTGTTTGACCCTTTCACATTGCCCATTGATTGGTAATAGAATATATATTCACACACCTACTGCAAGAGGAAATAAATATATATACATATAGATGTCCAAAATACATTCTATTGTCTTTTTTTTTTAATAAAACTATAATTACAATGAAATGATTTGAAACTTGCATGTTTATTTTGAAAAGACCAAAATATATCTTCTGAGTTAATCCTATTGTTAATCCTATACTAAAAGGAAGCATGCTAACTTGTTTAACTTCTTCTTCTTTCTTTGTTTATTTATATTTTTCTTATGAAGATATGAATGTGAAAACTTGTCTTACTTGAGCTATGTAAATGGTTTTAAAATGAGGTTGCTCGTTACTCTCTCTCTCACACACACACATATATGTGTGTAAGTATGTTTTTTGTGTGGATAATTCATTTAATACAACTATAAAAAGGAAATTTAAATCCTAGACGTTTCAATTTGATATGCCCAATTCATCTAGCATGATTAATATTTATTTTATACAGTTGACATAGGAATACTACAAGATCAACATATATGATGTAAGAGATATGTTGTATATATCCCCTGAATACTTTCTCCTCTTATAGAAAGGTAAACTAAATATAAAAAAAAGTGATAAAGTTTGAATGGACAGACGCATAAGATTTTCTTATTTTTCTATTTTTTCCTTGATAGAGTAATCGCATCAGATAGTGGAAAATAGAAATAGAGACTAGTTTTACACATTTTACCCCAAAAAACACCCACATTAGTGTTTGCATAAGTTTCTACATATCCAAAAGTGCTATATATATATGCACGGTTACTGTAGCTTTATATATATTATTTAAATATTTTTTCTCTCCCTTTACATTCCCTCTCTTCCCCTGATTCTCTCTCTACCCATAATCTCTACAACTAATCAACGCAACCCAACACTGCCAACCACACATAGACCCAACACCACAACCTAACACTGCCAACAACCACCACCACAACATAGACACATCACAAAATCAACCAAAAATCAAACAAACACACACACAAAATCAACCTGTTGATGCTCACTTTTGACAAAATGCCCAACAGCAGAAGAAACCCAACAATATAGAGAATGTGAGAAAGGGAAAATAGTAAAGGAATAAGAAAACAAGCTCAACAAGTTGAAATGGCAACATTGATGGCTGGAAAGCTCATAAGAATAAAAAGAGGTAAAGAATGAGTAAATGGGCTGAGAAAGCCCAATGAATGAAGTAGTAAACTTATGGGAATAATAAGAGGTAAAAAAGAAGTAAATGGGCTAGGGAAGCTTGGGAAATGAATTGGTAAACTCATTGAATTGGCTTAAAGGCTAATAAGGCCGAAAAGTAATAAAAGGTAAAGATGTGGTAATTGGGCTAAAGAAGCCTAAAGAATCTAGCAAAAAGCCCATGAGAGTAAAAGAGGTAAAGAAGAAGTAAATGACCTGAGGAAGCCCGAGGAATGAAGTAGTGAAATGGGCTGGCATAGCAGGAATGTTGGCCAACAAAGCCCAAAAGAGGTAAAGATGTGGAAAATGGGCCAACAAAGCCCTGAGCAAAAAATTGATGAAGAAGTGGGTTGGCACGACAGAAATATCAGCACACAAGTTCACGGGGTAACATGAAGTAGAAGGGAAGGTAAAGTTCTAGCAAGCACGACAAAGTGATATGGCAGGATCAATAACCAAGAGGCCCACAGACACAAGAGAGGAAAACATGGGCTCTGCAAAAAGATGAAAGCCTTTGCCCAAGCAACGCCTAGTCCAAGAAGGGATAAAAGGTAGGGAACATGAACCTAAAAGCTCACATGTCCTTCACGCTATAAAAGATAAATACCAACCAGTACGTACAACAGAATAAAACAAACACGAAGGTAGTAGAAATGGTGTGAAGGCTAGAAAGAAATAAATTCGGGCGGAGTAGAGCATGCATAAAGGGCCGTGGCACCACCTACTTATACCCAACCAATACATAGAAGGTGGGCCATGGGTCAAGGGTTTTAGAAGGTGTGGTCTAGAGGTGGGGAGAAAGATGATGCCTATTTTGTGGTTTTCGCTCAAACTTCTTTAGGGAGAAATGTCCTGTTGGAATGGCATTTCACCCAAAAGAAGTAAGTGTGGGCTGGGACCACTTGATGCATGCTATAGAGATAGGTGATAGAAAGGCTTAATCCTTATTTAGATTAGTGTAATGAAAAATTGAGAAAGGTAAGAAACAAGACAAGCAATTTTGTTCGGAAATGGAGAGTGGTGCAACCAACACATTTAGAGTAATGGTAGTGGTTGAGTAGCCGGGAGGCCAGTGGGCAGTCTTGGAAGGACATCTATAAGTAGCCAAAAGCAATTGAGGGATAAAAATGGTAAATCCTACCATGGTAGATGGTATAAAAAATGGTAGCTGTGAACAGTAAAAGGGGGACGGAAGAGGTGAAAGGAAGAAGAGGCAGAGAAAGAAAAAAAAAAGAGAGAAAAGTAAAAGAACATACAAAAATCAGAGAGACACAAGTGTTAGGAATAGAGGCATGCATCAATAGATTACCATTTTTTTTTCTCTCTCTTGACAAACCCACTCTCTGAAAGATTGAAGATTGAAGCTTAAACCATTTAGGTCATTTTTCGAAAGTGCGTAATTTCTATGGCAGAAGGCTTCCTTGAGGTTACTCACATTGGGGATTGGTTTCCTTCTTGGACTCGCTTCTGTTGAGAAGCTAAGCCTACCTTTTTAGGCAGACAAGTTTTCTTTTTTGTTATTTACGCTTATTGGACGATAAGTTTACCGTTCAGTCATTAAATTGTTTGTTGTAGCATTAGTTCCGTTTGTTGTATTATTCTGCCATAGCCTTATTAAGCTACTTTCCTTTATTTCGGTGTTAGTATCATTTGTTTAGTATTATAGTTATTTTGTCATACTGTATCCTTGCTATAATATCTGTAACAATTGTTCTTATTGTGGGCACACCGTACACTCAATACCCCTACCAGAATGCGTCTGTGTTGGGATGACTCGACTTGTGCACAAACTGGTTTAAAGTTTATTTCATTTAGGCTAGTCCCAACTTTCTTACCTCAGACCCACGAGTCGCAATGTAACAGGAGAGACCAAAGTCCACCAACACAAAAAGGCCACCACAAAACCAAAAATCAAACACACCCACATATGGACACACCAACAGAGACAGAGAGAGCACTGTTGTGAACATGTGGCTGTGGGTTGGTGCTTAGAAGTCGATTGGAATGAGTCTCCATGCTTGTGGAGGAGATCAGAGTTTTCGGGTCGACTGGAACGAATCTCTATGGATCGGTGCTTGTGAAAGAGAAGGTGTTTGTGGATCGGTGCTTGTGACCAAGTTTCATCCATGGAGGCGACAGTGTCTTCAAGAATGGAGAGATAGAGAGTTTTCAGATGGGTTAAAAGGGAGTTGAGATGAATTATAAAAAAAAGTTAGGAAAATGATTATTTAAATAAAACAGATGGTAGAATAGACAAACTGATGTACTTGTTTTGTAAAAGTGGGTGTATAAAATATAAAAAGTATATATTTTTTGCAAAATTGATAGAAATTTTACATCCATTAATGCAATTGCTCTAACAGTGCTATGTTTAAGTAATACAGAAACCGTCCTGTATAAAAAAACTTGAATTCGGTCCCACTCCAATTCCAAACTTGCTTGACTGAACTTGAAGTATATCAGTAAAGTTTAAATATGATATTGTACTTAGTCAAAATGGAAAAAAAAAAAAAAAAAAAAAAAAAACTTGGAAGTAGTTTAAATATGATAACTTTGCAATTCAATTTTTTGATGCACCACTTTCTCTAACTAAGTTCTTAACAACTGGATTTTTGGCTGAGCCAGTTTAGCAACTTGTTATAAACAACAATTTAAAGAAAATGACATTGTCCTTTTTTTTTTTGAGGAGCAAATGACATTGTACTTTTTTGAACTAACAAGTTATTGAAGAATACCTGACAGAATGTGTTGTTCGTTACTCACCTAACAATTTTTTTTTTTTTTTTTGAGAATCGTTACTCACCTAACATTATTGCAAACGACATCTTAACCAAAAAAATAATTGCAAACGACATGACATTTTCTCGTAATTTTATAAACTAAATTGATAATATAACAAGAAGCCAGCCAGTTGTAAAACTTGGCTATATTTGGTAGACTCAGACCAACCTATCGGTGTGATATCTTACACATGGTGTGGGGAAAGATTTTCGTGAGATAGTCCATGGTAAGACCGACTATACTAATATCATATATATATATATATATATATATATACTTGCCTTTGGTACATTGTATTAAATTTATTGGTGATCGTGGCATATGTTCACTTTTAGTTAGATATCATTATCATAGTTTTAAAAATAAGTATGGTAAAAAAAAAAAAAAGCTTTTATTTTTGGTTTTCAATTTTTACTAAATTTTGGCCAATTTTAGGAGGTTTTATCGGACTAGATTATTGTCCGATTCTCAATTCAACTGATCGATTCGGTTTAATTTTTAAAAACTATGATCATTATTGTAATGGGTTTAGTGCATTAATCCATTGCATTAGAGTCACTAAACCCAAGCTTTGCATATAATAATAATATAAGCCAGCAAATCCTAAAACTTGGCTAAATTGGGTACAGACTCAAACTAATCCATTGAGGGGTATCTCGTTATATACCACACATGTTGTGGGAGAATGATAGCATGTGACTATCTCATACTATAAAACTTATTTATTTTTTTGCTGAATATCTCATACTATAATAATAGAACTCAATCATACCCAAATGGACTAATGAATAGTATAAATCATACCCAAATGGACCAATAAACAATAAACAACATGCAAAAGTGCAGGGGGGGGGGGGGAGATTCTCAAAAAAAAAAAAAAAAAAAAGTGAGGGGGTGGGGTGAAATTGAAATTGCCATGTTCATACGTGGGCAATTACCAGATTCCCAAATGACCTAACACCCACATGGGGAATCCAATGACACATTGAGAAAAGTCCTCCACACCACACCCTCCTCAACATACAAACTAATAGTCCATCGCACGAGCGAATATCCGACCAAAGTCCCTCGCACGCTTGACCCTGGGTCCCCCTTTGTTTCTCTCTCTTTCACACCCACACACTAACGCACAATATAGTATACAGTGTGTCTAAAAAGAGAGTGTAGTAGCTTCTGTGTATATCTCTCACATATTCAGCAGATTCCCCCATCCGCTCCTAAAGCAAAAGCAAAGCCAAACACTCTCTCTTTCTCTCTCTTATCTCTTTTGATTATTTTCATTCCCAACAACCAACAAATATCAACGCCATTTCTTGGTTTGCTTCAACAAGAAGATGAACTCCGATGCAGTAATCGGTGTAGGTTTTCGGTGATTCTCTTCCATCACCGACAAGGTAAATAACCTTAAAACAACCTTTCGGTTCCTTTTGAGTTGTCTTTGTCTCGTAGCTAACCTTATTGCATTAAAACCAGGTTTGGTTGCCGAGAAAGTTTTGAGTAAAATGTAATGTAACCAAACATTTAATGTCGGTGTCGCTTTTGTCTCGGAAAGAAAAAACAACAAAGGAAACGCTAATTAAATAAACTAAAACTTCTGATAGATAAGTTTGATATGGATGTGTCATGTGTGTCGGTTTTTTTTGTTCCCTTTTCTATGTTCTGCATTTAATGAAGAACTCCAGCGGTTGATTTTTTTATTTTTTTTTATTTTTGTTATTTAAAATTAATAAATTAATGTTTTCACATTTATTTTATCCGTATTTTCCTGCGTTTTCTCGGTAACTAAACACGGGATTTGGGAATGTCTGTGTTATCTGGTCACCGATCTAAAAAATTACAGGGTTGATTGTACTATTTGTGGTTTGTGACTCTGTTTGTTTTTTGTTTTTGGTTGTAAACAGTGTTTCAAGCATTTAGATCTGAGGATTTCTCTGATAACAGTTTCCTAAAGGTAAGCTCATTATCTTCGTTTAAATTTTAAAAATTAGTTCCTACTTACTACTAAAAAGATCTAGGGTTCTCAACAACCACTCTGCATTTTGTTTTTTATTTTTATATTGAATATTTAAAATCTGATTTCGTTTCCATTTTTGAAACCTTTGGTTTTCCGAAATGTTCGCTCTTAGCTTATCTGTTAAGTTAGCTATTTTAAAAAAAAATTTCCTACACTTAATAGTCTTCTTAGTATTATTAATTATTATCGAAAAAAAAAAAATTTAATAGTCTTAGGATTGTCCTAGTTTTGAGTTTATGGAATATTAATGTAACTTTTTGTTTAGTTTTTAGTATTGAGTAACGGCTACTTGACTGTGTCTTTTCCGATGCTTTAGAGGCCTTTGAATTAATTCAAAACTAAACTAACATCAAACTCTTCCACTTCAATTTTTCAGTTCTACCCATTACCAGGTGTCTCTGCTTTGTTTGATTCAAAATGATGCCGAGGGGACCTCATCCACAGGAGGAATTTTTGTTGAAGGAGACCAGTCCCCATCTTGGAGGGGGAAGGCACACTGGAGACAAGCACACAAGCACATATGACCTCGTTGAGCAGATGCAGTATCTCTATGTCCGTGTTGTCAAGGCCAGGGACTTGCCTGCAAAAGATGTCACTGGTAGTTGTGACCCTTACGTTGAAGTTAAGCTTGGAAACTACAAGGGTACAACTCGGCATTTTGAGAAGAAGACGAATCCTGAGTGGAACCAGGTGTTCGCTTTCTCGAAAGATCGGCTTCAGGCTTCGACGCTTGAAGTTACTGTGAAGGATAAGGATCTTGTCAAGGATGATTTCATTGGTCGGGTTCAGTTTGATCTGAATGAGGTTCCGAAACGGGTTCCTCCCGATAGTCCATTGGCGCCACAGTGGTATAGGTTGGAGGATAGGAAGTCAGAAAAGGTTAGGGGAGAGCTGATGTTGGCTGTTTGGATGGGTACTCAAGCTGATGAAGCGTTTCCTGAAGCATGGAATTCAGATGCCTCTGGTGTTACCGGTGCTGATGGTCTTGCCAATATTCGTTCAAAGGTATACCTCTCTCCTAAGCTCTGGTATTTGAGGGTCAATGTAATTGAAGCTCAGGACTTGCAACCGAGTGATAAGGGTAGGTTCCCAGATGTGTTTGTGAAGGCTATCCTGGGAAATCAGGCTTTAAGAACCAGAATTTCTCCGAGCAGGAATATTAATCCTCTGTGGAATGAGGATTTAATGTTTGTAGCAGCAGAACCATTTGAGGAGCCCTTGATTTTAAGTGTAGAAGACAGAATTGCACCTAACAAGGAAGAAATTCTTGGGAGATGTGCAATTCCCTTGCAGTATGTTGATAGAAGGTTGGATCACAAACCTGTGAACACCAGATGGTATAATCTTGAGAGGCATGTTATTGTAGAAGGGGATAAGAAGAAGGAAACCAAATTTGCGAGCAGGATTCATATGAGGATCTGCTTGGAAGGTGGTTATCACGTCCTGGATGAATCAACACACTATAGCAGCGACCTTCGGCCAACAGCAAAACAGTTGTGGAAGACTGCCATTGGAATTCTGGAAGTGGGGATTTTAAATGCTCAGGGGCTTATGCCTATGAAGACAAAAGATGGGAGGGGAACGACAGATGCTTATTGTGTGGCAAAATATGGTCAGAAATGGATTCGAACAAGGACGATTATAGATAGCTTTACACCCAAGTGGAATGAGCAATATACTTGGGAGGTGTTTGATCCTTGTACTGTCATTACAATTGGGGTCTTCGATAACTGTCATTTGCATGGAGGAGACAAGGCTACACAGTCAAGAGATGCAAGAATTGGGAAGGTAAGGATTCGCCTTTCCACCCTTGAAACTGATCGGGTTTACACACACTCGTATCCACTTCTAGTTCTACACCCCAATGGGGTGAAAAAGATGGGTGAAATTCATTTGGCTGTAAGGTTCACTTGCTCCTCTTTGCTTAATATGATGCACATGTACTCACATCCGCTTTTGCCAAAAATGCACTATATTCATCCATTAACTGTTAGCCAGCTTGATAGCTTGAGGCACCAGGCAACTATAATTGTATCGATGAGGTTGAGCCGGGCTGAGCCACCGCTGAGGAAAGAGGTGGTGGAGTATATGTTGGATGTGGGCTCCCACATGTGGAGTATGAGAAGGAGCAAAGCAAACTTTTTCAGGATTATGGGAGTTTTGGGTGGGTTAATTGCTGTAGGAAAATGGTTTGATCAGATATGCCACTGGAAAAACCCCATCACAACTGTATTGATTCACATATTGTTTATAATACTGGTCATGTACCCTGAGCTCATCTTACCAACCATATTCCTCTACCTTTTCTTGATTGGGGTCTGGTATTATAGATGGAGGCCAAGGCATCCTCCTCACATGGACACTCGACTTTCTCATGCAGATTCTGCACATCCTGACGAACTTGATGAAGAATTTGATACATTCCCAACTTCCCGGCCTTCCGACATTATAAGGATGAGATATGATCGGTTGAGAAGTATTGCGGGGAGGATTCAAACAGTGGTTGGTGACTTGGCTACTCAAGGGGAGAGGCTGCAATCTTTGTTGAGCTGGCGAGACCCAAGGGCAACAGCTCTGTTTGTGATTTTCTGTCTGGTTGCTGCTATTGTTCTCTATGTTACACCATTCCAAGTTGTGGCCCTTCTCACAGGATTTTATGTGTTGAGACATCCAAGGTTCCGTCATAAGCTTCCCTCTGTACCATTGAATTTCTTCAGGAGGTTGCCAGCAAGAACAGACTGTATGTTATGAGCAAGTCAGTTTTATCTGCAATTGCTTTTGAATGGGAATGATGCTCAGTTCCCACCACCCCCCCCCCCCCCCCCCCCTCTTTCATGTTAAGTTAGCGGAAAAGATGCAGAAACAAATGGAGCTTTCAATGTTTGGCGGCTGATACTAGGCTGTGTGTGTAACCTTCCTATGAAGGTAGTAGATTTTGTGTTATTTAATATTTAATGCCATTTGATACTATTTCTGTTTGAAGCTTGGCTTTATGGTAATCATTGATTGTTAATCTGTAATTTTGTAGGTTGTGAATTACCCTTTGCTGAACCATCTTTATATTTAATCATATCTACTAGATTTTGCTTGATGGGACTTTTGACGTCCAATCCCATATCTTTCAAGATGACATCTTTTTCTCGAAGAACTGATTAAATTATAACATGTTTTCTTATGCATTTGCCTGATTCTTAGTATTAACTAAAAATTGTGAATGTTCTGTCAAAGTTTTGCATATACTTTTGACGTCCAATCCCATATCTTTCAAGATGACATCTTTTTCTCTTAGAACTGATTAAATTATAACGTGTTTTCTTATGCATTTGCCTGATTCTTAGTATTAACTAAAAATTGTGAATGTTCTGTCAAAGTTTTGCATATACTTTTGCATAATGCGATCAATACATGATAATTTCTTCCTAATTCTTTTAAATTTTTTGAATCTTTTGCTAGTTTGGCATCATCCCCTGGATAAATAGATCTAGTACATTTATAATTGGTCATCTGGAATGTTGACAGTGACATGTTAATATATAGTATTAACTACTTAGATGAATGAATGTGGACATTGTTGCTCCTGGACAGTGACAAAGATAAAATTTTTGCTATACTTAGCATCATGCCTTATTTAATTCAAGCTGGCTCTGTTTTACTTTGATTAAACATTTATGCAACTTGGACAGACAGGGATTCCCTTCTCTCCACACGCTTGTATATGTGTTTTTGTTATCTTGCTTACCACTGCGTTTCCAGCTCAGTTTGGTGGAAACCCGGTGCCTCATAAAGTAACATATGAGAGAGATTTTTTATTCATTTAATTTGTCTATTTTGTGTAGTAATGTTTCTGCTGATGGATTATAGTATTATACCTCTTTGCAGCATCCACCTAGAATATCGTTTTTGGTGTTTAGATGCAAATAAATGCTTAGAAATTAGTATTTATTCATATTTTGTTTGATTTATTTGAATATGGATTTCCTTATTTTTTCCTATTAATTTTTTAATGCTAATTGTAAAAAAAAAAAAAAAAAAAAAAAAAAATTTGCACACATCCAATTGAGATCTACCCTCCACGAATTTATTGGTGAGTTTACCAAAATTTTATCTTATATTTTTGTATTTGTGGGTTTGGTTCGAAATTGCCTTAAATAAGAGGAATTGAAACACAATAAAAAAAATAAAAAAAAATTCAAACAAACAAACAAGTATGGAGATTCACACTCAAAAGAATGAAAACTCACTTGCTTTAATCAGTACCAACTCGGCGAGAGGTCTCGATCCATCCTCTAATACAATACCCGACTACGCTACTACCAATCATATGCCTAAGTTATTCCAAGGATAACAAACACACGTCTCTCTTCAATTGTGCTGTCCCTGCTCTATGTATGTATGTATGTGAAATATTACATTTTTTTTTTTTTTGATAATTATATGTAATATTACTTTGTTATACTAATAATAGTATTTTCCCTCCTGAAAAAAGAAAAAAAGTAATCATATTGTGAAGACTTTGACAAAAGAAAAACATTGGAAAGACAGCCCATACAGCTTCCTATCATATGTGTAATGTAGTGCAGCATCAAAAAGACCAAAAACGTAGCATTGAACACAGCCTCATCCAACCACCATAACCACGCCACTGTGATGTTAACACCTAGAATAGAATGCCAAATGTGGGAGGTGAGAGACAAACATGCAAGGGCAAAAGACGAGAGAGTAAAGAAAGCAAGTAAACAGGCTGTAAAGAGAAAAGAGCAGCAGAGATAGGTCCCCACATATCTAGAACAAAGAAGCGGCCACAGATTCCAAGAATCAACAATAAGTTTTTTTTTTTTTTTTTTTTACCTTATTATTATTACCAGGACTTTGGTATGTATGGTCCTTGCATACTGTGGAAAATCAGACAGGCTCCGCTGTTGAGGGGCACTTTAATCGATCTACTACAATAATAAGAAGCTGAGGTAAATTTGATTTACCACATCCACATGGGAGTCATTTGGTCATTTGGACGGTGCAGTACAAACAACCATACTTGCTTTTTGGTCATGTTTATGTATTCCCAAAATGCTTTTTAGAAAGGAACCGGTCCAGTGGACCGTGTGGATTCTGCGACCTGTAGATGAACTAATTGCTGCGACCTACTCGGTAACGTGTATGACAATAGCATCTCTAAACCTTAGAGCATTGACATCTGTGAATTCTATCTCATCCTATTTTTCCATCCCAAAAAACTACTTTATCAATTATACCATACCATTTTACAATACTCCCAGCATCTCATTTACATCATCTATTCATTAAAATATTAATTTCACAACCTCTTTCTCTCTCTCCCTCTTCATTTTTCTGGGTCTAAAAGATCACCACCACAATGAACACATTGCCACCCCCCATATATCCTAGCACCACCATCGGATCATCAAACCAAAAGCAAAACCACGTTAAAAAAAAAAAAAAACATCAAACCATCAAATCAAACCAAACCAAAACTGCCGCAAAAGGACCATTTGGCCTATTGTAGCGGTTCCTCTTGCCAGCCTTGCACTGCCACTGTAAGGTTGAATTTTATCAACCATTTTGTTGGCTTTATTTCGTGCCAAATTTACTTGTATTTTAGTAATTAGTAACCTTGTATTTAGGTGCGAATCATGTAAGGGTAGTGAGTGAGAGAGTGTGAAGAAATGCTCAAGATTGTACAAGGATGCAGAGACTCGCGGCTGGAACTCGCGGGTGACTCGTGACTGGCAAGTCGCCAAAGTTGGCACACGTGTGAAGCATGCAGGGGAGCTGAAGAGTCATGCCAACTGTTGCACTACAGGACAAAAGTCCCAGGCTGGCCAGGCCGTTAGCTCGCGGCTTGAACTCGCGACTCAGCCCAGTTGCGAGGCCAAGTTGCCAGACCACCATGTTTGGGAAAAAATGACTCTTCACATTTCTTTCTCACCCTACTATATATAGACCCTTATACCCACGATATTTAGAGAGCTTCCAGAGAGAATTTTGAGAGAGAAATCCTAGAGAAAAACAAGATTGATTCATCCACAATCTTCACATAGAGACTTTTTAAATTCCTCTACTCTCTTTCTCTCCATTGTCAAATCCTTGAGAGGTATATTACCAAAATCTTTTCTCACCATACCCATATCTGTGAGAAGACCATTTGGTATTTGGGAAGCAGTTAAGAAGGGACCAATTTCATATTGGTTGATTCTATGGTCAAGTAGCGGAATCCGGTAAGTTAAAGAAGAAATAGGTTTGGCGTAACCTTGTTGGAGTAGGAGCTTGAAGGGCTTAAGTACATTGGGTAGAATAGGCTTGGAGGATCTTATGCTATTCACGTATCCCAACTATATTCTTTAGTGGATTGTTTACCATTTGGAGGGCGGCAGAGAGGTTTTATGTCGAGGGCTTCGGTTTCCTCTTCAATAACACATTGTGTGTTGTCCTTGTGTTTGCATCTCTCTTCCCTTAATCTTTTCTATTTAATTTCTGCTGTGGATGTGATTTTATTTGGTTTAGATTGTTTATCAATTCTGTTTTAAGCTTATATTCATATTCCGCACATTAATTGTTTGACATTAAACTTGAATTGGTAATTTGTAAATTGGGGGTTCTAAACGTTCATAGTGTTTTATACACTAATTGAACTTTCAGCCACAATAGTTCTATTGCGGTGGTAACAAAAAATGCCACTATAAATACCCCTTTTAGTGGCATTTTTGGTTTTTTGTGGTGGGTAGAAAACCGCTACCATATGTTGTTAGAATTCGTGTAAATTGACTTTTAGCGGTGGGTAGAAACGTTGCTATATGTGTAAAACTTTAGCAGCGGGGCAAAAACGCTACTATAAGGTTTGAATCATAATATATACACCTTTAGCGGCGTTTTTTGACCGCCGCTATAGGTTTTTATTTTTATTATAAACCTATTACAAAGAACTTGTAATAGTTTTAGCTCTACTAACACAATACCACAAATGCAACTAATTAACAACACCACAAATGTCTCCAAACTAACGTAATATTAATATAAAAATATATTATCAAATACATATAATATTGTCTATAACCATTATCAAAGTTCTAAAGTATTTAAACAAATCCTTCAACACTTTTGCAAGAAGATGCCCTTGGTACACTTTTGCAAGAAGAACCAGTAGTCCCAACTCCACGCCTACTGGTAATAGTATACTTAGTAGTGGTCACTCGTTTTGCAACTTTCTGCTTCAACCTGGCGAAAATAACAATATAGTGAGATCAGTATCTCATCAATAATCTGAGCAAAAATAAATAAATAAATAACTTAAAAAAAGAAGAACAAAAAAGGGAAGAAACATGGAACTTCCTCTTCAGTACAACCCTCTAATCGGTGCAAGCACCTCAAGCCACATAGGCTCTCGTTATAGACTACAGTTAATGACTGTAAGGCCAAAGCCATCTAAAAGATTTGGATTAGTCTCTATCTTTTCAAATCTCATATGAGTGTTTTTCAGCAATGTGCAAGAAACAATTAAACAAAGCAGAGACTAATTACCTTAGCAATGTGCAAGAAACAAAGCAGAAACTAATTACTTAACTGTTGCAATAGCTTCTACAACACCTGAGGCACCTAGTAGGTGGCCAGTCATGGATTTTGTAGAGTTCACTCTTAGCTGCAAGAATTAGAACTCAAACTAAGTAATCTCATATTGTAAATTTGATAATAAGAACTGGATAAATTTGATATTTAAGTAATCTCATATTGCTTGCTGTGTCTCATAGAAGAATAGCTGTATTTAATTTTGATGGATAGCTTATTTGACAGCAAAAAACTACAGGAGAGGGGAAAATATATAGAAACAGTCAAAAGGAAAAGATGAGGCTAATACACAAGTACTAGCATTATCAAACTCTTCTAAGAGTAATACACCAGCTCCATCTCCAATAACAAACCCATCCCTATTCTGTTCATATGCAAAATTATATCTCAAGTCATGACTTACAAGTAGGTCAAGATATGGGTGAAATCTAGAATTCTAAATTGGAGTTAATGGTAATGTGACACCGAATAATTCAAACCAATTCAGCAATTAGATGGGATATTTTCTTTTTATTTTATTTTTCTAAAATTATATATATTTTTTAGTTTTAAAAAGCTAACCTTCAAGAGGAAGAGCTAGTTGGCCTTGAGGTTGAGGACTATAGGCATCGTTTCCTACACAAGGAAGAAGAAAAGGGTCAAAAGTAGAATAGTATCTTATAAGAAACTAATGGCTAGCTTCAAAAGTTTGGTACTAGGGAGATAATTTCAAACAATTTTAAGGAGAAGAAACTAGCCAGAGAGAGGTTTTGAAACTCTAAGACTCATCATCACTAGACTCATCATCCAAACTCATCTTTTATGCATCCTCTCCCATTAATAACGTCAACCCATTGACATTTGAATAGTACATATCGATACTTGTCAAAGTAGTTCAACTTAATAATATCGATTAGTACACCATAATAAGTAGCATCACCTTCAGTAATAATACAAACTCCACTATTTTGAGTTTTCCTAGTTGCCTTAGAGTCTTTGGTGCGAAACTTCACACCATTTATAACATAACGCTTGAATTGTTTCGCTTCATTATCTGGATATCGAGCATGCCATATGACTTTATCAGAGAGTTTCTTTTTCTCGAATGCATCCATTGACATCACTTAATATAGACAATGACGTTTATTATAAGTATGCTATCTAAAGTGTTACAACCGAGTTTTATATACAGACATTGACATAGTTTTATATATATACTTTACTTACATAGTTCCTAAATCAGGCGCAAAATTTCTCCATATGCTGCTTTTGAATAACATCATCGGTTACATGAAAAGGGAAATCAACCTTGATCTCTGCTATGTGTACACTATGTAGACAAACATGTTAGTGTTAAGTTAGAATATTGTACTTGAATGTCATGAAAGGATACGTAATGACATATTACTTACTCGCGAAATGGAGTGATTTCTTCACAATTGAATAGCACATAAAGATGTGCTTGAATCCATGAATTTGAATCTAGTGTAATGCTTACCACCGCACCCATGGATTCCTTGACATTCCTTACAGGCCGATTGAATGCAGTTTCAACAGATTTAAAATAATGTGAGCAGAATGCTAAGCATTTCTCTGCTATATACCCTTCTGTTATGGAGCCTTCTGGATAAGTTTTATTATACACATAAGATTTAAGTCTTGACAAGTACCTATTGAAAAACTCAAGATCAAAAACGGGAAATTGGTGTGAAAAATAATTAATTAGATAGACAAAGTTACTATACATGTTACCTCTCTATGAGATACATCCAACAATAATGAACTTGGCCAGCAATTTTGGCTTTGCTAAACAAATGCATGACTAGATGTACCATTATTGTAAAGAAAGAGGGAGAGAATATCCTTTCCAACTTACACAATGTCACTGCAATTCTCTTCTCAAGAGCCCCAAGTTTATCCACATTTAGTACTTTGGAACATATCTCCCTAAAGAAATAAGATAAGCCAATTAAAGGCCTACTCACTTCGGGGGGTAATGATCCGCGTATTGCTATCAGAAAAAGTTGTTGCATTAAGATGTGATTATCATAACTCTTCATCCCACTAATCTTGCATTCTTTGAGTTTAACGCAACATGAGATGTTTGAAGAATATCCATTTGGCACTCTTACATCCTTCAAAACTTGTAGAAAACCATCCTTTTCACTGGCATTCATATGGTAGCAGGCATGTGGCATACGTGTCTTATCATTCCCAACCTTTTCCAAGTGAAGTTCACTTCTTATACCTGTATCCTTTAAGTCTTGATGTGCCTTCAAGTTATCCTTTGTCTTGCCATCCAAGTTCAACAATATGCCAATTATATAATCGACTATATTCTTTTCAATATGCATCACATCAAGATTGTGACGCAACACATGGTCCTCCCAATAAGGTAAGGTGAAAAATATACTTCTCTTCTTCCACACAATTAAGGCTTCCTCTCATCTTTTTCTTTTATTGGGCAAATTAACTATTTTATTCCCAAACACATGATCGACTACAGCATCCGTTTGTAACATGATTTCCCCTCTAGATACCATAATAGGAGCTGATCTCATATCAACATGCCCATCAAATGATTGTTTTTGCTTACAGAATTTATGATCATTATCCAAGAATCGCCTATGTCCAATGTAACTAAATATCCTTCCATATTTCAACCAACGAGACTGACTATCATAGTTACTAGGGGGACATGCAAGAGTACCTTTGGTACTCCAACCTGAGATATTACCATATGCAGGAAAATCATTTATGGTCCACAATAATGCAGCATGCATTTGGAATGGTTTTTTGGAAGACACATCAAACGTTTTACTCCAACATCCATAACTCCTTCATGTTAGGACATATGTGATTTGATGTTAGGAACATATGTCAACATGTTATGTAATTGGCTAATCTTTTGACAAAACGCACTTTACTTATAATTGGGTAGATCTAGGATGAGTTTAATGCTTTAAGGAACAAGGTTTCAAGTTCAAGTGTTAAAGCCATGCAAGTCTGTCGAAGAATCAAGCAAGAAAGTGAAGGATTTTAAAACCTGACAGCTAGCATCTATCAAGGTTTAAAAGCTGCTGAAGCCCGTGACTCGACAGCTAGCTCAATAGATGGCTATCTATTGAGGTTTATGAAACTTAGTTTTTCAGGACTGTTTTTCATCTAATTCGTAAATGTATGTTTGAGTTTTCTTTTCTCACAACTATAAACATATATAAGGATTATTTTAAAGGCTGTAAAAGGTGACACAAGTTGCATAAGAGCACAATTTCACAAGTGTGAAGAAAGTGTGACCGGAAACCTAGTTTGCCATAGTTCTTTCTTTTGAAGAAGCTGCTGTGTTTGTACACCATAGGGTTTTGTGACCAAGTAACTTCATGATCTTCATCGTGTAGAAGAACTTTCTAGCCAACATCCTTCTCAAGTTGGTGATCAAGTCATGTACTGGGATCCGTGCAATTGGTTAGTCACATACTGGGAGCCATGCATTGAAAATGAGAGATTATCACTACAGAACAAGTCCAATTGGATATTGGGGTAAGGGTTCAACTATAGGTTGGTATAAGGTACTAGGATTCCTTTACTTGCAACTGCTTGTTTTGATAATAGTGGATTCTTGGGAGTGGTGACCTTAAAATCACCCAGTGGGGTTTTTGCCATGTAGGTTTTTGCCATTCGTAAACAAATTACCGTGTCAATTTATTTTTCGCTACATATTTAGTTTAATTGGTGATTTGTTTGTGCTACCATGCATCTTGCATGTTAATTTGATTAATTAATAAACTTGGCTAATTAATCAATTAATTCATCACAAGGTTCAATACATTCTTGGGCTATCACTTCAGTTCTTCTACTAGGGGTTGTAAGTATACATCTATATCATTCCCGGGTGAGGTTGGACCGAAAATCAATAATGATAGCATGAAAGAAGACCTTTTCATGCACATCCATGAAGGGAGATTGTATGGGATCAAACTGACAAGCCATGTACTATGAGTACTACTCATATTTCCATATGAGTTGAATCCATCGGCTGCTAATCGAAGCCTCACATTACGAGGCTCGGATGAGAACTTTATGTACTTAGAGTCAAATGATTTCCAAGCTTCAGAATCAGTAGGATGCCTCAGTAACTTGTGATTTGCATGACCTTTGGCATGCCACTTCATATGATTGGCTGTTTCAAAAGACATAAATAGTTGTTGCAATCTTGCCTTTAAGGGGAACCACTGTAGGATCTTTGCAGGTTTTTTTTTTTTTTTCCTTGGAGAAAGCATAGTACTTTGTTGACCTTTAGACTCATTACTTTTCCATCTTAAACGGTTATAGTTCGGACAAGCTTCAAGATTGGCATTCTCCTTCCAATATAAAATACAATCTTTAGGACAAGCATGAATCTTCTCATAGCTCCACCCCAAATCCTTAATAATCTTCCTAGCCTCATAACAATCTTTTGGCAACTTAGCATTTGAAGGAAGAAAATCAAGCAAAAATTGCAGCAACATGGTAAATGATTTGTTGGTCCAACCATGAAGACACTTCATGTGGTACAAATGCACAATGGCTGACAATTTGCTAAAATGCTTACAACCTTCATAACAAGGTTGATTAGCATTTTCAAGCAATTTCATAAATCGAAGTGCATCTTCATCAGGACCTTCTGTAGGACCTTTTGTGGGTTGTTGCATAATAGGGACTTCTTCCATTGGTCTAGACGCCATATCTTGTATGGGGAACATGCAACATGTCACAAAGATCGGCATACTCTATCAGGTTTTATTGGATGTGACTATTAGGAATTTCATAAGAAGTTTGTGCAGATGATGATTCCCCATTAAAAACCTAAGGGTTATAACCCCTACAAATCCCTTTGACACGAAGTGAGCCCGTACGACATCTATAGGCCACTGATTTGTATGCACACATTGTTTACATGGACATGAAATCGTTCCATCCAGGTGTGCATGGTTAGATGCAAAATTCAGAAACTATTGGACTCCATCTAAATATTCTCGCGACCTTCTATTCGTAAGTTCATCCAACTCCTATCCATTGCTATAAAGTGGTTTACAAGAAATACCTATAATGTCATTTCATGAAAGCACAAAGCAAGAGTTAACACACATTTCATTTACACAATTTCACTTTAATTTAAGAAACAAATCATTTTTAATCATTCACTTTCAGTTATGTTCCTAACAAAACAATGAATTTATACGCATAGAGAAGTTATCGATACATTTCGTAACTATAACATCATTACTAGCAATAGCCTAAAATGAATTAATCAAATAAAAAAAACTCAACAAGAATCATCCAGTATTACACAAAAGAGTCAACACTCCCAATATCAAATAAAACCAACTTATTACTCCATGCAAGCCACCTGCTTGCCTCAATTCAACAACCCACCACAACCAGAGAGAGAGAGAGAGAGAGAGAGAGAGAGAGAGAGCACCTTAATTATTTCACCAATAGGGATTGAGATCTTGTATTTTCCCAATAGTACTACTACACTTTGCTCTTCTATATATGTCACCACTCGCCTGTAAAAAGCAAAGGAGACTTGACAATGACAAGACACTGTATAGATATCATATGATAGAATAGTGATTAATGACATAATCTGAGAAAGTTGAAGACTTGAGAAAAGATGCACATGGGAATGGAGTCCCGTATAGTGAATTCATTGCAAATTAAAATACTTAAACATGTTACTTAACTAGTTGATATTATAGTGAACAATATATTCTAAACACAAGTAAAAGACTTTGTAACGCAAATCCTAGTTCTACATTTACTTTAGGAAGAGGAGAAAAGTTGGAAGACAGATTTACTAGATTTACTTCAATATTTATTTAGAGATATAAGTACATTAAAGAAAAAGAACTTAGACTTAACCACAACAGAGTTTTGATTTGAAGAAAACTGTTAGCTAAAACAACTACCATTACACTTATTAAGAAAACCACATTTTGAACAAAAGAAAAACCAAATCCAACTCCTCAAAATTCCATCTAGCAAGCTTATGATTTTAGCAAATGCAAAATAATTGAGGTAATGAGAAATACTGTTTTCATGCTGTACACTTTTAGACCCTTTAAATACAAACAGATTAACCTAGTTGTTTAGCCAAGTGATTAACTTAGGTAAATTATTCAAATCTAGGTTAACATAAGTAAATCATATCATTGAAATAGTGCGAAAAATAAAGAACACAACGATATGATAACCTAGGAAAACCAAATCAGTAAAAAAACTGGGGAGGATTTAACCTAGCTATCCTCAAGATAAAACAGATCCACTATGAAAGAATTGAAGTTTTACAATAGTGACTTAGACCACTAACATCCTATTGCTACCTCGAGTAGAAAATTTACTACTACAACCATATGACAGCTCCAAGTCTATGGATTACTTCTTTTTTGGATTTACAGCAACCACAAGTACTCCCATTTGTGTTCTCTTTAAGCTCTTTGTGCAGCAACTGAAACAATCACTAAGCTTTTGACATCAATCTTGATCTTGATAACCCTAAGTATGTATGAAGGTAAACACTTTTAGATCTCACAAGAGATTCATACATATAGCATATCAACAACCTCTAAAACGTGGCTAGGTTGTTTTTTTTTTTTTTTTTTTTTTTTTTTTTTTTTTTTTTTTTTTTTTTTTTTTTTAATACTAGAAGCAAAATATAAAACCCTACATGTCATATGAGCTTGGGCTGAGTTGGAAAATTTTGTAGAAAAACAATCTGCACGTGCTTCGATCGATCGAGTCTAATTTTCGATCGATCGAGCTTTGCAGATTTACACAATAAATCCTGTAGTATACTCGATTCCAACGTTACACATAAACACACTTTGTGCAGTCTAAATCTAGACTAAATGTTTTGATCATGGTTTGCCAACATTACACATTGAAGTTCTAAAACATTAGTTCCTAATTCCTTAGAACCTAACAAATTCCTCCTTTGGCAATCCGTGACAAAACACATACCAAAACAAAATGTTCAAAGTTACAAAACAGCCCATTACAATAAAATGCCCAAAACATTTCAACTTAATTTCTATCTATCAGTTGCAAGTGTAGATAGCAGCACGACTGAATCAACTTGTATATTCCTATAACACTTAACAAACACATAAAACACATGTGTGGAAAATACAAGTAAAAACAAAATAAATTCTTGATTTCACAAAATAGAAAATAAAAGACATATATCATGAATAACCTCATAATATAAATCAATAATCAATGTAGCACATGTGAAACAAGAAACAGAAATAAAGACATAATGTCTCCCCCTGACATATACAACTCATAAGAAAATAAATACATCACAAGAGAAAATAAATACATCACAATAGAAGATAAATACATCACAAGCCAAAAACATATACAAAAAGCTCCTAGATACAATCTAAAGCTCCAAAAACATCAAAACTCCCCCTATCTATCAGAATGTACTTCCCCCTTTTGTCACAAATTGCCAAAGGGCAATCAAGACTCATCATCAAAAGGAGGCCGTAGAGAATGTCTAGAACTCGCCAAATTATCACGCAAAGCCTAAACCTCCGTGAGCACATCCACCAAAATCTATCCTTGAGTCGCCTGAACGGTCATGACAGTCTCCAGCATACTTCGTAAAGAAGCATCGCTCGAGGAAGAAGTTGGTGGAGGATCAATAGCAGTTGTGGGATCGATATACTCCTCAACTGTGGGGTCAGTAGAAGTAGGAGGCTGAGATGCAGCACTTGTAAAAGACTCGACTCGAGGGTGTTTAGAGCTCGCTCTCATTTGAGCAGCTCTCTACCTAAGGAAGGTGGCACCTATGGGAGCATTAATATGGACAGGCTCGGATGTAGGAAAATCCTCTAAACCTAGATGTAACAAAATCCTATGAATAAAAAAAAGGAAAGAAAAGACCATGTTAGAACTACTCCTATGAACCCCAACCAAAGAACGAATGAAGAGGGTAGGAAAACTCATAGGAGCATCAGTCATAAGGGCATACAAAAATGCACATCTCTCAATAGGAATAGTGTGCAAATGAGAGATGGCCCAAAAGGAATGACAAGTAATCCAGAAAAACAGATAGTTAAGCTCTGTAAGCTCATGAGTAGTGATATGAGGATCGGAACCCCATCGAATGGAAGTATCGGTAATGTGAGACATGATCTCATCAAGTGGAGGGTCCTCATCATAAGGATAGACAGTCTGTTGTACCAAAGGTACACCAAGAGCAGAGTCCACTACCTGAGGAGTAATGACATACTCTTCTCCCCTTATCCAACTCTTCACAAACTGAATGTTGGATGAAGTGGAGTGGACAGAGAGGTTTGAGTAGAACTCTTTAATCAAAACAGCCGGAGGGGGATGAGAAATGTCCAAAAGAGGTAACCAACCCTGACTTTCAAAGTTCCTACGTATCTCAGGATCTAAATCATCAAGGATCACCTTACGCTCAGCCCACACCGATCTAAAGATATAGAGTTTCTCAAAATTCTCTTGGTGTTTCTTACTACGAAACCTCTCACTATCAAAAGCTGGAGTAGAGGTGGAGGTGTGGTTGTCCTGTGGGCTCTAGTCTTCCTAATCATGATGCTAAGGATTTGGAAAGGATAGACAAAAAAAAATCAAAGAAAGAAAACAAAGAAAACCCAAGGGCAGATTGCATCAGACAAGGTTAGAGTAAAAAAAAGAAAAGAACAATCTAAATGATGCATGAACAATATAAACACATGATGCATGCTCTAATGCATTGAGAAGAGTTCAATGACACTTTAGAAACCAACAATTGACTTGGACATAGAGTTTTAGTAAAAAACCCAAATTTGAAAATACCCAATTTCAAAATCCAACCAAATTGACCAATTAATCATTATACTAGTTAGATAACAGTATATAATGACTTAATTAACCAATTACACAAGTCAATTTTACCAAATTAAGCCCAATCGAACAAAATCCCCAATTTGATGTAGTTTCAAGCCCAAGAATTTCAAAATTTTCTCAAAACACAAATTCAATCAAATTAAAGCATGGGATTCATGTTTATATCATCTAAGAACAAAAACCTAGTGTTTTAATTTGAAAGAAAACAACTCAAAAATCAAAACCCCAAAATCCAATAGGTCTGAAAATTACACCTAAAATCATGAAATATGTGAATAAAAAAAAAAGAAGGGGTAAAAAGTACATACCGGCACTTGAAGACAAAATCCTTTGAGAAAAATTAGGAAGAAAACAACAAAAAAAGGTTTGAGGTGGATCGGTCGAAGAGAGAGAGAGAGAGAGAGAGAGAGAGAGAGAGAGAGAGAGAGAGAGAGAGAGCAAAAAGCTTTTTGAAAAGTTGAATAAAGTGCAGAACACGTCAAAGAAAAAGCTTTTTAAAAAACCTTTAGACCGAATTTTGATCGGTCGAAAATTAGGTTTGATCGATTGAAAATCAATTTCGATTGATCTAGCACTAATCGAGCACTAATCGAGCTAGACAGATTGTAACCTAAATTTTTATCGCATTTTCGATTGGTCGAGCAACAGGTTCGATCGATCGAAAATTTGGAAAAAATAGTTTTTTGAAAAAAGGAGCATTTTAATGTAGAAACTCCTCAAAGCACATTGTTTTATGAATGAAATGCATGAGTATGACATGAAAAGTTTTTCAAAAACTCTTGAATTGAACCCAGATCTTCCAAAAACAAGTTTTTGAATCAAATTGCCCTCAAAGCTCAAACATTAAAACATATTTTGCATCAAAATCAAGGAAATTTTAATCTTGGATGGCCACAACAAATTCACACACAGTATAATGTACCAAGTTTAATAAAGAATAACTTATATAGTGTGTGCAATTAGAATAACTTGAAATACATGTGAGGTGATAAGTAGATAGAGATTGATCACAATTTCTACAAAATTCATCACATAAGTTTGAAAGTGACTATCACCTAAAGAGTTACATCATATAACTCCCACATCTCTTAGAAAACAAGCTTGCAATCATGTAAGTTTCTTAATTTGCCTCATAATGTACACACCAATTTTATTTGATTTGAAACTTATTAAGATAGCCAAGATAATGTACACACCAATTTTATTTCAATTTGAATTTTATTATAAGTCGAGGCTATACCTTATGTTCTTTTTGTGCATGTGCTACACTTTCTCGAGCACAAAATCATATGATATGCACTAAGGTGTTCATGATTGACTAGTAAACAATGGTGAGATGGTTATTTATGCCTTTCTCTTAGAATTTTTTAGTCCTTACAATCAAAAGCATGTGACTTCAAGATCAAGATCATGTGATAAAAAACTATAAACAATTCCCACACAACATGCACTACAAAGCTCAAACTAGTAAAGTACAATAAAATAAACCCATCTAAGCTAAACAAGGTACATAAACATGTTACGTAAAGATAATATGGTCAACCTTGATTTCAAATCCAAGAAAAATAATGCAAAACACATTTGTCTTTCCTTCTTTTATTTTTATTTTTGAAAATAATAACAAAAACATCCTAGTATGAAATGCTTGAATGTTATGCAATGCAAATCCTAGAGACAAAGAAAACAAAAAAAACAACAAAGAAGAATGGTTACAAAGAGTAGAGAGATGAAGCACAAGGACCATGTCAGAAAGACTCAATTAGATTGAGCTTTTTGCATCCAAAACTTTTTAGATGCAACTCTTGCATTGGAGTTATTATTCATATTAGAATGCTGAGTAACTCCAGGATTGGAATAAAGGTTTAAAGCCTTTACCAATTCACCAATAAGTACCATGAGATCTTGTGCTTGAGGCACAAGTATTTTTGACTTATTTGCTCGCTTAGCAGTTTGCAAATTAAATAATTTGGACGAATATGCCTAGACTTTCCACAAAAATGAAAACCCACATAGGTCTATCATGCAACTTGTCTTTAAAAGGGTTAGGAGTCTTAGGTTTAGACTCTTTGAGATCAACCCTAATCTTCCTAGGAGGTGTGACTTCTGCTGGTTTGACAATCTCACTCACGGGAGGCTTAGAAGAAGAAAGAAGAAGAAACAAAGTTTGTGGAATGATTCTTAGGCACAAATTGTTTCTTCAAAACCTAGACTAGTTTTGTCTAAGGGAGACTTCTGAATACTCAACATGTGTTCAAGTTTATAACTAGTAGACCTATTTGTTTGTTCTCTAGCAATAAATAATTCAAGTTCCAAATTTTTAACTTTATCTAGCAACAACATGTTCTCAGTCTTCACCTTATTAAACAATTCATTAGCATCAAACAATTTCAAGAGAAAAATTTTCTTATCAAGTTCAAGAGAAGCAATTTTTTGTAAACCTAAATCAACATTCATAGCATTCTTTGCAGCAACCTTGCAAAGCTTATTATAGGCTTCTTGTAAATCAGCATTCTCAGAGAGTTCCCCATCAGAAGGATTCTCATCAACCACAACACTTTCATCAACTACAGCAGTAGCTGTGAAAGCAATGATGTTTCCATCCTCATCATTACCAGACTCATGATCAGATACTTCATTATCACTAAGGGTTACAGCCATAGCTTTACCTTTTGATTTCAAGAATGTAGGACATTTTGACTTCACATGACCATACTCTTGACATCCAAAACATTGTTGACCCATAGAATTATTAGAGGTTTGACCTACTTTCTCTTTAGGTTTTTCAATATTGTTTACTTTAGTGGGATCATTCCTCCTAAAATTTCTAGGTTCGGCATTGTTCCTCTTAACCTTCTGTTATTGTTCTTAAGAAAATTTCTAAAGTTTTTGGCAAGATAAGCAATCTTTGTAGCAGAGAGTTCATCATCAAATCCATTCCCTTCAACATCATCAACTGACTTAAGAGCCATTGATTTAGATTTGTTTGTCTTGGGTAGGTCTAACTCATAGGACTGGAGAGATCCTACAAGTTCATTAACAGGGATGGAGTCCACATCCTTGCTTTCAGTAATGACAGTCACTTTAGATCTAAAGCCCTCAGTCAAAGATTTAAGTATCTTCCTAACAATCTTAGGTTGATCATAGATTTCACCCAAATTATAAGTAGAATTAACAATATCATTGAGCTTAGCATAGAATTTATCAAAACTTTCATCAACAAACATTTTAATACTTTCAAATCTAGTTGTTAATTGCTGCAATTTATTGATCTTAATTGCCTTTATGCCTTCATGCACAGTTTAGAGAATATTCCAAGCAGTATGAGCAACCTCAACATTTGAGATCCTTTTGAATTCCTCCATAGAAACAGCATTAAAAATAGCATTCATGGCTTTGCTATTAAAAGCAGTTGCTTCTTTTTGAGAAGTTTGCCACTCATTCACAGGAGTAGTTGCTTCTCCCATCCGTATTCAACGAAATTCCAAACTCTTTCATCAATAGATTTCAAGAATGCTTTCATCCTTACTTTCCAGTAGGTATAGTTGTTCCCATCAAAATGAGGTGGGATCACAAGAGAGTGACCGTATTCTATGACAACAGGGGTCAAGGATCAACTCTTAGATCAAAGGATCTAAATGCTAGAGCTAACTCGTTCTAATAACACTTGTATGTTTTTAGACCCCTTAAATACAAACAGATTAACCTAATTGTTTATCCAAGTGATTAACTTAGGTAAATTATTCAAATCTAGGTTAACACAAGTAAATCATATCATTGAAACAATATAGAAAATAAAGAACACAACGATTTGATAACCCAAGAAAAACAAATCGGTAAAAAACCTGGGGAGAATTTAACCTAGCTATCCTCAAGGTAAAACAAATCTACTATAAAAGAATTGAAGTTTTACAATAGCGACTTAGACCACTAACATCCTATTGCTACCTCTAGTAGAAAACTTCCTACCACGACCACGTGACAGATCTGAGTCCACGGACTACTTCTTTCTTGGATTCACAGCAACCATAAGTACTCCCACTTGTGTTCTCTTTAAACTCTTTATGCTGCAACTGAAATGATTACCAAGCTCTTGACATCAATCTTGATCTTGATAACCTTAAGTATGTATGAAGGCAAACACCTCTAGATCTCACAAGAGATTCATACACACAGCATATCAGCAACCTCTAAAATATGGTTAGGGTTTTTCTTTTTATACTAGAAGCAAAACATAAAACCCTACACATCATATAGGCTTGGGCTGAGTTGAAAAATTCTATAGAAAAACAATCTGCACGAGCTTCGATCGCTCGAGTCTAATTTTTGATTGATCGAGCTTTGCAGATTTACACAATAAATCCTGCAATATACTCGATTCTAATGTTACACATAAACATACTTTGAGCAGTCTAAATCTAGACTTAATGTTTTGATCATGGTTTGCCAACATTACATATTGAAGTTCTAATACATTTGTTCCTAATTCCTTAGAACCTAACACATGTGTACCAAGTAATAGAAGTTTCTGGATATGCTTTTCAGCTTTAACTTCTTACTTAATTCTCTTTCCAAGTAATAGAAGACACACCCGTCAAGCTTGGCTAGAAGTCAAAAGAAACCAAAAAAAAAAAAAAAAAAAAAGATTTTAGGACATCAGGACTACTTGAGGAAATCGTTAAATCAAAAAACTTGTATATATTTTTATCCAATTTGTTATATAATGATAGCTCAAGTGAGATCACAAGTCACGATACAATCAGCCAGCTATATAGTGTGATATTTTTATCTAACTTGTAACAAGATTGTAAAAGTGAGATTATAGAATATGGGATGAATCACCAAACACATAGTCAAGTTTCATAAGAAACACTACCAATTAAGACAACATAGATAGGCACCACTACAACCAAAAGATTATAAATTTAAAACAAATTGGTTCACTTAGCATAAGAAAATGAACTTTCTTCTATTCCATATAGTCAAAATCAAATTCACAAGAAACACAATCCCAAATGCTATAACCCCATATACAATCAAACCCAAAAATCTTTTTTCATTTTTTTTTTTTTTAAATCATATACAACCTCAAAATGGGTACCTAGGATTTTGGCAAACCAAGTTAGATTTCGTGGGTTTCTTAGCATCAAAATATTGCAAATCTCAAACGGCACCAAGAAGAAGAAGATAGATGCATACCTGAAGAAGAAGAGGCTGACTCTAACTCTATCCATGACTCAGATTCTGCAAATGCACAATATATGTCACAAAGAGTCAATACACCTAATAAAAAAACACTTAATTACTCTACATTTTCTGCATTGCCTCATCAACCAGGAACCACCAATATATCTACTGCTCTTCTTATGAAAGAAACCGCACATATATCTACCGCTTTTCCTTATGAAAGGAAAAAATATTTCTAATGGAAATTGAATTGCCTCATTGTATTATAAATAAATGTGCAAACCTATCACACTAATAGAGTCACAGAAAAATGTTTCACACTATCACACATATAATCTAAGAAGCACAGACATTGACACAGGTATGTGTACGACACGACGACATAAGCAACTTTTGGAAAAATTATAACATGAAACAGCCGATTTGACACCGGTATACCATGAGTACGACATGGGGACAACACCCTAAATGAAGTGTCCTTGCTTCCTATCATATAATGGTGAAATTCTGAAATTGTTGGCATTTCACAAGACCCTCAAAAACTTATCCCCAAACTGTCAATACTACAAATGTCTCCAAGGCCCCATAAATGAAGAACTCTCACTGTTACTTTATGTAAGACACAATTGTTTTAATCCTAATGTCAACCAAACAACCAAACATCAACACTGGTTGAGTATTATTTACAAATAGTTGCACAAGGAGACAGAACCCCAAATCCCACATATAAACACTAACTACCAAAGAATTAGCAAAAAACTACCAAACTAAGGACACCAACTAAATTGAACCCAAAAAAGACCAAAACTTTATCAACCTTTAACATCATTAGCAACCACAAATACAGAAAATACTAAGAAATAAAGGATTAGCCACAACAAGTGAATAACATAAAATAGTGACATATGTTCCTAACAAGTGCGTTTTGTCAAGAAAATACAAAAAATAGTGACATATAGAAAATACTAAGAAACATTGGTTGAGTAAAGTGCATTTTGTCAATAGATTAGCCAATTACATAAAATAGTGACATATAGAAAATACTAAGAAACATTGGTTGAGTAAAGTGCGTTTTGTCAAAGGTTTAGCCAATTACATAAAATAGTGACATATGTTTCTAACAAGTGAATCACATATGTCCTAACATAAATTAACCAAAAACACAATAATTTAAACAAAACCAGCACATACTTGATCAATTCGCTCTTTCTTAATAGCCAATCTTAATAGTTTCGTCAAACTTCTTTGTGGCACTAGCCTGAAAAATAACCAGAAACATCACAAAGATTAAAGCAATAATGTTTTTTTTTTAATGAATTAAAATGCAACACTTATGATCAGATTAGTTGCAACAATTATCAAATATTCTCAAAAAACCAAATACAAGAGGAATCCCAAAAAAAATTACTCCTAACTAGCGTTTCCTACATTTTTGAAATGAAAAAAAGATTAGAAGCTTATTGTGGGATGGAACCGAGAGAGAGGGAGAGTACCTTTGGATTGGGAGATGGATGTAGAAGTAGGATTCCTTGCACAATAAGTACAGATCAATCAACAAAAAAAAAAAAAAAAAAAAGGAAAAAGAAAAAAAGAAAAACCTTACGGATCAGAATGATGTTGGCGACGGAGGGTGGTTTTGTCGAGCTCTGGGATGGAGTGGAGGGTGGAGATGTTGGTGGCGGAGCGAAGCGGAGCTTGGCGAGGATTTGGGATTGAGAGTTTGGAGAGAGTGAGAGTGAGAATAATAAGTGGGAAAAGTGAAAACCTAAGAGGGAAGATGAAAATAACAGAGAGAAATTTTGGGGCTAGAAATTTAAAGGTTTATAGCGGCGGTCTAACCCGCCATTATAACTAAGGAAAAACGCTGCAAAAAGGAGTCCCTATTGCGGCAGTCATACAAAATGCTGCTATAGCTCACATATTGTGGCGTTTTTCTCTACTGCCGCTATAGCATCTGTGCAAAATGGTGTATTTATTGCGGCGGGTTTCAGGAGTGTTGCTATATCTACGTTACTGTCTCTAAAACATATATATGATGGTGGTTTTATGTCCAGCCGCTGTAGGATGTCCCAAAAGACTATACCTATAGTAGCGGTCCCAAAAAAAGCTGCAATAGGCGACATATAGCAGCATTTTTTTGCACTTGCCACAAAAAAACCGCCGCAATAGTCCAGTTTTTTTTTGTAGTGATATCAAAATCAATGATAGTTACCAAAAAAAATTACATAAACCAATAAACAGCTCCTATAAGTTTCCTTTATCAATAGCATTTAGAACATGCAATTTCCCTAACAAACACATCACTCCCCTTCACATTTACAACAACATTATCCCCCATTTTTTTTTCACGAATGACAAGGGATACTAAATTGTTGGCAGCCATAGGGAATTGGCTCTCTAGGCGAGTCAACTAAGTGCAGATATCAACCACATCATTAACAAGGGCATGCTGGGTCACCAAAAGCTCATGCAAACAATCCATACCAAGAATGGACGAAGCAGCTCAAGATGATGATCATCTGCTTCAGCATCATCATTATCTTCGGAATCATCATTGCAGTGTTCACCTTTTTACCTTGTTCAAGAACACCGCAGTTTTTCTATCAAGCATAAGGGTATTTTTAACATACAGTTGTGAGAGTGCACGCATATAAGCCTTTCTCTTTAGAGTTTCTAGTGAATGGCTAGATATAATGCAAAGACATACTAGTTAAAACGTCGATTGCCTACCAGATACACACACTTGCGGCAAAACTTAGCTCAACTAATTAGTGCATATAGATTTAAGGCTAAGGTACAAATAGCACACGTGATAGGCCAAGAATGTATTGACCTCTTTTGATGAATTAATTGATTAATTAGCCAAGTTTATTAATTAATCAAATTAACATGCAATGTACATGGCAGCACAAACAAATCACCAATTAAAATAAGTATGCAGTGGAAAATAAATTGACATGGTGATTTGTTTACGAATGGGGAAAACCTACATGGCAAAAATCCCACTGGGTGATTTTAAGGTCACCATTCCCGAGAATCCACTATTATCAAAACAAGCGGTTACAAGTAAAGGAATCCTAGTATCTTATACCAACCTACAGTTGAACCCTTACCCCAATACCCAATTGAACTTGTTCTGTAGTGACAATCTCTCCTTGTAATGCACGGTTCCCAGTACGTGAATAACCAATTGCGCGGATCCCAGTACGTGACTTCAATCACCAACTAGAGAAGGTTGTTGATTGCAAATTTCTTCAGTTCATCACACGATGAAGATCAAGAAGCTCCTTGGTTACAAAACCCTACGGTGCAGAAACACAGCAGCTTCTTCACAAGAAAGTTGAACTAGGGCAAATTCTATCTCCGGTCACAATTTACTTGAACAAACTTTGCTTAACACTTGTGCAACTTACTCCACCTTTGACGACTCTTAAAATAATCCTTTTATATGTCTAGGGTTGTGAGAAAAGAAAGCCCAAATATACAATTATGGATTGGAGTCAAAACAGACCTGAAACTTTGTTTTTCATAAACCTCGACAGATGCCTATCTGTTGAGTTGCTGTCGAGCCATGGGATAGAACAGCTCTTCAAGGCTTGATAGATGGCTAGCTGTCGAGTTTTAATGAACAACACTTTCTGCACTTGAATCTTGGATAGACTTTCATGGCTTTAACACTTGAACTTGAAATGAGGTTTCTTGAAACATTAAACATATCTTAAATCTACCAAAATACAGGTAAAGTGCGTTTTGTTAAAGGATTAGCCAATTACATAAAATAGTGACATATGTTCCTAACAAGTGAATCACATATGTCCTAACAGTACGGATTTAGTGTACTTTGGCCACACAAGGTTACAAGTAGTGTATACACACACTTTCTTTTTGGATACTTAAATTTTCATTCTTCTGTTATTTTTATTTTGACTTATAAATATATAAATAATAAAAAAAAAAAAAAACTACCAAACCAAGTTAAACTAAAGGAGAAAATCAAATAAACAAATGAAATAAAATGCCAAACCGCGTAAACTAATATACACCGACTCTTAGTATGAAAAATTTAGAATGATGTGTAACCTAGAGAGTCAAGAAAAGAATACATCCAACAACAAAAGAGAAGTCCTAAAAAAGAGACATGAAAAACAATATTTAATTTTTGGAATCATTCTTCACCCACATAACATGAGTCTTGGGTTGTGAAGTTGAAGAGGTTTTGGTCCTAGAGCGTTTACAGATGGATTGAAAAGAAAATGCATTCCCCTAAATTGAGGGAAAAATAAAAAACACTCGCCAAGCAAAGGCACAGGGTCTTGTGCCTTGGTCTTAGACACTTTCCTAATCGCTTGTTACTTAACAATTTGGATAAGTACGTATTTCAATTTTCAAGTAGCACCACAATGGTGACAAAAATAAGAAGATTGAAGGACATTACGCTTCCTAGGTGGTGGTCAAAAGTAGTTTGCGAGTTATGATCTGTACCTATGGGATTTTTTTGCCTTTGTCTTTTGAATCTCTGTGCATCCTATCCAGTCTAATAAAAACTAGGCTTCTAAGAACTTAAGATTTTATTAAGATTAACACTAGACATTCTCTCTAATTGAGTTCTATCTTGGCCTAACTCACATTCTAGGCCCTTCATTTTCTCTTATAAAGAAGCTTTCTCAAACTTAAAACACTTCCACCAACTTGGTGACTTCATCTAGCTTCGTTTCAGGCTCCTCCTTTTCAACCTCCACCTTGTTTAGCATCTTAAGGGCTGAAAATTCTTAGATACTCCTAGAGCACGAAGAAATGGTGCTCTCTCTTTTCACATTCATGGTGGATCCTATCATGAATTTAATGAGTAGACCCTACCATGAATGTAAGAGAAGGGAGTACAATTCTCCGTTCTCTGAGAGTATCTAAGAAAATTTCTCCTTAAGGGCTAATCTAGAGGTCATTCGAACTTTGACACACTCTTTATAGAGTTTGTTATAGGCTTCTTGCAGGAGTGAGATCCTCACTTATTCATCCTTAGATGAGCTACTATGCTGATCACACTCACTCACTACCTTATCATTACCAACTCAGACAACAAAAGCTATAAACTTTCCTCAATCACCCTCTGAATCTCTGACTAGCTAATGCTCTCAGACTCATTAGCACCTCAGGTGACATTCATAGACTTAGGATGGGTTTGGATTGCATTGAAAAGCTGCGTTTAGGCGTTTGGCCTTTTTTTGTGTGGGTCCCGTGCATTGTTCACAGGACCTACAAGTATGAATTTCAGTAAATTTTTCTTTAAAATTGGGTCCCAGACACTATTCACACATTTAAAAATTATTTTACTACAGTGTTTTCAGTTTTCAGCAATAAGCGGTATCCAAACAGATCCTTATTACATTGACCTTTTAAAAAGGCATATGACCATACCCTGAACATTCATGACACTGAACAAGCATTCTTTTCTTTCTTAGCCTTAAACTTCTCTCTAGACTCTTTCTCTGGTGGATAAAAAATTTTCCAGGTTTTATACTTGATTTAAATTTTTTTTAAAATTGTTTAATAGGATAAGCTATTTCTTCACCATTCATTTTATCATAAGAGGAATCAGTATCCTCTTCTTTGATAGTTTTGAGGCCATTTATATCATTTGGGTCATATTAAAGAAGTGTATCATCTTGGATGTCGTTTATATCATAAAAAATATTCATGTTTTAAGAGGGATATTAAAATTTTTGGGAAAGCCAAGCCCTCAGGGCCAGTGGATTATCTTAATTTAAGAATTAAAAAAAAGAAGTAATACTTAGGTACTCTTAGAGTATAGAAAATGATGCTCATTCTTCTCACATTTGTGGTGGTCATATTCATGGTAGTGTTAATTTATTAAATTTATAATAAAGTTTAACATGAATGTGAGAGAAGCGAGAATCATTTATTAATTCTTCGGGAGTACTTAAGAATTTCAAAAAATAAAAAAGAGGGGTCCGTCAAGTCAAAACAGATAACTTAGAAAAATGAAGTGGTTGATATCAGCTGAAACCAAAATCTCAGCAAAAAGCTCCCATCAAGATCAAGTTCCTATATTTAGAAATTGGAAAAGAAATCTCATTGGCCCCACTTGGAAAATTGTACCATATTGATGAGAGAGGAATTATTAAGAGGTAATAAGGACCCATCAAATTGCAAACAAAGCAAATAAATATATGGCAAAATTGTTTTCTCCCCCACCTGAAAATTAATGTATATTCAATCTTACACAGAGGTCCCATGGGCCAGGTGATCCCTCGCCGAAACCTTTTGCTCATTTTGGATAAGAACGAACATCTTTGGTTCGGATGTGTTCACTCCAAGCACCGTCTATCTCATGCTTTAAATGCTCAAATTATTTTGCATAACAAAATTTCCTTTTATAGTAAAAGGATAAGGTCCACGCTAACAATGGGACTTAGAAAGGTGGCTGATTACAAAGTTTAGTTCCTTCCAAGCCCATAATATTCCTTATCGTCATTCTTTCCATTTTTTTTTTTTTTTCTTTCTTTCTTTTTTTGGAGAAAGTTACCGTTATTCTTTCTATTTATTATATTTGAAAACAGTTGCATACAATATCTCTCTTAAGGAAAATTATTATGTACTATCGGAGTACCATAAATGTGTACTCCCTCCTCTCACATGAATAGTGAGTCCCACTACTTAAATTCATGGTGGTACCCACCATTCTTGTGAGGAGAGAGTATGCATTTATGGTACTCTGGGAATACCTAATAATTTTTCCTCTTTTAGAGTCCGTTTGGGAGTTTATAAAGGAATGGAATGGAATGGAATGATCATTAAGGAATGGAATGGAATGGATTTAGTAGGGAATGGAATGAAATGGAATGTGATTTAAAAATCTTGTTTGGATGTTATAAAATAAAGGAATGGAATGGAATGGAAAGTAAGTAACACCGTTTGGGAGTGACATTGGAAGGAATTGAATGAAATCATTTTATAAAAACATTATTATTATACCCCTCATTTTAAAGAACATAAAAAATAATCAATGAAAACTTATAATTGCTTTGAAATGCTTAGTATTTAGTGGATGATGTCAAACTAGTTAGCCACAATTGGGTCTGTGTTAGATTATTGAATTACAATATTGTTTTGTCCAGGTGAATAGATTATATCACGCTAATCAATAATTTAACAGATGGAGATAATGGCATGAAAAATTAACAATAGTACAATTTCTTTATTTCAATTTGCAATTTTTTTTAGGGGCTGCTAGTTTTAGATTGGATCTTTTTTGGCTGGTATGCTTTACAATGGATTTGATAATTTAATACATCTCCATCTCCCAATTTCATTAAGGAAAAAAAAATTATTGTAGCTAAAAAACAAGTTATGTATATTTCTATGTTGTAAAGCAATTCACGCATCACATATTTATTCTCAACAAAATAAATATTGTCTAACAATGCAAACAAATATCTTTAAAAAAAAAAAAACTCCGGTAATGAGTCATGCGAAAACAAAACAAAATAACATAATCCATTCCAAAACTAAGGTTGGCCAAAATATCCCACACTTTTTTTAATTTTTAGGCCTAGACATCAGTGTCAATAAGACACATTTAAGCTCATGATCTGGGCAACCAAAGAACATCTCTTTATATGTTGGATTTTCCATCAAAAATATGTAGGCCTCAGGCATAAAAAAATTTATATTAACAATAATCTACTCCAACTTATTAAAGTTCTAAACTACTATTATTTTAATTAAAATACTTTTCATTTTATTTTATTCTCATTTTATATTTTTTTTTTACTCTTGTTTTTTTCTTAACCACACACCTGTCCTTGTACACTAGCTTTAACATCTTAATAAATTGTAAACAAATGCATAAAATATATTATGTATATATTTTGTTTAGACAGAAAGGGAATTGACGTTGATAAATTATAACATAGATTGATGGATAGAAAAGGGAACTATCTTGGTCTGATATTGGTTTTGTTATTTGCATTGCAAGAATTCTGTTGTGATTTCATAAATAAGTAGTGGGCAATAAATTTGTTTGAATTATTTTTGGCTAAGAATATATTCAATGAAATGCCTTGATTTGAATTTGGGCAGAGTCATGTTACTCGGTCCTAGGCTGAATCATTTTCATGTTCAGCATTAATAGTAAAAAAATAAATTTCTATGCTAACTCAGTGTATGATTTTCTGCAACAGTGCATTACTTTCTAATTTCTTCTCATTTAATTTTTTTTTTTACTCTTGCTTTTTTCTTAACCACACACCTGTCTTTTGTCTAAACTTGTACACTAGCTTTTGTAGACATTTCCTCTTAACCATACACATGGTGAAGCCTTGGAGCTATTAACTAATTGAATGGTTGACTTAAAACTGCAAGTGTACGTAACACACCACTTGCTTCGTAAATAACAGAAGAATCAAAGAGGAAACAGAGTAAAAAGCAAACTTGAGTTCTCTAGCAGTTCTTAGTTTCAAATTCACAGCAGTTCTACAGCATTTTTCCAACAATTCTCACTTTCAAATTTCTAAATACAATTTTTTTTTTAGCTGTACAGGTAACAGCAGTTTTCGTTTCTTTTCACTTTCAAGGTTTTTAGTTGTACAGAATGTAGTTTGTTTTGGTTTTTAGGTGTACAAAAACACTATATATCACTCTCATGAATCACTAGCAAATAGTTCATAAAAAAAGGACTAGCAAACAACTGAAAAGAAAAAGAAAAAGATAGACATACTTGGTTTGAGCAATATCTGAAAATTGCGGCAGACCAAAAAAAAAAAAAAAAAGACCAGCGGCAGCAGCTTCACTTTGTAGAGGATGGACAATATTGTGCAAGAATTATAGCTTTATTTTTCTTATGGCTGAATGAGAAAAAAAGGTTGATATTAAAGGGGCATTTTAGGAATTTTAACAAAAATTTCATTAAACCTAAATTCATTCCCTCCCATTCCTCCCAATTTTGAGGGGAACAAAAATTTGAGATTTTGAGGGAAAAGGGAGGAATGAGCATTCCCTCCTAACCATTCCATTCCCTCCCACTTAAACTCCCAAACGAGGGAATGGATATTCCATTCCCTCCGTTAAAACTCCCAAACAAGAGGAGGGAAGAATGTTCTAAAAATATTCATTTTATTCCATTCCATTCCCTCCTTCCAAACGGAGCCAAGAGCATCCATAGTAATGGAGCTATATTTTTAGCTATTTGGCATCACAAAAAGCTACTTTATTTATTTTACTTACTCATTTTACAAAACATCTAGCAGCAGTGGATCTATTTTAGCTTTCAACACAATAAAATAATATATCTACTATAATAAAATAATACATCCCACTAAAAAAAAAACACCACAAACCTATCAAAGGCACAATCCACAACCATTGCCAACCAAGAACAACCACCCATAACCACCTAACAACAACTAGCAAGCCAAGAACAAACACCCACAACCGTTGCCAAAAATCCAAATTAGCCAAAAACTACTACACAAATCAACCATCAACATAGAGACGGAGAAACCCACAAAACCATCAACCACAAAACTAGTGATGGACCTATCATGGGCCTGGGGGGGGAGGGGGGGCATGGCTCCCCTCAATTTTTGAAAAAATATATATTAGTATAGAAATTTACAAAAAATTTTAGATCTTGACCCTTAATATTTATTCTTGGCCCCCTCCCACAAAAGTTTTACAAATTGACAAATGAAAACCAAAAAAAAAATTTAATTGACCGTTCCTTTTGTCCAGTTGTACTAAGAATATATACCAAGATAAACCTTTAGGTAAACTAAAACACTAGCAAACAATTCATAAATCTACAAAATAATAAAAACCTTTAGACAAACCCAAATTATCAACAAACAAATAAAATATTTGGTCTATAACAACAACAAAATACTAATAAATAATTACAAATCACAAATCCCTAACCAAATAAATTACAAACGCTCCAACCTTCTTCCTTGGGTCCATTGGTGACTCCACAATTGGCTAAGGTATGGTTTCTTGATTTGTAGATTATGAGAAAGTATAGTTTTTTTAAAAAAAAAAGAAAAGAAAAAAGAAAAACCAATAATGATATTGTCACCTTGCCTTCTCTAGCATTGATATCCCAATTTCTAAAATCCTCAAATAAAAGACTTTGGCCACCCCCACCCCCCCTAGTTCGAGTCCTGGTTCCGTCCCTACACGAAACCAAAGAAACCCAGCCACCATTCATCAACCATCAACAAAATCAAAACCCATTTATCAAAATAAAAATAGAACCCATCAACATAAAACCCAGTCACGACGACAATGCCATTTTGTCAATCATGGCAACAAAATCAAAACCTAGCATCGGCGATCATGTGTCTTGGTGTTTGAGACAGAGAAAGATTGAGAGACAGAGTAGAGGAAAAATGAGATAGCAGAGAGATAGGGGTGGAGAACGAAAAGATCAATCGGCATTGTCGGCGTTGGGCAGGGGCTTGGGTTGGCGGCGAGTGGAGCAATTGAACCTTGCAACGAGAAGAAATGAAGAGTGTGAGGACCGACTGAGGGGAGAGAGAAGCAACGGGTAGAAATGGGGAAGGAGGAGAAAGAAAAAAAAATCAAAATATTCTAACCATCAGTGTGAACACAAAATTAAATAATAAATATATATATTTTTCCTTTGAGCTACAGTGCATAACTATCTTTAGCTGTGCACTGTAGCTGAGAAGTTGATTTTTTTGGTTATAGCTCCACTGCTGTAGCTCCTATTTTAAGTATTAGTGATGCTACAAATAGCAATATAGCTATTTAGCACCACTATTGCTAATGCTCTAAATAAACAAAAACCTCACAAGCAGTTGATTCATCCCTTGCAAGAGAGTTTTTACTCCCTAATAGCGTGGGAAAACAATCCTTTCCATTTTAAATAGATTCATTTTATGATTTCAGATTAAATTTATAAATATAAAGGTGCATAAACTGTTTTGTCATTCAAAATTATAAATTACATAGTAGTTTATACATCATTAGATTCATAATATAAAATTTAAAAGGTGTAATAGATGAAATGAAGAGGATCTTATTTCATATGTCAGAGTCTCACACACACATACACACACATATAATAATAATAATAATAAAAAATAAGGAGAACCCATATATTCTTAAAGAGTTTTTACATTCAGAGGCTCTACAAGACACAATCCCCTTTAAAGAAGACAGTATTTCTTCCTTCGATCCCTTCAAACACCTAAAATTAAACCACTCATGTCTATATTCCTAAACATTGGAAAAAAAAAAATAAAAAAAAATAAAGCCACCATGTATATGATACGACCCTCATGCTCCATGGTATGGTGATTGAACACAGTATTTAGAGGAAGCTGGAGAGAATCAGAGAGTTTTTTATGTCCTCATTCCTACTTCTACTTCGACCATGCCTTATAAGCCAATTTGAATATCTTTTACCATGTTTACCATGTGATTACCTTCAGCCTTTTGTAGTATTGTCCATCCAATTTCTAATGCACATTCCTACGAGTAATTATTAACCACAAACTATTCAGCAAAAAAATTATTAACCGCAAATTAACTACGAGTCTACAGTTTTGTATGTTACGGTACGCGCTTATTATGACAAATATATCATAGAAAGGGGGAAAATGAGGTTTTCCCCTTAATTTTTAAACTATACAGCAATTTGTCCCTCTTTTTAAACTATGGAGTGATATGTCCCTATTTTGAAACTTGAATTTTAGAAAATCGAGTTCAGCCTATTGTTGGGGGCTTGTTTTTTTCGTCGCCAATATGATATTTGGGAAGTCAAGACCAAGACTCGACTTTGGGATCGGAATATGGCCCACAGGCTATCGGTGAAGTGTGAAAGGCCCATTTTTGCTCAAAGTTTGGGTTGCATCCAACAAAGAATATAATAAAGCTCCAAAAATATCTTATGCAAGGATAAGTTAGCACAAAGGATGGCCCACCACATTAAGTGTTTAAATAATAGTCCAGCGGTAAAAATAGAAACGTCTAGTGGTAGATGCTTGACAAATTAATTAGTATATTCCTACAATAAAAATTATGCATTTCCTCCGTAGTCAGTAAATATAAAAGTGGGTCTGTTATAATAAATACATAAGAGGAAAAATAGTCCAGTAGTGAATATGACAGACCTCCTGCGTTAACATCTAATTAGTAAATAAATGTGTTTACATGATAAAAATCATATATTTTCCTCATTATTATTAAGTCAACATGAGGGAAAACTTCCATAGTTTCCAAGACATTATGGCCTTCATTATAATAGCAACAAACAAGGATTAAAGGCTTTATAATTACAAGTAAGAGAGGAAAAAATAGGATTAAATGAAGGGAGAGAAAAAGTGTCCATCCAGTGCAGTAAATGCTTAAATAAGATCTCCATGTGCCATATCATGCCCATAATAATGAATATGTGTATAGTAAGTGGTGGGAATTACTTTATGGAAAGTATGAGTGAAAATATGGAAATATGAAAGAGAGATGAAGTGGCGTTTAGCCATTTTCGGGTATGGTGTAAAGAGGGGCTGTTTATGACTATTTTAAGGTGCTGAGATTTTCTGAGAAGATGGAATGGGATGTTTATGGGTAAAGTTTACATGGGTATTTATGGGTCAAAAGCTGATTTATGAACTAAAGGACTGATTTATGAGCTGAAAATAGCATGATGGGTGAGGAATTTTATGAGAACATCTTGTCCCCCTTTGATGAGTTGATGGTAGTTCCTTTTATAGTGAAGCTTAAGGGATTGATTAGCAAAATTTAGTAGGGACCAAGTCTGATAGCAGCAAAATCTCAGAATATCTCTTCTCAAATTTGGCCCAAAATGGTGAGACTTGCTTTTAGAGTGTTTTGCTTATTTGGGTAATGTAGCTGGATGCTGAGATGCTCCTAATCTAGGCATTAAAAGCTGGGATTTGGAGATTAATTTCAACCAATAGGATTAGGGCAAGTATGAGGACTAGAGATCTTGCTTGTTGCAATTAGGATCAGAGCTTAAGAGGGTTGGTTGACACTCCAAGCCAGGTGTCAACCATTGATGCCTTTGCTAGAGCTTCTGTTGGACACCTCCTTATGCCCTCCAAACCACTTTTTCCCTTTTAGGATTCATGGGCTTGGTTCATGAATCAATTGCATACATTTTAATAATAAACTAAACTATTTAGTTGAGGATTTCATGAGCTTGGAAGTTTTGGTTATGGCTTCCTTAAGTTGTGACCAAAACTTGGTGAAGAAGGGTATTTATTACCCATTAGCTTTTAGGTGTTAGCCTAGCTTCTGGTACTGTTCATGTCAGAATTGGTAGTGGTAGAGAAGCTTATGGGACAAATGGCCAGCTCCTAATTTGGTTTGGGAGCTTGGTTTCTTCTTGGGGTGATCTCCAGCGGAAGGCAAAACTGAAGGGAGTTCTCCAATTGGGTTAGTTTGCACATATAGGCTGTTTTGGTTGAAATTTCATGTTGGACTTGGCCCTGAAGGTTGAGTATTTTGGTGGGCCTCTGACTTGGTGGTTCTCTCCACTTGGGCCTATCCTCTTGCTTTCTCATTGTGTGCCTTACAAAATTGACAAAACTACCATATACTACCATGGATTTTTATTTCATCTGGGCTTTAGTTGTTAGTAAAAATGAAATGTATTCATGAGTTTTAATAAATATTTATGATATGTTTTGGGTATTAATTTCCATGGGCTTTAAATAACTACTTGTATAATTTTCTCATAATTTTTGCCTTGGATTATTTTGTAAATGATATTTTCTTTGGGGCTTTTAAATAGTAATCTCAAATGTTTCTTGTGAATAATATTTACCATGGGTCTAAGATAAATAATCATAACTTTCCATGGGCTTTTATATGATGATTGCCATGGGTTTTGAAAATAGATAACTGCCATAGATTTCATGGGCTTGTAATATTATAGTAAGAGGTTGAAGAACTTAAAACATTGTTTATCATTGGACTTTAAGTGAAATACTTACGACATAGTTTTTTGCCAAGTATTAATAACCTTGGGCTTTTGATTGTTAGCTTGGGCTCTTAATAGTGCCAACGTAAATTGGGCTTTTGATATTGCCAATGTGAATTGGGCTTTTAATATTGTAAATGAGAATTGAGCTTTTGATGTGCCAATGCGAATTGGGCTTTTAATATTGCTAATGAGAATTGGGTTTTAAATATTGCCAATAAGAATTGGGTTTTTGATATTGCCTATGTAAATTGGGCTTTTGATGTTGTCAATGAGAATTGGACTTTTGATATTGCCAATGAGAATTGGGTTTTTAATATTGCTAATGAGAATTGGACTTTTGATATTGCCAATGTAAATTGGGCTTTTGATGTTGCCACTGAGAATTGGGTTTTTGATGTTACCACTGAGAATTGAGCTTTTGATGATGTTGCTAATGAGAATTGGGTTTTTGATATTGCTAATGTAACTTGGGCTTTTTATATTGCCAATGAGAATTGGGCTTTTGATGTTGCCAATGAGAATTGGGCTTTTGATAAATAAATTGTCATGGGTTTAAACCATAGGCTTTGCTTATGGGATTTTAATTCCATCGATAAAATTGTCATGGGTTTGAACCATGGGCTTTGATTATGGATTTGAATTCCATTGATAAAATTGTTTTGCCATGAACTTGAATCATGGGCTTTTCAAATATTGCCAAACATAAGTATTCTTGGGCTTTTAATAGAATGGTATGTTTGCATAGGGCTCATAGGGCCGGTTTTGGGCATAACTAAATAATGATAATAAAATTTGATAAGATATGTGTTTTTCGGGCTTTTTGTGATAGTTTATATCATGACCCAATTTAGGTAATGAGATATGAAATATTTGTGGGCCAATGGGATGAGAAATATTCATGGACGCCCAAAATAATTTATGGGTGATATTTTGGTATTTTTTGGTGAATAAATAATTATGATTAAATAGGATTGGGCACATGGCATGAGTGAAAAAATTGTACTTCAACATTTAGCCCCCCGAGTATGTGTGATTAGCTCGCCTTTGGTTGTACATACAAGTTTGAATGATTCCATAAACTTGTGATGCATGGGTTGAAAGAGAGAGATGGTGAGCTTGAAAGAGAGAGCTTCTTCTTCTTTTTCTAAGAGTGAGAGAACCCTTTATCTCCTTCCTAACTTCTTTCATTCTCGTTTTCTAATAAAATTCTTCTTGATTGAGCTTATTTATGGTTGATAGAGATAATTTTGTTGTTGGTGGAACTAAACCCGCTGGCAAGGAGGTTAAAGAGATTGAGCCTCTTTTTCCACTGCATGATCTATGGTGCTATTATTTCCATTGTTTCTGCAGTAATTGAGAATAATAATCTAATTAGTGCTCTTGGGAAGATGTTCACAAAGCTGCATCGGTTTCAACTACTACTGGTGTTTTGTATCCAGCGGTGAGAGCTTCTGTCAGCCCCTATTCGATATATGTGTCTTTGTGGGCTCATTATTGGCTGATCTGGTTGAAAGACTACTAATGAAGTGTTTTACAAATCTCGTCATGAAGTCAATATCTTTGGTGATGTGATATTGTTTCGCTGTCAGACGGTATACCATGTTCTAATGCACCGCTAGAATCCAGAGACACACGCTGAATTTAATAATTTTTTTGGTTCATGGAGGAGATGTCCAGATGAGTGGATTAAAGAGAATAATGTTGCGGTGGAAGCCCCCAAGTTTGATCTAGTGAGAATTCCAGCCATGATAAATCTAGAGCCTTAAATGATGCTTATTTAGATCCAAATGATACTTTTAGAAATCCAATTGTTAGTTCCATAGGTCCAACTGTTGTTATTGCCAATGAAGCAATAAAAGAGAAAGACTATTGCCGGTAGGATGAAGATTTATGAACCTGCGGAAGAGGTATCTTCAAAAACTTGTTATCTTCTTATATCCTTTCTTTATTTTTTTCTTCTATTCCTTGTCTTCATTCATGGCCTTGCTTTTTTCTATCCTTATGGTTCCAGTATCTTGGTGATAGTGCAAGACATAGCTGAAGAAGTATGATAAGGGAGTTGAGGATATGGATACAGACTTTGGTAATTTTCTACCCCTTTTCTCTTTCTCATCATTTATATCTATTATTGATGTATTTTCACTTCAAGTTTTGCTGCTGAAGACATAATGGTAATTGACAAAGGCCTTGTTGATGCTGTTGCGGCTGGAGAGATTGTTTCTAAGAGTTTAGCTGTGATTCTCTGCATCTTGAGTTAGGCATGAGGTCCCCCAGAGTAAGGAATCTCTAGGCATGAGTGGTGATCTCAGGTTGTTCATTTATGGCTTGATAGTGTTCAGCTGCTTTTTTGTTGTTATTGCTGGATATTTGACTAGGGTCTCTTACTTTATAGCAGTACATGTAAATTTTTTTGATGTTGCTCTTAAGAAGATTGATCTTCAAGGTACTTGGAGATATTGTAAAGAATCATAATGGCTTCACGGTTGAATGCAAGATTGGTGATGGTATGAGAGGACTATTGCTCTAGCCGTTGGTTGTTGTATTATTGGTCATATTGGTCATGCTACTAAATCACGTACTGTTTGTGATGTTTGATAGTTTTTAGACCCCTTAAAACAATTGATTTAACCTAGGTAATTAGCCAAGTTTTTACTTAGTCCAATTAAACAAGTCTAGGTTATCACAATAACAAAGATCAAATCCTACAAAGTAGCGAAAAATAAATAACACAAGATATGATCACCCAGGAAACCAAATCGGTAAAAACTTAGGGAGGATTTGACCTAGCTATCCTCAAGGTAAACTTGAATCCACTATCTTGAAAGAATCGAAGTTCATACAATAAGACTTACAAGCCCCCACGCTCGACTTCTTATTGCTACCAACCAGTAGAACTTACTGACACGACCACGTGTAAGCTCCGAATCCATGGGCTCCTTCTTTCTTGGATTCACCACCAGATACAAGCACACCCGCTTGTGTTTTCTTTAAGCTTCAATGGCAGCAACTGAATTGATCATCAAGGTGTAGATAAATCTTCTCCTTGAAAACCCTAAGTTTGTGTAAAGAAAAGCTCCTCTAGATCTTACAAGAGATTTACACAAACTGCAATATGAGCAACACTAAAACGTGGCTAGGGTTTGCCTTTTATACTTAGGACAAATAAGAGACCCTAAAAACGTTTTAAAACACCTAGGGCTGAGTTGGAAAAATCTGCAAAAAATCATTCTGCCCGAGCTTTGATCGATCAAGCCAGGCCGAAATGCATTAATCTTTTCTGCATTAAGCTCGATTCCAACTTTACATAAACACACAACTTTGAGAAAGACTAAAACACTTCTTAACACATTGTTTTGATCATGGTTTGCCAACAATACAAATTAGAGTTCTAAATACATAAAATCCTAAGGCTTTAGAACCTAACAAACTCCCCCTTTGGCAATTCGTGACAAAACACAACTAGAAACTCAAAGTTTACAAAATAAAAAGCCCTTTACAAAAATAATGCTCATAAAACAAATTTAATCCTAACTACTATCCATCAGTTGCAAGTGTAGACAGCAGCTCAATTGAATCAACCTGTATATTTCCTGAAACACTAAACAAAATGCATAATCGCATGTGTGGAAACAAAACAAGTAAACAAATTAACTTCTTGATTTCAAACAACACACAATTAAGACATATATCAATGAATAACTCATAAATATAAATCAATAAACAGTTTGAAACAAGAAACATATAAGGTACCAACAAAAAATAATACTCCCCCTAACATGAATATCCCAACAAAAACATGGCAAGAGCTAAAAAAGTAAAGTACAAAATGAAGCACTTAGATACAATCTAAACTCCACAAGCTCCAACCAAAAACAATATACTCCCCCTAAAAGCAAAAACTCTACAAAGTACTCCCCCTTTTTGTGACGGAATGCCAAAGGGCAAAAATCCATCATCAAAAGGGAGGTGGTTTAAACTGTGCTAACTACGCACGCAAGGCACGGATCTCATTGAGCACATCCACCAAAATCTGTCCATAAGCCGCCTGAACGGTCAAGACATGATCCAATGTACGACGAATGTTTGAATCGTCCGAAGCAGTCGGTGGAGGAACATTAGCATCAGCACCAGCACCCGATGTCTCAGCAGCATCAACACCTGTAGAAGAGGGAGGAGGGGGAATAGCACTGGATGACGCATCTCTAGGACGTGAAGGAGTAACTCTCAAGTGAGCAACCTTCTGTCGAAGAAAGGTGGCACCTATGGGAGCAACAACATGCACAGGCTCACCAGATGAAAAACCATCTAGACCTAAAAAGAGCAAAATCCTATAAATGAAAATAGGATGAATAAGCGCATACCCTATGACAGAACTCCTATGAACCTTGTTCAAAGAATGAAGGAACAAATGAGGAAAACTGATAGACGCTCCAGAAACAAACGCATACAAAAACACACATTGCTTTAGAGGGATGGTGTGGAAGTGAGAAATAGGCCATAACGAATGACACGCTATCCTAAAGAAAAGATAAGCAGTCTCGATATGCTCAGCAGACGTGATCCGATGATCAGAACCCCACTGGATAGATGACCCAGTGATGTATGACATGACAACATCTAATGAGGGTGACTCATCATAGGGATAGTTAGGCTCCCGAATAACCGGAACCCCAAGAGCCTCAGCCACTACCCGAGGGGTAATGGTGAACTCAACACCTCGTATCCAACTCCTAACAAGGGTGTTGGAATCATAGACGTGGCAAGAGAGGTTCGAGAAGAACTCTCTAATCAGGGCAGTCGGGGGTGGATGATCTATCTCTAAGAGAGGCAACCAACCTCTAGACTCAAAATTAGTCCTAATGGTCGGATCAATCTCATCTAACACAACAGCTCGCTCAGCCCAAATCTTACGCTTACTGTTCAAAGTCTCAAAGGCTTCTCTACACTTATTATTCCTAAACACCTCACTCCTAGAGGGAGACTCAGAGGAAGTGGAAAGGGTCCTATGGGCTCTAGTTTTCCTAGGCATGGTGCTAGGATAAGGACCAAAACACAGAGCAAAAGAACAAAAACACAAAAGACAAAACCAAGGGCAGACTGCAAGTTAGCACAAAAAAAATATAGAATAAAAATCTATATGATGCATGAACAATTTAAATGGTATGATGCATGTTCTAATGCAGTGCAATTAAGTCCAAATAGTTCAAATTCACAAAATTGGCTTGAACATAGAGGTATTAACACAAAAACCCCAAAATTTTGAAAACCACTTGTTCAATTTGAAAGATATTGACGAATTGATCATTAGACATGATAGAGTTCAAAAATTAATGACCAAATACATCAATTTAACAAGCCAATTTCATCAATTTAACCCAATTTGGCAAAATCCCCAATTCGGAACAATTTCAAACCCTAGAATTTTCAATTTTTCAAAAACCACAAAATTGATCATGATAATAACATCCTAGAACAAAAACCCAATGATCAATTTCACCAAAAAAGATTTGAAACATCAAAAACCCTAACATGTGAAAAGTGCCGAAAATACCCAATGAATAGGCATGAAAAATGCATGAAATCATGAAATAAAATGCAAAAGGAAGGGCAAAAAGGACTTCTCGGCTTTGAAAGACAAAAACCTTGCAAAAATCTTGGAAGAAAATGACAAAAAATCTTTGGTGGAGCCTTAGCCAAGTCGGAGAGAGAGGAAAGGTTGAAATTTTTTTGAAAAAGTACCTTTGAAAAAGACATTCTGATTTTAAAAAACATGTTTCACGAGTTTCGATCGATCAAAAAATAGGCTCGATTGATCGAAATAGACAGAGACTCTATCAAAACATTTTGAAAAGAGTTCGATCGATTGAAAATCAGTTTCGATCGATCGAAATAGACAGAGGCTCTCTCTAATATTTTTAAAATTTTTTGATTGATCGAAAAACAGAATGGATCGATCGAAATGGGCAGAGGCTCACTAAATTTAAGGAAAAACACTATTTTTTGAAAAACATTTAGAATCAACTCAAAGCATTGAAATTTAAGAACAAAATGCATGAGTATGTGATGATATGATTTTCAAAAGAAGAATTTTAAGCCCAAATTCCCCAAAAATAAAATTTCTTGCATTCTCCACAAATTTTCAAGCAACAAATTAATTTTGCACAAAATTCAAAGTATTTGCAAAACTTGGTTGGTCAGACCATAAACACACACAATAACATGTACAGAGTTTAGCAAAGAGTAACTTGTGTAGTGTGTGCAACTAGCAAAAGCTTGAGATACATGTGAGGTGATATGTGAATAGCAATCAATCACAAAGTCTACAAAATTCATCACAAAGAATTTAAAAGAGACTATCACCTAAAGAGTTATATCATATAACTCACACATCTCCTAGATCATAAGCTTGCAATCATGTAAGTTTCTTGTATTTATGTCTCATAATATACATATCAATTTTAAGTCATGTGAGTTTGGCATCAAGCCTAATAGTACACACCAATTTTGATTTTAAGAATTAAGCAATTTAAACCGAGGCTTCACCTTATGTTCTTTTTGTGCATGTGCTACACTTTCTCGAGCACAAAATTTTATGATATGCACTAAGGTGCTCATGATTGGCTAGTGAACAGTGGTGAGATGGTTATTTATGTCTTTCTCTAAAAGTTCAAGTCCAACATTCAAAAACATGTGACTTCAAGATTAAGACAGAGTAATAAAATACCATAACCATCTTTCCCACACAACATGCACTACAAAGTTTCAACTAGTAAAATGCAATAAATAAGCTCATCAAAGCTAAACAAGGTACAGACGACATGTTATGTGAAAATAAATTGACTAACCTTGTTTTCAAAAACCAAGAAGAATAGTACAAAAACAAAATTTGCTTCCTTTTTCTTCTTCTTCTTCTTCTTTTTTTTTTTTTTTTTTTTTTTTTTTTTTTTTTTTTTAATAAAAAAACACCTAGAATGAAATGCATGAATGTTATGCAATGAAAATCCTAGAAAAAAAAAAAACACAACAAAACCAAAGAACAATGGTCACAAAGGGTAGAGCAATGAAGCACAAGGACCATGTCAGAAAGACTCAGTTAGTTTGAGTCTTTTGCATCCAAAACCTTTTAGATTCACCATGAGCATTGGAGTTTTTATTCACATGGGAATGATTACCAACTCCAGGATTGGAATAAAGGTTTAAAACCTTTACCAATTCACCAATAAGTACCATAGGATCTTGTGCTTGAGGCACAGGTACTTTTGGTTTATTTGCTCTCTTTTCAGCTTGTAGCTTGTAACAGTTTGGACAAATGTATCCAGACTTTCCACAAAAGTGACAAACCCATGCAGGCTTATCATGTGTCTTGTCCTTAGATAGGGTAGGCTTCTTAGACTTAGACTCTTTCAGATCAACCCTAATCTTCCTAGATGGTGAAACTTCTATGGGTTTGACAACCTCACTCATAGGGGGTTTGACAGTTTCACTCACTATCTCACTCACAGAAGGTTCAGAAGAAGAAGATGAAGGAGCAAACTTTGTGGAATAGGAAGCAAACATAGAGATGCTTTCAACATAACCTAATCCAGTTTTGTCAGAAGAAGACTTTTGAACACTTAGCATTTGATCAAGTTTAGAACTAGTAGATCTAGCAACCGATAAATCAAGTTTCAAAGATTTAACTTTATCTAGTAAAAGCATATTCTCAGTTTTCACATTGTTCGAAAGTTCATTAGCATCAAACAATTTAACAAGCAAATTCTTCTTATTAAGCTCAAGAGATTCAATTTTCTTCAGGCCTAATTCAACATTCATAGCATCCTTTGTAGCAACTTTGCAAATTTTATTATAGGCCTCTTGAAGATCTGCATCTTCAGAGAGTTCCTCATCAGAAGGGTTCTCTTCAACAGATATGCTCTCATCGACTACAACAGTAGCGGTGAAAGCAATGAAGTTTCCATCCTCATCACAATCAGACTCATTATCAGAAACTTCACCATCACTAAGGGTTACAGCCATAGCCTTATCCTTAGACTTTAAATACGTAGGACATTCAGATTTCATGTGTCCATACCCTTGACATCCAAAACACTAAGAGCCCAAAGAATTATTGGAAGATTGACCTACTTTTTCTCTAGGTTTATCATTATTGTTAACCTTAGTGAGATTATGCTTCCTAAAGTTTCTAGGTTCAGCAGTGTTTGTGCCTCTTGCCTGTCTATTTCTATTGCTGAGAAAGTTTCTAAAGTTCTTGGCAAGGTAGGCAATCTGTGTAGCAGAGAGCTCATCATCAAATCCACCACCTTCAACATCATCAACTGACTTAAGAGCCATTGATTTGGATTTGGTAGTTTTGGGTAGATCCAACTCATAAGATTGAAGAGATCCTACAAGTTCATCAACAGGGATGGAGTCCACATCCTTGCTTCAGTAATGGTATTCACCTTGGGTCTAAAGTCTTCAGTTAAAGATCTAAGAATCTTCCTAACAATTTTAGGTTGATCATAGATTTCACCCAAGTTAAAAGCAGAATTAACAATATCATTCAATTTAGCATAGAATTCATCAAAAGATTTATCATCAGACATCCTAATGCTTTCAAATTTAGAGGTTAATTGCTACAATTTATTGATTTTGACAGCCTTTGTGCCTTCATGCACAGTCTGGAGGATATTCCAAGCAGTATGAGCAACCTCAACATTAGAGATTCTCTTAAATTCCTCCATAGAAACAGCGTTAAAGATCGCATTCATAGCCTTGCTATTAAACGCAACTGCTTTTTTTTGAGAAGTTTCCCACTCACTAATAGGAGAAGTGGGCTTCTCCCATCCGTATTCAACGGAGTACCACACTCTCTCATCAATAGATTTTAGGAATGCTTTCATCCTTACTTTCCAAAGAGTGTCCGTGTTCCATGACAACAGGGGTCAAGATCAGCTCAGTGATCAAAGGATCAACAACAAAAGAGCAACCCGCTCTAATACCACTTGATAGTTTTTAGACCCCTTAAAACAATTGATTTAACCTAGGTAATTAGCCAAGTTGTTACTTAGTCCAATTAAACAAGTCTAGGTTATCACAATAACAAAGATCAAATCCTGCAAAGCAGAGGAAAATAAATAACACAAGATATGATCACTTAGGAAACCAAACCAGTAAAAATCTAGGGAGGATTTGACCTAGCTATCCTCAAGATAAACTTGAATCCACTATCTTGAAAGAATCGAAGTTCGTACAATAAGACTTACAAGCCCCCACGCTCAACTTCTTATTGCTATCAACCAGTAGAACTTACTGACACGACCACGTGCAAGTTTCAAATCCGCGGACTCCTTCTTTCTTGGATTCACCACTAGATACAAGCACACCCGCTTGTGTTTTCTTTAAGCTTCAATGGTAGCAACTGAATTGATCATCAAGGTGTAGATAAATCTGTCTAGTCATATATGTTGTGTTTTATATAATGACTTGAAACATGTTCTGTTGTATATAATGTGTTTTATTTAGCCATAAATTTCTTTTATCAAGATATCTTGATTTTTAGAAAATTCTTAAAAATCAAAGTATGGTCATGGAGACAATATCTATTTTTGAAATCACTTGCTAAACACATGGCCATTTTATTTTAAAGAGATCCAGCCATAGAGGTTGTTATCAAATTTAGATATGTATAAGTTTGAAATATGTTTTGATCATTGAAAGATTGATACACTTGAGCCAAAATACAATCATGGAAGTTATACATTTTATTTTGCAAAAATAACTTGTTGGGCTCCTGATAATTTATTTTGAAGATATTTAGTAATAAATGGTTGTTATTGCAAGTTCAAAATATAAATATCTATGTAAGAAAAATATATTAAAATACTCATAGTTTTGAAATAAACATAAGATACTCATAGTTTAGAGCAAAAAAAAAAAAAATGCTTACTCTCTATTTCCGATGTAGTTTGTAGGAAATATGATGATTGAGTTAAGTATGATATAACTCTAGCTATTTGCCATTTATAGGTTCTGTGAGATTTTCGCCTTTCGCGGTGGTTAGACAATAATAACAGCTATCATAAACTTTTCTTACAAGATAAAGGTCTCTGGATGTCGGGATGCCAGATTGATTGGGCCTTTGAGATCAAAGCCCCCAAGTGTAAGATAGTTGATCTTGATAATGCTTAAGATTCCAAGGGTTCCTAATGATATGGTACACGTGAATATGATGATTCTGGTAACATGATGCATGGGGTTACCACGACTTTAAATAAGCGTGGGGCTGCCATGATTTTGATGGTGATAATAAAGCTCCTCTGTTGATTCAAAAAGAATTTCCTTTAGCGATAAGGATAATATTGATGATTTTAGTTGCAAGGAGTTATTGAATTTCTTGGATGATTTGAGCTCTTATCAATTGAAGCTCATGTCGATTGTTTTTCTGCAGAATTTTCCAACTCAGCCCAAGCCCATATGATGTGTAGGGTTTTATGTTTTGCTTCATATATAAAAGGAAAAACATTAGCCACATTTTAAAGGTTGTTGATATGTTGTGTGTGTGAATCTCTTGTGAGATCTAGAGGTGTTTACCTTCATACATAGCGATATCAAGATCAAGATTGATGTCAAGAGCTTGGTGATCTCTTAAGTTGCTATTGTAAGGTTGAATTTAATCAACCATTTTTTTGGCTTTATTCCATGCCAATTTTCTTGTAATTCAGCACTTAAAAACCTTACATTTAGGTGGGAATCATGTAAGGATAGTGTGTGAGAGAGTGTGAAGAAATGCTCAAGAATGTGCATTGAAGTAGGGACTCGCGACTGGATCTCGTGGGTGGCTTGCGACTGGCAAGCTGCTAGATGATGCACATGAGTGAAGCATGTAGAGAAGCTGAATTGTCATGCCAGCTGTAGCACTACAGGACAAAAAGTCCAGTTTGGCCATTCAGTCAAGTCGCGAGGCCAAGTCACCAGTCCACTTTGTTTGGGAAAAACTGACTCTTCACATTCCTTTCTCACTCCTATATAAATACCCCATTATACCCACGAAATATAGAGAGCTTCCGAGAGAATTTTGAGAGAGAAACCCCTAGAGAAAATTGGCTCATCCATAATCTTTACATAGTGACTCTTCAAATTCCTCAACTCTCACCCTCTCCATTGTTACATCCTTGGGAGGTACATTAGCCAAAACTTTTTCTCACCATACCCATATCTGTGAGAAGGCTTTTTGGTGCGTGGGAAGCAGTTATAGCGGAATCTGGTAAGCTAAAGAAGACAAAGGTTCGACGTAATCTCGTTGGAGCAAGAAGCTTGAAGGGCTTAGGTACACTGGGTAGATTAGGCTTGGAGGGTCTTTTACTGTTTATGTATCCCAACTTTATTCTTTAGTGGATTACTAACCGTTTGGAGGACGGCGGAGAGGTTTTACGCAGAGGGCTTCGGTTTCCTCTTTGATAACACATCGTTGTGTTGTCCTTGTATTTGCATCTCTCTTCCCTTAATCTTTTCCATTTAATTTCTGTTGTGGATGTGATTTTATTTGGTTTAGATTGTTTATCAATTTTGTGTTAAGCTTATGCTCATTTTCCGCACATATGCTGTGGTTTAATCACCTAAGTGCGATCCTAGACCCCTTAGCTTTGGATGAAGCCATGGAAAAGGCTATGCTGAATTGTGGTTTAAATGTTTGTGATAATGACTCTATGAGTATGTTTGACGGGTGCCTTAACAATGAACTCCTAGAGTTATTAAAAAGAAAGAAACATGCTAGAATGTTTTTTCACATGTTGAAATATTTTGAAAATGAGAATCACATCTTACACAATAGTCTATGTGAATCTAATTTGTTGGTTAAGAAGTACAAAAGAAGAAATAGAATATTGTGTGATAAGGTTGATAATCTAGAAAAGAAAATTCAATCTAGCAAGAGCATGGAAAATGAAGATAAGTTTCTGTTTGAAGGTCAAGAGTGCTTGTCCCATGCTTGCCTATTTGTGCACACCTCTTTGAAGGTATTTAATTCATGTTTATGGTATGTTGATAGCAGTTGTTCTCATCATATGATAGGTGATAAATCATTGTTTGAGTCACTCAAAGAAAAGGTTGGTGACTATGTAACATTTGGCGATGGGAGTCATGCTCAAGTTCTTGGCAAAGGGACTGTTGAGATACCTGAATTACCTCTATTGAAGGATGTCTTATACATCAAAGGGTTGAAGGCAAATTTTTTACGCATCACTCAAATATGTGATGAGGATTTCCTTGTTCAATTCTCAAAGAAGGGGTGCATAATCATTGATGAAGAAGGGATTCAAGTCTTGGAAGGAAAGGGGACTACCAACAATTGCTACAGAGTGGTTCCTATGACACCAATTTCCTGCAGAATTGCTCGTATTGACATGTTGGAACTTTGGCATCAAAGATTCAGACATGCAAACTTCAAACAAGTGGCTAAAGTCTCCAAATTTGAAGCTGTTGAGGGACTTCCAAAATTTGGAAAGGTGGAGAAGACTTTTTGTGGTGCATGCCTAATGGGGAAGCAAACAAAGGCAAGTCACCACAAGGTGAATGTGATCACCACTTCACGATGCTTAGAGCTTCTTCATGTTGATCTAATGGGGCCAACAAGAACTAAAAGTCTAGGAGGAAAAAGGTACATTATGGTCATTGTTGATGATTTCTTAAGATACACTTGGGTTGAATTTCTTAGAGAAAAATCGGAAGCATGTGAGAAATTGAAAATTATGTGCAAGAGACTACAAAGCGAGAAAGGGGTTCCTATTGTCAAGATAAGGAGTGATCATGGCAAGGAGTTTGAGAATGCAAGATTTGAGTCGTTTTATGAGAAGAATGGAATCAAAAAGGAATTTTCAGCTTCCAAAACTTCTCAACCAAATGGGGTGGTTGAGAGGAAGAATCAGGTGATTCAAGAAATGGTGAGAGTTATGCTACTCAACAAGCAAATTCCTCAAAAGTTTTGGGGAGAAGCTGTGAACACCTCATGTCACATTGGCAATAGAATATATTTTCGAGCGGGAACAAAGAAGACTGCATATGAAATTTGGAATGAAAAGAAGCCAAAAGTGAAGAACTTTTGAGTATTCAGAAGCAAGTGTTACATTCTCAATGATCCTGAGAACCTTGAGAAGTTTGATGTGAGAAGTGATGAAGGCATCTTCCTTGGGTATTCTACTAATAGCCGGGCATATAGAGTATTCAATGAGAGAACAAAGATGGTAATGGAGTCCATCAATGTGGAAGTTGATAATGCTATAACAAAGGTAGAGATGGTTGATGATGGAGAAAGGCCAAGCTCCAAAGAACTCACAACTGAGGGCGAAGCCCAAGATATTGAAGTTAAAGAACCTACATCGGAAAAGGAATCAACTCCTGTGAACTCAAAAATGGAAACAAGATCAATGTCTACGACATCAAGTCCTCTTACTTCTTCGGAAGTTCATCCTCCCATCTCTTGGAATGATGAAGTGTCTACCTCAAAGAAGCCATCATTAAGAGTGATAAAAAACCATCTGTGCAGTAACATCATTGGATCTTTAGATGAAGGTCTCTGTCTTAGAAAGGGAGACTACATTGTACTCATGACCATTGCTCTCGTTCAATCTTTGGATGACTTGAGTGTGTTAGTGGAAGAGCTTGGTGAGCACATCGAAGTGGAGTCGATGGCAATAGCAGAGGAATCCGATGATGAGGAAGAGGAAAGAACAGTGGGACAGCAAGAGACCTATAATTCCCTACTTGAAAAGATCGGTGAATATCTAAAAGTGGCTAAAGCAACCATTAAGAAAATGAAGAAAGCAGAGCAAGACTACAAGAGTCTTTTAGTACAATACAAGGAGACTAAGTGTGAAATCGAGACGCTGAATGGAGAGCTAACTGAAGTCTACTCAAAGATAAAATTTCTTGAGCTTGAGGTGATTCAAGCTAATACTAAAGTAGAGCGGGTCTCTTCCAAGGAGCTTGATGAAGTGCTTGCTCATCAAAAATCTTTCTTCGACAAAAGCGGATTGGGATACACCGGAGAGAGCAGTTCGAGTGTCAAAGTGTCCAAGGACATGAAGCTTGTGAAAGCTAAGGAACCAATGGTGAAAATCTCTTCTGTTGAAAAAGTGAAGGCAGAGAAGAAGTGGAATGTGACTGACCAATGGTTTTTGTCTAAGCACCTAACCAATCAGTGGTCAAACCTAAAGCTCAAGGGAAATCTCTCCCAAAGTCACAAAGAGATCCGAGAATTCAACATTTCTACTATTTCTGTGGAATTCAAGGACACACTAGACTGAATTGTCATAAGCTTTGGGCATTAAAGAATGGCACCTATCAAAGGTCAAGTGGTTAAAGAAAGGATAAAGGGAACCCCAAGCAATCGAAAGAGGGAGAAGCTATGTCTAACATTGGAGATGTAATGAAGATGATTGGTGCATTCACCACCTGCTTGACAAGCTTCAACAAAAGGTTTGAAAGTCAAAACAATATTACCTAATCCTTTAGGGATTTCACCCCAAATGCACGTGCCATGTGGGTGAAGAAGGGTACTCATGCATAAGCATTACAATATGTCCATGCATTAATTCTTCCTATGCTTTGTGTCTTTGATTGGTTGTGTGCTTTTTTTTATCGTTCCAGCATGTGTTGAAAATTGTGCTTGTTTGCTCTTTACTTTGAATGTTTTTACATTGTTTTTGATCAATCTTTTCTTGCTTTTGTGTCAAAAATCCAAAAACACATAAAAAGTAGAAAATCCAAAAAGTTTGATCTACATTGTTGTGTTTTGTCACAAGCATGTTTTGCCTTGTACCTTCATACAAATGGCTTTGTGCATTTTCGAGTGTAGCTTGTTCTCTATACACTTATATCATTGTGGGAAAAATCTTGAAATCTATGTGATTGTTGTAAATATATTTTCAAACTTGCCGTGAATGATTAGTAAATGGTTTTGTTGATCTTGAGACATGCGTAGATTTGTGTATGATGAAATAAGGGAAATCGACGTAAAATGAAATGTATGATGCCCAAAAAGCCAAAGGCTTGCTCATCAATTGAAATATCAAAAATTTCAGGCATCGATCTCACAATGAGATGTAATGTTTCAAAAAGATCAAATGATATGATATATATGGAGCCAATATATGGAGCCAAGTGAAAAGCTTCAAAGTTTTGTTATCAAGCTATGTGGGAGGTCATATATGCATATTTCTATAATTGAGATGGGTCACTTTATCTAGTGCTAATTGTGTATGACTTAGTTGAATTGATCATTGAAGTTTCACGTTAGACTAAGGACTATCTCATTGTTGATATCCACACACATCACACATGTCTATGTTCAATGAATGCCATATTCGTTTGTGTGATTGTACTTGATTAAATGTGTTTTCATAGTTTCAATCTTTGTTGATCAAACACAAAAATATTTTTGAGTGTTTTAGTTGTTTTTGGAAAGTATTTTGTTTTTGCAAAAATTGTCAAAATCTTCAAAAATAGTGTTGCCCTATTCTAGCGACTCAGTCGCGGGTTGGTCCAGTCGCATGCTCCAGTCGCGAGCCCACACAGAGATTTTTCACGACTCATTTGCGGGTCAATGTCCTAGTTGCGAAAAATAATTAGAATATTTTTCAAAATTTGGGTTTTTAATATTTCTCATGGCTCAGTCTGGCGACTTGTTCGCGGGTGGAAGGTCTTGTCGTGAGGGGTACACAGAAATTTTCGTGGCTTACCTTGCGACTTTCTCGCGAGTAGAACTTCCAGTTGTGAAAATCACTTAGACAAATTTTTTCAAATTTTTGTCACAAGGTGTTTGGCGACTTGTCTTGGCAACTTGTTCAATCACATGTTTTGCATTTTGAGGGTTATTTTCAAGGTAGTTTTCAAAAACTTTTCATTTTTCCCTCATTCATTATTATCATTGTTCATACTTTCATCTCTTGCCCTTTATTTTCTCCTTAACCCCTTTGTCTATTTGTGTCAAAAAGGGGGAGAGTATACTCTAGAGTAGTATACCAAAGAGTTTAGTCATTTCTATATGACTGTTTTGGTGTATGATCAAGTTTCTTGTTGCTCACATGTTTCATATCATGTTTACTTGATTGTAATTTACTTGTTATATTATACTTGTCCTTTTATTACTTGCTTTACCTTGAGGGTCTAATGTGTTTTATGCAAGTGTTTTAGGTTACAGGTATATCTGTTCCAAGTTCATCACAGCTCCTATGATTCATGATAAGAGGAGTGATATGGTAGGGGGAGTAAGAGCTTGATCAAAGGGGGACTATTATTGTTGAAGAACAGGAGATAGAAAAGGCTTATGTTTATGTTGTGTTTTTATATTATGTTTAAACTTGTTTTGTACCTTTGCTTTGTAGCGAAGTACATGTTGTTTAATGTTCTGCATTTTCTTTAAGTTCATCACTCTTGTGCCCTTTGTTGGATTTTTATCCTTGATGCATTTACCTAGTATTCATGTATTGGTTGAGTGTTGGACATGCAAATGATACTTTGCATTGAGCTTATTAGCTTGAATGTCTAGATGTTCATTCCATGTGTAAATGAGCATTGTGGTCACTATTTATAGTGATTGTTCGTTTTTGGTCAAGTCATGGTTTATTCCTTAATTCCATTTTGCTTGATCGCATTGTGCTTGCTCCATATACATTACAAGTTTTCTGCATACAATGATCATATTGTGTTGTTGTGTTTTAAGGAGATACTTGTTCTTATGGTTCAAGAGTTTCACAGATTCTAGAGTTAGGTGTGAGAGAGTTTTGTTCAATTGTTCTCAACTCACATGTTAAGTCTAGAGTTTTTTTTAGGGTTTTGTCATGAAATAGCCAAAGAGGGAGATTGTAAGGTTGAATTTAATCAACCATTTTGTTGGCTTTATTCTGTGCCAATTTATTTGTAATTCAGCACTTAGAAACCCTGTATTTAGGTGGGAATCCTGTAAGGGTAGTGTGTGAGAGAGTGTGAAGAAGTGCTCAAGAATGTGCACTAAAACGGGGACTTGTGACTGGATCTTGTGGGTGGCTCGCGACTGGTAAGCCGCTAGATGATGCACATGATTGAGGCATGCAGAGAAGCTGAACTATCATGCTAGCTATAGCAATACAGGACAAAAAGTCCAAATTGACCATTCAGTTAGCTCGCGGCTTGGACTGACGACTTAGTCAAGTTGCAAGGCCAAGTCGCCAATCCACTCTGTTTGGGAAAAACTGACTCTTCGCATTCCTTTCTCATTCCAGTATAAATACCCCTTATACCTACGAAATATAGAGAGCTTCTAGAGAGAATTTTGAGAGAAAAACCCTAGAGAAAAACAATATTGACTCATCCAAAATCTTTACATAGTGACTCTTTAAATTCCTCAACTTTCACCCTCTCCATTGTTACATCCTTGAGAGGTACATTAGTCAAAACCTTTTCTCACCATACCCATATTTGTGAGAAGGCTTTTTGGTGCTTGGGATGCAGTTAGGAAGGGTACCAATTGATATTGGTTGATGCTATGGGCTATAGTGGAATTCAGTAAGCTAAAGAAGACAAATGTTCGGCGTAATCTTGTTGGAGCAAGAAGTTTGGAGGGCTTAGGTACACTGGGTAGATTAGGCTTGGAGGGTTTTCTGCTGTTCATGTATCCCAACTTCATTCTTTAGTGGATTATTGACCACTTGGAGGGCGATGGAGAGGTTTTACGTCGAGAGCTTTGGTTTCCTTTTCGATAACACATCGTTGTGTTGTCCTTGTGTTTGCTTCTCTCTTCCCTTAATCTTTGCCATTTAATTTTTGCTGTGGATGTGATTTTATTTGGTTTAGATTGTTTATCAATTCTGTGTTAATCTTATGCTCATTTTCCGCACATATATTGTTTGATAATAAGCTTGAATTGGTAATTTGTAAATTGGGGGTCTAAACGTTCAAGGTTTTTTATAAACTATTTGAACTGTCAGCTGTTTCAAGATTTTAAAGGAAACACAAGTGGGAGTACTTGTGGTTGCTATGGATTAAAGAAAGAAGTAGTCCATGAACTCGGAGCTATTATGTGGTCGTGGTAGTAAGTTTTCTACTCGAGATAGCAATAAGATGTTAGTGGTATAAGTCGCTATTGTAAAAATTTCAATTCTTTCATAGTGGATCTATTTTACCTTGAGGATAGTTAGGTTAAATCCTCCCTAGGTTTTCCACATTTTTTACATGATATGATTTACTTGTGTTAACCTAGATTTGAAGAATTTACCTAAGTAATCACTTGGCTAAATGACTAGGTTAAACAACTTGTGTTTTAAGGGGTCTAAAAATGTATAGAAGGTGTTAGGCACCCCAGATTGCCCAACCCTAAGGTTGGCCTCCCATCATTGTGTCTTATACCTTAACCCTATTAAAAATTAACTTAACACTTATATCGTAGACTCACACACACATTAACATGCATTTAGCATACAACATGGCATCTTTCATTCCAAACAAACAAACTTATCTATCCACCAAACAAAAGAGAGCCAAACATACAAAAGAAACCCTAGCATTCATCTAAAGCAAGGCAACAAGCATATCATCAAAGCAAGCAAATCATTTTATGAACAAGGCATTAACTTCATATCTCAAAGGAGGATTAAACAAACAACATGCATGCTCATGTGAATGCATGACTTACCTTACTTACCTTGCAGCATCTCAACACCTATGGCATCATGAATGGGGATGTGAATGCATGTTCATGGCATCAAAATAAAAGACGAACATAAAACCCTAATCTAGGCATGTGATAGCAAATAAGCATGTGAAAGAGGTAAATAAGAACCTATAGAACCTAAAACATATAAAAAAGGGCTAAATAGAACAAACTTGTGAAGGTAGAGATAAACCAAACAAACAACAATTTAGGGTTTTTGGGCAACGACATCACACACGCTAGAATAGGCCTACGTGCGTAGGCAAGATTATGCATAAGCAAGTCCTCACCATAAAACCTAAAAATGCAAAAACAAAGTAGAAATTTAAAATGGAAATCTAACAACCTAACGTGCACAAAACATGAAAAGAACTAAGACACTAACTTAAACAGACATACACAAACATAAACTATGCAGAAAAAAGATTAAAACGCAGAAAGAAAAGCAGAAAAGAAAAAGAAATGAAGAGAAAGGATTTGACCCAATACCTTAAACAAAAGCTTTCAAGCTTGATTTTGACCGTTCCCCTCAGTCAAGTCTATTCACAAACCAATAAGAAAGTATTAGCAACGTTAAACTAAAAGGATTAGGGCCAGAAAAGGTCTCAATCAAATAAAATTAACTTGAAAGTGTTTTGGAAAAAACTCTTGATTCACTAGTTTTTAGTGAATCTTAGGTTTTTCCCTTGGGATTTCTATATTTTGTAAAGGTACCATGTAAGGTTTTATATAGTTGAAAAATACGGGTTTAGAACGACTCCCAAACAATGTGGGATTTATTTCAAACCTTAGCCATTATTTCAAAAAACTTTCCTTTCTTATGCTTCTAAAACCCTAGTTGTGTACGTAGGAATGTGCCTACGTACGCATGCTTTGGCCCATGTATGCAGGCCGAGGGCCTCTTTGGTCATTTTATTTCCAAAATAGATTTTTACTCTTTTAAAAGGTTATATTTTCCATTTTAACATTCCTCAAGTCAATTTAATATCTGATTGGGCTCTAAATTGGCCTTAGGCCTTAGAGTTTGAGCATCATTGGGGAATGGGGGCCCGAGTCATAAGGGGTACAAAATGCGGTGTCTACAGATACTAATTTCGTCCAATAGGATTAGGGAAAGTATGAGGACTAGAGATCTTGCTTGCTGCAACTAGGATCAGAGCTTAAGAGGGTTGGTTGACATTCCAAGCCAGGTGTCGACCATTGATGCCTTTGCTAGAGCTTCTGCAGGACACCCACTTATGCCCTCCAAACCACTTTTCCCCTTTTAGGATTCGTGGGCTTGGTTCATGAATCAATTATATACATTTTTAGTAATAAAGCAAACTATTTAGTTGAGGATTTCATGAGCATAGAAGTCTTGGTTATGGCATCCTTAAGTTGTGACCAAAACTTGAAGAAGAAGGGTATTTGTTACCCATTAACTTTAGGGGTTAGCCTAGCTTTTGGTACTGTTCACGTCAGAATTGTAGTGGTAGAGAAGCTGATAGGACATATGGCCAACTCCTAATTTGGTTTGGGAGCTTGGTTTCTTCTTGGGGTGATCTCCTGCGAAAGGCAAAAATGAAGGGAGTTCTCCAGCTGGGTCAGTTTGCACACATAGGCTGTTTTGGCTGAAATTTCATGTTGGGCTTGTCCCTGAGGGCTGAGTATTTTAGTGGGCCTCTGCCTTGGTGGTTCTCTCCACTTGGGCTTATTCTTTTGCTTTCTCATTGTCAGCCTTACAAAATGGACAAACCTACCATATATTGCCATGGATTTTTATTTCACACAGGCTTTAGTAGTTAGTAAAAATGAAATGTATTCATGAGCTTTAATAAATATTTATGACAGGTTTTGGGTATTAATTTCCATGAGTTTTAATTAACAACTTGTATAGCTTTCTAATTATTTTTTCTTTGGATTATTTTGTAAATGATATTTTCTTTGGGGCTTTTAAATAGTATCCTCAAATGTTTCTTGTGAATAGTATTTACCATTGGTTTTAATTAAGGAAATATCCATGGGTTTCGAACAAAATTTGGTAACAATCGTCATAATGGAATAATGTGATATTCTCATGGGTTTTTCTATAGATAATCATAATGGGTTGTAAAGTGAAAAATTACCATGAGTTATGGAAATAAATATTATGAATGTTGAGATATAAGATAAATAGTGACCATGGGTTCTTATATAAATTCCATGAGTTTATAAATGATATGAAATAAATAAATGTCATGGGTCTAAGATAAATAATCATAACTTTCCATAGGCTTTTATACGATGATTGTCATGAGTTTTGAAAATAGATAGTTGAAATAGATAATTGCCATAGATTTCATGGGCTTGTAATATTATAGTAAGAGATTTAAGAACTTAAAACATTGTTCATCATTGACATACTTAAACCTTGGGCTTTTGATAAAATAGTGCCAAGTAGTTAGTTTAGGCTCTTAATAGTGACAACGTAAATTGGGCTCTTGATATTGCCAATGTGAATTGGGCTTTTAATATTGCCAATGAGAATTAAGCTTTTGATGTTGCCAATGTGAATTGGGCTTTTGATATTACCAATGAGAATTGGGCTTTAAATATTGCCAATAGAAATTGGGTTTTTGATATTGCCAATGTAAATTGGGATTTTGATGTTGCCAATGAGAATTGGGCTTTTAATGATGTTGCCAGTGTGAATTAGGCTTTTGATATTGCTAATGAGAATTAAGCTTTTGATGATGCCAATGTGAATTGGGTTTTTGATATTGCCAATGTGAATTAGACTTTTGATAAATAAATTGCCATGGGTTTAAACCATGGGCTTTGCTTACAGGATTTGAATTCTATTGATGAAATTGTCATGGGTTTAAATCATAGCCTTTGATTATGAATTTGAATTCCATTGATAAAATTGTTTTGCCATGGACTTGAATTATGAGCTTTTCAAATATTGCTAAACCTAAACATAAGTATTCTTGGGCTTTAAATTGAATGGGATGTGTGCATTGGGCTAATAGGGCGGTTTTGGGCTTAATTAAATAATGATAATAAAATTTGATAAGATATGAGTTTTTCGTGCTTTTTGTGATAATTTATATCATGACCCAATTTAGATAATGAGATATGAAATATTTGTGGGCCAATGGGATGAGAAATATTCATGAAGGCCCAATATAATTTATGGGTGATATTTTGGTATTTTTTGGTGAATAAATAGATGTGATTAAATAGGATTGGGGCACATGGCATGAGTGAAAAAATGGTACCTCAACACCTATAACTCGACTTCAACATTTTCGAGTTATAGCTAAATTTTACCATAATGGATTATGCTGGCGTGGCTTTTCCCAAATGTTAAAACTCGCTACTTTAATTACCAAGTTCTTCATAATTTTTTTTTTTTTAAATTTTCAAAATGTAACTAGATATTTTTTCTATCAAGTTATTTGAAAAGAAAAGAAAAGTAGATCTATACAAATTAATGCCCACCACACAGCCAACAAACCCACACTATCTACCACCATCATCAACAAACTCACACAGCAACCAACCAAGGAAACCTAAACACCAAACTCACATCATCCACCACCATCATCAACAAACCCACATAGCCACTCACACAGCAACCAACCAAGGAAACCCAAACACCACACAGCCAGTGAACCCACACCATCCATCACCATTATTAGCAAACCCACACAACACCAACTAAAAAAACCCAAACATCACACAACTAGCAAAACCACACAGCAACCAACCATCCACCACCATTGGCAACCACTGAAACTTAACCCAAGCATTGAAACCCAACATCACCACCACCAGAGTAGCACCGAAACCTAGCCATCACCACCACCCCAGTAGCACCAAAACCTAGCAACCACCATCCTCATTAGCAACTAACCACCCACCACCATTAGCAACCACTGAAACCAAGTCATCACCAACACCACAGTAACACCCAAACTGAGATTAACCAACCTAGAAAATCAAGGAAACCTAGCCATCGTAGAAAATCAAGGAAACCTAAACACCACCAGCCATCATCGAAGCTCACTCGCCTGATCTACTGCCATACCATAAATCGCCACCTAACTCTGTTGATCTACCACCACCCTAAATCGCCACCCAAAATCGTGACCAAGATAGAGAATCGGAGAGTGAAAGAAAGGAAGAAGATACAAAGAGAGAAGACAGATAATTGGAGAGTGAATGTGAGAGGAAAAGACGAGAGAGAGAGAGAGAGAGAGAGAGAGAGAGAGAAAGAGAGAGAGAGTTTTGGAGAGTGAAATGTGGAAGAGAGAGAGAGAGAAAGAAATCCTTTTTTTTTTTTTTTTAATTGTTTTTGTAGAACTTGATTTTAATAAAATAAGTTCTACATGGCATTTTTCAGCTTCCAATGTGGTATAAAGCATGTGGAACTCGATTTTAATGACATCAAGTTATGTGGGGAACTCGATTTTAAAAAAAATTGAGTTCCAAAACAGGGACTTATCCCTACATAGTTTTAAAAGAGGGACATATTGCTATGTAGTTTAAAAATTAAGGGCAAAAGCCCATTTCCCCCCATAGAAATATAATGTTATAGGTTTGTGGAATGGATGGAGTATTGGATTGATCTATGAGTGATGAGTTAATTTTCTATACTATAGTAGGGTTTCTTAAACTACAAAAAAATCAAGCTATAACAATGTTTCTAAACCGTCGCTATAGGTCTCTAAAGTGCTGGTATAGACTTGATTGGGACATGTAGGCAGTTTCTAGCATAGGCTAAGAAGTGACATAATAAACTTGGTCCAGTTACACTAGCACTTTTGCAAATCGCTAGAATAGGTCCTGGTAGTTTCGTATAACTGTACTGGGTGGTTTCTAAAAAATGACGGAATAGACCTGATTGAGCAAACTATCTTGGTACTTCTAATAACCATCATAGTAGATCATCACCTATACTGATGGTTAAAATCGCTATAAATCCTTTCATAAACAAATATTTAAAAAAAAAAAAGCTTTTACAGGCGGTTAAAACTACTTCTATATATATATTAAAATAGATTTTAGCGGCACTTTGAAACCGTCACTATAGGGCCACATTAAAAAAAAAAAAAAATTTCCTTGGCAACAATGTTTTCCATGAATTTTGTTTTCTCAATCTATTTATAACTAAACAAAAAGCAATTCAAATATAGGTCTAGATCTAGTTTACACATGCAATATACACCCCACAATCAAATATGTCCAAACCATACATCAAATTAATACAATACAAGACATTCCAAATGTTTAGAATGCTGTATCAAAATTCCAAACTATTTAATAAATTTAATACAACAAGTTAAACTAAATAGTCCTCAAAACTAACAAAAGCACAAGCGGCATATTTCCTAATGAGATTCCCTTGATGATTGATTTTGTGCAATAGGAGAGACTGCCCATTTGCATCATCTCACCATCCTAAATATAATAAAGGCAAGGTTATAAGTTCGTTTAACAACAATGATGCCAAATAACACAATAAAACTAATCCAATACAAATTGAATACATTAAATGAATTTTCAAAACATTAAAATTTTTTGCCCATGTACTCTAAGTCAATGCCTGCAATCAAATAAAAAATTATTAATACTTTACAAAAGGACCCCTATAGACCTATTGTATAGTGTCATTATAAAAAAGTGTCAGAGTAGGTGACCTATTGCAGCAGATATAGAAACCGCCGTAGAAAAAATGTTGGGAAAACCCATGTTATTTGTGGAGCTTTGAGAAAAATTTAAATCTTTTAGGTATATTAGTGAACAATTTGTAAGTTGGAAAACCATCACTATTCTTTATTCATTAATTGTTTATGGGTAATTCTAGTGTACCCCTTTTTTTTTGGGGGTTACGGTACTTACTAGTAAGCAACCTACTATATTAGGTTACCAAAACATCACATTTGATGGTACTCTCCTCACATTGTGTAGTACTAACATCACATGTAACTATACTTTTGTCACATTTAATAGTTATCTTATTTTTTCTTACATTTGATGGTATCATCCTCACATTGCGCAGTACCAATATCACATGTGACTATACTTTTGTCACATTCAGTGGTTCCTTTATTATTTCTCACATTTGATGGTACCATCCTCACATTGTGCAGTACCAACATTACATGTGACTGTACTTTTGTCACATTTGGTGGTTCCTTTATTTTTTTTTCTCACATTTAATTGTACCATCCTCACATTGCGCAGTACTAACATCACATGTGACTGTACTTTTGTCACATTCGGTGGTTCCTTTATTTTTTCTCACATTTGATGGTACCATCCTCACATTGTGCAGTACCAAGATCACATGTGACTGTATTTTTGTCATATTCGGTGGTTCCTCTATTTTTTCTCACATTTGATGGTACCATCCTCACATTGTGCAGTACCAACATCACATGTGACTGTATTTTTGTCACATTCGGTGGTTCTCTTATTTTTTTCTCACATTTTATGGTACCATTCTCACATTACATAGTACCAAGATTACATGTGACTGTATTTTTGTTACATTCGGTGGTTTCCTTATTTTTTTTCTCACATTTTATGGTTCCATTCCCATATTGTATAGTACTAACATCACATGTAACTGTACTTTTGTCACATTCGGTAGTTCTCTTATTTTTTCTCACATTTGATTGTATCATCCTCATATTGTGCAGTACCAATATTACATGTGACTGTATTTTTGTCACATTCGGTGGTTCCCTTATGTTTTTCTCACATTTGATGGTATCATCTTCACATTGTGCAGTACTAACATCACATGTGATTGTATTTTTGTCACATTCGGTGGTTCCTTTATTTTTTTCTCGCATTTGATGGTATCATCCTCACATTGTGCAGTATCAACATCACATGTGACTGTACTTTTGTCACATTCGGTGGTTCCTTTATTTTTTTTCTCACATTTGATGGTACCATCCTCACATTATACAGTACCAACATTACATGTGACTGTACTTTTGTCACATTTGGTGGTTTCCTTATTTTTTTTCTCACATTTAATGGTTCCATCCACACATTGCGCAGTACTAATATCACATGTGACTGTACTTTTGTCACATTCAGTGGTTCCTTTATTTTTTCTCACATTTGATGGTACCATCCTCACATTATGCAGTACCAATATCACATGTGACTATATTTTTGTCACATTCAATGGTTCCCTTATTTTTTTCTTACATTTTATGGCACCATCCTCACATTACGTAGTACCATAATCACATGTGACTGTATTTTTGTCACATTCGGTGGTTCCTTTATTTTTTCTCACATTTGATGGTACCATCCTCACATTGTGCAGTACCAACATCACATATGACTATATTTTTGTCACGTTTTGTGGTTCTCTTATTTTTTTCCTCACATTTTATGGTACTATTCTCACATTACATAGTACCAAGGTTACCTGTGACTGTATTTTTGTCACATTCGGTGGTTTCCTTATTTTTTTTCTCGCATTTTATGGTACCATTCCCATATTGTGTAGTATTAATATCACATGTAACTGTACTTTTGTCACATTCGATAGTTCTCTTATTTTTTCTCACATTTGATGGTATCATCCTCATATTGTGTAGTACCAATATTACATGTGACTGTATTTTTGTCACATTCGGTAGTTCTCTTATTTTTTTCTCACATTTGATGGTACCATCTTCACATTGTGCAGTACCAACATCACATGTGACTGTATTTTTATCACATTCGGTGGTTCCTTTATTTTTTTCTCGCATTTGATGGTATCATCCTCACATTGTATAGTACCAACATCACATGTGACTGTACTTTTGTCACATTCGGTGGTTCCTTATTTTTTTTCTCACATTTGATGGTACTATTCTCACATTGCGCAATACCAACATCATATGTGATTGTACTTTTGTCACATTCGATGGTTCCCTTATTTTTTTTCTCACATTTTATGGTACTATCCTCATATTACGCAGTACCAATATCACATGTGACAGTTATTTTCTCACATTTGATGGTTCCCTTACTTTTTTCTCATATTTGATGGTTCTATCCTTACATTGTATAGTTCTAACATCGTATTTAACAATTCTTTTGTCACATTTGGTGGTTCCCTTATTTTTTTCTTCACATTTTACGTTTCCATTATCGCAGTGTAGTTCCAATATCACATTTGACAATTTTTTTGGTCACATATAGTGGTTCTTTTATTTATTTATTTCTCAAATTTAATGGTTCCATGGTCATATCAAGCAGTACCAGTATCGCATCTACTCTATTTTTGTCACATGTAATAGTTCTTTTATTACATTGGGTGGTTCCCTTACTTTTTTTTTTTTTCCATTTGATGGTTCCATCCTCACATTGTGTAGCAATGAAATGTTTTCGTTGTTGAAAACTTATCAGTGCCACAAAGCAGTTATCTCTCTCTCTCTCTCTCTCTCTCTCTCTCTCTTAGGGTTTCGCAAAATTTATACAAACTCTTCATTCTAAAGCCGTTTGGTATCTGTTCCTATAAAATATTGGAACGTGTAATTTGAACATAATTGGCTGTTAAAAGGTCAATTTTCTGAAGGTGTGTGTGAATGTACAAAAGTCTATAATAATCTTTATTTTTTGATGTGTTGTAGATGGAAGAACCACTTTTATTTGGATAAGTTTGTCTTGTCAATGGAATTCTCTTCTCTTGAACTGATGGAACATTAGGAGATGTGTTCTAAAATATTATTGGGTTTTATAGAATTTCTAAGGCATACTTATCTTGATTTGTGATATACTTGGAATGGAGTGGATCCTTTTTATCTGTTATCACCATTTATTCACTAGTATGGCATTGTTACCAAGAAATAATCCATCACCACTAGCATTGCAAGAAATAATGCATAAATTATTTTAGGTATCTAAAAAGCCCAAACCTTCTCTTTCCTCATGTCCATCCCTTCCCTGTAGCATCATAATTAGTGGAAGATGCCATTGGAATTCATTGTGGGCAAGTTATGATTCATTTTAAGGTTACAAAACTTTGAACTTGCACATAACTGTACTCCTAAGTTAAATTGTTAATAGTTTTAAGCTAATAGTTAAATTTGAAGTTAATAGTATCAACAAAAAGTGTCATAGTTTTAACTTTTAACATACAAATGAAGTCCAAGCATGAATGAATTAAGTTTCACCACTGAATCAAGTTTCGCCATAGAATCAAGTTTTGCTAATAACTTTGTTTTGGCTAAAAATTCTATAATATCACATTAGAATCCATACACTGTAGCTACATTTTCTCAACAACTAAAACTAATTTGCTCTTTCAAAAGTTGTATATACTTAACAACCAAGTCTGTAAATATCTTGTCGATGGATGGCGTCCACCTTGTCCTTAAACCTTCCAGCTTTGGTTGATGACTGGCTTCATTGTCCATCTACATGTGTAGAGAATGTAAAGTGCATATTTTGTTTCACAGGATCATCCACTACCTTTCCTCCTCCTTAAATTACCCATTGAACAGTTTCAGCCCTCGGAGAGAAGAGATCATAGCTAACAGTTAAACACATTTGAATATTTAATACCTATCTCAAATTCATTACTACATACCAAAAAAATGAAAGAACATAATAAAAAATATATTCAACCAAAAAAAAAAAATATTGAGAATCAGAAACAATTAGCAAAACCCAAAAAAGCAAATGAAAGGAATAATAATAGCCCACATAACGATATAAGTCCGGCTTGAACTAGGATGTGAAATTTAAAACACTCGCACAAACCAGTACTTTTAATATAGAAATAAGCAAACCTTTTGGAAGAAGTAGATCATAGGCTATGTATCCTAGTAGAACATGGATCTCTTACTTTTTGCAATCTCAATCTTCTAGTGCCATGTGTGTTTAACTACATAAATAACACCCAAAGCTGCAAGGCTCCTTACCTCCTTTTTCTCACTAAGAAATTACAAAAGCAAGTGAGAGATGAAGCTAATATAAATAAGGGAAGATATTCCCTAACTTAGCAAGCATAACAGAGAGCCAATGCGAATAAAAGGAATATCACATTAATGTCATGAGTCATCATACTAGCAAGGGACCTTAAAGAATTGCTTAAAGAAATAACCAATTTTTTTTTTTTTTACAAATAATCTTTTTGCTTAAAAGAGTCACGGACTTATTACATCTCTAAAGGAGATCCAACTGCCATGTGTGTCAATTTATCATTGAATGACATATACTGGGATCCTCCACCTCTACGCACCATACTAATTAATTTACGCATTTTAGAACTTCAAAGCCATTGAACAAAAAGAAAGATACACTAGCAATCATAAATGAAAAACTAGAATGAGTGCAAAGATTTATGTCATGGAATCAAATTTTCTATATATTAAATAAATACGTAAAAATTAAAGTTTTGCATTACAAACTTGCTGAGGGATTCTTCGATGGGAAATTTTCACATGGGGTTTCCATTGGGGGAAAAATCGAAGCAAGTGGCTTGATATGCCATTTGAATCTGCCTATTACAAAATTTCAATTCAAATTTCACAGCATTACTGCTCCAAAATTCTTAGAGAAAAAAAAAAAAAAAACGAATTAAATAGGCCCAAATCTTGATGATAAATTCAGGGAAAAGGGAGAAGGGATGAAGAAAAAACCTATCATACCCATGCACAGGGCCGACTCAACGAATTTTGGGGCCCTAGGCGAAAGTTTTAAACGGGGCCTTTTATTATAAATTAATATATTTTTTTTCAATTAAAATTTATTTTTCTTGCTTTTTAGATAGGCAAAATTACTAATTAAATTTTTGCATTCAAGTTCCGCTAACATTTCCTTTTCAATTGATAATATAGCTAATCCACTTAATCTTTCCTGTGACATAGTTGATCTTAAATAGGATTTTATTAATTTTAATTTTGAAAAACTTCTTTTTGCGGAAGTAACTGTAATAGGTATAGTTAGTAATATTCTGAAAACAATACATGCATTTGGAAAAGATTCTAGCTTCTTTATATAATTTAGTACATTAATTGGAGAGCTATCATTTATTTGCAAAAATTCTTTTAAAACTTTTAGTTCTAAATATAAATCTATGCCATCAATATCAGAATAAGTTTCATGTGTGAGAAAACATTCAAGATTAAGACAATTTTTTTTCAAACTATCATTATCTAGTGATTTTAGTTTTTCAAAATTAAATAAAAAACCAAAAATATTTTCATATATTTGAAAATTTTCAAACCTACTTTCAATTGAAAAAATTGCTTGATCTACCATTTATAAAAAATAATTAATTCTAAAATATTCTTCAGCGGATTGTGTTGTCTCATCATTGACATTCTCATCAAATTGTTTCTTCCTACGAATTATACGTTTTTCACGAAATATAGGCTCTATTTCCATTTTGCTTTCAATTTCTTTAGATGAATTCATAGCAGATGTAAATCCATCTTCTCTATATTTTTTTTAAAAAGGACATGAGACCTTTTAATTGATCTATAGCAATATCAATATGCATGTCTTTCGATTGTAAATTTTTACTAACAGAGTTAACAGCAAATAATATATCATACCAAATAGTCACAGCTAGCAAAAACTCAAAACTTTCAAACTCATATGTTGCTAAACAATCAGCTTCACTTTTTGTTTTGGGATCTTCACTTGTTTTTGCCAATTGTAACAAAGCATCTCTTATTTCTAGAACTTGAAATTTTATTGCTTTCACACTTTCAATTCGACTTTCCCAACGTGTTTGTGACAATGGCTTAAGAGTTAAACCTGTCACATTATCTTGTAAAATTTTCCATCGCTTTGTGGAAGAAGAAAATAGTGTGTATATTCGTTGTACTACTCCAAAAAAAGAAATAGCTTTAGGACAAGAATTAGCCATATCACATAGGACAAGGTTGAGATTATGACAACCACATGGTGTGTAAAATGCTTTAGGATTTATATCAAGAATTCTTTTTTGTACCCCTTGTTTTTTTCCTTTCATATTAGACCCATTATCATATCCTTGTCCACGTACATCATTAATATCAAGTTCAAGATTTTTTATTGCATTTATAATTTCATTGAAAAGACCTTTTTCAGAAGTATTATCTACCTTTAAAAATTCCACAAAATGTTCGTCTATTTTTATCGGACTTATTGAAATATCCACACATCTTAGTATGAGAGTCATTTGTTCTTGATGACTTACATCGGGGGTACAATCAAGTATAATTGAAAAGTACTTTGCTTCTTTAATCTTTTTTATAATTTTACTTTTAATTTCATTTGCTAATAATAGTATCACTTCATTTTGTATATTATGTCCAAGATAATGATTATGGATTGCACCATTTTGAATACGTTGAACATGTTCTTGCATTATTGGATCAAATTCTGCAATCATTTCAATTATACTTAAAAAATTTCCATTATTTTCTTGATAGATCTTTTCGTTTTTTCCTCGGAATGCCAAATTATTTTTACCAAGATTTTTTACCACCGCTATTATTCTTAATAACACTTTTTTCCAATGATCTTTCTCTTTCTTAATTTGTTCTTGGACATTTTTATCAATTGTTTTATTCTTCAATAATCTTAGTTCTAAATCAATCCAAGTATTCATATTAGTAATATGCTCATTGGTTGTTTCGTGATTTTTAAGAATAGAACTAATATTTTTCCAATCCTTAGAGCATCTGCAGCCGGGCATGGATATGGCAAATGTAAGATGGGTTTAGCATAAAGGCCTCCAAAATCCCTCACAGCTGGGCTGGTAAAAAGCAAGTATTGCAAAAAAATTTGCAATACTGCTACAGTGCAATTCTAAAGGTAGAATTGCACTGTAGCACAATTGTAAAAAAAAAACTAATATTTTATTGGGTCTACACTTTATCCATTCCTCCCTCTCTCACCGGTCACACTCTCATCTCCTCTCTCTAGCTTCTTCTTCTTTTTTTTTTTTTTTTTTTTTTTTTTTTTTTCACCCATTCAATCCCGCCCCCTCTCTCGTCCATCTCTTCCCTTTCATTTTTTTTTCCTCTCTATTTTCCCTTGAATCAAGGGTTTGATGTGGTGGCAGATGGGTTTGATGTGGGTTTGATGTGGTGGAGAGCTCATGGGTTTGATGCGGTGGAGGGTTTCAGTGGTGGTGGGGATGGGTGATTGAGGGTGACGGTGTGGAGCTTGCTGTCCGGCGTGGTGGAAATCGGCGTAGAGCTGTGAGCGATAACATTAGATCAGATCGAAGAAGCACCAAGCCACAAACGGAGAGAGAGATGAGAGCAGGTTTTGCTGTGAAAATTGGTTTTGCAGTGATGGGTTTTGCTGTGAGAGCGGTTTTTTTTTTTTTTTTTTTTTTTTTTTTTTTTTTTTTTTTTTTTTTTTTTTTTTTTTTTTTTTTTTTTTTTTTTTTTTCGTTTTGCCGATCTGGGTTGATATGGATGATGGAGGATAAAGGAATGGAGTTGTGTGGAAGAAGGTGATGGGTTTGCAGCGATGTTGTGGCGTTTTTTTTTTTTTTCCTGTTTCGCCGATCTGGGTTGATATGGATGATGGAGGATACAGGACGGAGTTGTGTGGAAGAAAGTGGTTAATGGAGGAGTCTGGAAGGTAGCATGTGGAGGAGAAAATTGGGAAAAAACAAAAAAAAAAAAGAAAAAGAAAAAATATATTTTATTGTGTAAAAATATTATTTTAATGAGTAGAATAGAAAAATAAAAGTTGGGATGCTGAGTGTATTGTAAAATTTTATTGTATAATTGATAAAGTGATTTTTTGGGATGGTAAAATAGGATGAGATAGAATTTCCGGATGTAGATGCTCTTAGTTCCTCCATTAGCTAGTTGATTTGTATTAGATTTTGAATTAAACAACTTGCAACAAAAACAAAATACTTTATCTAGGTCTTTCGAATACACTAACCATTTTCTATCATGTTTCTCCCCATTTGGTAATTTTTGAATATAATGCGTAGTGGAAAAATGTCTAGAGTTCTTATCTATAGGAAAGTTTAGATCATCAACTCTTATTGGACCATTTTCTACTAACAAATCTCTTAATTTTATATCAATAGTTTTCCATTGACTTGGATCAAAAATATTTGTAGGAATATAATTAGGTTGATCATTAATATTTTCACTCTCCTCTAAATTATTTTGAGCTTCATTATCAAGAATGGTGACATTACATGTTTGAACATTATCATGACCACCTTCATTATTATCATTTTGTTGTATATTTTCATTATCTTCTAACTCTTTTTGATGAATTTCTTCTTCATTTATGAAACTTTCACTCAAATTTTCTGCAAGATTTTGTTTTTTTTTAGTAATAAATTTGTCCATAGCTCCTTTTTGAGATTCAATTAGTTCTTCTCTTTGTCTTTCTTTTTTTTAGTTTTTCATATCCGGTTGGATATTTTCTAGTAAACATTTGTAATTAAAAAATATTTACGAATAAATGAAATACAATCTATAATAATAAAAAAAATTACAATTTAACTAGAATAATATAAATTTAATGTATAAAACAATAGAACCTAGTTTATAAAAAGCACAATTGTAGCTTTACTTAATATGATCACTTTACACTTTAAACCTGCACAAAAAAATTAAAATTAATATTAATACAAAGTAAATTATTCTAAATTTATAATTTTGTTATCAATACTCTTTTTTTTTTTGTGTAGCAATAAACCTTTTTTTTTAACAAAATGTGTAAGACTTAACTTGATTGGATCCACTAAGACTAGTCCACTAGCAAAATATGTAGAGCTCAACTTGATTCACTCATTCACTAAGACTAAAAGTTCATCACGGCATTACACTAAAAAAATCTGATTTCTTAAAAAAAAAAAAAAAAAAAAAAAAACAAACAAACAAACAAACAAAAAGCAAAAAGCAAAACGTGTAAGGCTTTCTCTAGAAGCCACTTAAGCTCTTTTTCACTTTTTATAAAGTGAAATCTAAGGGTCCGGATCATGCTTCTAGAGAAATCTTAAGGGTCCGGATCATGCTTCTAGAGAAATCTAAGTCTCTTTTTCACTTTTTGTAAAGTAAAATCCTTTAGTCTCTTTGTTTGTTCTCTTGCCGCAACTGCTTGTGCTCTTTACTCAGCAGCAATGAGCAATAGCAGAGCAAACTCCTCTTTAACCAAAAAAAAAAAAAAAAAAAAAAACCCAGCAAACTATGAAGAAGACGAAAGAGGCAAAGGAGGAGAAAACAAAAAATGAACCTGAAATGAAGATCTGTGAACACATCAAGTCTATTGCCAACACCAATTGATGAGTAAGTCAACAAAAAAAAAAAGAGTGTTTTTTGTTTTTTTGAATCAAGATGGAGACTGGAGAGAGTTAGAGAGTGGGCGATTTTTTTCTTCTGTCTGCCTTTTGTAATATTTTCTTCTACAAGCTAAAGATTTTTGTTTTTTGTAATCTTTTCTTCTACAAGTTAAAGATTTGGTGATGGGATTTCATGTCACTTCAGTGTAAGTAACGGCCCTTTTTTTTTTTTTTTTTTCTCCTGAAATGAGAAACGGGCCTTTTGTAATCTTTTCTTTTGCAACCTAAAGATGTGGTGACTTCAGTGTGAGAAACTTTTTTTTTTTTGTCAGATGAGAACACAATATTATATACTATGTTATTATTATTATTTTTTTCAGATGAGAACACGATATTAAATACTATATTATTACTACTTGGGGGCCCTCTTATAAGTGGGGGCCTTAGGCGGCCGCCTAAGTCGCCTATAGGTTCAGTCGGCCTTGCTCACACATTCAATTGAAATAAATCATTAATTAAATCCATCATTCAAAAACCAAAATCTTGATGATAAATTCAGCAAAAATGTATGAAGAATGGTTACCTGAGATTTGTATGAAGATGAGGTGAAAATTGGCCAAGAACGATGAGGAGGAGCAAAATTAAAAGAATGCAGTAGAGAAGTAGAGAGAGCACGCGAGACGGTGAGGTGAGAGAGAAAAAAGAAAAAAGAAACATTTGTTTTTTTTTTTTTTTTTTTCCCATGTTTGATTTTATATGTTACTTGCTTGACTGGTAACTGGTAATTCATTAAAATCACATAAACGGCCAGGATGAAAACAAGTGAAATAAATGGTTAGATCAATGGGTGGATACCGTACCCACACAAAAAAAAGGTGGGTATGGTGGAACGATATCTAAATTTATCTAATTACAACTAACTTTCAAATAGATAAAGTTAATTGAACAATAATTTGTTTTATAATCTATCAAAAAATTAATTATGACTCATACTAATCCAAATTAACTTAGCGGTATCTATCATAAAAGGATCTTAATTTGATCTAACTTAATTAAATCAACCATAACAAACTACAAACATTACTCATTTAATACCACTAAAAATAAGACACATAACATTCCTTCTTTCTAAGAAAACTCCCTTATTATCAAGGGTCATTTTACTTCTTTCACTTCAAAAATATCTTGTTCATCCACAATTTTTCCCCCATTGGGGTATCTCTAAAATTTAGGATAGCATTTTATTTAGCTAAATTAACATCATTAAGGATTTGAAAAACTTCCCAACATTGAGAACACATGCTTAACAACTAGAAAATTAAAGCTGAACCACAATTCATTAATGGAACTAAATAAGTAATGATTGGAATTCCTTAGATCATTGGTAGAAACTGTTGGGTTAAGATAGTTTGACTACAGTTAATTAATTCAATTACCCAAGTTGATTAATTAGGTTAAGTTACATGCAAATTGTGGAAGCACCAACAAATCACCAATTAATCTAAATGTAGGGGAAATTAAATTGACACGGTGATTTGTTTACAAATGGGAAAAACCTCTCGTAAAGCAAAAACCCCACCGGGTGAATTTAAGGTCACCACTCCCAAGAATCCATTAATTAATAATCAAGCGGTTACAAGTATAATGAATCTTACCACTACCCTGGACTATCGCAAAATACCAACCTACAGTTGAACCTTTGCTCCAATAACCAATTGGACTTGATCTTGTAGTAGCCTTCTTTCTTTTGTTGCACAAATCTCTAATATATGACTAGCTCCTTTGCACGGATCATAGTACGTGACTAATTCTAGCGACTTGAATGATTGTTGTTGGCTGTAAATTTCTTCACTTCATAAATGATGAAGATCAAGAAGCACTTGGTTATAGAACCCTATAGTGTACAAACGTAGTAGTTTTACACAGAATATATGAATTCTAGGTCTTTGTATTTGTGTGTGACGGCTTCTAAAATATGCCTTATATATGATTAGAGTTGTGAGAAAAGAAACTAATAAAATAATACAACATTGGCCAAATTAAAATTTGTAAATTCTAAAATCGTAATTCTCGATAGATCGAGCTTGTGTCGAGCTTCTTCAACCTTAATAGCAGTATTTGTCAAGCTTCTGTCGAGACTTAATGAAACAGCTTTTCTTCACTTGTTTCTTGGATCAATCTTTATGACTTTAAAGATACCACTTGATATGTTTGAGCAACATACTTCTTGATATATTAAACTCAACTTAGATCTACCCAATTACAAGTAAAGTACATTTTTTCAAAGGATTAGCCAATTACATAGAAAATATGACCCTAACAATCTCCCCCTTTGGCAATCCTTGACAAAACCACAAGCATAATTATGAGAGAAATATAAAGCAACAATCTCCATAACTATTACACAAAAGTGCATAAGTTTAACTACTACTATGAACTCTTGAAAAACTTTGCAAGAAGAGAGATCATGGCATGAAAACTTGCAACCTGTTTTAGCTGAAACACTTAAACAAGATCCATCGAGGCATCAAGTGTGAAATGTAAAAGATACATCATCATCATATATATAGAAAGGAGAAGTGCAATATATGTAAAAGGTCAGAAGACCAAGGTACGTGTAATGAGAACTATACAACAAAAACCTTACTACATATCTCAAAAACACACTCTCTCCCTAACACCTATCTCTTTCCCTAACAACGTGACTACTCTCTCATAATCAAAACTACTCCCCTTTTTTGTCACGAGTGACAAAGGGTGGATCACTAAGAATCAGCCACCTCATCATTATGGGTAGAGCCAGAAGCATCATGACTTTTATCATCTCCACCATCAGAAGACTCCTCAGTAGGATTGGATGAGGGAGAAGAAGTAAAACCACTAATGCATGACTGGCGGCGAGCGATGCATCCAATCTTGGTGTTCATCTGGCGCATCTCATCAGAAAGATGGTCAAGATGACTACCAAAATTAGCACACATAAGCTGAAGCTGATCCATGATGGCAGCGAGAGTGACCCTACTTCAAAAGAAGAAGATGGAGCAGATGAGAAAGGGGATTGCCAGGTAAAGGCAGCATCCTCAACAGCACGAATGTCGGCCTACTCTTGTTGAGATGAAGTGGACTCCAAATGAGGCCGCTTGGCCTTAGAGGCCAGTTATGCTTCACTCCTGCAGATAGACTCTTGACTAATAGCACTCGTGCGAGGAAAGAGAGAGGGAGGAATAGAAATGTGCATATGTGTGAGAATGTGTGTGATAGCTGAAGTAAAAATTAGCTTATCACTTGCAGCTGTGTCTTGATAGATATCTATCATAGATACTATCATATGTAAGGGAAAGTCTACAAGGAAACCCTTTAGGAGAGAGAAAAGAAAATTAGCATGAGGCTTAATAATAGCGTTATAATGAGACCGTGGTGTGAGAACAAAGGTTATCACCGTATTAAGGATCCTTGGACCTTTAGCAAAGTCATGTGTGGTGAAGTTTAAAAGATCACCCCACACCATATCTTGATCATATAAACGTGAGGCCAATTCGTCTCTAGAAATAGAATGGAGATGAGGATGACTAGGGTAGTCCGGACAAACTACCCTAGGGACATGTAGTACCTCGAAAATGAGCTTTGGGGTAACTATGATATGTGTTCCTCAAAAAACCATAGTAAACTAGGGAATAGAGCTATTGATGGATTATATGTTGTAGTAGAACTCGAGTATAAACACATCGAGACACCTTGTGGGTTTCTTGCAAAGAGATTCCCAACCTTGAGAGCTAAACGCTTTAGGAAGAGGCGTGTTTCAAAAGTTAGACAGAATGACTTGGTGTTCCAAATGAATTGCCTGGTCACTAAAGTTCTCGTTAAAATTCGTTTGGGATTTTGAATCATGAACCTGTCTTTAGCAGGAAGAGAGGGAACAGAAGAAGAAGATGAAAAACCACAATGAGAGATCGGGTTCTTTAAAAGTGCAGATTTCTTGGGTGCCATAGTCAGAAAATATAAAGGAGAGAGCAACAAGAAAGGATGCAACAAGAAGAAATGCTTAGGAAAGAAGAAAAAGAAAAAGGAAATGCATGAACATGTTATGTGCAAAAGGAATTGCATCATGGGTAAGAACCTAATCCAAACTACAACACTCACATTGTTTAATCAAGCACACAGCCTAGAATGCATGAAAACATGATTATAATGCTAGAGAATGCAATGCATGTTCATGTGAGATCAACTCAACAAAACCAAACCCAAAAATTTTAGCAAAAACCCCAAATATCCCAACAAAAACAAAACCTAGGTCTAAAATGCATGAAGAATGAGAAAAAGAAGAGATTAAGAACACTTACCAACAAGTTTGAGCTTGGAATAGGTCGAAAACTTGAAGAGACGAAAGATGTTGGTGAAAAAGAGAGGTTTGGATTGAGAGAGGAGAGAGAAAACTTGAGAAGTATGAGTTTGAATAGAACCGGGTTGACCCTTGAGTATATATAGAATCAGGAATCTCTACAGATAGAGAGGTATTGAGAAGGTGTCAAGAACAAAATCTCGATAGTTTGAGAGGTATTGAGGAGGTATTGACGGCCAAATACTTCAATCAATTGAGGAGGTGTCGAGATATCTATCGATCAAACAGAGAGTTAAGAAATATGGCTCGATGGATCAAGATATCTATCAAGAGGTATCGAGAAAAATCCAAAAAATTTCGAAAGAAGAGGCTTGTGTCAAGAGGTATCGAGCTACTATCGAGCAAATAGAAACATGGTTTTTTCAAGGAGGAAAACCACATGAGATGAATGTAACCAAGATAAACACCAAACCAAACATCAAAGAAGCATGTTAAGCACTTAAACACATCAACAACTCTAGATGCAAAGCATTCCTAGATCAAAACACATACTAGACAAGTCTTACCAATTTTATTTTCCAAAAACAAGCTAAGACAGTTTAGTAAGCTTATACTACCACATGTATTCCTTGTGATGGCCAAATCACACTATACTTGTACAATAATATCAAGAGTAGCAACGAATCTGTGTGTTATGTGTGAAACTTTTGCAAGAAAGCATAAGTGTCTCATCATATGAAAAAAAATGATATAGGAGAATTAGGAACATTCACACACAATCATACCTGTTTGATGGGAACCATCACCTTTGAAGTACATCATATAACTCTCACATCTCCTAGAAACACACTTGTAATCATATTCAAAAGCATTTTGATTTTTTTTTGCTTTTCATGTTCTTTGCATAATTTTCTTGTAAGCATATAACGACATATCATGCATGTGTATATAAGAGAGAGAAAAGAATAAGATATGAATGATATAAGATTAACCAAATCATACAAATCACATAACGAGTCACAAAACTCACATTGCTTAGTTGTGCATGAAGATGCTTATCTAAGCTACAAGTGATACAAAGTTGTGAAACTTTGTTTCAATGGTCATCCAAGCTACACAAGTACTAGTGTACACAAATAAACACTGTTTTTGTATTTTTTAGATTTTTTATTTATTGAAAGCAATAAACAAAACACAAAACCAAACATATTAGAAGCAATAAAGACTACACTGATGCAGATGCATAAGGGAGGGAGGCAAGAATCAAGCAAAGGGATTACACCGATGTTTTGGTGTAAGAATTCAAACTGAGGACTGTGGCCACAAAGGAGAGTATGCCTTGACCGAGGGGACCGTGGCAAAGAAAAGTGGAATCGCCACCTAGATTAGGTCTAGGAACCATATTGGGCCTTTTGGGCCAATCACTTACATACATTGGTCCACATACTAGATTATGGGTCCGGAGTTTGGGTATGGCTTGGGAAAGTGTTAAGCACCCAAGACCGCCTGGCTTGTAGGCCAACCTCCATTATGTGTTGCTGGGCCATATTTAATTAAATAGTTTATTAAGAGAGCCCTAATCCATAACCTAAACATACATCATGCACTTAAGGAAATAACAAACACAACATATTAAAAATCACAATATAAAAGGAAACAAATAAAACATAATAAATTAAATAAATTAAATATGGCAAGTTGACAATTAAATATAAACACACAAGGAAAATATATTAGATAAACCAAATATGGCAAAAAGATTCAAATAAACATAGAAAATAATTAAACACAATTAATTAACCTAAACATAGTCAAACTGAATCAAATATCATGTGAGAAATAACAAAATAAATAAAAATAAGAATTTTGCCTTAATTTGGGTTCCGGGTGCAAACGCATACTCAAAGATGCATACGTATCATTTAGCATAGATTTGCAAATTACATTTTTATAGATTTAATCATTCAAAGATGTAAACATAGAAATCGGATAAGCATGTTAGAACCCTAAGCACTAAACTAACATTAAGGAAAAAAAACAAAGCATCAACATAAACAGATAAACATGAAACAAAACAAACAATTATATTAAACTAACATCAACTCAATAATCATCTCAAACTTAAGAGGAATCATGTGAGAATGAACTAAAGAAACAAAAAGAGAACAAAGACAAAATATACTAAGCCACGGTTAGATTAATAAACAAAAAAGAAAAAAAAGAAAAAGATCATAAAATCAACCTAAACAAGTAAGAACTCTTAACATAGTATTAAATAAAGAATCATGTGAATCCTATGTAGCAAATTGGGAAATCATGCAAAAGAGACTTACCTTGCTTTAGAATCACAGATTTGAGATTGTTTAACCAACCTCTCAGTGCCTACATTACAAAGATTAGATGGAAAAGACAAAGATAATCAAAAAACACAACAATAGTTAGCAATCACAACTCAAGAACAAAAAGTTTTGAGAAATCAATTTAGAAAAATAGTTTCTGCCTTAGAACTAACTAAAAAGTGGTTTTTAATTTGTAAAAAATGTGCTAAGGTGCTGCCCTAGGGTTTTGATAAGAGAAAGAAGGGTTTTAGAGAATATGGAGTTCAAAAAATCACCCTCTCTAGCTAGGGTTTTGATTGGGGGTATAAGATGAGTATTCATAAGTTAAAATTAGGGGTTTTGGGGCTTTTCAATGATCTTTGGACGTTCTCTAGGGTTTATGGGCTGGGTCATTTCAAATCATGATATTTTGGGTCCTTAAAATGAAGTTTTAAAATCCGGAAAATCAAATTGCCCAATTAGCCTAACTTCAAATGGGCATAACTTACTCAATATAAGTCCAAATTAGGAAAAATTTGTGTTCAAATGGAAGCTCAGGATGTCTAATTGCCAATGAAACAACCCTCACTTAAACAGTCTTTGTGGATTAAAGGTTTTGGTCAAAATAGTGAGCAAAGGTCATTTTTCAGTGTCTATTTCAAAGCAATTTGAGCACTTTTGAGTTGCGATTACGTCCAAACTATTATGAACTCTTTATTTATCCTTGGTTTACATATGTTAAGCTCATCATTGGGGCTGGAGACCAAAATTTATTAATGGGTACAAAATGTAGTATCTACAGATGCTCATATTTTAACTTTGCTTGCACTGCAAGTGTAGTTAAAAGCTTGAAGAGACAACATTTTGCAAGTTAATAAACTTTGAGTCCACACACACATAGTGTACACACAAACATGCAAGCAAACATGCAAACATAGGGGTGTGCTCAAAAAGGTGATTGGTGTACTTCCAACAAGAAGTGTGAGAAACCACATAAAAGAAAAAACAGAGATGTTTTCGAGTTTTAAGGACTCTACTTCATAACACACATATATGCAAGCTATCATGCAAACAAGAAATGTACCATAAGAAAATCTGGGATGATTTTAGGTTTTAAGGACTACCTTTGAGTTTTAAGGACTCTTTAGTTAGGGGACCACTCGAAGCGAGAAATTTACATCCAAACACAAATAGACCACACAAGAATGAGAAATTTACACCAAAGGGGACCACTCGATCAAGCAATTTACGTTGAAATACAAACAGGCCACTCAAAAATGAGAAATTTACACCAAAGGGACCACTTGACTGAGCAATTTACGTTGAAATACAAACAGGCCACTCAAAAATGAGAAATTTATGCCAAAGACACAAATAATCATACACGACTCACACAAACACACAACCACACAAGGTTTGCAAAAAGAAACACACAGGATTCATGCAAACATGCAAGAATACAAAACATAAGAACACATGACTCACATAAGAATAAGAACAAACAAACACATAAGACTCACATAAAACACCAAACAAACATGTGATCACAAAAGATAACAAATGGATGAACACAACAATGTAGGAGGCACACAAACATAACAAAGCATGCAAACACACAAAAAAGCTAAACAAGATTAGCCTAGGGCCCAAGATAAAATGAGGATGGGCCTAAGGCCCGACATAAATCAAGGAGAGGCCGAAGGCCCAAATGGAGTATGAGATGGGCCGAAGGCCTAAGATGGAACAAGGACATAACAAGCAAACAAACACATGAAAAACCACACTAGGCATCAAACATGTAAATAAACACCCAAGGCAACAAAAATAGACAACAAAAGATCATAGAAGTGCAAGGATTGCAAGAAAACTTGAAGATACCAAAGACAAGCACAGACATGACAACTTCTAAAGAAGTGACAAACACAAAAAACCACAAAGAATGAAGGAGAACAAAGATGACACAAAGGATAAAAAACTCAAGGTCAAATAGACTCTAAGAAAAGAAGACAAGAAACAAGACCATCTTAAAAGGCATAGTAAAAATAGAAACCGAACACTTGATTCATTATGGATAACTTTTAAGATGTTCATTCATTAGGACGCATCTTCCTTGTGGCGTCCACCTTAACCCTATCTTAACTAATTCACCTTTTTTTTTTTTTTTTTTTTTTTTTTTTTACCCTAACTTTTGCCTAGGCTGCCCTTACGGGTTTTCAACCTAGCAAGCATTTTTTTTTTTTTACATTTTTTTTGCCCCTAACTTTTGCCTAGACCACCTTTGCGGGTTTTTAGCGTAGTGGGCTCTTTAACTTTGACAAGAAGTAAACAAGCAGGATGCAATGAACAAGTGCTATGACTTATCCTGAAAAAGTCTTTTTGATTCAAAATTCTCAATACATGAGTTGTACAATTTAAATGATGTGATGTGGCTGCACCACCCAAGGTTGCCTACGTACCTAAAAGGGATCAAGCCTAACGTAGTTCACATGAACAACTTTAATTGATCAGAAAGGACTTTTACTTGGCTGAGAATGATGGCTCGGTTCTTGGTTCACAAAGAAATGGATAACAAAGGCTCAAACTTAATTTCTGGAGTGTTATAACTTGGTCAAGGATTACTTTTCATCATTTTTGAACTTTCTTCACTTTCACTTCACTTTTCAGCTTCTTTTTTTCTTTTTGCATTTCACTTCACTTCACTTTTTCACTTTTTTTTTCCCTTTTCACTTTTGATTCACTTTTCTTCACTTTTTTTTTCCTCTTTCCATCACTTTATTCATGCATTGCCCCTAGTGTAGGGGGTAATCCTTGAAAAGGGTTACCTTGAAAGAAAATAACTTTGAAGGCTCAAAAGCGTTGAGCAAAGGGAAATGTGTTTAGGATAGTAGAATAATGACCTCTCTTCATTCCAATTTCCATTGTTCAATTACAAGTAAACATGCAACATTACATATTGAGAATCAAATTATCTTGAAACTTTGGGAACTTATCATAAAACTCAAACCATTGCAAACTACTCCCTCCATCCCAATTTCTTTGTCCTGTTTCAAAAATCAAACTTTTTAGAGGAAATTATTTATTGTCTTGTCTGTCTTATAAAAATGTATAAGTTTCCAAAACAACCCTTAAATAAATTTATCAGAAAATTGGATTATTAAATCTGAAATTACATGCACAAAAATTTGCTCCTTACCTATGTTAGCATTTTTGAAATTATATGTACAAATTGTAACTTGTCCTTTTAATCATATTTGGAAAATCTACAACTACCACAATAGAAAAACTATTGGGTATTGGCTCCAAGCATTTTGGATTACTTCAAATACAAATTCTAGTTTATCTTTTAATCAAATCTTAAAAACCCAATACTTCTAAAATATAAATTCTATTGGCTCCAAGTTAGGAATTTTATTGGCGTCAATTCTGAAATTTTTTTGAAAAGTGGCGGCAAAAAAAGAATTAGTCTACTACTAAGTGAAATTTTTTTGCAATACTCCAATGCCTATAATTCTCATATGTAAATACTCTGTACTCCCTAGATCTAAAGAATTCCTAATCTAAATCCAATCCAACCTTTTCCATTATCCTTTGGCTAATTGGTTCCATGCCAAAATAAAAATCTATCTATTGCCTTGCCTTATCTCCTTCATCATTATCCTCTCTTCAATTCTTATCTTTCCAAACAAATTAAGATGAGTGACTTGATTTAGACAAACCTTTACAACCCAAATTAAGAATCGTGTTGCTGGTATATTAGAGACAAAGCCAATATTGATAGTGACCAAAGATGTGTAGTTAGATCATGCTTGATTCAAAAAGTTCTTCCTGCAATTCGAGCTAAATGGCCACGTGATATGGAGGATATCATATTTATTCAACAAGACAATGTTAGACCTCACATTGACCCTAATGACACTGAATTTCTTGAAGATGCATCTAGTAATGGGTTCAATATACATTTGTCCTATCAACCACCTAATAGTCGTAACATGAATGTCTTAGATCTTGGATTTTTTAGAGCCATTCAATCACTACAGCAGCAAGAAGAACTTTCAATTGTCAATGACTTAGAAAAAGCTTTTAATGAATTGCCACCGCAAAGTCTTAATTGTGTTTTCTTAAGTTTACGACAATGCATGATTGAAGTGATCAAAGACTTTGGGGGGAATAATTATAAGTTGCCGCATATGGGAAAAGAAAAATTGGAGAAGCAAGGTCCTCTTCCTCTTCAACTTGAATGTGGTCCTGATATCATTGAGAGAGTCTTTCTTTATCTACAGTAGATAGTAGTCATTCATTTGCTGCAAAGTTTGTTTTGTTTTGTTTTGTTTTTTTTTCCTCCTTTGGATATTTCTTAAATCCTTAAATTTGTAGTGAGGTTTTTTTTTTTTTTTTTTTTTTTTTTTTTTTTTTTTTTTTTTGGAGAGAATGGCATGTAAGGCCACACTAGAAAGAATTTTTTTTAAAAAAAAATCCCAACTTTCGCATAATACATTACACGATTACATTCCACGATAGTGTGCTGCAGACCACTACAGAAAGTAGTATTCGTGTGCCCAAAACAAAAGGAATAAAACAAAAAGGAGCTCATCTTTGCATATTTGATGGTAGAGTGAATCAAGGCCTTATTAAGAGTTAAATATTCATTTGGGATACTTATATATTGTTCAGATCAAAACTAATCTCAAGAAGGTTTATAGCCTTTTTCTTATGCTGCTTGTTGGATTGTTCAGTTTATTTTTTTTAAATTTTTTTTCTGGGTTTCATTTGGAGAGAATGGCGTGTAAAGCCACATTAGAAAGATTTTTATTTTATTATTATTATTAAAGAGAGAGAATGGCGTTTAAGATGCAAAGTAAATTGATTCTCATGCAATGAAAAACTTGACTTTGTAAGATTTTTTATCAGCTTTTTTTTTTATTATTTATTTTTTATTTAAAGAGTCATTCTTAATAAGGCAACTGAAAATGTGCCCTAATTAGATTGATAAAAAAAAAAAAAAAATTTGTTGATTTTCTTTTCAAATTATTTTGAAAATAAAGTAGGGTTATAATAGGAATATTAGTAAATTAATGACTTTTATTTTTAGAAATGGGACAATATTTTGGGACATTCCAAAATGGAATAGAGGACAAACAAATTGGAATGGAGGGAGTACTTTATTGATGAATTAAAAGAGTTCATGAATTGAAAGATCAACTGAATTGAAACAACAAAGACATACTGAATTGTGATAGGCCAAGAATGTATTGTGAATTAACCAATTAATTAGCCAAGTTAATTAATTAATTCAAATAGCATGCAATAAGCGTGGTAGCAAAAACAAATCACCAACTAAGTTAATATGCAGCGGAAAATAAATTAACATGGTGATTTGTTTACGAATGGGGAAAATCTACACGGCAAAAACCCCGTCGGGTGATTTTAAGGTCACCACTTCCAAGAATTCACTAATATCACAACAAGCGGTTACAAGTAAAGGAATCCTAGTACCTTATACCAACCTACAGTTGAACCCTTATCCCAATACCCAATTGGACTTATTCTGTAGTGACAATCTCTTCTTTCAATGCACGGCTCCCAGTATGTGACTAATCAATTTGATACGTAGATCGCAGTACGTGGCTTACATACCAACTTGAGAATGATGTTGGTTGCAAAGTTCTTCAGTTCATCATATGATGAAGATTATGAAGCTCCTTGGTTATAAAACCATATGGTGTACAAACACAACAGCTTCTTGAAGAGAAAGATGAACTAAGGCATATGTCTCTGGTTCACAATATGCTTGTAAAAAACTTTTGCATTGCAATACATCAGCTTTGATGGCCCTTAAAACAATCTTTATATATGTTTAGGGTTGTGAGAAAAGAATGCCCAAATATCTATGCACAGATTGGATGAAAATCAGAACTGAGTAAATGATATTCTTAAATCTCGATAGATACCCTATCTATCAAGTAGCTGTTGAGCATCAGGCTTAAACAACATTTTAAACCTTGATAGATACTAGTTGTTGAGCTTTAAAATACAACAATTCTTCACTTGATTCTTGGACAGACCTGCATGGTTTTAACACTTGAACTTGAAACCTTGTTCCTTAAAGTATTAAACACATTCTAGATCTACCAAAGCAAAGTGGGTTTTGTTAAAGGATTAGCCAATTCTATGTTGACATATGTTTCTAACATGATTCACATATGTCCTAACAATCTCCCCCTTTGGCAATCCATGTCAAAACCACAGCAAACAAATGAACATATGAGAGAAGTCATAAATTACTCAACTCATACTCACTTGTTGAATACAAGAAAATCTATCCTAGCATAAACTCTTGAAAAACTTTGCAAGAAGAAAGTTCATGGCAAGAAGACTTTGATAACCTGTATTTCTGAAACACTTCAAACAAAACTCACGGCATCTTAGTGTGAAACAGAAATAAAAGATTGCATACAATAAATAAGAACCATGTGCATAAAGAGAGAGAATAAACAACACATGTAGAGATAGGTGAAAGAACTGTAATAGCAACCTCATCATATATATATATATATATATATAACATCATAAGTACAGGGTTTGCTATCATGAAGTAAGAACAATGTATTTATAAGAGAAGAAAAGAAAACAATACATAAGTCCTCACTACATCCCTTAAAATATAAACACTCCCCCTAACAAATATCTCCTATGATAACTCTCCCCCCTATGTATATGACTACTCTCATATCCAAAACTACTCCCCCTTTTTGTCACGAATGACAAAGGGTAAGCAAGTTAAGCAGTCATCTCATCGTCACTAGGTGAGCTAGCATCCTCATTCTCATCATCATCATCGTTGGAGTCACCATCGCCGTCCTCGTCCTTAGATGCCTCTAGAGAAAGAGAGGGAGACTCTACGAAACCACCAAGGCGGGCTAGTCATTGAGCAATACAGCTGACACAGGTAGGGATGGCAATTTTTCCCTGCCCCGCTGAACCCGCCCCTCCCCGCTTCGCCCCGCGCAGGTTTTCCCCGCCTCGCAAAAGCGGTGGGGCGGGGATGGGGCAAGATTTTAGCCCCGCACCACGGGGCGGGGCGGGGATGGGTTTAGGCTTTTTAGACCCACCCCGCCCCGCCCCGCGTTACTAAAAGTTATAATTGTAAAATTTTCATACCCTAAAACCCTACTATTTAAACAAACATATTAATATTAGCATATTTTATTCTACCCAATGTGATTCTCTGCCTTTATTTTGTTGTGTTATACCATGAGATTTTTATTTATTTATTTATTTTAATTATTGTCTTGATAAACACTTGGATATATTATTCAATTTTTTCTAAAAATTGATTTGATTTTATGGGATAAATTTAGTTGTAATTTCAAGTATATTTTTATTAATGAAATAGGTTTCATTAAAAAAATTGTACTAGTTGTAGGGCAAATTAACAAAAAGTAGAGTTTTACGGGGTGGGGCGGGGGCTTCGTGGGGCCCCAAGGGGCGGGGATGGGGTGAGAAAGTATTCCCCGTCATGCGGGGCGGGGTGGGGATGGGGTAAGATAAAACCATGCGGGGCGGGGACGAAGACCCCATCCTTCGGCCCCGCCCCGCCCCATTGCCATCCCTAGACACAGGTGTTCACCTGATACAACTCATCACTGAGTGTGTTAAGGCAAGCATCCATGCACTGTAGCTATGCCATGATCGCCTCGAGAGTCACACCACCCATTGATGAAGAAGGTATGGATGTGGAAGGAGTAGAAGAAGTTGGAGGAGTCGCTGTTTCTGTTTATGGCCATTTCGATTGAAGTTGGGCCTCACTCCGTCTGATGCTAGCAGCATCTATGACACACATAACCCTAAAATGAGGAGTCTTGGGATAGGAGATAGAAAAATGGCAAAAAATTCGCGTGATAGCCGAAGTAAAAATGAGCTTATCACGGGTCTCCGTATCCCTATAGACATCTATGAGGGATAGAATGAAGTGAGAGGGAAAATCAATGGTAAGCCTCTCATGGAGGGATAACAAAAATTGAGCGCGAGGCTTTGTGATAGAGTTATAGTGAGACAAAGGATGAAGAACGAATGTCATCACCACGTTAAGGAACCTCGGACCTTTTGCAAAGCTCGAGTAATGGGTGTTTTGATGGTCACCCCAAGAAGAAGGTGTCTCATAGAAAAGAGACGAGAGTTCGTCTTTGGACACAGTCCTCAGACGATCGTAGCCAGGTTAGTCAGAATGCGCTACCCTAGGAACATGTAGCACTTCGGATACAATATTCGGAGTGACTACAATGCACGTACCTCGAACGAGAGTGACAAAATGAGGTACTGAAATATCGAATCCATGCATATTGGAGTAAAAATCCTGTATGATCGCGAAGGGACAAGTGACCGGGATGCCACACAGTGACTCCCAACATTGACTGTAGATGGCAGTGGGAAGGTCAGCATTGGAAAAGTTTGATAGAATGACTTGTCATTCCGAATGAATGCCTCGTTATGAGAAGTTCTTCGAAAAGTCCTTACGGGCTTTATCATCACGGAACCTGACTTGAGATGGAGTAAGATTAGAGGAGGAAGAAGAAGAAGACTCCCTGGAACGAAGAGGGTTTCAGGATGGAGTAGATTTGCATTTAGGTGCCATAGAGCAAACTAACACAAGAAAGAGAGAGGGGGAGAGAGAGAGAGACACGCAGAAAAGCACCAAACAGATCAATAAAAAGAATATAAATAAATGAAGGTACATATGCATGAAAATGCATGAGCATGTGATATGCATCATTAAAAGCATCATGGGCTCAAGCCAATCCAATACTACCAACACACAACATTTTAACATAGTAGTCACACATCTAAAATGCATGAACATTGTTAATAATGCAAATGTGATGCAATGCATGAATATTTAAAATCTTTTAGACAAAAACCAACCCAAAAATTTGTGGAAAACTCAACAATTTTGAAAAACCCGAAATTTTTCAAAAAAATCCCAAAAGTTAGGTAAAAAAGAATGACATGCATGATAAGAATGGAGAAAACAAGATCATACCAAATGAAGAAATGACCTTGAGGCCAAAAAACTTCTAAGTTTGAGGTTTGGAGTGATTGAGAAGAGTTTGGGTAGGTGAGGAGACAAAAACTGCTGAGAGAGATTGGGGAGAAATGAAGAAAAAATCGCGCGGACCCTATATATAAAAATCCCAGTTTCTCGATGGATTGAGAGGTTTCGAGAGGTGTAGAGAATTAAAAAGGCAAGAAATAGCTATTGAGCAGCTATCGAGAGGTGTCCACAGCAAAAGGGGCTTGATGGATCGAGAAGCTATCGAGCATCTATCAGGCATATAGAAACTTCCTTGATGGATCAAGTAGCTGTCGAGAAGCTATTGAGATTGAATCTCAAGAATCTCGATGGATTGAGTTTATGATAACAACTATCGACAAAAGAAGCTCAAGAGGCTCGATAGATACCCTAGTTATCAAAAGGTATCGAGAAGCTGTCAAGATTGCTTAAAAACAATTTTTCAAGGAAGAGAAAAACATAGATATGAATGCAATCAAATATGCTACATAATCAAAGATCCAAACAAAATTTTGTGCTCTCAAAAACATCTCTCAACAAGAAAAATGTCAAGCATTTAGATCCAAAACACACACACACACACACACACACACACACACACACTAAACAAGTCTAACCAATTTTATATTTCAAAAACAAGTTAAGACAGTTTACTGAGTATACATTAACACATGTATTCCTTGTGATTGCCAAATCACATTGTACCTTCACATGTATCAAGAGTAGCAAAGAATATTGCATGTTGTGTGTGAAAAACATCGCAAGATTGTATAAATGTCTACATGCTATGATAATTTGAGATATGAGAAAATCACTTTAACTCACACACAATCATAACTGTTTGACGGGGGCTATCACCTTCGAGGTACATCCTATAACTCCCATATCTCCTAGAAGACACGCTTGCAATCATATATAAAGCATTTTGATTATTTTTTCTTTTATTTTTCTTTGCATATTTTTTTCTTTTAAGCAAACCATGCATGGGTATATAAGAGAGACAAAAGAAATACCCAATGATGTTAAGCTTTTGACATTGCACTTTTGCTATGCTGAAACATATAGATCTTATTTTATAATTGGCAAGCAATAGTGGTGTGATGGTTATTTATGCCTTTCTCTTAGGATTTTCTAGTCCTTCCCATCAAAAAGAGTAATATGAGTGTTAAGTATAAGAGATTACTTAATCTTACACATCACAAACACGAGCCACAAAGCTCACTTGCTTAGTTATGCATAGAGATGCTCATCTAAGTTGTAAAAGATACAAAGTTTAGAAAAATTTATTTTAATGGCCATCCAAGGTACACAAGTAGGAATGTACACAAAACACACACTGTTTTTGTATTTTACTGATTTTTCAATTTTTTTTTTAATGAAAACACAAAATAAAGCAAAACTAAAAATAAACAAACAAAAACATGTTCAACAAAACAAAACAAAGCATAAATTAGACTGACTAAAAACAAGAAAGCAAAACACACAAGTAATGCAAAATCAAAAACAGGAAGGATACAGAAAAAAAATGACTTAATCACTTGGAGCCTTTTTTCCTTCCATACCTTGGAAAAACCTTTTCTTTTAGTAAACCCTTGATCCGGTGGTGAAGGGGAAGAATTGAAACCATTCAAGTTTGAAAGGAACATGAGGGCTTTGAGTAGATCTCCAAAAGGAGCAAAAGAGGATGGAGACTGATTTTGGTTTCCCGATGAGATCATGTTGTTGCTCTGTTGAGTGGCTAACCACTTATAGCAATTAGGTCAAGTATGTCCAGCTGCTCCACAGTGATAACAGAGATGCTACTTCTTATGTTTAGGCTTTTGAGTGTTTCCCTTCTTAGCTCTAGGGTTTTTTAATCTCTTTCTTATCCTACTTAGGGGGTGCTCCTAAGATAGATTTACCCTTGTCTATGTTCTCACTAGCTAACACGTTTTTCATATCATTGTTTTCAGATTCAACATTATTAGCAGGAGAAACAAAAATAATAGTACTAGTAGAAGCACTACCAAGAGAAGAGAAATCATATCTTAAACCGGTTCGATCAAAGGTAGATTTCTAAAGACTGAGCATCTCGTCAAGATTTGTACTTGAAGTCCTCTTCAGTTGAGCTTTGACTTAGAACAATTCTACCTCAAGCTTCTTGGTCTTCTCAACCAAAAAGTTATTCTCAAATCTCAATGCTCCAATGGTCTGATCGGCTTCATCAAACTTTGGGGAGATTTCTTCTCATTCAAGCTCCACTTCATTGTTCTTCTTGGTGGCCAACCTATACAACTTCTCATACTTTTCTGAGACCTTGTATAATTTTGCATAGGCTGTGTGGATGTCATCTTATTCATCCATCTTCTCAAATTTAGACTCCAGCAAGTCCTCTTTTTAATCCACATCTTCAACAATCCCCTCAGTAGGATTTATAGTGGCAATGAAGGCATTTAGGATTCCATCATCCTCATTGTCATATTCATCTTCAGGCTAGGTGTTGCTCAAGGTAGCAACAAGTGCCTTCCTCTTCCCAATAGTTTTAAGATATGTAGGATACTCTTGTTTCATGTGATTGAAGCCTTGACACCCAAAACATTTCGGTCCTAAGGGAACAGTGTACTGATCGCCATCCCTAGTATCCTTCTTTCCTTTGTCTTGGTTCTTAATCTGAGACAAACTGGACTGCTTCTGGTCTTTATCAAATCCTTTAGCATTGACATTCTTCATAAACTTTTTGAATTGCCTGGTGATATAGGATTTCATCTTAGAATCTTCATCGTCTAAAGACTTATCGGTGTCACTACTCTTGGCCTTCAATTCCATGCTCTTTCCTTTACTAGATTTCCTTATTCTTGTCAAACCCAACTCATAGGTCTACAGATTGGCAACCAGCTCTGTTAAAGGAATTTTATCAATATTCTTTGATTCCTCAATCGCGGTGATCTTGACATGAAATCTCTCGGGTAAAGATCTGAGTACCTGTCTAACAATCTTGGGTTCGAGAATGGTTTCCCTAAGATTACAGGCTGAGTTCACTATGTTCTTGAGCTTGGCATAAAACTCATTGAATGACTCATCCTCCTCCATCTTAATCTCTTCGAAACTTGTAGTAAGCCTCTGAAGCTTCGAATCCTTGACAGCCTTAGTTCCTTCATAGGTTGTTTGGAGGATAGTCCATACTTCCTTAGTAGTTTCAGTAGATGATATCTTCTTGAACTCCTTATTCGTGACTGCATTGATTAATGCATTCAATGCCCTGCTGTTGAAATTTGCCACCTTGATCTTAGCATCATCCTAATCAGCTAATGCTTCCTTCAGCTTGGTCCAGCCTATCTCTACAGCTTACCACACCTTTTCGTCTAATGACTACAAGAAAGCTCTCATGCGTACTTTTCAGTATGCATAGTTAGTGCCATCAAATAAAGGAGATATAATAAGAGACTGTCCACTATCCATGACAAACATGGGTCAATGGATAACACAGTAAAGATTAAAACCTAATCAGAGTGTGCCTGCTCTGTTACCACTTGATAGGCCAAGAATGTATTGACCTTTTGTGATGAATTAACATAAGTACAATGTATATCAAATGGTCATAAGACCCATGTACAAAATATAAATGTATCTAAAGTAGAGAAAAGAAAAAGATACATAATATCCTCACTACATCCCTCAAAATCAACACTCCCCCTAACAAAAATCTCCTAAACTAACTCTCCCCATAACTATGAGTTCTCTCATAACCAAAACTACTCCCCCTTTTTTTCATGAGTGACAAAGGGTAAGAGTGTCAAGTAGACATCTCATCAGCACTGGAAGAGCTAGCATCTCCAACATCCTCATCATCAGATGGACATGTGACCGGGACGTCACACAGTGACTCCCATTCCCTACTCTGAATGACAGTGGGAAGGTCAGTGTCAGAGAAATTCGACAAGATGACTTGGCGTTCAGAATGAATGCCTCGTCGAGAATAGTTCTCAAAGAAGTCCGATTTGGCCTTCTCATCACTGAACCAGACATGTGAGGGAGTAGGATCAAAAGAAGTGGATGCCCTAGAACGAAGAGGGTTCCGGGACGGAGTAGATTTGCGTTTGGGTGCCATGGAAGTAGACTAACGTAAACAGAAGAGAGAGAGGGAGAAAGAAACAATTAGAAAAGTCCCAAGCAGTTTAAATGTATCAAAATATATTGAATAGAGAGTACGTATGCATGGGAATGCATGAACATGTGACATGCAAGAGAAATTGCATCATGGGCTCAGCCCAATCCAATACTACCAGCACACAATCAGTTTAACATGTATAACACACTTCTAAATGCATGAAAATATAGTTATAATGCACATGAGATGTAATGCATGATGTTTTAAGATCACATAAGCATAACCCAACCCAAAAATTTCACCAAAATTTCATCAATTTTGAAAACCCCCAAATTAAAAAAAAAAAAAAAAAATCCCAAAATCTAGGTCAGAATGCATGAACATGTATGATGAAAGATAAGAAAAGAGATCATACCTATGAAAATGCAAGCAAACGATCAAGGAATGAGTAGGGAAGATGAAGTGGCTGAGTTGAGAGCGAGAGATATGAGAAACTGTAGAGAGAAATAGAAGAAGTGAGATCAGAAATCACGATGCGCATATATATAGAAACTACATAAAACTCAATCGATCGAGATGTATCGAGGATCTGTCGAGCTTTAAAACGTGTCTCCTAGCTGTCTAACAACAAAATTCTTCATAAAGAAGCTCGATGGATCGAGGTAGTTGTTGAGGAGCTATCGAGGGGACAAAAAGTTTCTCGATTGATCCACCTAGCTGTTGAGAGGTGTCGAGATTGCGATAATAAGAAATTGAAGAGCTCAATAGATAGGCTATGTATCGAAAGGTGTCGAGGAGCTGTCGGGATTGCTTTAAAACAGTTTTTCAAGAAGAGAAAAACACAAATATGAATGCAATCAAACATGCAACTCAACCAAGGATCCAAACAACATTTTGATCTCACAAAAACATCTCTCAACAAAAAAATGTTAAGCACATAGATCCCAAAACACACACACAACAAGTGTAACCAATTTTATATTTCAAAAACAAGTCAAGGCAGTTTAGTGAGCATATATTAACACATGTAAACCTTGTGATGGCCAAATCACATAGTACCTGCACATGTATCAAAAGTAGCAAAGAATATTGCGTGTTTTTTGTAACATCAAAAGATTGCATAAGTGTCTACATGTTATGATAATTTGAGATATGAGAAAATCACTTTAACTCACACACAATCATAACTGTTTGATGGGGACTATCACCTTCGACGTACATCCTATAACTCCCACATCTCTTAGAATACACGCATGCAATCATATATAAAACATTTTGATCTTTTTGCTTTTTATTTTCTTTGCATATTTTTCATTTTAAGCAAATCATGCATGGCTATATAAGAGAGAGGAAAGAAATACCCAATGATGTTAAGCTTTTGTCATTGCACTTTTGCTATATCGAAGCATACAAATGTCATTTTATGATTGGCTGACAACAATTGTGAGATGGTTATTTATGCATTTCTTCTCGTAAAAAAGAGTGATATGAGTGTTAAGTCTAAGAGATCACTTAACCTTACTCATCACAAATACGAGCCACAAAAGCTCACTTGCTTAGTTGTGCATAGAGCTGCTCATCTAAGCTACAAAAGATACAAAGTTTAGAAAACTTTGTTTCAATGGCCATCCAAGGTAGACAAGTACCAATGTACACAAATACACACCGTTCAGTACAGTCACGAATGAGGAGTTCAAAAAGATATCCTTCATTGAAACTACAAAGGAAGCATGGACCATCCTCCAGACAACTTATGAGGGAACCAAGGCTATCAAAGATTCAAAACTTCAGAGGCTCACTATTAGCTTTGAAGAGATCAAGATGGAGGAGGATGAGTTTTTCGATGAGTTCTATGCCAAGCTCAAGGACATAGTGAACTCAGCTTTCAATCTTGGGGAAACCATTCTTGAACCCAAGATTGTGAGAAAGGTACTTAGATCTCTACCTGAGAGATTCCATGCCAAAATTACTACTATTGAGGAATCAAAGGACATCGACAAACCTATGAGTTAGGTTTGACAAGGATCAGGAAATCGAGCAAGAGTAAGAGCATGGGACTGAAGGCCAAGAGCAGTGACACAGATGAGTTTTTAGATGATGAAGATTCTAAGAAGAAGTCCTACATCACTAGGAAATTCAAGAAATTCATGAAGAATGCAAATGGGAAGTGTTAGGACATATGTGATTCACTTGTTAGGAACATATGTTACTATTTTATTTAATTGGCTAATCTTTTGGCAAAACACACTTTACTTGTATTTGGGTAGATCTAGGATGTGTTTAATACTTCAAGAAACTTTGTTTCAAGTATTGAAACCATGCAAGTCTGTCCAAGATTCAAGCTGAAAAGTGCAAGTTCATTGAAGCTTAATAGCTAGCTCGACAGCTAGTATCTATCAAGCTTGAAGAGCTATTCTAGCCCTATAGCTCGACAACTGCTCGACAAATGGCTATCTGTCGAGGTTTATGAAAAATAGATTTTCAGTTCTGTTTTGACTCTAATTCGTGATTATGTGTTTGGGCTTTCTTTTCTCACAACTCTAGACATATAAAAGGATTATTTTAAGGGCCATCAAAGGGACACAAGTTGCACAAGTGTTAAGCAAAGTTTGATCAAGCAAATTGTGATCGGAGATAGAATTTGCCCTAGTTCATCGCTCTTGTGTAGAAGTTGTTGTGTTTGTGCACCGTAAGATTTTGTGACCAAGCCTCTTCTCGATCTTCATCATGGATGAGCTGAAGAACTTTATAGCCAACAACCTTCTCTAGTTGGTCATTGAAGTCATGTACTTGTAACCGCTTGTGATAATAGTTGATTCTCGGGAGTGGTGACCTTAAAATCGCCTGATGGGGTTTTGCCATGTTGGTTTTCCCCATTCATAAACAAATTACCGTGTTAATTTATTTTCCATTGCATATTTAGTTTAATTGGTGATCTGTTTGTGCCGCCACGCGTTTGCATGTTAATTTGATTAATTAACAAACTTGACTAATTAATCAATTAATTCATCACAAGGGGTTAATTCGTTTTTGGCCTATCAAGTGGTATCAGAGCAGGCACACTCTGATTAGGTTTTAATCTTTGTTGTGTTTGATCCATTGACCCTTGTTGTCATGGCTGCAACTGGCTTGAAGAGATCAATTAATTCAAATACATCTTGTTTTTCTAATCTCTACTTGTTTGAGTGTATCAGAAAATACAAGTCTAAAAGTTATTTGAATTCACTTGTGATGACCATTGTAAAAGATCTCAGTTTGCCTAAGAAGAAACTAGACTGTCCCAGAATGAAAATGTGCAAAGGAGTTCATCTGAGAAGAGTGGAAGTTAAAGGTTTAGCTTGTAAAAGGCACATGAGAGAAAACACCATTCCTACTGATCTGTCATCTAAGCACGAAGTGTGTTTTATGATGAAGTCCGCATTTAAAGTTATAGACACATGTTTGTAGTACCTTGATAGCGGTTGCTCAAGACACATGATGGGAGACCGATCTCTCTTCAAGGTTTTCAAGTCTAAGAAAGGTGGCAATGTCACATTTGGTGATGGGAGCAAGTCACAGATTAAAGGAAAGGGAATCATCTCTCTACCTGGACTGCCGGACATTGCAAATGTTCTATATGTGGAAGGTCTGAGGGTGAACCTATTAAGCATAAGTCAGATATGTGATCAAGAATTCATGTTGCTATTCTCAAAAGGAAAGTGTTTTGTCATGGATGAGTTTGGAAAGAAACTCATAAGTGGCGTTCGCACTTTAGACAACTGTTATGAATTGGTTCCTAATGCTGATATTGTGTGCAATAGCATTCGTTTTCCAAATGAAGATCTATGGCATTAACGGATGGGACATGCTAGTTACAAACATCTTTCTATTGTATCTAAGCATGAATCAGTCTTGGGGATACCAAAGCTTAGTAGAATGAGCAATGTAGTGTGTGAACCATGTCAACTTGGGAAACAAATGAAAGCTAAGCATCTGGGCATTCAGACATCAGCTACATCTAGACCATTGGAGCTTCTACATCTAGATCTTATGGGTCTAACTAGAACCGAGTCTATTGGTGGTAAGAGATACATCATGGTTGTGGTAGACGACTTCACTAGGTACACTTGGGTCATTCTCCTACGATCCAAGTTTGATGCTCTTGAGCACATTGAAGCTTTGTGCACAAGGCTGCAGAATGAAAAGAGCCTGAAGATTGATCGAATTCGAAGTGACCATGGAAAATAATTCGAGAACTCATATATGGAGTCCTTTTGCACAAGATCAGGTATATCTCAAGAATTCTTTGCTCCTATTACTCCTCAGCAGAATGGTGCAGTAGAAAGAAAGAACAGGGTTATTTAGGAGATGGCCAGAGCCATGTTACATAACAAGGATGTGGCTAGAAACTTGTGGGGAGAAGCTGTTAACACTGCATGTCATACGGTTAATAGGGTGTACTTCAGCTCCGGTATCAAGAAGACTCCATATGAGTTATGGAAAGGAAGGAAGCCGAATGTGAAGTATTTCAAAATCTTTGGAAGTACTTGTTTCATCCTCAAGGATAGAGAGAATGTGGGAAAGTTTGACTTCCAGAGCGATGAAGGTATATTTCTGGGCTACTCCTCCACAAGCAAGGCTTATCGAGTATACAACAAAAGAACTATGAAGGTAATGGAGACAGTGAATGTTGTTATTGATGAGTCTTCAGATTCCGATTCTGAGAAAGGTATTGAGGAATTCCCTAAAAAAATTCTTCCTCTTGAGCCTAAGGAAGTTCAAGAAATTGTTGAACAAGAACCTGCATCTCCAAGTACTCTTGGTACTCCCAGTGTTGTGGAAGATTCTACAGATATACCCATTTCACCAGATTCTGAATCTTATGAAGAGAAAGGACCTTCCTCCAGGATTAAATTAAATCATCCTCTAGAAATTATTGTGGGAAATGTGAATGAACTCACATTAAGGAAACGTAGAGTTGATAAATGTGTTGCTAACTTTGTGTCTTATTCTTGTTTTTTGTCACAAGTTGAACCCACAAAAGTTGAGGAAGCTCTTCAAGATGAAAGTTGGGTCGAAGCAATGCATGATGAATTGCTTCAGTTTCAGAGGAATGATGTTTGGACTTTAGTACCTAGACCGGAGGGTGAGCACATCATCGGTGTTGGGAAATTTAGATCCCGATTGATAAAATTAACAAGTTTTAAACCCAAGTTGTTAATTAGATTTATAATGAATAAAACTTGTTGAAACAAACAAACATCAAAATCATGCAGCGGAAAAATAAATAAGACAAGATATGATGACCTAGGAAAACCAATGAAACAAACTAGTTTTACAGTAAAAAATTTGTGGGCAAACCTTCTCGAAAAGTAATTCACTATAGTAAAGAGAAGTTTCAGATCTAGTACAAAACCATTGTCCCTAGACTCTACAATCCCCTTAGATGAACTCATAGCAGAAACCTTCTATTACTTCAGAACTTCTGAACTGTTCAATATATGAATGCCACCCTTTTTGATGCACAGATCCCAATACATGACTAACCAAAGATGCATGGCTCCTAGTACATGATTAACACACCAACTTGAAGAAGATTGTTGGCTGCAAAGTTCTTCACTTCATCAATAATGAAGATCAAGAAGCACTTGGTTACAAAATCTTAAGGCGCAAAGACGCAGTAACTTCTTTTAGAGAGAATAAGGCATCGGTCACCTTTTGCATATGTTCTCCTTGTATTCATTTATGTGACAGCCTCTAAAATAAGCCTTATATATGTCTAGGGTTGTGAGAAAAGAAATCCTACACATACATGTCAGCATGGGCCGAAAATCGGATCTAGAAATCTAAATTTTGTAATTCTCGATCGATCGAGGAGGTGTCGAGGGGATAGAAATTTGCTCGATCAATCGACCTAGCTATTGAGAGGTGTCAAGATTGTGATAAGAAACAACTAAAGAGCTCGATAGATAAGCCAGGTGTCGAGCAGCTATCAAGCTTTAAAATTCAGCACTTTCTCACTTAATTCTTAGACAGACTTGATGACTTCAACACTTGATCTTGAAACACAGTTTCTTGAAGTATTAAAAACACCTAAATCTACCCAATTACAAGTAAAGTGTGTTTTGTCAAAGGATTAGCCAATTACATAAAATAGTGACATACGTTCCTAACAAGTGAATCACATTTGTCCTAACAATCTACACAAAGTGGATATTCCGCAATAAGATAGATGAGGATGGCAATGTAATTCGCAACAAGGCTCGACTTGTAGCTCAAGGTTACTCACAAATGGAAGGAGTAGACTATGTTGAAACATTTGTCCCAGTTGCCCGTATGGAGTCCATCAGAATTCTCCTTGCCCTAGCATGTCATTTGAAGTTCAAACTTTACCAAATGGATGTAAAGACTGCTTTCTTGAATGGGCTACTTAAAGAAGATGTCTATGTGCCTCATCCTAGTACCTTATACCAACCTACAGTTGAACCTTTACCCCAATATCTAATTGGACTTGTTTTGTAGTGACGATCTTCTTTTCAATGCACGGCTTCCAGTACGTGACTAACCAATTGCGCAGATCCTAGTACACGACTTCAATCACCAACTAGAGAAGATTGTTGGCTGCAAAGTTCTTTAGATCATGAACTTGCTTAGTCATAAAACCCTATGGTGTACAAACATAGCAGCTTCTTCAAGAATTAGGGCAAACTAGGTTTTCGGTCACACTTCTTCACTCTTGTGAAATTTGCTCTTGTGCAATTGTGCGTCACCTTTTACGGCCCTTAAAATAATCCTTATATATGTTCACGGTTGTGAGAAAAGAAAGCCCAAATATACATTCAAGGATTTGATGAAAAACAGACTTGAAAATCTCAGTTTCATAAACCTCGACAAATACCCTATTTGTCGAGCTACTGTCAAGCCACGAGTTGGAACAACTCTTCAAGGCTCGATAGATACTAGCTGTCGAGCGTTAATGAACAACACTTTTCACACTTAAATCTTGGATAGACTTGCATGGTTTTAACACTTGAACATGAAACTTTGTTTCTTGAAGTATTAAACACATCCTAGATCTACCCAATTACAAGTAAAGTGTGTTTTGTCAAAGGATTAGCCAATTACATAAAATAGTGACATATGTTCCTAACATGTGAAACATATATGTCCAAACAGAATTGGTGCAAGATTCTTTTTAGGAGCAATGATGGGTCACCTACAAAAGACTTATCCTTATGAGAAACATTTCATGAAGATCACCAACAATAAATTTTACATTCAATTCCCACTTAACCATGCCCCTAGAATAAGACCATAAAGTTTAGACAAGACCCAAAACAATGAAACTTGAAGACACAATAATGAAAACACCAAAAGATGACGAACCTTAACAAGACATGGGCCTAATGCCCCTAGACAAACAAGAGTGGACCTAGGGCCCAAGACAAAGGATGAGATAAGGTAAAAACCCTAGATGACACAACATAGGCTTAAGGCTCCAAAACAAAAACAAGGATGAGCCTAAGGCCCCAAGACACAACAAAGTTGGGCTTAATGCCCCTAAACAAAAGAAGGATGGGCCTAAGTCCCAAGATAAGCCAAAGACAAAACATGAATGGACCTAAGGCCTAAGACGACACAAGAATGGGCTTAATGCCCTTAGACAAAACAAGAATGGGCCTTGTGGACACAAGGGGTTGTTTTGGAATCGCTACCTAGTTTTTGCAATGGTCTAGGAATCATATATATAACATCCCTTCGAGGAGGGATGTTTTGATCTTACTACCTGTTAGGACATGTGTGATTCACTTGTTAGGAACATATGTCACTGCTTTATGTAATTGGCTAATCCTTTGACAAAACGCACTTTACTTGTAATTGTGTAAATCTAGGATGTGTTTAATACTTCAAGAAACAAGATTTCATGTTCAAGTGTTAAAGCCATGCAAGTCTATCCAAGATTCAAGTGTGAAAAGTGCTGTTCATTAAAGCTCGACAACTAGCTATCTATCGAGACCTGTAGAGCTGTTGAAGCTCATAGCTCAACAGCAGCTCGACAGATAGGCATCTATCAAGGTTTATGAAAAATCGAATTTTAGTTGTGTTTTGACTCCAATCCATGATTGTATGTTTGGGCTTTCTTTTCTCACAACCCTAGACATATAAAAGGATTATTTTAAGGGCTGTCAAAGTGGGCACAAGTTGCACAAGTGTTGAGCAAAGTTTGTTCAAGCAAATTGTGATCGAAGACAGAATTTGCCCTAGTTCATCTTTCTTGTGAAGAAGTTGCTGTGTTTGTGCACCGTTGGGTTTTGTGACCAAGCATCTTCTTGATCCTTATCGTTTGGATGGACTGAAGAACTTTACAGCCAATAACTTTCTCTAGTTGGTGATTAAAGCCATGTATTGGGAGCCGTGCATTAAAAATGGGAGACTATCACTACAGAACAAGTCCAATTGGGTATTAGGGTAAGGGTTCAATTGTAGGTTGGTATAAGGTATTGGGATTCCTTTACTTGTAACTGCTTGTTGCGATAATAGTGAATTCTCAGGAGTGGTGACCTTAAAATCACTCGGTGGGGTTTTTACCATGTTGGTTTTCCCCATTCATAAACAAATCACAGTATCTATTTATTTTCCGCTGCATACTTAGTTTAATTGGTGATTTGTTTGTGCTACCACACGTTTTCATGTTAATTTGATTAATTATTAAACTTGGCTAATTAATCAATTAATTCATCATAAGGAGTCAATACATTTTTGGCCTATCACTACCAGAGATATGGGTTTGGAGTTTAGGTATGCTTTTGGGAAGGTGTTGGGAACCTAAGATCACCTAACCCTAAGTTTGGCCTCCCATCATTGTATCTTATACCTTAACCCTATTAAAAATTAGCTTAACACTTATATCCTAGACTCACGCACATACTAACATGCATCTAGCAGACAACATGACATCTTTCATCCCAAACAAACAAACTTATCTATCCACCAAACAAAAGAGAGACAAACATACAAAAGAAACCCTAGCATTCATCTAAAGTGTGATAGCAAGCATATCATCAAAAGCAAGCAAATCATTTTATGAACAAGGCATTAACTTCATATCTCAAAGGAGGATTAAACAAACAACATGCATGCTAATGTGAATGCATGACTTACCTTACTTACCTTGGAGCATCTCAGCACCTATGGCATCATGAATGGGCATGTGACTGCATGTTCATGGCATCAAAATAAAAGACGAACATAAAACCCTAATCTAGGCATGTGATAGCAAATAAGCATGTGAAAGAGGAAAACAAGAACCTATAGAAACTAAAACATATAAAAAAGGGGCTAAATAGAACAAACATGTGAAGGCAGAGACAAAACAAATAAACAAAAATTTTGGATTTTTGGGTATGCAGGTCCTTGCCCTGAAAACCTAAAAATGCGTGCGTAGGAAAGAGTATGCGTATGCAGGTCCTTGCCCAGAAAACCTAAAAATGCAAAAACAGAGCATAACTTTAAAATGAAAATCTAACAACCTAACATGCATAAAACATGAAAAGAACTAAGAAACTAGCTTAAACAGACATACATAAACGTAACTTCGTAGAAAACAAGATTAAAATGCAGAAAGAAAGTAGAAAAGTAAAAGAAATAAAGAGAAAGGATTAGACCCAATAGCTTAAACAAAAGCTTCCAAGCTTGATTTTGATTGTTTCCTTTAGTCAAATGTATTCACAAACCAATAAGAAAGTGATTGGCAACTTTAAAATAAAGGGATTGGGGCCAGAAAAGGCCCCAATCAAATAAAATTGACTTAAGGGTGTTTTGTGAAAAACTCCCTTATGATTCATGGGTTTCCAGTGAATCTTAGGTTTTTTCTATGGGATTTCTGTGCGTTTTGAAAAGGTACCATGTAAGGCTTTATATAGTTGAAAAATAGGGGTTTGGAATGGCTCCCAGATGATGTGGGATTCATTCCAAACCTCCATCTTTAATGCATAAAACTTGCTTCTTCATTTTTTTTTTTGGTTTCTGGAACCCTTATTGCATATGTAGACTTGTGCATACGATGCATGTTTATGCCTGCGTACGCAAACTGAGGGTTTTCTTTGGTCATTTTATTTCCAAAAATAGATTTTTACTCATTTAAAATGTTATATTTTCCATTTTAACACACCTCAACTAAATTTAATATCTGATTGGGCTCTAAATTGGCATTGGGCCTTAGATTTCGAGCATCATTAGGGAATAGGGGCTTGAGTTAAAAGGGGTACAAAATGTAGTGTCTACAGATGTCCCTCTTTTGATTCGTGAGCTTCTCTAATGGAATCAAAATAATATGAGATAAAACATTCGGTTTCGACGTACGGCTTAGGCCCAACCCACTCACACGACACACATCACGCATACATGGGGCGGGGTGCAACTCCAAAGAGCTGCGTAGGATTTGTATGTTCGAAGTCTCACCTGTTTTGTCACTGGCAAGCAAATGACAAATGACTCACTATCTTAGAGTCACTTAAAAAGAAAAAAGAAAATAAACAAGGGTTCTCTTACGAGCTAACCCAACAAACAACAAAAGGATATAGTTTCTGTGGTGTCCATTTGGGGCTCTTGCCTCAAACTTTTCGGGTGAGGCTCTTGCCTTGGGTTGACCTTGGCCTCTTTCTCTATTACTATCTCTACCTTATTCCACTGTGCCTACATGTTCAATTATCAGAGGATATGTGCACGAGTAGTCTTGATTGTTGGATCCACTAAGAATGGTGGAAAAACACACTGAGCAGTAGGTGTGCATGGGAGGAATCTTCTGCCTCTCATTACTTGCATGGGGATGAGAAACTCACTGAGGAGTAGTATGGATGTGTGATCTACTAGGGAAGAATCTTCTACTTCCTTCATAGTTTGCTAAGGACTTTGACGAAGAACCTTATACTTCCTCACTGGGGATTTTTTTGGTGTATGGGACTCACTGGGGAAGAATCTTTTGCTTCCTTACTAGAGTTACTTTGAGGAAGAATCTTCTACTTCCTCACTAGGGATTGCTTTAATGTGCTTGGGTTCATTGGGGAAGAATCTTCTACCTCCTCTGTGGGGATGGTGCTCGATACACTTGAATTATTGAGGAAAAGTCTTCTGCTTCCTCTATGATGAGGTTTGATAGGTTTGGTCTATTTGAGGAAGATTCTTCTGCTTCCTTATTGAGGGTGATGTTTTATAGGTTTGATCAATTTGAGGAAGAATCTTCTGCTTCCTTACTGAGGATTGTGTTCTTGATATGCTTGATCTACTGGGGAAGAGTCTGCTTCCTTCATGGGGATGGTGTTTCGATGTGCTTGAACCACAGAAGATGGTTCTCGATGTGTTTGATCCACTGAGATGGTTTTTGATGTGCTTGATCAGGGGAAGAGTCTTCTACTTCCTTTACCATTCACTAGGGAGTCCTTTGATAACTTTGTGCCTTAATTGGGGTACTCTTGAGATGTCCCACCTTTTTTTGAAAGGAATTTTTCTTTTTTTAATTGTTCATGGCTAAACTACACATAGTTTAGTGGTGAAGCCTAAACTACACGAAGTTTAGACATCAGTTGTGTTCTCACCTTTTCATTTTCCCAATGGTATCAACCATTTCTTTTTTTATTCTTCTTCATTCTCTTCATCTCCCTCACGTCTTCCTATTCTCCATAACTCTTTTTTTTTTTCTCTCTCTCTCTACAAAAACCTCCTCCTTTTTCTTTCTCTCACTTTCTGACTCTCTCATATTCTTAAACCCTCTCACTTTCTCATTTTCTCTCATTCTCTCATCGTCTTCTCCAACGGCACCTAAGGCCAAGAAGTCCTCCTATGTCCTCTCTTCTAATGCATTCCATCTCACCCACTAGAGTGGGGCAACGAGGTTGATGGGGTCTCCACCATTGACATACTGGCTAGAGAATTACATCCCTATGGCTGAATCTATAAGTTTTTAAACTTTTTCTCATTTTCATGTTCCTTTTTTATCTTCCGTTTCAATATCTTTCTGGCCATGTAAATGCTTGGGTTTTGTTGTGGGATTGGTTTAGATGAAAACATAACATCTTAGGAGGGGTAGGAATATATTTACGATTGATTTTGGATCATGCATGCTTGAAAATATCGAAGAACTGCTTCTGTCTTTGGGCCTGCATACGCAGCTTGAATTCATGCATATGTGGCTCTGTTCTTGTGTACGTAGGTCTGTTCTTGGGGTTTTGCATATGTGGGAGTGGGTCTACGTATGTAAGGTCCTGTTTGTGTACGCGGGCTTTGACCTGTATACCTGAGATGCCTAGCAAAAGCCTTACTTTGCCCATTTTCATTTATTTTTCATCTGTTTCACTCCGATATGTAATCCTAACAAACCTTTTTGTCATTTTTGCACTCGAATATCATTGTATCCTTCTTTTTATCTTCATCCTTGAATCAAAATATCATTTTTCCTAAATTCTGCTTGAATAAGGAATCTAATGTCATCTCCTTCTTTTTTGTTTGCAGTTGTCATCCCCTTATGTTGGTAGGGGAAGTACCAACAAGGTGATGGAATGGTACAACCTTCTTGTCCCCAAAACCAGGGCCTACATCTGGGAGGTGGGCTTCAAGCCTATCATTGGTCTTCTTCCGGAGAAGTCTGTGAACGCTACCTTGGTGCAATGCCTCATTGAGAGATGACAAAGACTCCCTACAACTCCTACCACATGATTGGCCTTAGCTTCAAAAGGGCTATCATCAGTTCGGATGGTGTGTCGAGCATCCAGTTGGGTCTTGACATGTTGGGGCGGAAGTACTCCACTAAGACCATCCGCTATTTTGACTTGGTTTCAGATTACATGTTCCTTCCACAGAGGACCATGAAGAAGTGTATCTGTATGGCTAGGGCTTTCCTTCTTCACTTGTTGGGGGCCTATTTATTTGCCAATGGTGGGAAAACAGTGTCTTTGAGGTGGCTGACCCAATTTCAGGACTTTGGAGAGGCATGGAGGGCCAATTAGGGGCAGGCATGTATTGCCTATCTTTACTCCACCCTCGACACTCTCAGTCAGGGCACTTTGTGGTAGCTTGTGGGGTGTTGGGAGCTCCTTGAGGTTAGTTCTCTTGCCATTTCTTGCATTCTCATTTGTAGCTTGTAGTCTTGCAAAATGTATTATCTTGCAAACTGTCAGCTTGCATCTAACTTGTGGCTTACGCTTCTTTTTGCAGTGGTGGGTTGTTAGGTATGGCCTTATAACCCCAAGCACTGATCTAGTTTTGAAGGAGTTTCCTCGAGTGAGGGCCCATCTTGCTAGGTCAACTTCAAATGAGGTAATTTTAAGAGTTCTAATTGTTCATGCTTCTTCATGCATTTTTTTTTAGCATACTCTTCTTCTAACTTTGTGCCATTATAGGTAAACTGGGCCTCATGGGTTGGCCCGCCCCTTGCTACTACTCGAGAGTTAGAGCCTACCGTTTTCATTGCTTTGAAGATTACCCGACGCATTGAAGGAGCGGGCATAAGGGTGCTATATTTGGCGAATAGGGTGAGGTACCAGTTGGTGGGTAGGGATGACCCACAGATTTTGATGGACCCTTCTAAGTTCATACTTGCTCCACACTTCATGACTAATGCTAAATACAACTTATAGGGGAGCAGTATTTCCTATGCTGAGCGGCTTCGTGAGGGATTGGACTATGAGGAGTTCAACATCACTAGCCTCATGCCTTCCCTTACTGTTTAGGAATATGCTCAATCTCTTTTTTTTTTTTTTTTTTTTTTTTTTTTTTTTTTTTTTTTTTTTTTTTATCATGACTTCTAATGTGGGAAATTGTAACGAGGGGACCTATTGCTGGTGAGCCCTGGGCTATCTTTTCCCTCTCAACACTCGAGCGATGAGTTCTTTTTTCCTTTTTTCTTTCTCTTTTTGCCAAATTTCTCTTTTTGTTTCAATCAACACTTCCTTCTTTGAACTACAACCCACTATCCAAAAGCATAAGGAGTTGGTGTGGTTGGCTGGGAATCTCAAGTTGGAGGTGACCAACTACTCGAGGGAGCTGTACGGTCTTGTAGGAGTGGCCCACCCAGGTGGCGGTGATGATGATGATGATAATGATGGTGGTGAGGAGGAGGACTTAGAGGCGACTCCTAGTTATCAATTAAGGAAGAGGAGGCACAGTTGATTACCTGCAATCACAACACATATAAGCATACAACACATATTTTTTTTTTTTTTTTTTTTTTTTTTTTTTTTTTTTTTTTTTTTTGCTTTTAGTGTTTTTCTTTCCCTTTTAGCAACATTTGAATTTAGTTTGGGACAAAGGATTGTATTAAGAACATCTTTTTACATTTATGCTTTTATTTGGGAACTTAGCACTTAATTTACAAGATATATCATAAATTGTATGTTTTTATACAACTTTGCTTCTTTGATGTTTGCAATCTTGTGCTTGGAATGTGTCTTGAATGATTCTTTCGGTCACAAGGGAACATGGGCTTCTGCCAAGTGCCATGAGTATGTAGAGATGAGCCTGTAGGGTTGACTCTGCGTACGTGGGCCATGAATCAGAAAAACCCTAACTGACTTACTTAAGTATAAAAGTAGCCGTTTAAGTCTAAAACCCTCACCAACATATTTCCAACCCACATAGCACTTTTTTGAGGCCCCCCAATGGTAGAAAATTCTCCTTTTGATGTCTCCACTAGGAGTAGGAGATTCCATCACTCCCTATTGTCTTTCTTGCAGCTTTCCATACCATCAAATTAGGGTGGATGAGCCTCTTCTTTGTGCTGTTGCAACCTATTAGGTTCCTTCTCGCATGTATTCCATTTCAACAGAATAGAACTATGCCCCACTATCGAGTAATTTTTTGCTATCATGGATGAACTGGAGATTGATGACCTTATCTTTCCTACCATGGGTGGGGATCTTCCTTCCTTGCTGTGAGTTGTATTGGGCATCCCTGCTACCATGACAAATAGGTGGTGTGACCTTGGCAAACTCAAGCTTAGGCTGGTCCTTCATTAATTTTCCGGTTTGGCCCTTCTTGAGCATGAGAGACCACAATTGTATTTCCTTCTTGCCTTTTACTTATGTTCCCTTGCAAGGTATTTCTTGGACCAAAAGTCGTATTGTGTGGATCTTCGAATGTGCATGATGGCTTACCAGCTAAGGAGAGGTAATCTGGTGGGCTTGATTTTGGCAGAAACCCTCAATGGTTTGGATGCCTTTCATAGGAAGGAATTAAGCTTCTTTGCGGGAAGTCCTCTTCTTCGTCAGGTATAATCCCTAACTTTTTCCTAGGTTCTCAACCTAGCGGGATTCCTTTAATTTTTCATGGATTGCCTTTCAGTTTTCAACCTATTGAGACACCTTATATCATCTTTCATCCTTTAAAAAAAAAATCACATGCTCGCTCTCTCTCTCTTTCTTTCTTTCAAATATGGCTACAAGAGAGGTTTTGGTTACTCTAACCTCCCACCGTTCCTTTTAGCACTTATCTCCCTAGGCACCTTAGGGACCGCCAGCTTCATCCGAATGACATGAGCTTTGAGGCGTACATGGAGCTTATGGGTCACCTCAAGGAGACCGTCATTCAGTGGGTCGTGGAATGGTGGCATATCTCAAGCATGGTCCATAGTTGCTACAAGGACCACTATGTGACTTTAGTTGGGCTTCGATGCTGCTCTTACTACTCCACTTGTCATATCTCAAGGCAATTTAGAGAGCGCCAAGGAGCTCCTGATGATGAGGGTGCCTTCCTCACCACGGTGTTTACCAATAGGATTTTGGGTAGTATTAGTGAGGCTTGGCCACGCCATAGGGTGACAAAAGGCATTATTCCTCCTTGACACATCTATCCCACTGCGGGGTACAAGCAATGGTTGGAGGATGACATGAAGTGGATTCTGAAGGATAAGAAAGCTTACATGAAGACTAGCAAGAAAGCAAGGAGGATTGAGTGACCACCTTAAGGGGCCCCATATTTTACTTTGCTTGGATCAAGGCTATAGTACCACCTTAATGCACCTCTTGTGAGTGAGAAGAGAAACACATGCAAAGTTTTTTTCTTATTTAGCCCTTTCATTTCAGTAATGCTTAGGTATCTTCTTATGCGTTGCTTTGGATCCTTAGTCCCATCAAACTTTTTCGCATCGGAGATCTTGAACTTGGGTGGCAATGCAATAGGAGCCCTTGAGCTTACTCCCCCTATGTTATAGAGGTAATCATCCATTCCTTGTACCTTACGGAAGGCTAGTTGCATCTTCTCCATCTTTTCCCTTATAGCCATGGTTTCTGTGGTGAGCTTTTCAAATTGCTTGTTTCTTTCGTATTCCACTTTGTCTTTTTCATTCCATTCTTCATTTTCCTCCTCATCATCATGGATTTCCACATGTGGAGGCTTCTTGAGCTTAGATTCTACCAACCTAGTAAGATGCCCTCCCATTCTCTTAAGGCCCTTTTTGTGTTCAACCAAAACCTTATGGATCTTTTGTGCCATTGGGTCTTCCATGGGGGTATTCATTGTTTCTCAAGGATTTTCATCTTGATTAAGCGCCTTCCTTTTTCTTGAATCCAAATTGGAGTGGGGACGTGTTTTCTTCACTTTGGTGGTGCAATGATGCTCGAAAAGAAGCCCCATTTTCATTAAGTTCATGTCCCAATTAAAGGTTCCTTTTAAACCTTAGATGTCCTTAGAAAACTCTTAAGTTCATTTTAATGAAGGCCCAATTACAATGTTGCTCCCTTCCCTCTCATGGATTTTTTGCCCCTTGTTTCATTGGGCTTTGGTTCATTTACAATAAAACTATCATCTTACTCTCATGGGCTTTCATTAGAATGAACTTAGAAATATTCAACCCATTGTCTCAAACATGGGCTTACAATGTATTCATCACTTTTGGGCTTTTCATTTTTATTCATTATTTCATCATTTTTTCTCTCTCTTGAAATAGCCCTCTAGCTAGAATACATTGTAGCATTCCTCTCAATGTCTGAAATTGTCATCATTTTTGGCCTATGCATGCAATAAAGAGACCCAAGATTAGGGAGTTCCATTTTTGGTTTTAAAAATGTTGGATGCTAAGTCCATAGCATATTTGTTACCTTAGGTCCAAAGTCCTCTTTTTCAAAAGGGCTTTATCCTCTTAGACCTATGATAGTAATTAATCTATGGTTTTATGAACCTTTTAAGTTAAGATATGCCTTTGGATTTAGGGACAAGCCTTTTATATGTGAGAACTTCTTTTTCTTTTATCTCATAACATCTTAGGGTATACCATAACTTTAGAGTCATCCTTTCTATTTTTATAACTTTTGTTTGTCCTTTAGAATTAGGTGAACACATGGTATATGGTTGAACAAATAGGAGATATATAAATGGCATCCTTTGTGATAGGTCTAAGATCTCTCTAGTGTGGGTAGGCTCCCTAAGGCTAAAGGGATAGATAAGTAGTGTCGACGCCCGGCTTCGAAAAACAATGGTAGAAAACTGCTGTTGTCATCATGGGCCTTCCTTTGACCACTTGTTGTGGCGATGCTACCATGCATGTTGGGGCTCGTTGGAGCCCCTTCTCGAGTGAATGATGTTGCAAGTGTGCGCGTGTGTGGTGTATGGCGTGGTTTGCATGGGGCTTCGAGTGCTCTCTCTTTGGGTAAAGGAAGGTAGGTCTACCTTTGGTGTTATGACAGGAATTTGGGCCAAATTTTAAGGGATTACCAATGGTAAGTGGAGTCGCCACCAATAATTGAGTTTTTCTAAGGTGTGATTGGTCACCTGTTTCTAGTTGATTTTATTACCAATCCTAGGCTAAGAAAAATGGCATTTTTCCTAATCTAATTTGGATGGCAAAAAATCCTGATTCTTAGGTCTGGAAGTTTGGTTACATGTGAGGAAGGTGTTAGGCACCTCACAATGCCTATCCAAGGACAATAATTTGTTTTAATAAAACCTTAACTTTTGGAGATTGGCAGTAAAAACATGATTTTGGCATTGGTTTTCGGGGCTTTGCATGCATGGTGGCTTTGAGGTTTGACTTTTGAATGGGTGTGATCCCAATCTATTCTTTCCTAAGGCATTCGGGTAAAGTACTAGATTTCCACAGTGAAAATCCGGTGATGTGTCACCTTACTTTCGTGGCAGAAATTGGGCATCGCTATGCCTTAGGTGACATGGACTGTGACAATCACATCGATAGGGGGCGAGTAGGTATATATATACATACATCATGCATAATGCTATCACACAGAGTAGGAAAGTAAATGCCTACATCCCTAGAGCATGGCCTAAAATATAGGTGCAGGAAAGTAAACAGGGGTCGCTATACTCTAGAGATGAGAAGGAATGGTACATGGCATGATATACCTAATACAACCCATCTAAGAGAGAAAAGAGGGAGGAAGGAAGGAGGTTTAAAAGAGTTCACAACCAAAAAGGAAAGGCTAAACACCTAAATCTACTAAATATGCCGTTCGGCTTATTTCTACATGCTTGCCTTCGTGCCCTTTTTGCTGGCGCTTGGGTGACTATGCCCTAGCTCCAAGCGTCCTCACTCCATGTGTGTACATGCAAAGGGAAAGATAAGAAACCAGCAGACAAGCAAAGAAAGGAAAAGATGCGAAGAGTATATGAAAAGGCATAAAGGGGATAACAAGATAGGCATGGTAAGCAAAGAAGCCAGAAAGCAAGCAAACAAACAAAAAGGCAAACAAGAGAAAAAGCAAACAAAAGGTGGTGTCCACGGGGGTTTGGATCAGATGTCCATGGCTTCATTTTGTTAAAGCATGGATGACACATTAGCAAGCAAGACTCAAGCATGGACATATGAGCAAGCATGTGAAGATGCATAGAAAGCCAACGGGTGGCGCGAACAAGCATTGTAGAAAAAGGCAGGGGTGAGCACAGAGCGATTGGCATCGTGGTGCTGCATCCTAAATGGTTACATCTGAATAAGGCCTCATAGGCATTGAGTGTAACCACACAACCACAAACCCGTTAATGGCGTCAAGCGTGGCAAAGCCTAGAACAAGAAAGGCTATCACAAGCGTAAAGCATAAAAGCAAGCTAGCATAGACATGCAAATAAGGATGATCCAAACCCTTTGATGTGGGCCAAGGTGTACGGACAGTGACAAAGACCATAGGGTCAAGATCTGGTCCAAACCAATAGGCCAAAACACAAGAAAGAAAGACAAAGTAACAAAAGGGCTACAATAGCACATAGCGTGACAAACATAGCCTAGATCTAGGCACACAAACATGGCATGGAGCGCACAAGCACATGGAAGATAGTACAAAGCATGTAAAGAACATAGATCCAAGCACACAAGCATGTGGAAACATAGATTTAGACATAAAGGCATAGAAACATGCATGTAAACATGTAGAAACTTAAAACATAACCATGGAAGAACATGGATTCAAGCATATAAGCATGTGAAGGCATGGATCTAAACATATAACATGGAAATAAACACATGAAACACAAAGATCAAAGCAAGGTATGGCCAACAACATCAGAAAAGCATATGAGCATGTAACCCTAACGTCAACCTAGAATAAAAAGAGGCACAAAACATATCAAAACATGGAATAAAGCCCAAAGCATGTAAGGATGTAGATCTAAACATGAAACATGGCAAAAGAATAAAAGCAAAGAAATTTAAGCTAGAAACACCAATAAAGCAAGAAATATGCTAGAGAAAGCAATAAATCATGTTATCGAGGCATAAAAGAGCAAAATAAATGCTAGAAAAAGATTTAGAAGGTTATGGGTATGGATGGTAGCTAAAAAGCTACATCCACACCCTTAAACCCCAAATCCAAAGTGTAGAACCAAGGAAAAGAAGATTGGGTGTAAGAACAGTACCTTGTGTTTTCGGTGAAGAAAGAAGAATCAAGAAGCTTTGATGTGTTTTTGGGTGTTTTTGTGTGTGTGTGTGTTTTTTTTTCTTTTTTTGGGTTTGGAAGGGGAAAAAATGTATAAAAACCAAGCAGAGACAAAAACTCAAAAAAATCTGATCCTCTCTAGTTTGAAGGGTGCTTTGGGCTTTTTATAAACCCGGCACAAATTTCGAAGCAGCAGCCAAAAGGCCTCGGATGGGTTCGATCTTGACATGTCTCAAAAGGTCCTGAATTCTTGTTTCTAAAAAGGTATGGATCTTGAAACTCCAATAGTCAAATCGAAAGTTATGGCTTTCGAAAGTTAGTGGTGCATCGATCGGTGCGTTATCCCGGTTTTCGTGACATCTTGACCATTCTAACTTCGATTTCAACCCATGACCCGTCATTGGAATGAGAATTTAATAATCTTTGCAATGGCATTGGTTTCAACCCGTTCTAACAGTCGGATCAAAATTACAGTTTTTGGGCCCACCCAGGATTGACTTCGGGTCAAACTTCGTCGAAGTTGTTAAAAATATCCGAGGAGCTCGGGTTTAATGTAAAACTATGAAAAATGTTTTTTTGTGAGGGTTTTGACCTCGTTTGACCTTCGGTTAAACCTAGGGTTGACTAGGGGCATTTTGGTCATTTTAGCTAAAAGAGGCACTTCGGGTGCTCTGATGCCCGAATAAGTTGCGCTGTGTCATTTTGTATGTTCTCGCGGTCCTATGGAGAGAAAATAATGTTTTGGAATTTTTCAAGGTCCGCCACGCAAATCAAGGGCGGATAAAATACGGTATCAACAAGTAGGTCACTCACAACTAGGTGGGCTATGATTCTAACCGAAGGCCTAAGTGGACCCCATAATGGATTGTAGCAAAACTTTAATGTACTCAAAACCTATTATAGGCGGTGGCACTAATTGTGAGTTTTGGTGGGATGAAATTTGGAAAATTTAGGCCCAAATGAAGCCTTCCATCTTCCCACTCATCACCAAATGTGGTTAAGGGACAAAAGAGAACAAGTGATGTGTGTGCAAATAGGTATTGAAATAATTCTTGTTAAGGTTAAGAAACAGGACACATAGTAATTAAAATCACAAGCCCTAGTGTAGTCGCCACTGTGGACACAGGGGGTCATTTTGGAGTAGCAACCTAGTTTTTGCAATGATTTAAGCACCATATATATATAGCATCCCTTCGGGGAAGGACCTTTTAATCTTACTATAAGAGATATGGGATTGGAGTTTAGGTACGCTTTTGGGAAGGTGTTAGGCACCCAAGATCGCCTAACCTTAAAGTTAGCCTCCCATCATTGTGTCTTATACCTTAACCCTATTAAAAATTAACTCAACACTTATATCCTAGACTCACACACACACACTAACATGCATTTAGCATACAACATGACATCTTTCATCCCAAGCAAACATACTTATCTATCCACCAAACAAAAGATAGTCAAACATACAAAAGAAACCCTATCATTCATCTAAAGCAAGGCAACAAGCATATCATCAAAATCAAGCAAATCATTTTATGAACAAGGCATTAACTTCATATCTCAAAGGAGGATTAAACAAACAACATGCGTGCTTTTGTGAATGCATGACTTACCCTACTCAGCACCTATGGCATCATGAATGGGCATGTGAATGCATGTTCATGGCATCAAAATAGAAGACGGACATAAAACCCTAATCTAAGCATGTGATAGCAAACAATCATGTGAAAGAGGTAAACAAGAACCTATAGAAGGCATTAACTTCATATCTCAAAGGAGGATTAAACAAACAACATGCGTGCTTTTGTGAATGCATGACTTACCCTACTCAGCACCTATGGCATCATGAATGGGCATGTGAATGCATGTTCATGGCATCAAAATAGAAGACGAACATAAAACCCTAATCTAAGCATGTGATAGCAAACAATCATGTGAAAGAGGTAAACAAGAACCTATAGAACTTAAAACATATATAAAAAAAATGAGTGGAACAGAAGAAACATATGAAGGCAGAGACAAAACAAACAAACAAAAATTTATGGTTTCTGGGCAATGGCATCACACATGCTCGAACAGGGATGCGTTCGTATAATCAAGCCTGCGTGTGCGTGAAAGATTATCCATACGCAAGTCCTTGCCTAGAAAACCTAAAAAAGCAAAAACACAATAGAACTTTACAACAAAAATCTAACAACCTAACATGCACAAAACATGAAAAGAACTAAGATACTAACTTAAATAGACATACACAAACATAAAATTTGCAGAAAACAAGATTAAAACGCAGAAAGAAAAGTAGAAAAGAAAAAGAAATAAAGAGAAAGGATTAGACTCAATGCCTTAAACAAAAGCTTTCCAAGCTTGATTTTGACTGTTCCCCTCAGTCAAGTCTATTCACAAACCAATAAGAAAGTGATTAGTGACATTAAACAAAAAGGATTGGGGCTAGAAAAGGTCTCAATCAAACAAAATTGACTTGAGGGTGTTTTATGAAAAACTCCCTTTTGATTCACTCGTTTCTAGTGAAATTTAGGTTTTTCCTATGGGATTTCCATGTGTTTTGAAAAGGTACCATGTAAGGCTTTATATAGTTTAAAAATAGGGGTTTGGAACGGCTCCAGGCGATGTGGGATTCATGTTCATTCCAAACCTCAGTCTTTAATGTAGAAAACTTGCCTTTTTTATGTCTCTAAAACCTTTGCTGTGTATGCAGACTTATGCTTGTGTAAGCAGCGTGAACCTGTGTATGCAAACCGTGGCTTTTCTTTGGTCATTTTATTTTCAAAAATAGATTTTGCTCATTTAAAAGGTTATATATTCCATTTTAACACTCTTCAAGTCAATTTAATATCTGATTGGGTTTTAAACTGGCCTTGGGCCTTAGAGTTCAAGCATCATTGGGGAATAGGGGCTTGAGTCGTAAGGGGTACAAAATGCGGTGTCTACAGGGCTAAAGCCCAAGACACAACAAAGGATGGGTCTAAGACCCAAGACGACACAAGGGTGGGCTTGATGCCCCTAGAAAAAACAAGGATGGGCTTAAGGCCCAAGGCAAGAGAAGAAAAAATACAGATGGACCTAAGGCCAAGACACAAGAAAGGATGGGTCTAAGACCTAAGACAACACAAGAATGGGACTAATGCTCGTAGAAAAGAAAAGGATGGGCTTAAGGACCAAGAAGAAAAAGGGGTGGGATTAAAGCCCAAGACACAACAAAGGATGGGTCTAAGACCCAAGGCAACACAGGGCCTAAGCCCATGATTGGGTAACAAAGGAAAGACTCAAAGATCAAACAAAAAAGGGCTACTAGAATGGGTCAACCTTTGAAAAAAATTATTACTAATGAAAAACTCTTTTTTGAAAAATATAAGTTGCTTACCCTTTGTTTAAAATCCTATGATGCAAGTATTCTGCTGGATTATTTTTGATCTTATTTGATCTTGTATTTTTATGTTTTTGTATTTTTGGAGGAGAGAGACATAAAAGTGGAGTAAAGTTACATATTTAGCCTTGTTTTTAATAGAGGTCGGTTATGGAACTCTAATTGAGCTAACCTTAGGTGCGTAAAGTTTCAAATTTCAAACCATAGGTTGGCAAATAAAATTCCGGCCAAATCACAAATGGCTAAGTTGTAATTTGCCCAAAATTTTATTTTGAAAAAAACTCTTTTTTGAAAACTCAATTTGATTTTTTCATTTATAGAAAACTCACTTTTTTTTTTTTTGAAAATTTTTTTTAGGAATTTATATTAAAAATCTCACTAAAAACTCACATTTTATTTTTTGAAATTTTTTATTTTGAAAGCAACTCTTTCTTGAAAAAAAAAATTTATGAAAAAATTCATTTTTTTGTTTTGAAAATTTATTTTTTATTTATTTTTCTATTTTTGGTGAAAACTTCACACGTTTTTTTTTTTTCTTGAAAAATTTTATTTTAAAAAAAAGAACTTGAAAAATTTAAAAAAAAATGTTTTTTTTTTTAAAGAAAAAAGAAAAACATAAAAGACCAAAAAAAGGTTGACCCACTTTATTAGTTCAACAAACAATTCAAACAAGGCACACACATGCACACATAATTGGGTAACCCTACATGGTTGGGTTTTAAGTTCATCTACATATGGGTAAGCTCCTTAAAGCTAAAGGAACATATCAGTAGATCACTCATAACTAGGTGGGTCATGATTCCAACCTTGGGCCTAAATGGACCATTGTGGTTGGTGGCAAACCGTTAACGTACTCAAAGCCCATCATAGGCAATGGCACAAATTGTGAGTTGGTGGGATGAGCTTTGGAAAGTCTTGGCCCGAATGGAGCCTCCATTTTCCCACTCATCACCAACCAAGGTTACAAAGGTACAAAGTGCATGTGTGTGAAAAAAGAAAATAAAACACGACTAGGGTCAATTAATAAAATATTTATTTAATTATGGCCTAACAACATGTCAGAGTTAAATTTCATCTCTATCCCCAGTGGAGTTGCCGTTGTGGGTGCAAAGGGGATTACACCCCGACAAAGTAGACCGTGGCAGATAAAAGTGGATTCGCCACCTAGATTAGGTCTAGGAACCATATTGGGCCTTTTGGGCTAATCACTTACATACATTGGTCCACATACTAGATTATGGCTCCGGAGTTTAGGATGGCTTGTGAAGGTGTTAGGCAACCAAGACCGCCTGGCTTGTGGGCCAACCTCCATTATGTGTTGCTAGGCCATATTTAATTAAAGAGTTGTGGGTTCTTTTTGACAGTACCCAGGCCCAAATAGAAACAAGGACCCTGGGCCCTATACTTGTTGTTTGGTGCATTGGGCTTGGTTCACTGCAGCTATGTTCGGCCGATTATGAACCAAGTTGTTCACAAAGACATGGTCCTACAACACATACACATCCATACATACAAAATATATACGTATTGTACAGTAAATAATAGTAAAAGAATAGTAAAGGTAAATAAAACATTAGGGATCCTCAGAATGATGAATGATATTTCATTATTTCTTGAGTTTTTAATACATTAGATCCTTTCTCCATTGGGATATGTTACAAGGTCCAAATACGTTCAAAAGTCACAGACTTAGATGGCTCTTTTAGGCTTCTAAGATTTGTGAGGTTTGAATTCCTTTGAATCCAAGTTTATCCTCTAGTGTTTGTCTCAGGATCACTTACGGTGTTTTCCCCATTTTCTCCTTTTTTGAATTCTAAAGGAGTTTTTCCAAGAATCCTTTTACTTTGATTCACTTTTGCTGAATGGTTTTTACCATTGGCTCCACCCCTTTTTTATAGTGCCTTCCTACGGTTTTTGGTGTACCACTGATTTCGTATATTTACTGCCCTAGGTACCATAACCAATTCTATGTTAGTAATATTGGTGATTCGTCCCTTCCTTATTTTCTCATATTTTTCCCTTTTTAAGGTCCCACCCCCCCCTCCAAAAAAGAGTCCCTAGCTGACCTTCCTCTTTTGGGAGGTCCTAAGGGCTAACTTTCATTTCTCCTTTTTCCAAAGCTTTTAGATGCTACTTTTCAGATCCACCTTTTGGCTGCTTCACCCTTTGTCATTTTCTCTAAATGGGCAGGTTCCTCTTTATCAAGCTAAAAGATCCCCAGTCACCTTCCTTTATGGTCCACCTTCCTGGATTCCCCGAGGTACTAGGGTCTTTTTGAAGTGCTGATTCCTAAGCCATTGCCTTTTTCTAGACCATAGGCGGCTGATTGGACATATCCACTTTCGTTCTTTGTGTCCATAAGCATGCTCCCTTGAGCTGTCCCAAATCCAGTTGACTTCTTTCTGCATATCTTGAGGGATCCTAGGCTTCTAGGAGTCCCAAAGCATTCTGGTCCAGTCCCTTTCTAAGGTCCCTAGCAAGTTTCCTCACAAGGTCTGGACTGAGCTTCCCTTTTTCCCTTTTTATTTATTTTCTAAGGCCCAAAGCTTTCCCATTCATGGGTTTGGACCTACTACTACCTATCTTAAGTGGACCTTGATTGGCGGATTTGGGCCTTGTCCCTTCTTTGAGGGCCCAAATGGGTTATAAACTTTAATTTTGTAATGTTTTGGGCCTTGACGCAATACTTGTGATATTTTGGACCTCAACAAGAGTCTATTAAGAGAGTCCTAATCCTTAACCTAAACATACATCATGCACTTTGTTAGGGTCATATGTTTTGTAATTGGCTAATCTTTTGACAAAATGCACTTTACTTGTATTTAGGTAGATCTAAGATGGGTTTAGTACTTCAAGAAACATGTTGTTCAAGTCAAATATTATAGACATGAAGATTGGTCCATGAAACAAGTGAAGAAAATTTGTCCATTAAGTCTTGATAGATAGCTCGACAACTGCCTGCTATCGAGACTTAATGTAAAGCTCGATAGATTGCTCGACAGTCACTCAATCTATTGAGAATTACAATTTTAAAATTTCTAAATCTGAAATTCGGCCCAGGCTTTTGTATTTGTTTAGGATTTCTTTTCTCACAACTTTATAAGGCTTATTTTAAGAATCGTCACATATGGATACAGAAACCAAGAGACTTATTTTCTCTGTGAGAAGCTACTGCGTTTGTATGCCATAGGGTTTTGTAACCAAATGCTTTTAGATCTTTATTGTTGATGAAGTGAAGAACTTTGTAGCCAACAACATTTGTTCAAGTTGTTGGTGTTAGTCACATACTAGGATCTGTGCAAAGGGTTAGTCACAAATTGGAGGTTTGTGCATCAAGGGAAAGAAGGTTACTACAAGATCAAGTCCAATTAGGTTGGAGCGAAGGTTCAACTGTAGGTTGGTATTTTGGAATAGGCTAGGGTAGTTGGTAAGATTCCTTATACTTGTAACCACTTCATTGTTGATCAGTAGATTCTTGGGATATGTTCGCATTCTTGCGAAGTTTTCCTCATTTGTCAACAAATTACCATGTCAAATTTATTTTCCGCTGTATTTAGTATTTTTGGTGATTTGTTGGTGCCTTCACGATTTGCATGCAATTGAACCTAATTAATCAACTTGGGTAATTGAATTAATTAACCGGGGTCAAGCTATCTTAACCCAACACACTTAAGGAAATAATACACAAAACATATTAAAGATCACAATATAAAAGAAAAAGATAGAACATAATCAAACAAAATAAATTAAACATGGCAAGTTGACAATTAAATATAAACACACAAGGAAAAGATATTAAATAAACTAAATATGGAAAAAAAAGATTCAAATAAACATGGAAAATAATTAAACACAATTAATTAACCTAAACATAGTCAAACAGAATCAAATATCATGTGAAAAATTACTAAATAAACAAAAATAAGAATTTTTCCATAATCTGGGTTCGGGGTGCATACATATACTCAAGTATGTGTACGCATGGTTGAACCACACGCACGCATACTCAAAGATGTTTTCGTATCCTTTAGCATAGATTCGAAAAATTACATTTTTACTGATTTCATCATTCAAAGATATAAACATAGAAATCAAATAAGCATGTTAAAACCCTAAACACTAAACTAACATAAAGGAAACAAAAAAAAGCATCAACATATATAGATAAACATGAAACAAAACAAACAATTATAATAAACTAATATCAACTTAATAAACATGTCAAACTTAAGAGGGATCATGTGAGAATGAACTATAGAAACAAAAATAGAACAAAGAAAAAATATACTAAGCCAAGATTAGATTAATAAACAAAAAAAGATCAAAAAATCAACCTAAACAAGTAAGAACGCTTAACATAGTATTAAATAAAGAATCGTGTGAATCCTATGTAGCAAAGTGGGAAATCATGGAGAAGAGACCTACTTTGTTTTAGAATCATAGATTTGAGATTGTTTAACCGACTCCTCAGTGCCTACAACACAAAGATTAGATGGAGAAGGCAAAGATAATCAAAGAACACAACAATAGTTAGCAATCACAAATCATGAACAAAAAGTTTTGAAAAAGGTTTTGAGAAAGCAATTTAGAAAAATAGTTTATGCCTTAGAACTAACTAAAGAGAGGTTTTTAATTTGTAAAAAAAGTGCTAAGGTGCTGCCCTAGGGTTTTGAAAAGAGAAAAAAGGGTTTTAGAGCTCTAGCTAGGGTTTTGGTAGGAGACATAAGATGAGTATTTAGAAGTTAAAATTAGGGTTTTTGAGGCTTTTTAATGATCTTTAGATGTTCTCAAGGGTTTCTGGGCCAGCCCATATTAAAGCATGATGTTTTAAGCTCTTAAAATGAAGTTTTAAAAATTAGAAAATCATACTGCCTAGTTGGCATAACTTCAAATGGTCATAACTTACTCAATATAAGTCCAAATTAGGCCAAATTTGTGTTCAATATGAAGCCCAGGATGTCTAACTTCCAATGAAACAAATCTGACTCAAACATTCTTTGTGGATCAAAAGTAATGGTCAAAACAGTGAGCAAAAATCATTTTTTAGTATCTATTTCAAAATGATTTAAGCACTTTTGTGATTACTTCTAAACTATTATGAACTCTTTATTTATCCTTGGTTGGCATATTTCAAGCTCATCATTAGGGTCAGGGACCAAAATTTCTTAACGGGTACAAAATGCGGTGTCTACAACGACCATCTAATGGTTTTGTGAAAAGATCAGCCTTTTGATCATTAGTATTAATGAACTCAAGAATGAGTGTGCCATCTTCAACCAACTCACAAATGAAGTGATGTTAGATCTCAATATATTTAGTTTGAGAGTGTTGAACAGGATTTTTAGAGATATTAATGGCACTGGTATAGACATCGCATTTTGTATCCCTTACGACTTGGGTCCCTGTTCCTCAATGATGCTAAATTCTAAGACCTAAGTTTGGTTTAGGGCCTTATCTAAATGTGAAATTGAATTGAGAAATGTTAAAATGAAAAATATAACTTTTAATGAGCAAATAAATCAAAATTTGAAAAATAAGGCCAAAGGAATCCCTCACTATGCGCATGCAAGAATCAGCCTACGCATGTAGCTTTCTGCATGCGTACGCAGGCCTGATCTTGCACATGCATAGTTTTTTGCATTTATGTTGAGGTTTGGAACGAATCCCACATTGTTTAGGGATCATTCCAAACCCCCTTTTTTCACACTATAAATAACCTTACATGGTATATTGTTAAAACACACAGAAATCCCATGGGAAAACAGTAAAATTCACTAGAAATAGTGAATCAAAAAGGGAGTTTTTCACTAAACACCCTCAAGTCAATTTTCTTTTGATTATGGCCTTTTCTGGCCTTCATCTTTGAGTTTAATATTACTAATCACTTTCTTATTAGTTTGTGAATAGATTTGACTGAGGGAAACGATCAAAAAATCAAGCTTGAAGAGCTTTTAATTGAGGTATTAGTCTAAACTTTTCTTTTTCCTTTTCTTTTTCTTTTTGTGCTTTAAATCTTTCTGTTTGCTTTATTTGTTTGCTATAATTTTTTCAATATGTTTATCTAGCTTAGGTTTACATTTTTGTATTTTTAAAATGCATGTTCGGTTGTTAGATTTAGTGTTTTAAGCTTGGTTGCTTTTCGAGGGTTTTCTGGGCAAGAACTTACATGTGCATAATCTTGTGTGCTCACACAGGCTTGATTATGAGCACGTAGGCTTGTTCATGCGTACGCATGAACTTGCCCAGAAACCCTAATTTTATTTGTTTGTTTTTGCTTTTACTTTCACATGTTTGTTTTGTTTAGCTTCTTTTTCCATGTTTTTATTCTTTCATAGTCTAGAGTTTTATTGTTTCAATGATATGAACATTCATTCACATGCTCATGCATGATGCCATAAGTGCTAAATTGCTGCAAGGTAAGTAAAGGTAAGTCATGCATTTGTAATGTTCATGCATTTGTGACATGATCTTGCTTTGATGATTAGAGATGAACATACTTGTTTGGTTGAGTATTTCCAAAATGTACATGCAATGCTTTTAATGATGATATAATGTGCTTGCTGCTTATATCCTTGTTGTGATTCAATGATTCATATGTTGCTACCTTGTTTGATATGATATGTGATGTCATGCTAGGATAATGTGATGGGATGTAAGGGTATGCTATGATGCAATATGATGAAGCATGTTTAGATGGATGACACTAGGGTTTATGTTAATGCTTTGATGCCATGATTAGATGAATGCTAGGGTCCATGATGATACGTTATGCCATGATTAGATGTATGGTAGGCTTTGTTTGCAAGCATGATAGGTGTATGGTTAAGGATGTTTGATGCCATGTTGTTTGTTAGATTATGTTAGTGTGTGTGTGAGATAAAGAACAATGTTAAGTGTGCCTTTAATAGGGTTAAGACATAAGACACAATGATGGGAAGCCAACTTTAGGGTTAGGCAGTTTTAGGTGCCTAACACTTTTCTAAGACCATACCTCAACTCCAAATCCATATCTCTGGTAGTGAGATCAAAAGGTCTTTCCTTGAGAGGACGCTATATATATGGTTCCTAGACCATTGCAAAAAGTAGGTGGCGACTCCATAAATAACCCCTTACATCTGCAACTGGTATTGCCACAATATATGGTGAGATGTTTTTAACAAATACCATAACCAAGAAAAAGTTTCTGCATCCAAAGAAGTTGAGGACAGCAATTGCTCGCAGCAATGTATTCAGCCTTAGTAGTGGAAAAAGATATGGAGTTTTGATTATTACTCATCCATGAGACAATATTATTTCCCAAATAGAAACATGCACCAAAAGTAATCTTACGATCATCAGCATTACCAGCCTAGACAGAATCAGAATACCCAACCAAAACATCATTTGTGTCCGTATCATACCAAACACCAAAGTTACTTGTGGAGTTAACGTATTTAATAATGCGCTTGACCGCAGTAATATGAGACTCTTTAGGATTGGCTTGATATATTGCACACATACCAACACAGTAGCTAATGTCAGGTATACTAGCAGTGAGGTACAGGAGACTACCTATCATGCTTCTATAGAGAGTAGGATCAACACTTTTGCCTAACAAGTTTATAGTGAGTTTAACATTTGAGCTCATGGGAGTTCTAACAGAGCTGGCAAACTCTAAACCAAATTTCTTCACAAGATTATTTGCATATTTAGATTGAGAGATGAAGATACTTGACTCATTTTGCCGAATTTGAAGACCGAGGAAGTAATTAAGCTATCTTATCATGCTCATCTCGAATTTAATCTACATCATGCTGGAGAAAGAATGTGCCAGATCGTATTTTGTAGACTTGAAGATGACGTCATCGACATATACTTGAGCTATTAACAGTTCTTCATCAACCTTCTTGATGAGCAGGGTTCAATCTGTTTGTCCCCTTGAAAATCCATTGTTCACCAATTATTCTATAAGACGATCATACTATGCTCTTGGTGCTTGCTTTAAGCCATATAGTGCCTTCTTTAAATGAAGCACATGATTGGGATAATGTGGATGAACAATTCCTTTAGGTTGTGATACATAGACTTCCTCCTTGAGAAGCCCATTCAGGAAGGCACTCTTGATATATCCATTTGATACAATTCGAACTTTAGATGACACGCCAAAGCTAGTAATACACATATGTATTCAATTCGAACCACTAGTGCAAATGTCTCATCAAAATCAACCCCTTTAACTTGAATGTATTCTTGAGCAACGAGTCTAGCCTTATTTTGAATGACATTGCCTTCCTCATCTGTCTTGTTACGGAAAATCCATTTTGTGTCTATGATTTTCACACCTTCCGGTCTAGGGACAATAGTCCAGATATCATTCATCTGAAATTGATGGAGCCCAACATGCATAGCTTCCACCCAGCTTTCATCTTGAAGTTCTTCCTCTACTTTTGTTGGTTCAATCTGAGATAAATAGCAAGAAGAAGACACAAAGTTAGCCACATACTTATCAACTATTCGCTTCCTCAAGTTTAATTCATTCGTATTTCTAACAATTGCTTTTGGAGGATGATTCAATCTAATTTTGGATGAAGGTTCTAAATAATGCTCCCAAGTGCAGGATTGTCACGAAGTAATAACTTGGTAAGTCCAAGGTCGAATCCACAGGGAAAAGGGAATTGATTAGCAAGCCACAAGAGAATAAAACCAAAATAATAAAGTTTAACTAAAGAGATTTTTGATAATTTAGTAAAGGTAATTTAAATTAAGAGAAAATAACAATATATTAAGGCGCTAAGGTTTAGGGATCCACACACAACACATCTATTAGTAGTCTTAACAATATTTATTTTATAACTCAACTAAAATTCATACGAAGGATGATTTTAGTCGGATGATTTAACAATAAAAACTCGAGAATTAATTGTCTAAGGTAGTTTCATGCAATTGATTGATTTTTGGCAAAACAAAACTAGTGAATTAGTTCGCAGGGAATACTAAGCGTTTAACGCGTCCAGAGTCTACGATAAATCAAAGGATTATATAGAACTAAACACTTTTCTAGATGAGTAAAACAATCAAAAACATAAAAATATAAGCATTAAAACTAATAAATAATTGTTAAGAACATACCAATAAACGGTTGGGATTCACCCTTTTCCTTAGCAAGGCTTCTAGCAAGCCATAACACAAATAGAACTCTAAAAATTGTAAAGAAACTTTAAGAAAACCTAGATTATGTTCTATAGAAGCTCTCCTCTAAATTTTTCCCTAAAGAGCCTATAAATAGGTCAAGGAATCCTATTACAAGTTGAATTCCCGTTTGGAGGAAATCCCAGGTTTTTAGGCTTCACTTAACCGACATTTTTGGCCCATTTAACTTCAGAATTCGGAATTTCGTAAACTACAAATTTGTAGCGCTTTAAGTTATCTTTCTAGCCCAACTTGAATCATCTTGATTGGATATTGGTGCTGAAAGTTATGCTCCAAATACTAACTGGTGCACAGGCTGGAATCCTAATCCAAATTGGACTTGGATTAGGTGCAAATTTCCTTTGATTCCTTGCTCCAATTGGACTTGAATTTAATTAGGTTGGCCTTCTTTGACTTCATCATGGCATTTGTAAAATTAAAGTCCATTAGCTTTCTTCTTTGCACAAATCCACTTATTTAATTTCATTATCCTACAAAAGACAAATTCATGCATTAAAATTCAATTAAGCACAAAATTGATTATTCAGCATTATTCCAAAACCAATTATAAAATGCATGAATTAACTCAAAATAAGTGTGATAATGCTTTCTAATAATGATATAAATGTGCAAAATTAATCTATTATCAGGTTCCCTTTCCATATGGCCAACGGTTGGAGGAAAAGTGGTTGGTTTTGGAGTATTCTCAACATGATTGCTATCAGATGATTAAGCAATATGTGGTGTAGAAGCAGGAGGAGAATCTTCTTCAACTTTGTCACTCATAAGAGTTGAAGGAAGAGTAGACTTTGGCAGTTGATCAACCTCCTTTTGTGTGGTAGAAGTTAAGGTTTCATCAATCACAACATTCACAATCTCCATGACTTTACTAGTCCTTTTTGTTGAAGACTTTGTATGCCTTGCTAGATGATGAGTACCCAAGGAAAATCCCTTCATCACTACGAGTGTCAAACTTTCCCACATTTTCTCTATATTTTAAGATAAAGCAAGTGTTACCAAAAATTTTGAAATATTTAACATTTGGCTTTTCCCTTTCCACAACTCATAAGGAGTTTTCTTTGTTCTTGGTCTAAAGTACACTTTGTTTACAGTGTTACATGCAGTGTTCACAGCTTCACCCCATAGATTTTTAGCAACATCCTTGTTGTGCACCATGGCTCTGGCCATCTCCTGAATGTCTCGATTCTTCCTTTCCACTACTCCATTTTTGAAGAGTTATTGGAGTGGAGAATTCTTGAGCTATGCCAGCTTCAGTGCAAAATTGCTCCAGTTGAGACTTCTCAAACTCTCTTCCATGATCACTCTGAAGCCAATTTATACAAACTCCTTTCTCATTCTGCAATCTTTTACACAAGATCTCTATTTGTTGAGGTGCTTTAGACTTGGACCTTAGCAAAATTGCGCATGTAAATCTGGTGAAGTCATCTACCACAACTGTGATGTATCTCTTACCTCCTAGAGATTTTGTTCTAGCAGGACCCATGAGATTAATATAAAGTAGCTCAAGTGATTTGGTTGTGGCTGTGCTTAAATTTGCCTGATGATGAATTCTTGTTTGTTTTTGGAGTTGACATGGTCCACATATAGCGTTGTCAACTTTAACTAGCTTGGGAATGCCTAGCACTACTTCCTTCTTAGATACGACAGGGAGTTGTTTGTAGCTTGCATGTCCCATCCTTTGATACCATAAATCTTCATTGGGCATTGAAATGCTATTACAAACTATTTCAACATCTAGAACCAGACCGTAGCAATTATCCAAAGTATGGACCCACCGATTAGTTGTTCTTTCATTGAGTACTAGACATTTTCCTTTGGATAATAGCACCATGAAGTCTTGATCACAAATTTGACTTATGCTCAACAAATTTACCCTCAGTCCTTCTACATATAAAACATTAGCAATGTTGGGTAATCCAAGTAAGGAAATAATTCTTTTCCCTTTTATTTGGGATTTGCTTCCATCCCTAAATGTGACATTACCACCCATTTTTGGCTCAAAATTTTTGAAGAGAGAGCGGTCTCCAGTCATATGTCTTGAACATCCACTGTCAAGATACCATAAACATGTGTCCATCACTTTAAGATCATTATGCATCATGAAATATACTTCATGCTTATCAGTCAAGTCATATGGCAAAGTTCTTTCTTTGTAACTTCTGCTAGGTAACTTTAACCGAGCCCTTGTCTTTCTTTTGTAGTAGCCCGATATATGCACATTTTAAGACAATTTAGTCTTCTTTTTCATTTCTTGAGAATCAACTGTTCTCTCACCTGAGCTGATTTCATCACAATATCTATACACAAATCTTTTTTAATCAACAAAGATATCAATTTCAAATAAATTTCAAACTCACACATCCTAAGAAACTGAGAGACATAAACATTAGAATCACAAGAGAAATTATTTGAAACAGGCTTGTTCATGTAATATGTATCCATGACAACGGGGGTCAATGGATCACATAACAAAAATTAAAATCTAATCTGAGTGTGCCTGCTCTGATACCACTTGTTCAGTTAAGATAGATTGAGCCCAGTTAATTAATTCAATTAACTAAGTTGATTATGAAAGTTTACTTAGTTTATAAAACACTTGTGAATGTTTAGACCCCCAAATACAAATATTCCAAAACAAGCTTATATTCAAACAATGTATGTGTGGAATAATAAATATAAGCTATACCCAAATATGCAAACTACTCTAAGACATAATTTAATCACAGCACATCAGTAATTAAAAGCAAAGAGTAAGGGACAGAGAGAAGCAAACGCAAGATAACACTGGCACATGTTATCGAAGAGGAAACCAAGGAACTCGGCGAAAAACCTTTCTGCCGCCCTCCAAGCGGTAAAATGATCCACTAGAAAATTAGTTGCGATACATGAATAGCAATAGACCCTCCAAGCCTAATCTACCCAATGCACCTAAGCCCTCCAAGCTTCTTGCTCCAACAGGGTTACGCCTAACCTTGTCTTCTTTAGCTTAATGAATCCTGCAATTAGCCCATTACATCAACCAAAATGAATTGGTTCTCTCTTGAATTGCTTCCCAAACACCAAGAACCTTCTCACTGCTCTGAATGTGGTGAGGTAAGGATTTGGCTTAAGATCCTCTCATGGGTATAAAAATGGAGAAGGTGCAAATAGAGGAATTTCGGAGAATCAAATGTATAAGATTGTAGATGAATCAATCTTGTTGTTCTCTGGGGTTTCTCTCTCAAAATTTTCTCTAGAAGCTTTCTACATTTCGTAGGTATAAGGGTATTTATAATAGGGTATGAGATGGAATGTGAAAAGTCAGTTTTCAGCAAAACAGGGTGCACTGGCGAGTCATTCATGACTGGGATGAGTCGCGAGTTCCAATCGCTAGATAACAGAAAGGTTAGTTTGTAATTTTGTCTTGTAATGATCCAGCTATCCTGACCCTTTAACTTCCTGCATGCTCCACACGTGTGACACATTTTGGTGAGTCACCACTCGCGAGTCAGTCGCGAGATCCAGTCACAAGTTGCCACTTAATTGTACACGCTTGATCAATTCTTCATACTCATTCACACATAACCCTTACATTATTACCACCTAAATACAGGGTTTCTAAATACTGAATTACAAGCAAATTTGGCACAGAATAAAGCTAACACATAGTTGAATAAATTCAACCTTACAAATTAATTAGGTCAAATTACATGAAAATCGTGAAGGTACCAACAAAGCACCAATTAAACTAAATGCAGCGGAAATTAAATTGACATAGTAATTTGTTGACAAAGGGAGAAAAACTCTTACAAGGTAAAAACCCTACTAGGTGAATTTAAGGTCACAACTTACAAGAATCCACTAATCAATAATCAAGCAGTTACAAGTATAAGGAATCTTACCACTACCTTGGCCTATCCTAAAATAATAACTTGCAATTGAACCTTTGCTCCAATACCCAATTAGACTTTGATAGGCTAAGAATGTATTGACCCCTTGTGATAAATTAACCAATTAATTAGCTAAGTTAATTAATTAATTCAATTAACATGCAATAACGAGTGGTAGCACAAAAAAAAATTACCAAATAACTAAATGCAGCGGAAATTAAATTTGACACGGTAATTTGTTTACAAATGGGGAAAACCTCTAAGGCAAAAACCCCACTGGATGAATTTAAGGTCATCACTCCCGAAAATCTACTATTACCAAAACAAGCAGTTACAAATAAAGGAATTCTAGTACCTTATACCAATCAAAAGTTGAACGCTTACCCTAATATCCAATTGGACTTGTTCTGTAGTAACAATCTCTCCTTTTCAATGCACGGGTCCCAGTACATGACTAACCAATCGATGCACGGATCCAAGTACGTGATTAACACACCAACTTGAGAATGATGTTGGCTGCAAAGTTTTTCAGTTTATCCACATGATGAAGATCAAGAAGCTCCTTGGTTACAAAATCCTAGGTGATAGGCCACAAACTGAATGACCCCTTGTGATAGAAATTAATTAATTAATTAGCCAAGTTACTAATTAATCAATTTATCATGCAAACGCGTGGTAGCACAAACAAATCACCAATAAACTAAATACGCAACGAAAAATAAATAACACGGTGATTTGTTTACGAATGGGGAAAACCTAACGGTAAAACCCCCACCGGGTAATTTTCAGGTCACTACTCCCGAAACTCCACTATTATCACAACAAGTGATTACAAGTAAAGGAATCCCAGTACCTTACCAACTTACAGTTGAACCCTCACCCCAATACCCAATTGGACTTGTTCTGTAGTGACAGTTCCCCTTTCAGATGCATGACTCCCAATACGTGACTAACCAATTGCGCGGATCCCAGTACGCGACTTCAATCACCAACTAAGAAGGTTGTTGGTTGCAAAGTTCTTCAGTTCATCTAAGCGATAAAGTTCAAGAAGATGCTTGGTTACAAAACCCTATGATGCACATACACAACAACTTCTTCAAGAGAAAGAGATGAACTAGGGCAAGAACTTCGTCTCTGGTCACAATTTGCTTGAACAGAGTTTGTTCAAAACTTGTGCAACTTATGAACACTTTGACGGCCCTTAAACTGATCCTTTTATGTGTCTAGGTTTAGAAGAAAAGAAAGCCTAAAGCCACATTTACGGATCCAAGAAAATCATATTGAAATTCTAAAAATCTTAAACCTTGACAAATAGCAGGTGTCGAGCAAATGTCGAGCAGGTGTCAAGCACACTAAATGAAGAACAACTTCCTTAAGCTCGATAGATGTAACTGTCGAGATTTAATGATTTTGCACTCTGAACTTGTTTTCTTGAATAGACTTGAAAACTTCAATACTTGATCTTGAAACAAGGTTTCTTGAAGTATTTAAAACATCCTAAATCTACCCAAATACAAGTAAAGTGTATTTTCTCAAAGGATAAGCCAATTACATAAAATCATAACATATGTTCTTAACAAGTGAAGCACATATGTCCTAACAATCTCCCCCTTTGGCAATCCATGACAAAACCACAACAAACAAATGAACATATGAGAGAAGTCATAAATCACTCAACTCATATTCACTTGTTGAATACAATAAAATCTATCCTAACACAAACTCTTGAAAAACTTTGTAAGAAGAGAGTTTATGGCAAGTAGACTTTGACAACCTATATTTCTGAAACACTTTAAACAAAACTCATCAAGGCATCTTTGTGTGAAATAGAAATAATAGATTACATACAAGTATAAGAAACATGTGTATAAAGAGAGAAAAGAAACAACACATGAAAGGGTAGGTGAAAGATAAACATACATCAATATAAGTAAAGAGATAAATACAATGTATGTCTATAAATGGTCACAAGACCTTATGTACAAGAGTAATGTATCTAAAAAGAAAGAAAAGAAAAGATACATACTATCCTCACTACATCCCTCAAAATGTATCAACACTCTCCCTAACAAAATGATCCTATATTAACTCTCCCTCTAAGATGGACTACTCTCATACCAAAACTACTCCCCCTTTTTGTCACGAATGACAAAGGGTAAGAGTGTCAAGTAGACATCTCATTGGCAAAGCTAGCATCTCCATCATCATCATCTGAAGCATCATCGTAATAACCATCATCATCATCCTCATCCTCAGAAGCAGAAGCCACAGGAGAAGGTGGTGAAGGAGTACCCTCAGGAGCAAAACCACCCATAGACGCCTGTCGTCGTGCAATACGACCGGCACGAACGTCCACCTGATACAACTTTGTAGAGAGTGTATCGAGGTGAGCATCTATGCGCTGCAGCTGCGCCATGATACCTCTTAGAGACACATTGCCCGAAGAAGAAGGAGGAGTTGATGTGGATGGAGTCGAACGGGATGGAGCCGAACGAGAGGAAGAAGCTGTTGAATCTGACTACCACGACTGAAGCTGGGCCTTGCTATGTTTAACGATAGCATAATCTATGGCACACATGACTGTAAAGTGGTCGGAAGAGGGAAAAGGAACAGAAAAATGACATAGAATCCTCGTGACAGCAGAAGGAAAGATGAGCTTATCACGGGACGCCGAATCTAGATGAACATCTATAATAGACAGAATGAAATGAGAAGGGAAGTCTATGGTAAGATGCTCAAGAAGAGACAAAGAAAATCGAGCACAAGGCTCTATGATGGATTTATAGTGAGAAAGGGGATGCAAAACAAAAGTCATCACCATGTTCATGAATCTAGGACCTTTAGCAAAAGGTCGACATGGTGTAAAAAGACGCTCACCCCAAGTAGTAGGGCGCTCACAGAAAGCAGACATGAGCCCATCCTTGGATACAGTCCTCAGACGCTCACAACCAGGATAGTCAGGAAACTCTATCTTAGGGATCCGAAGCACATCCGCAACCAACTGCGGTATGATAGGAATGCGCGTACCCCGAATGTGAGTGAAGAAAAGAGGTACTGACCGATCAATCCTGTGCATGTTGGAGTAGAACTCCTGGATAAGCACGAGAGGACAGGTGATCGGGACGTCACACAATGACTCCCATCCCCTACTGTGAATGACAGAGGGAAGGTCAGTGTCTGCAAAATACGTCAAGATGACTTGGCGTTCCGAATGAATGCCTTGTCTTGAAAAGTTCTCAATAAATGCCTTAAAGGCATCATCATCACAGAATCGGATATGAGATAGGGTAGGATCAGACGAAGAAGAAGCATCGGAATGAAGAGGGTTTCTGGCTAGAATGGATTTACGCTTAGGTGCCATAGACATGACTAACGTAAACAATAGAGAGGGAGAGAAAGAATGACAATCAGAAAAGTCCCAAACATATTCAAATATATCAAATATATTGAAAAGAAGTACGTATGCATGGGAAATGCATGAATATGTGACATGCAAAGGAAATTGCATTATGGGCTCAGCCCAATCCAAACCTATCAGCACACATCTAAATGCATGGTAATACCATTATAATGCTAACGTGATGCAATGTATGAGGTTTTAAACACATTTAAGTGAAAACCCAACACAAAATTTCAATGAAATCTCATCAATTTTGAAAAACCCCAAAAATTTCCAAAAACCCCAAATCCCAGGTTTCAAAATATGAAATGCATGAATGAGAAAGGATTAGAAGCTTTACAAGTGAAGAAAAACTTGAAAAACTTTGCAAAATCCTTGAGAACCAAGATAGGAGTGAGATTGGAGTGTTTTTGGGAGAGAAACAGAGAAGTATCGAGAAAGCGATCGATGGAAATGAGATCCGAATCGCACAGAGGCTTTATATAGGAAAGCCAGTAAATCTCGACAGATGCAGGTATTGACAGGTATCGAGCAATCTATCGAGGAGGTGTCGAGGAAATACTCGTCGACAGATAAGGTGTCGAGGAGGTATCGAGGATCAACACACCAGAATTAAGAACAGAAGCTCGATCGATCCACTAGGTATCGAGAAGCTATCGAGCATACAGACCCAATCTCGATAGATCCACCAGGTATCGAGGTGCAGGCAAGATTGTGACAAGAAAAAGCTTAAGGAAACTCGACATATAGCCAGCTATCGAGCAGGTATCAAGGAGGTGTTGAGCCAGCTTTTAAAAACAGTTTTTCGAGATGTGAAGAACACAATCATGAATGCAATCCAACATGCAACTTAACCAACGATCCAATCAACATATTAAGCTCTCAAAAACATCTCTCAATTGAAAATTTAAGCACATGGATCTTCAAAAACACACAGACACACTAAACACGTCTAACTAATTTTATATTTCAAAATAAGTCCAGACAGTTTAGTGAGCATACATCAACACATGTAAAACCTTGTGATGGCCAAATCACATTGTACCTGCACATGTATCAAGAATAGCAAAAAATATTGCATGTTGTGTGTGAAAAATATCGCAAGATTGCATAAGTGTATACATGTTATGACGATTTGAGATATGAGAAAATTGATTTAACTCACAAACAATCATAATTGCTTGATGGGGACTATCACCTTCAAGGTACATCTTATAACTCCCACATCTCCTAGAATACATGCTTGCAATCATTTTAAAGAACTTTTGATCTTTTTGCTTTTGATTTTTCTTTGCATATTTTTCTTTTAAGCATATCGTGCATGGGCATATTAGAGAGAGAAAAGAAATACCCAATGATATTTGACATTTTAATTTTGCTATGCCTAAGCACACAAATGTCATTGACACTGCACTTTTGTTATGCCGAAGCATACAGGTGTCAAATTATGATTGGCGGGCAATAGTGGTGAGATGGTTATTTACGCCTTTCTCTTAGGATTTTTTAGTGATTCCCATCAAAAAGAGTGATATAAGTGTTAAGTTTAAGAGACAACTTAATCGTACTCATCACAAACACGGGCCACAAAGCTCACTTGCTTAGTTGTGCATAGAGATGCTCATCTAAGCTACAAATGATACAAAGTTACAAATGATACAAAGTTTAGAAGACTTTGTTTCAATGGCCATCTAGGGTACACAAGTACCAATGTATACAAAACACATACTGTTTTTGTATTTTTCTGATTTTTCAAATTTTTTTTTTTTTAATATAGAAAAACAAAACAAAGCAAAAACTGAAAAATAACCAAACAAAAACATGTTAAACAAGTAAAGCATAAAAACTAGATGCAGATGTATGAGGAAGAAGGAAAAAGGAGAGGAAGATCATCCCATGGAGATAACACCAATGTTTTGACGAAGGAATTTAAAGCGTTTACTGTCAAGAGGTTTGGTAAACAGGTTAGCCTTCTGATCATCGGTGTGAATAAACTCAAGAGTGGGAGTACCATCTTCGACAAGCTCCCTAATGAAGTGATGTCGAATCTCTATGTGTTTGGTTCTAGAATGTTGAACCGGATTCTTAGAGATATTAATTGCACTGGTATTGTCATAATAGATAGTGAGATGTTCTTAACAAATACCATAATCATGGAGGAGTTTTTGCATCCATAAGAGTTGGGCGCAACAGCTACCAATAGCAATGTACTCAGCTTCTATAGTAGATAATGAGATGGAGTTCTGCTTTTTACTCATCTAAGAGACAAGATTATTACCCACATAGAAACAACCCCCTGAAGTACTCTTTCTATCATCAGCATTCCCAGCCCAATCAGCATCAGAGTACCCAACTAGGACATCACTTGTGTCCTTGCTGTACCACAAGCCAAACTCAGCAGTGGTTTTGACATACTTTATGATTCTCTTTAAAGCAATCATATGGGACTCTTTGGGATTAGCTTGATATCTAGCACAAACTCCAACACTGTAACTAATGTCAGGTCTACTAGCAGTAAGGTAAAGAAGACTACCTATCATGCTTCTATATAGAGAAGGATCAACACTTCTACCTAACAAGTCAACAATGAGTTTAACATTTGGGCTCATAGGGGTTCTGACAGAACTAGCAGATTCCAAACCAAATTTTTTCACAAGATTCTTAGCATATTTAGATTGAGATAGAAATATACTTGAATCTTGTTGACGAATCTGCAACCCAAGGAAGTGAGTCAGCTCTCCAATCATGCTTATCTCGAATTCTGCCTGCATAAGTTTTGAGAAATCATGAGCAAGTTCATCCTTAGTTGATCCAAAGATGATGTCATCAACATAGACTTGGGTAACTATTAGCTCGCTGTCTTCTCTTTTGATGAAAAGAGTCTGATCAACATTTCCTCTTGTGAACCCATGTGACACCAAGTATTGTGTAAGCCGATCATACCAAGCTTTGGGGGCTTTCTTTAACCCATAGAGTGCCTTCTTGAGGTACAGTACATGATCTGGGAAGTGTGGATCAATAAACCCTTTTAGTTGCTCCACATAAATGTCTTCTTTGAGAAATCCATTTAAGAAAGCAGTCTTCACATCCATCTGATAAAACTTGAACTTTAATTGATAGGCTAGTGCAAGGAGAACTCTGATGGACTCCATACGGGCAACTGGAGCAAATGTTTCATCATAGTCTACTCCTTCCATTTGAGAGTATCCTTGAGCTACAAGCCTAGCCTTGTTCCGGATCACATTGCCCTCCTCATCAGTCTTGTTGCAGAATATCCACTTTGTACCAATGATGTGTTGACTCTCCGGTCTAGGTACCAAGGTCCAAACATCATTCCTCTGAAACTGAAGAAGTTCATCATGCATTGCTTCAATCCAGCTTTCGTCCTGAAGTGCTTCCTCAACTTTTGTGGTTTCAACCTGTGATAAATAACAAGAATAAGACACAAAGTTAGCAACACATTGATCAACAGTTCTTTTCCTTAATGTGAGTTCATTCATATTTCCCACTATATCTTCTTGAGGATGATTTGATTTAACCCTGGATGAAAGTCTTTTCTCTTCATGAGACTCAGAATCTGGTGAAGTGGGTATGTCTACAGAATTTTCCAAAACACTAGGAGTACTAAGAGTACTTGGAGATGCAGGTTCTTGTTCAATAAGTTCTTGAACTTCATTAGGCTCAGCAGGAAGAATTTCTTTAGGTAACTCCTCAATACTTTTTTGAGAACTAGAATCTGAAGACTCATCAATAACAACATTCACTATCTCCATTATCTTCATAGTTCTCTTATTGTATACTCGATAAGCCTTGCTTGTGGAGGAGTAGCCCAAAAATATACCTTCATCACTCCTAGAGTCAAACTTTCCCACATTCTCTCTATCCTTGAGGATGAAATAGGTGCTTCCAAAGATCCTGAAGTACTTCACATTCAGCTTCCTTCCTTTCCATAACTCATATGGAGTCTTCTTGGTACCAGGTCTAAAGTACACCCTATTAACTGTATGACAAACAGTGTTAACAGCTTCTCCACAAAAGTTTCTGGCCAAATCCTTGTTATATAACATGGCTCTGGCCATCTTTTGAATAACTCTGTTCTTTCTTTCTACCACACCATTCTACTGAGGAGTAATAGGAGTAGAGAATTCTTGGGATATGCCTGATCTCTGGCAAAAGGACTCCATATATGAGTTTTCGAATTCTTTACCATGGTCACTTTGAATTTGATCAATCTTCAGGTTCTTCTTATTTTGCAATCTTGTGCATAAGGCTTCAATGTGCTTAGGAGCATCAAACTTGGATCGTAAGAGAATGACCCAAGTGTATCTAGTGAAGTCATCTACCACAACCATGTTGTATCTCTTACCACCAAGAGACTCGGTTCTAGTTAGACCCATAAGATCCAAATGTAGGAGCTCCAATGGCCTAGATGTAGCTGATGTCTGAGTGCTTGGATGCTTAGCTTTTGTCTGTTTCCCAAGTTGACATGGTCCACACACCACATTGTTCATTCTACTAAGATTCGATATTCCTAAGATTGATTGATGCTTAGATACAATAGAAAGATGTTTGTAACTAGCATGTCCCATCTGTTGATGCCATAAATCTTCATTTGGCAAACGAATGTTGTTGCACACAATATCAGCATTAGGAACCAATCCATAACAGTTGTCTAAAGTGCGAACACCACTTATGAGATTCTTTCCAGACTCATCCATGACAAGACATTTCCCCTTTGAGAAAAGCACCATGAAGTCTTGATCATATATCTGACTTATGCTTAATAGGTTCACCTTTAGACCTTCTACATAGAGGACATTTGCAATGTCTGGCAATCCAGGTAGAGAAATAATTCCCTTTCCTTTAATATGAGATTTTCTCCCATCACCGAAAGTGACATTGCCACCCTTTTTAGACTCGAAGGTCTTAAAGAGAGATCTGTCTCTAGTCATATGTCTTGAGCAACTGGTGTCGAGGCACCACAAGCATGTGTCCATAACTTTAAATGCAGATTTCATCATAAAACACACTTCATGTTTAGATGACAGATTAGTGGGAATGGTGCTTTCTCTCATTTACCTTTTTCGAGCTAAGCCTTTAATGTTTACTCTTCTCAGACGAACTCCTTTGCACATTTTCATCCTGAGATAGTCTAGTTTCTTCTTAGCCAAACTGAGATCTTTTTCCATAGTCATCATAGGAGAATTCAAATAACTTTTAGACCTGTACTTTCTAAAACATTTAATCAAAAAGAGATTAGAAAAACAAGATATATTTGAAAACATAGATCTCTTCAAGCTGGTTACAGTCATAACAATAGGGGTCAATGGATCAACACAGCAAAGATTAAACCCTAAACAGAGTATGCCCACTCTGATACTACTTGATAGGCCACAAACTGAATGACCCCTTGTGATAGAAATTAATTAATTAATTAGCCATGTTATTAATTAATCAATTTATCATGCAAACGCGTGGCAGCACAAACAAATCACCAATAAACTAAATACACAATGGAAAATAAATAACACAGTGACTTGTTTACGAATGGGAAAACCTAACGACAAAAACCCCACCGGGTGATTTTCAGGTCACCACTCCCGAAACTCCACTATTATCACAACAAGCGGTTACAAGTAAAGGAATCTCAGTACCTTACCAACCTACAGTTGAACCCTTACCCCAATACCCAATTGGACTTGTTCTGTAGTGACAGTTCCCCTTATAGATGCACGACTCCCAGTACGTGACTAACCAATTGCGCGGATCCCAATACGCGACTTCAATCACCAACTAAGAAGGTTGTTGGTTACAAAGTTCTTCAGTTCATCCAAACGATAAAGATCAAGAAGATGCTTGGTCACAAAACCCTACGATGCACATACACAGCAACTTCTTCAAGAGAAAGAGATGAACTAGGGCAAGAACTTCGTCTCTGGTCACAATTTGCTTGAACAGAGTTTGCTCAAAACTTGTGCAACTTGTGAACACTTTGACGGCCCTTAAACTGATCCTTTTATATGTCTAGGTTTAGGAGAAAAGAAAGCCTAAAGACACATTCACGGATCCCAAGAAAATCATATTGAAATTCTGAAAATCTTAAACCTTGACAGATAGCAGGTGTCGAGTAGCTGTCGAGTAGGTGTTGAGCACACCGAATGAAGAACAGCTTCCTTAAGCTCGATAGATACAGCTATCGATATTTAATGATTTTGCACTCTGAACTTGTTTTCTTGAATAGACTTGAAAGTTTCAATATTTGATCTTGAAACAAGGTTTCTTGAAGTATTTAAAACATCCTAAATCTACCCAAATACAAGTAAAGTGTGTTTTGTCAAAGGATAAGCCAATTACATAAAATTATGACATATGTTCTTAACAAGTGAAGCACATATGTCCTAACACTAGGCTTACAAACGCAGCAGCTTCTTCAAGAGAAAGATGAAATAGGGCATATGTCTCCGGTTACAATATGCTTGCAACAACGAGTGCAACAACCTTTGCATCTACTTGTAGCAAGTGTGACGGCCCTTAAAATAATCCTTACATATGTTTAGGGTTGTAAGAAAAGAAAACCTAAAAACATACACATGGATATGCGTGAAATCATATCTGAAAAATTGATTTTTGTAATTCTCGATTGATACAGCTGTCGAAATTATCTGTTGAGCTTCACATTTTAAATCTTGATAGATACATATGTCGAGCTATTTGTCGAGCTATTTGTCGAGCTTTAAAATACAGAACTTCTTTACTTGATTTTTGAATAGATTTGCATGGCTTCAGTACTTGAACTTGAACTCTTATTCTTGAAGTATTAAACACATCCTAGATCTACCCAATTACAAGTAAAGTGTGTTTTGTCAAAAGATTAGCCAATTCTAACTGACATATGTTCTTAACATGATCCATATATGTCTTAACAAATTTGATCTTGTAGTAGTCTTCTTTCCTTTGTTGCACAAATCTCTAAACTATGACTAACTCCTTTACATGGATCCCAGTGCATGACTAACTCCAGCAACTTGAATGATTGTTGTTGGTTACAAAGTTCTTTACTTCATAAACGATGAAAATCAGGAAGCACTTGGTTACAAAACCCTATAGCAGACAAACGCAGTAGCTTTACATAGAGTATATGAATTCTAGGTCTCTGTATCCGTGTGCAACAGCTTCTAAAATATGCCTTATATATAACTAGATTGTGAAAAAAGAAACCCTAATCAAATAATACAGCATTGGCCAAATTTCAAATTTGGAAATTTTGAAATCGTAGTTCTCGATAGATCGAGCTTATGTCGAACTTGTGTCGAGCTTCTGTCGAGACTTAATGAAACAGCTTTTCTTCACTTGTTTCTTGGATCAATCTTCATGACTTTAAAGATACAACTTGATATGTTTGAGAAAAATACTTCATATTACATTAAACCCAACTTAGATCTACCCAATTACTTGTAAAGTGCGTTTTGTCAAAAGATTAGCCAATTAAATAGAAATTATGACCCTAACAGAAACCATTATTAGGAATCTTCTTTAAAACTATATAATTTTAGTGATAATTTCTCAACCTATAGTACTTGATGAATTTCAAATATTTCATTGGTTCTACAATCTTTCTTTTGTGTTATTCGATCATGTTAAAATGAGGGAAGACCCAACTTCACTATTTTTTTAAAGGTTGAGTTGTCTTTAAGTTGTTTCCCCATTTGCACTTGTTTGACTTCTAATATTACTATATTGACTATTGGAGCTCTCTTCTTACACAAAAACACAATTATTGGTGAGTTGGTCAAAGTGTGCATCCAAGACCATGAAAATCTTTGTCATCTCCTTGAATGTTGTAAGGTTGAATTTAATCAACCATCTTGTTGGCTTTATTCCATGCCAAATTTACTTGTAATTTAGCAATTAGTAACCCTGTATTTAGATGGGAATCATGTAAGGGTAGTGTGTGAGAGAGTGTGAAGAAATGCTTAAGATTGTGTAGTGAAGCAGGCAATCGCGGCTGGATCACGCGGGTGGCTCGCAGCTTGCAAGCTGCCAGAAGATGCACACAAGCGAAGCATGTAGAAAATCTAAACCGTCATGCCAGCTGTAGCACTACAGGACAAAATGTCTAGACTGACCATTCAGTTAGCTCACGACTTGGACTCGCGACTCAGTCAAGACGCGAGGCCAAGTCGCCAGTCCACTATGTTATGGAAAAACTAACTTTTCGCATTCCTTTCTCACTCCAGTATAAATACCCCTTATACCCACGAAATATTGAGAGCTTCTAGTGAGAATTTTGAGAGAGAAACCCTAGAGAAAAACAAGATTGACTCATTCACAATCTTTACATAGTGATTCTTCAAATTCCTCAACTCTCACCCTCTCCATTGTTATATCCTTGAGAGGTTCTTTAACCAAATCCTTTTCTCATCTTACCCATATCTGTGAGAAGGCTTTTTAGTGTTTTGGGAAGCAGTTTGAAAGGAACCAATTCATATTGGTTGATGCTATGAGTTATAGCGAAATTCGGTAAGCTAAAGAAGAAATATGTTCGGCGTAACCTCGTTTGAGTAGGAGCTTAGAGGGCTTAGGTACACTGGGTAGATTAGGCTTTGAGGGTCTTCTGTTGTTCATGTATCTAAACTACATTATTTAGTGGATTATTTACCGCTTGGAGGGCAACAAAGAGGTTTTACGACGAGGGCTTCGGTTTCCTCTTCGTAACACATCGTTGTGTTGTCCTTGTGTTTGCATCTCTCTTCCTTAATCTTTGCCATTTAATTTCTGCTGTGGATGTGATTTTATTTGGTTTAGATTGTTTATCAATTCTGTTATATGCTTATGTTCATATTCCGCACATTAATTGTTTGATAATAAGCTTGAATTGATAATTTGGAAATTGACGGTCTAAACGTTCATAGTGTTTTATACACATATTGAAAATTCATTTGGTATCAGAACGGGTACACTTATATTGGTTTTATTACCTTAGTGTGATCCTTGACCCCATATTAAGATGGACTGGTCTCAATCTCTAAATGCTTCACCATATTTTGATGGTAGCAACTATGCCTTTTGGAAAGTTAGGATGAGGGCATTTTTATGTTTGATAGATGAAACTATTTGGGATGCCGTTGATATTGGATGGACTAGGCTGGAGGCTGCCAAATGCACACGGGATAAGGCAGCTCTCACAGTGTCAAATGCTAATAGCAAAGCACTTAACGCTATTTTTTTGTGGTGTATCTCCAAATGAGTTCCACCGGATATCTCACATTACCATTGCCAAGGAGGCATGGTAGATATTAGAGACCACTTATGAGGGAACAAAGAAAGTGAAGGATACCAAGTTGTAGATGCTGACCATTTGGTTCGAGGAGCTGAAAATGAGTGAGGACAAGTCCTTTGACTCTTTCTATAGTAAGCTGAATGAAGTGGTCATCGGAAAGTTTAACTTGGGAGAGAAAATGGACGACTCAAAAGTTGTACGAAAAATTCTTCGTTCATTGCTGGAGAGCTTTCGTGCAAAGGTGACTGCAATTGAGGAGAGCAAGGACCTTGATGAAATCAAAGTCCAAGAGCTAATTGGTTCTCTCCAAACATATGAGCTTTCATTGCCAAACCAAAGAAAGAGCAAATCACTTGCTCTTAAGACGATAAATGAAAGGATAGAAGCTCATGGCTCATTGGATGAGGATGTAGTCGAAAAGGATGTTGCCTACCTTGCAAAGAATTTCCGCAAATTTCTAAAGTTCACGAACAATGGGAAATTTAGTGATGAAGGAAAATTCATGAGTTCCGGAAAGGAGAAGAAGGACTTCAAAAGGAGAGAAGGGAAGGAGTCCCAATCTACTCAAGAAGTCACTTTTTTGAGTGTAATGGGCATGACCATTTCAAAAAGGAATGCCCTAACTATTTGAGATCGAAGGGCAAGGTGTATGCCACCACTCTTAGTGACTCAGATTCCTCCACCTCTGATTCGAAGGATAGCTTTGATGAAGAAGGAAATTTCTTAGCATTTATGACTATTGCTCATGTTGAGTCTTTAGAGGACTTGAATTTGCTTGTGCAAGAACTTGGGGAGCATAGTGATGAGGAATCCATGGGAATTGTATAAGAATCGGATGCTGAAGAAGATGAAGATACAGCCGGTCTTCAAGAGAATAATTACAACTCACTCCTTGAGAAGTCGGGAGAGTATGCAAGGGTGGCCAAGGTGGCTGTGAAGAAGATGAAGAAAGCAGAGGAGGACTATTGAAGTCTCCTAGTGAGATACAAGGAGGCCAAGTGTGAGATTGAGACGCTAAATGGTGAGCTAATCAAAGCTTACACCAAGGTGAAATTCCTTGAGCTTGAGGTGGTTCAAGCAAATTCGAAGGTGGAGCGAGTATCCACAAAGAAGCTTGATGATGTCCTCTCTCATCAAAAACCCTTCTCTGACAAAACCGGATTAGGATACACCAGAGAAAGTAGTTCAATTGTGAATATCTCCAAAGAAGTGAAGTTTGTGAAGGCCAAAGAGCCGGTTGTAGTTGCCCCTATTTTGGAGAAGGCAAAGGTTGAGAAGAAAAAGATTGTGGTTGACCAAAGGGTGCAGAATAAACACCATAACCAATCAGTGGTCAGGTCTGAAGCCAGAGCAAAATCACTTCCACGATCACAAAGAGGTCCTAGAACGAACGATGTGTGTCATCACTGTGGACTTCAAGGACACACCCAACCCAATTGTCATAAGCTTAGAGCATTGAAGAATGCAAGTGATCAAAGGTCAAAAGGACCAAGAAATGACAAGAGGACTTGGGTTGTTGAGTCATCAAGAGGTCGAATGATGATCCTAGTGTGATGGACATGATGAAGATGATCAGTGCATTCACCACTTTCTTGGAAAGCTTCACAAGAAGGTTTGAAATCCCTAACTCTCGTACCCAATCCTATAGGGATATCACCCCAAACGCATGTGATGTGTGGGTGAAGAAGGGAACTCATGCATAAGCATTACAACATGTCCATGCATTAATACTTCCTATGTTGTGTGACTATGCTTGGTTGTGTGCTTTTTGCAAGTTTGAGTTGAAAAATTGTTTGTTGGTCTGCATTTGTTTTAATTGTTTTTACATTATTGTTTTTGATCAATCTTTTCTTGTTCTTGCGTCAAAAATCCAAAAACACATAAAAAGTAGAAAATCAAAAAGTTTGATCGATTTTGTTGAGTTTTGTCTTATAGCATGTTTTGCTTTGTACCTTTGTACTAATGGCCTTGTGCATTTATGAGCGTAGCTTATTCCCTATGCACTTATATCATTGTGGGAGAACTCTTGACATCTATGTGACTGTTGTAAATAGATCCTCAAACTTGTCATGAATGATTAGTGAATGGTTTTGTTGATCTTGACACATGCATAGACTCGTGCCTATATATCTTCCCACTCATTTATTTTATTGTTTTTGCTTAAAGAGCTCACCAATTGTAAATCTCTAAATGAAAAGAGATATTGAGCTGCAAAAGCCGGTCACACATACTAGTATTTGACTAGGAAAAAGGGAAAGCGACGTAAAATAAAATGTATGATGCCCAAAGAGCCAAAGGCTCACTCATCAAATTGAAATATCAAAAATTTCAGGCATCGATCTCACAATGAGATGTATTGATTTAAAAAGATCAAATGATATGATGTATATGAAGCCAAATGAAAAGCTTCACAAGTTATATAATCAAGTTGTAAGGTTGAATTTAATCAACCATTTTATTGGCTTTATTCCATGCCAATTTTGCTTGTATTTCAGCATTTAGTAACCCTGTATTTAGGTGGGTTTGTTGTAAGGGTAGTGAGTGAGATGGAGTGTTGATTGCTCAAGAGTGTGCAAGATAATAGAGACTCACGGCTTGATCTCGCGGGTGGCTCACGGTTGCAAGATGCCAGACGCAGCACACGTGCCAAGTGTGCCAGAAGGTGAACAGTCTTGCTAATTGGAGCACTACAGGAAAAAACAGGACAACTGGCCATACGGTTATCTCGCGACTGCGTGTCGCGACTTAGTCAAGTTGCGAGGCCAAGCCGCAAGCCACCTCTGTTTTGTAAAACCTGACGTTTCACATTCCTCTCTCACTCTAGTATAAATATTCCTTATACCCACAAATGAAAGAGAGCTTCCAGAGAGAATTTTGAGAGAGAAACCCTAGAGTAAAACGAGATTGATTCACCTACAATCTATACATTAGAGTTTCTTCAAATTCCTCAACTCTCTTCCTCTCGATTGTCAAACCCTTAAGAGGCATTTTACCAAAACCTTGTTCTCACCATATTCATCACTGTGAGAGTGCTGTTTGGTGTTCTGGGAAGCAGTTAGGAAGGAACCAATCTACATTGGTTGATGCTACGATCTAGTAGCGGAATCCGGGAAGCTAGAAAAGAAAAAGGTTCGGCGCAACCTCGTTGGAGCAAGAAGCTTGGAGGGCTTAGGTGCACTGGGTAGATTAGGCTTGGAGGGTCTATTGCTGTCCATGTATCCCAACTACATTTTCTAGTGGATTGTTTACCGCTTGGAGGGCGGCGGAGAGGTTTTACGCCGAGGGCTTCGTTTTCCTCTTCGATAACACATCGCGTGTTGTCTTTGTGTTTGCATCTTCCTTCCCTTTTATCTTTGCCTTTTATTGTCTGCTGTGGGTTGTGATTTTAATTTGGCTTAGATAGTCTTTCCAATTCTATATTATAACTTATGTTTATTTTCCGCACACTAGTTGTTTGACATAATGCTTGAATTTGTTAAGTTATAAATTGGGGGTCTAAACGTTCAAGGGTGTTTTTACACATATTTGAACTTTCACAAGTTTTATGGGATGTCATATATGAATATTTCTATAATTGAGATGTGTCACATTATCTAGTTCTAATTATGTATGTCTTGATTGAATTGATCATTGAAGCTTTACATTAGACTAAAGACTATCTCATTTTTAATACCCACACATTTCACACAAGTCTATGTTCAATGAATGCTATATTCATTTGTGTGATTGTACTTGATTAAATGTATTTTCACATGCTCAATCTTTGTTGATTGAACACAAAAAGATTTTTGAGTGTTTTAGTTGTTTTTGGAAAGTATTTTGTCTTAAGTGTTCTGGCAACTGGCCCTGACGACTTGCTCGCGACTTAACCGAGTCGCGAAAATCACGTGTTTTATGCAAATAGATCAGTTTTTTAAAACCTTTTTGAGTTTTCCCTTGAACATTTTGTGACTATTCATTATCTTCCTCACTCAAACCTCTCTCAAACTCACCATGTCACTCTCGAAAAACCTCCTTTTTTTTGCATCATTTCAACTTCAAATCTTCAAGAAAAAGGTATGGGCTTTTTCTTTCTCACTACATATTTCATGTTTTGAGCTTTATTTTCTTGAATCTGTGAGTTGTGGTTTTGATTTGTGATATCTGTTGTTTCAGATATGGGTTGGGTTCATGTTTGCTGAGTTTGGGTGTTTGGTTTGGTTGATCTTGTTTCTAGGATGCTAAATATGGTTGTTATCATGTTTTAATTTCATTGTTTGAGTTTCTAAACTGATCTATGTTGGTTGGTAAATCTCATATCCATGATAATATGTCTCTTTGTCATATGCTATTTGTTTGGGTTTACTATGATGTACTTTGTTTGTGAGTATGGCTGGTTCAAAATGGTTGAGCTTAAATGGTTGGGTTATTTTTTAAAGTTTCTATTGTTTATTGATATCATGTGTGTTGCTTCTGCATTAAGGATATTGTTTGCTCTATGTTGGTTTGAACATCTCATACTCATTCAGATATGTCTCATAGACATATGCCTTCTTCTGGATGAATGTGGTATACATTGCTTCAATACAGCTGATTATTGCTTGTTGAAGTCTGTGCTTGGGAATGTGCCCTAGAGTGTTCTTGTTTGAATTGTTGTGCTCGCTATCACAATGTGGTATGCATAAGTTTTGGTGATAGGTTGTTCTATCCTTTTCTGATTTGAGCTATCTCTTTCAATGTTTGAATCTCAACTGAATATGGACTGAATGGTGGTATAGTTCTATGTTCTTTTCAGTTATACTAACCTGTTACTAATGTTTGAATTTCCATCTAATGTGCTCTATTTTTGTGGCCTTTTCTGCTTTGTTTGTAGATGACTCCTACCAAGAAGAAAACCACTGCCAAGAAGGGTGATAAAAGGCTGAAAATGGACAACTCCAAGTTCAGATCTACTCAACACTTTGAGAGATACAAAGAATACTACATAAAGGCAACAATCATTCAAGAAGGACGCTTTCATTCCCAAATGTTTTGAGGGTAGAGGTTGGGATAAGTTGTTGAGTGACTTGCTTGGAGTGTGTGAGCCTTTGATCAGGAAGTTTTATGCAAATGCTGTGCTAAAAGAGGATGAGATAAATTGTTGGATAAGAGGAAAGGAATTCACTATAGATGCGGGTGATATAGATGAGGTGCTAGGGCTTGAAGGTTTAGATGACCATGACTTCACCAATTACAAGGATAGGATGCTATCTATAGAAACTATACAATCTCATATTGGTGGTGTTAGAGAAGGGAGATGCCTCAACACTAATGCCTTCCTAGCTGACATGAGGTGTCTAACCACCATCATGATGTTCAACTTTTACCCAGTAAGGAAGCTGACTACAATCAACAATGCTAGAGCTATCTTTCTCATGGAGCTCAAGGAGAATACCTTCATAGACATTAGCTCTCACATCTTTGACACAATTGTGGATGAGACTAGAACAACTTCAAGGGCCAAGTTAATTTTTCCCAGCCTTCTTATGAGGCTTTTTAGACTAAAAGGTGTTGACATCCCTCAAGATATCAGTCTCATGCCTACACCCTCAGCCATCAACAAACTGACCATCATAAGGATACAAGTTCGTCTCCCAAGTGATGAAGATGAAGGTGACTAAGGAGAAGGTGAACCAATGGAGACTGAAACAGAGGCTGCAGGACAAACCTCAAGCTTAAGAGGCCGAGGCAAGAGGAGCAAAGATTCATCCTCATTAGCTGTACCTCCAAATGCATTCTAGATCATCCTAGAGGGGATTGATGGGCTCAGAGATGTCCAGAATGAACAATTTGACAGGTCGGTTGCTCTTCAAGACCAAATGAACATACTTTTAGCAAAGTTTGATAGTTTCAGCACCCAGTAGTGACCCTTTGGCCTTTCCAGTCAAAAAGGGGGAGAATTTTTGAAGGGCAGCTCTTGAGGGGGAGTGTCTGTTTGAGGGGGAGCATGCCAAAAACTTATCTTAAGCAGTTTACTTTATGTTTACATTCTATAGTTTCTGGTGTTGTGTTTTGAACAATATTTTAATTATGGGTTTGCTACATATGTCGTTCAACACTTTGGTTAATTTTTTACTCATGGTTGGTTTATCTTGTGTGATTATGGTTTAATGATTATTTATAAGTTTATATTCAGTCTATGTACTTTAGGTTTTGTACCTTTGCTTTGTAGCGTAGTACTTGTTGTTTAATGTTTTGCATTTTCTTTAAGTACATCACTCTTGTGCCCTAGTAGGATCTTGTTCCTAGATGCATATATGTTTTGTGCATTGGTTGAGTGTTGGACATGCAAATGATACTTTGCATTTAAGCTTATTAGCTTGCATGTCTAGATGTTCATTCCATATGTGAATGAGCATTGTGGTCACTATTCTATAGTGATTGCTTGTATGGTCAAGCCATGGTTTATTGCTTTATTCCATTTTGCTTGATCGCATTGTGCTTGCTTCATATACATTACAAGTTTTCTACATACAATGATCAAATTGTGTTGTTGTGTTTCAGGAGATACTTGTTCTTATGATTTAAGAGCTTCATAGATTCTAGAGTTAGGTGTGAGTGAGTTTTGTTCAACTGTTCCCAACTCACATGTTAAGTCTAGAATTTGTTTTAGTATTTTGTCACAGAATAGCCAAAGGGGGAGATTGTAAGGTTGAATTTAATCAACCATCTTATTGGCTTTATTCCATGCCAAATTTTCTTATAATTTAGCAATTAGCCTGTATTTAGGTGGGAATCATATAAGGGTTGTGTGTGAGAGAGTGTGAAGAAATGCTCAAGACTGTGCAGTAAAGTAGGGACTCGCGACTGGATCACGCGGGTGGCTCGTGGCTTGTAAGCTGCCAGAAGATACACATGAGCGAAGCATGTAGAGAAGCTGAACCGTCATGCCAACTATAGCACTACAGGACAAAAAGTCCAGATTGGCTATTCAGTTAGCTCGTGGCTTGGACTCGCGACTCAGTCAAGTCGTGAGGCCAAGTCGCCAGTCCACTCTGTTATGGAAAAACTGACTCTTCGCATTCCTTTCTCAATCCAGTATAAATACCCCTTATACCCATGAAATATTGAGAGCTTCCAGAGAGAATTTTGAGAGAGAAATCCTAGAGAAAAACAAGATTGACTTATCCACAATCTTTACATAGTGACTCTTCAAATTCCTTAACTCTCACCCTATCCATTGTTACATCCTTAAGAGGTTCTTTAACCAAATCCTTTTTTCACCTTACCCATATATGTGAGAAGGCTTTTTGGTGCTTTGGGAAGTAGTTCGAAATGAACCAATTCATATTGGTTGATGCTATGGGTTATAGTGGAATCCGGTAAGCTATAGAAGAAATAGGTTCGGCGTAACCTTGTTGGAGTAGAAGCTTGAGGGCTTAGGTACACTAGGTAGATTAGGCTTGGAGGGTCTTCTGCTGTTCATGTATCCCAACTACATTCTTTAGTGGATTATTTACCGCTTGGAGGGTGATAGAGAGGTTTTTCGTCGAGGGTTTCAGTTTCCTCTTTGATAACACATCGTTGTGTTATCCTTATGTTTGCATCTCTCTTCCCTTAATCTTTGCCATTTAATTTCTACTGTGGATGTGATTTTATTTGCTTTAGATTGCTTATCAATTTTGTTATATGCTTATGTTCATATTCCGCACATTAATTGTTTGGTAATAAGCTTGAATTGATAATTTGGAAAGTGAGTGTTTTGATAACACATCGTTGTGTTATCCTTGTGTTTGCATCTCTCTTCCCTTAATATTTGTCATTTAATTTCTACTGTGGATGTGATTTTATTTGCTTTAGATTGCTTATCAATTTTGTTATATGCTTATGTTCATATTCCGCACATTAATTGTTTGGTAATAAGCTTGAATTGATAATTTGGAAAGCGAGTGTCTAAACGTTCATAGTGTTTTATACACATATTGAACATTCAAATGTTTTAATCTAACTAGCATCTACAAAACCCATTGCATGCTCCTAGCATTCAAATAATTGTTTCTCCAAACTTGGCTCTGATACCTTTTGTTCTGAGCATACATATTGAGAAATGGATTGTTATGAGTTCTTTTCAGGGATTGTGTTGTTGAGTAACCGGGGTGAGTTGAGGTTGTAGACTTATAGGCACCCCATTTTGTATAATGTTGACGTTAGAGGGACTCTTTACCAAGGATTCTTGGTCAAGTGAGATGATAAAGAACTCAAAACATTTTCAAAACTTCCAAAAACCCTCTAGAACCCCAATTTTGCGTACACATGCAAAGTTTGGTGAGTTTATTTATGGGAAATATCTCTTGAAAATCCAAGGCAAGGCTGATCGATCTCACATTGCTGAAAGGACTTGCACTAAAAATTTCTCCTATAAAAGGCCTTGTGGGCACGTGTTTCAAAACACAGGCAAAGTTTCCTACAAATATGTATCGAATCACTAGAAAAGTTGTTCAAGATGATATTTTGTTTCTTTTAAATTCCTTGAGTTCAATTATTTTCTTGCTTGGCAAGAGCTATATTTGGTCTCTGGTCTTCCTAGTTAAAGGTTTATTAATCATTTTGGTCTGTGTGATAGATCAATTGATGGGAGAATGATCAAAACCAAGCTTCACCTTCTCTTGTTTGAGGTAGGCTTTCTTATTTTTATTTTTATTTTTTAAATTCTTATCTTATTTTGAGTTTTATATACATATAAAATATTTTTTAGCTTAATTCTACTTGATTTCTTTTAAGATAGGTTAGAAACATGTCTTAAGCTAGAGTAGTTAAGATCTAAGGGTTCTGCCTTGTGGTGCACACGTAGGCTCAATCTTGCGTATGCATTTTGTGGAGCTTGTGTACACAACCCAATTTTGCATTTGCGACATCATCTTTCCATCTATCACTAATAATAATAATAAGATACATTATAGATAACAACAATATCAAACATAAGACTATTAGGCATTCTTAGTTATTATTATTATTATTATTTATAATTAAATAGTTAAAAGATTAGGTATTTGAATCCTGTACACCTCAATTATGACTTGAAAAATAAATGTCAAGTTGTAAGAACTGGTAACGAGGCTTGCAGGGTGATATAATGTGAAGTTAATAACCGTATATAGGTAGGTTATCACAACGTTGCTACCCATACATGAACAATTACATTGCTATATATGACTTCTAAAATCACTATTTGTTGGAAGCAAGATTCAACATGTCGTACTTCTTTAGTTTTGAATTATGATATTTTTAACGATTTCTTGGGCTCTTAACTCAGCAAGTATCGCAGGAATAACCAATAATATTATCAAAGGAGATTCAAGATTTGATTTGAAGCTCTGACAGGAAGTTCTCATTATTCCCGCTGGGAAATATCTCCCATTCTTGAAGATGTAAAGCTACCAGATACTTCGTCTGAGTTTAAGTTTGTGTGGAGAAAAAGAGAGGACAATTCACTGCCTAACTAATAATTTGGTTGCATTTTTGTAGAACATATATAATTGAGGAACTGTTAACATGTAGGTTATCAAAATAAAATAAAATAAAAGAATCATGATATTGCTAAACAACCCAGTTCAGAAATGAGTTAACAATAGAGGAGTGTCATCGATTATATATAGGAAAGACTATGAAGTCAATAATCATAAAGAAAGAAGACGAAGTGGCTGCCCTCTCTTGAAAGTTATGTCAACTTCGTGCAAAACAGAGAAAAGTGCTTTTCGCAAATAAGATCAGTTCCAATTTCATCAACTATGGTGGTGTTGAGGTAGTGGCCAGATCTTTATAGCTAGGTACAATGATCATGTCCTCATTATTATTGCCTTTTCCCTGAAGTAGAACAATCTTTACACCTGCTAGTACATTAATATAATTGAAAAAGACTACAGCAAGGCAGAAATAATAATGATTTCTTAGTTGACTCAAATGATCAATTTAAAAGTCAACTAAAAAATTATCAAGAATTAATGGATTGATTTCATTAATGGGATAGTACAAACAAAATACAAATAAAACATTTCGATTCAAAAAGGTGGGTTCATTGAATCTGATCTTATTGGTACTCAATCACCATCAGTATAACAAGAAGAGTAAGCTGTGAGAAACAAGCAAACGATCTGGAAAAGAAAACATTTGAAGACTATTAATCGTCTAAATATTCTTTTCTTTTTTTATTCTGTAATATGAATAAAATAAAAATTATAGAATAAAATTGCCCACATTTTTTATGGATGAATAGATTTAAACTAAACAAGGCCATATCAAAGTTACACTATTTCTAGGGGTGGCAATTTTTATCCATATCTATGAACTCGTCCATTACCCATCTTATTTGGATAAGTCTTAACCCAATTCATTTGAATATTTGGGTTAAATGGGTAAAGACCCATTTGGTTATTTAATTAAATGGGTTTAAATGGATAAATCCACTAATAACCATTAAACCCATCTAAAATTTAAATTTAAATAAACCCACAAAAACTCACTAAATCCTTCTAAAATCTAAAACTTAAATAAACAATATAACTTTCTTATACCCAAAACATTCGGCCCTTAGTCAAATTTTTTTTTAAAAAAATTCCTACATTTTCTCATCATCCAAATAGACTTGTAACAAACACAAAACCAAAAATAGTGCAGACGGTTTCGTCGGGAAGGACCAAAAGGTCTCCAAGAGCATCAGTATCGTCCACGGTATCGCCGAGTTTCTTCACGATCTTGATATCTCAAAGATCGACAATATCGGGTTTCGCTAGATCGACTACGGAGAGAATAGAATCAATGGCGAGCGGAGCGAGGAGACTGGAGTACTGACTAACGACCTTTCTGTTGAGACTTTAGAGAAGTTGAAGCGGACTTGATGAGAGACTCGCAATCGGAGAGCTCGACGAGGACGGCCATGGTGGTGAGGACATCGACGGCTTTGAGAGCGGCCTTATCTAGAGAATCGGAAATAATTGTAGGGTGAATACCTTGGGAGAGCAGAGAGAGGCACTAACAGAGGAGAGCGCTGGCAATGACGACAACAGTTGTGGTGCCGTCACCGGCGGTGGAGTCTTGGGACTTGGAGAGATCAGTGGTGGTGGAATCACTATCTTCCTTTGTTTTGATGGACTTTCTCTTGTCCTATTAGATTTCATTTTCTCATAGTGTTGTTTCACTGCCCACTAATTAAATGGGTTAAATGGGTGGGTTACTAATTAAATGAGTTGAACGGGTAATGGATAATTAATTTATATATAAATGGGACTTATTAAATGGATAACTGCCCTTGTGGACTTATTAAATTTTCTAGATAATCAATGAACTTCAGTAAATGAAGCATAGCAACCCCTAAAGGAAAAGGAAAAAAATAAAATATATATATATATATATATATATGATAACATACAGCAGAAGCAATAGACTATGAAATAGTTCCTTAAAAAAAAAAAAAAAAAAGACTATGAAATTGGTTAGGGGTCGGTATCCCATAACACATGGACGGAGACATGGTTTGATGTGTGGACAAACTTTAGCAATTTTGTTCCATAAAGTTACATCATTAATTATTTTAAGAGTAATGTTATTGCCACAAACCTTTCTACAATATTTTTACAAACTGAGGTAGCAAATTCATATTTGGCCCACCACTTATATCACTTTTTTTTTTACCAATAACTACTCACTACATTAACAATTTGTATAAAAAATTGTAACTCTATCATTCCTCATTGTAAAGACCCTAAAAGAATCTATAGATCTAAAATCTAAAAGAAAGTATACAAGCCCAAAAAATTAGCATATTAACAAAAATTACCAATAGTAAATCTAATGCAAATTAAACCTAATCAACCAATTTTACTCAAAACAAACAATCTATCCCTTTAAAAAAAATATATATATATTTTTTTTTCTTACACAATAGCATCATCAAAGTCACACACACCAAAAAAAAAAAAAAAAAAAAATCCCTCAAGCATCTAAGTAGCATTAGAACCAACGGTTGAAGTCGCTGCACATAGCCAACAACAGAGCTACCCCCTAACTCCAAGTCCTCATTCCGTCCCTACCATAACAAAATATGGATCCAATAATATATAAAATATTATTAGAAAAATTTTCACTTACCTCCCATGAGGTTTTCTGTTATCACGCTCATCCTGTCTAGTTTGAAACAAAACACTCACCATCATTGAAATGCAAACTATTTGCACTAACCTCCTTAGATGACTAAAAAAATAAAAATAAAAAGAATTTTAAAAAATCCAAGAAAAATAAGCTCTAAAAATATCTTGGATTTCCTATTTGTAAGGATATGGAGGATGACCTAAATGGAGGGTCAAAAAAGAAATTCAAAATTTAAAAAATTTTTTTGATCAAGTCAAATCAGTAGGTTAATATAAATAGTTTGTATTATAAGTGAGGTGAATGTTTTATTCTAAATTAGAGGGGAGGTGAGTGTAATAATAAAAAACCTCTAGGGAGGCTAATTTAATTTTTTCAATATTATTATGTAATATTAAATACACAAATGACATTTTTTTGGTATTTTAAGTGAGACATTCATGATTTAAATCTCAATCTCCTAACTATAAAATTAGATAATTAAAAAAATACGCAACATCTTAGATTTCTATTTTTTTTTTTTTTTAATGTCAAGGTTTAATTATATATAAATTACACTTCGTAATTATTTAAACCTCTTTTTACTTAGATATTTAACGTTCTATTTTGTTTTCCAATTTTGTCCCTGAATTTCTATATTATGTTCAATATGATCCTTTTTCCACTTTTATAAGAATTTATCCTCTAATTCAGCAAAAGAACAAAAAAAACGTCACTCAAACCTAACCTTTAATTAAACCTTTAGCCACCACCCATTGCCAACCAAAACCCAACAATCTCCCTTGGCCGAAAGCTAGCCCATCAAACACATTAAATTTTTTACTATTAATTTTTTAAAAATCAATACATTGCCTTTACCAACGACCCGTGCCAGCATCTTCTTCTTTTTTTTCTTTTCTTTTCTTTTCTTTTTTATATAATAAAATGCTGGAGTTGAGTAGAGATTGAAACAATAGCAGAAGAAAGATGAAGATGGAATGTGATTGTTAGTGACTTTGTGGACTTGGCGGAGATCAAAATGCTGGAGTTGAGTAGAGATTGAAACAATAGCAGGAGAAAGATGAAGATGGAATGTGGTGGTCAGTGGCAGAGACACTTGTAGCTAGGGGACCCCCAAATTTTTTATTTTTATATTTTATTGTTTGTCATTATAATTAAAATATTTTTATAAATATTTTTTCAAAAAAATACTACTTGGTTCCCTGATTTAAAAAAAGAAAATTATATTCTTGTTAGGGTAACTGTAGTTATAAATAATATTTTAAGAAAATTATATCATAACCCTCCCAAAGTATATGCAAGTGATATATAATAGGTTATAAATGTAGTTTTTTGGGCGTAAAATGTAATAATATCCCACCAAACTTGATTTTTCTTACTATGCCATTTAATTTTCAATTCTTTTGATCACATGTTTACGATTTATAATTTGATGTAATCACAATGTTGGTCTCCTAGCTATATTACTTATACATTGTTTAAAGTGTTTCATACACTACAAAAAAAAAAAGCTTTATTTTTGTTGACTATTTTGTTGTTGCAATGAATAAAACTACCGCTATAAGAGCATTCACATCCGGTTTCTAAAACTTATCCCATTTTACCATCTCAAAAGTTACTTGATCTACTATATCATATCATTTTACAATACACCTAACACCCCATATCTAATTTATCTCATCTATTCATTAAAATATTAATTTCACCACCTCTTTCTCTCTCTTCCTCTACTCTTTCTCTCCCTATCCCTATTCCTCTTCATAAAAAATAATTAAAAAAACCTAGCCACCACCACCAAAAAAAAAAAAAAAAAAAAAAAAAAAAAAACTAACCACCACTGCCATCAATAACAGCCATCAACATAACCAAAACCACCACCATCAACCCACTCTTCCTTTCCATTTCACTATGTCTAAAAAATCACCACCACAGCCACTCACATTCTACGTTAAAGCAACCAACAACCACATCAACACACTACCCATTACCACACACACAACACCCAAACCCATAAACATCCACAACCACAACCACAATAGACAATCAACCACCACCATCATTCACCCATCCCCACCACCACCATGAACCATACCCACAACACAACAACAAATAGCAAAACCCACCCCCCATCACCAACACGACAACCCCCACCTCCACATACACACACCCACAGATGACCTATAACAAAAACCCACCCCTTCACCACCACTATGGCAACACCGACCTCCACCATCATCAACACCCACCACCATCGTAACCCCCCACCACTACCACCACATCAATCACAAACCCAACCACACACACCCATACTCATCAAAACCCACCGCCGCAGCAGCCATCCACCACCGAAGCATAGCAGATCGGTGGAGATCAGACAGATCTTTGCTTCTTTGTTTTGTTAGCTTGGAGGCCCAATTGGACCAAGCACACCCACACCACACCGATTGCAACCAAGCAAACCACACTCCGGATCAAAGCAAACCTAGCCAAGCACACCCACTACCCACGTCGGACCAAGCAAACCAAACCAAGCACACCCACGTTGATCTCAACTAACCACATGTCGATTGCAACCAACAACACCCATGCCGAACCCATGCCAAAAAAAAAGCCTAGCATTATGAGAGAGAGAGAGAGAGAGAGAGAGAGAGAGAGAGAGAGAGAGAGAGAGAGAGCTATGAGAGAGGGAGTGAGTGAGGACTAAAGGAGTGAGAAAGAGAGTAAGAGAGAATCAAAGAAGAGGGAAATGAGATCAAAGGGAGAGTGTGTTAGGATTATTTAGTTGGTGTTACACAAGTAGGCCAGTGATTGGATGTAAGAGTGAGTGAGTAGCAATTGAAGAGTGATTAGCATTAAGAGTGGTAGTTAGTTGTGAGTCAGTTGTAAGTGTACAGCTAGAGTGGGAGAGGTAGTAGTTAAAAGTTAGTTAAAGGGTGGGAAGATGTATAAAGGTGAGAATGGGTTGTTGTATAGATTCAAGTAATGAGTAAAGCATAATTCAGTTCCTTTTCTCTCTTCTCTATCTCTTTTTCTCTATTTCTTTTCTTCTTGGAGGACCAGTTGACCTTAAATCCAACTAGAGACATAACAACCATACTCTACTCCTAACAGTTTGTATCAGAGCATCGTTCCCACACTGCCATAATTGAGACACAAGCCGCTGCCATGAATATGGTGAATGAAGCCAATACTTCTCTCCGTACTACCTCTGATCACCATAACAGGGACATCCAATAAATACAAAAGATTTAAGGCATTCATACCAGAACCTTGAATGAGATGAATCAAAACATCAATGTGATCTTATCGAAGCTAAATTCCATAGATGTGAATCAAAATTTGAAAGTTCAAATAGTGTATAAAACACCTTTAAACGTTTAGACCCCCAATTACAAAATAACCAATTCAAGCTTTATGACAAACAATTAGTGTGTGGAAAATGAACAAAAGCTATAGATAGAATTGGTAAACAAACTAAGCCAATTAAAATCACAACCCACAGCAGATAATAAAAGGCAAAGATAAAAGGAAAGGAAGATGTAAACACAAGGACAACACACGATGTGTTATCAAAGAGGAAACCGAAACCCTCGGCGTAAAACCTCTCCGCCGCCCTCCAAGCAGTAAGTAATCCACTAGAAAATGTAGTTGGGATACATGAACAGTAATAAACCCTCCAAGCCTAATCTACCCAGTGTACCTAAGTCCTCCAAGTTTCTTGCTGCAACGAGGTGGCGCCGAACCTATTTCTTTTCTAGCTTCCTGGATTCCGCTACTTGACCATAGCATCAACCAATGTAGATTGGTTCCTTCCTAACTGCTTTCTAGAACACCAAATAGCCCTCTCACAGTAATGGATATGGTGAGAAAAAGTTTTGGTAAAAGACCTCTCAAGGGTTTAACAATGGAGAGGAAGAGAGTTGAGGAATTTGAAGAGTCTCTTATGTGAAGATTGTGGATGAATCAATCTTGTATAACACTAGGGTTTATCTCTCAAAATTCTCTCTGGAAGCTCTTTTTCTTTTGTGGGTATAAGGGGTATTTATATTGGGGTGAGAATGGAATGTGAAGAGTCAGGTTTTTCAAAACAGGGGTGGCTTGCGGCTTGGTCTCGTGGCTTGACTAAGTCACGAGATCTAGCCGCGAGATAACAGAATAGCCAATTGTCCTATTTTGTCCTGTAGTGCTCCAGCTAGCATGACGCATCAACTTCTGGCATGCTTGGCACGTGTGCTGCTTCTGGCGACTTGAAGCCGTGAGTCACCCGCGAGATCTAATCGCGAGTCTTTGTTTTCTTGCACACTCTTGAGCATTTCAACACTCTATCTCACTCACTACCCTTACAACAATCCCACCTAAATACAGGGTTACTAAATGCTGAAATACAAGCAAATTTGGCACGGAATAAAGCCATTAAGATGGTTGATTAAATTCAACCTTACAATCTCCCCCTTTGGCTATTCCGTGACAAAACCCTAAAACAGACTCTAGACTTAACATGTGAGTTGGGAACAGTTGAGCAAAACTCACTCACACCTAACTCTAGAAACTGTAAAGCTCTTGAATCATATGAACATGAAACTCCTAAAATACAACAATACACCATGATCATTGTATGCAAAAAAGCATGAAATGCATATGAAACAGGCAATATGTGATCAGGCTATATGTGATCAAGTAAAGATGGAGTTAAGAAACAAACCATAACTTGATCAACCAAGCAATCACTACAAGGTAGTGACAATAATGCTCATTCACACTTGGAATGAACACTTGAACAAATAAGCTAATAAACTCAATGCAAGTCACTTGCATGCCCAACACTTAACCAATGCACAATATACTAAGTATATGCATCTAGGAACAATCCTACAAAGGCACAAGAGTGACAGTACTTAACAAGAAAATGCATGACATTTAGTTAACAGTACTGATTTAATCAAAATATAAAAGGCTGCATAAAGCATGGTATAGACCATAAAGCCTACAGATAAAGAACATAAACCCTAAAAACTTACAAAAGGAACATGGGTACAAACCAAATTATAAACTAAATAACATCAACAATATATATATATATATATATATATTTATATAAATTAAACCAAGTTTCAAAACCATCCAAGAGTTATGAGTTTGAACTAAACATAAACCATAACCAACAAAGTTTCTGATTGCTCCCTCTCAACATAGTACTCCCCCTCAAGAGCTGCTTCAAAAGAAAACTTCTCCTCCTTTTTGACCGGAATGGCCAAAGGGTCACTGCCTATGATGTGTGGTGAAGTTGTCAAATTTTACTGAGAGAACATCAAGCTGGTCCTGCATGGCTGTTATCCTCTCACACTGCTCGGTCTGAACCTCTCTGATTCCATCAAGTCTTTCCAGAATGACCTGAAATGCATCTGGAGGTATATCTGAAGAAGTTGATGCTCTAATCCTCTTGCCACTCCTTCTGGGTGTTGAAGTTGAAGCCTGACCTGCTGCCTCTACCTCAGTCTCCATTGGGACACCCTCTCCTTCATTACCTTCATCTTCTTCACCTGGAAGATGAACACTTATCCTTTTGAAGGTTTCCTTGTTAATTACTTAAGGTGTAGACATGGGACTAATGTCTCGAGGGATTGCAACACCCTTCTTTCTGAAAATCCTCATGAGTAGACTAGGGAAGATCAGTTTAGGCCTGGAAGTGGTTCTAATCTCATCCACAATAGTATCAAATATGTGGGAATTGATATCAAAGAATGTCTTTTCCTTGAGCTCCATCAGAAAAATTGCTCTCGCATTGTTAATTGTAGTCAACTTCCTTATGGGATATAGGTTAAACATCATGATAATAGTGAGACACCTCATGTCCACTGGAAAAGCTGTGGTATTTAAGCATTTCCCTTCTCTGTCCACCTATCCTCTGTTGTAAAATTTCAATAGACAGAATCCTATCTTTGTAGTTGACAAACTCATGATCTTCTAACCCCTCAAGACCTAGCACATCATCAATGTCATGTGCATCTAAGGCGAATTCTTTACCTCTAACCCAGCAGCTTAGTTCCTTTTCCCTTATCACAGCATTGGAATAAAACTCCCTAATCAGGGGTTCACACACAACCGGGAAATCACACAGAAGCCTTTCCCATCCTCTCCCTTCAAAACAACTAGGGATAAAGGTGTTTCTCAAATCCTCCAAATCCACAAACCTTTCTTGTATGATTCCTGCCTTTAAGAAGAAATCCTTGTATCTCTCAAAATGGGAAACAGACTTAAACAGATTAGGGTTCATTCTCATTCTCTTATCTGCTTTCTTAGCAGGAGTTTTCTTCTTTGGGGATGAAGGAGCCATCTGTGAACAATCAGAAAAGGCCACAACAACAAAGTACAATACATGTGTAGAATAAATCAGTACTCTGTTAGTGATAAAGACAATAATAAAGGAAATGCCTCATAACTTAAACCAGCAACACAGATGAATGTACCCAAAGGTAGATACTCAAGAACAACTAGCATTTTGCAGAAGAGTACTAATGCTGCAAAGACTAACACCACCCAAAGGACAAACATATGTAAATGAGACATATAGTTTAAAGAGTATGAAATGACCTAGAGAACACAAGACAGATGCACACACTAGATAAACAAACACAGAATCAAATCAATAAAACCCAACTAACAAAACACAAACATTTTGAAACGACACATCAAAATGAGATCAGACAAGATGGGTATAAGACAGATAACAAACCCTAAGCTAAGAGAAAGTCAAATGATGAAGACCAAATCTAGCAACCTAGACAAGATCATAAAAACCAAGAGCCACTACAAGCTAAGCATGGATAGAGAACAACAGCCGAAACACAAACCCAACTCAAATTAGAAAAACAATGCAAATATTCAAGAGGGAAAAGCTCATAAACAAGAAATAGAAAGTGTGAGAAAGAAAACCCATACCTTTTTCTTGAAGATTTTGAGATGAAAAGAAGCAAAAATGAGGTTCGAAGAGGGTTACATGGAGTGTTTGGGAAAGAGACAGTTGAGAGAGAAAGTGAATAGTCACAAAAGTTCGAGGGAAAAACTGAAAAAGATTTTAAAAACTGCTCTCACTGTGCAAAACAAGCATTTTTCGCGGTTGAGGTAAGTCACCAGAGAGTCGCCAGATACACCCGCCAAAACACTTCAAGCCAAAAGTTTTGAAAAAATTTCAAAGTGTTTTTCGAGACTGGAAGTCTCACTCGCGAGGGAGTCGCGAGCTGAGCCATGAAAATCTCTGTGTACCCCTCACGACTAGACCTTCCACTTGCGAACAAGTCGCCAAAACTGACCTGCGAGCATGCACCTGTGGCATGCGACTTGACTTACCCGCGACTGAGTCGCCAAAACAGGGCAACACTGTTTTTTGAAATTTTCAATTTTTAAGGAACAAAATACTTTCCAAAAACACCTAAAACACTTAAAAATCTTGTTGTGTTTGAATCAACAAACAATGAGCATGTAAAAACACATTTCATCAAGTACAATCACACAAATGAATATGAAATTCATTGAACATAAACTTGTGTGTTGTGTATGGGTATCAACAATGAGATAGTCCTTAGTCTAATGTGAAACTTCAATGATCAATTCAACCAAGGCATACATAATTAGCACTAGATCATATGACCCATCTCAATTATAGAAGTATGCATATATAAGTTCCCACAAGACTTGATTACATAATTTGGAACTTTACATTTGACTCCACTTTCAATCATAACATTTGATCTTTTTGAGACAAACACCTCTCATTGTGAGAATGATATTTGATATTTCACCTTGATGAGATAGCCTTTGGCTTTTTGAAAATTTTTGGTCGCTTTCCCTTTTTCCTAATCGAATACTAGTATGCACGACAGGCTTTTGTAGCTCAATATCTTTTTTCATTTGGAGATTTACATTTAGTGAGCTCCTTTTTTAGCAAAAACAAAAATAAAGAGTGGGAAGATATATAGGCACAAGTCTATGCATGTCTCAAGATCAACATAACCATTCACTAATCATTCATGACAAGTTTGAAGATCTATTTACAACAGTCACATAGATTTCAAGATTTCTTTCACAGTGATAAGAGTGCAAAGGAACAAGCTATGCTTGTAAATGCACAAAGCCATTAGCATAAAGGTACGAGGCAAAACAAGTTTTGAGACAAAACTCAACAATGTCAGTCAAACTTTTTGATTTTCTACTTTTTATGTGGTTTATGGATTTTTGACACATAAGAAGGAAAAGACTGATCAAAAACAACCAAAAAGGAATAAACGATAGAATGCAAAAAATAAACAAACACATTTCAACCAACACAATTAAAAAGCAAACAATCAAACAAAGTCACAAAGCATAGGAAGTATTGATGCATGGACATGTTATAATGCTTATGCATGAGTACCCTTTTTCACCCACACGTCACTTGCATTTGGGGTGATTTCCTTATAGGATTGGGTACGAGAGTTAGGGCTTTCAAACCTTCGTGTGAAGCTTTCCAAGCAATTAGTGAAAGCACCAATCATCTTCATCACGTCCATCATTCCAGATCACCGCTTTGATCTCTTGATGGTTCACCAGCCCAATTTCTCCTGTCGTTTCTAGGTCCTCGTGACCTTGGAGTAGTTACATTATTCGTTGCTCTCAGCTTTTGACAATTTGGCCAAGTATGCCCTTGAAGTCCACAATGATGACACACATAGTTCGATCTAGGACCTCTTTGTGATCCTGGACGAGACTTGGCTTGAGATTCAGACCTACCCACAGATTGATTACGAGGGTTGTTCACCATTCGTTAGTTCTCCACATTCCTCTTATCCTCAATCTTGGGCTTCTCAACAGTAGGACCAACTTCAACTGACTATTTGGCTTTTATAAACTTCACTTCTTTAGTGATATTGCCAGATGAGCTACTCCTTCCAGTATATCCCAACCCGGATTTGTTTGAAAAGCTCTTTTGTGATGAAATAACATCATCTAGCTTCTTGGTGGTGACCCTCTCTATCTTAGCATTTGCTTGCACAACCTCTTACTCAAGAAATCTCACTTTTGTGTAGGTTTCTGACAGCTCACCGTTCAGTGTTTCTATCTCACATTTGGCCTCCTTATAGCAAATTAGGAGACTTTTATAGTCCTCCTCTGCCTTCTTCATCTTTCTCACAGCTGCCTTGGCCACCCTTGTGTACTCACCCGACTTCTCTAGGAGTGAGTTATAATTTTCTTAAAGATTGGCTGTGCTTTCATCTTCTTCAGCATCTGATTCTTCAACAACTCCTAATGATTCTTCATCACTATGTTTTCCAAGTTCTCGTACAAGCAAATTCAACTCGTCTAAAGACTCAACATAGGCAATAGTCATAAAAGCTGAATAATTCCCTTCTCCGTCACAGCTTTCCTCAGAATCTGAGTTAGATGAATTCGAGTCACTCAATGTTGTGGCATACACTTTTCCTTTCGATTTCAAATAATTCGGACATTCTTTCTTAAATTGTCCATGCCCGTTGTGTAGATTGAGATTCTTTTCCATCTTTCTTTTTGAATTCCCTTTTCTCCCTTCCTAAACTTTGGAATTTCCCTTTATCACCAAATTTGCCATTATTCTTGAATTTAAAAAATTTTCGGAAATTTTTTACAAGGTATGCTATATCTTTGTCAACCACATCTTCATCCATCCGATGAGTCATGGACCTCCACCTTCTTATTAATGGTCTTAAGAGCAAGAGATTTGCTCTTCCGTTGATTGGGAAGCGACATTTCATAAGTCTGAAGAGAACCAACTAGCTCTTGGACTTTGATGTCATCAAGGTCCTTACTCTCTTCAATCGCTGTCACTTTGGCACGAAAACTTTCTGGCAATGATTGAAGGATCTTCTTTACAATTTTAAAATCCTCCGTTTTCTCTCCCAAATTGAACTTGCTTACAACCACCTCATTCAGCTTGCTATAGAAAGAGTCAAAGGACTCATCCTCACTCATTTTTAGCTCCTCAAACCGAGTGATCAGAACTTGCAGCTTGGTATCTTTCACTTTCTTCATTCCTTCGTAGGTGGTCTCCAATATCTTCCATGCTTCTTTGGCAACGGTAATGTGAGAAATCCTATGAAACTCATCTAGAGACACACCATAGAAAATTGCATTAAGTGCTTTACTGTTAGCATTAGATGCAGCGAGTGCTGCCTTATCCCATGTGGATTTGGCTTCCTCAAGCCTGGTCCAACCTATGTCAACAGCATCCCAAATAGATTCATCAATGGAGCATAGAAATGCTCTCATGCGAACCTTTCAAAAAGCATAATTACTACCATCAAAGTATGGAGGTGCATTTAGGGATCGAGACCGATCCATCTCAATAGGGAGTCAAGGATCACACTATGGTAATGAAACCACTAAAAGTGTACCCGCTCCGATACCAATTGAAAGTTCAAATAGTGTATAAAATACCCTTGAACGTTTAGACCCCCAATTACAAAATAACCAATTCAAGCTTTATGACAAACAACTAGTGTACAGAAAATGAACAAAAGCTATAAACAAAATTGGTAAACAATCTAAGCCAATTAAAATCACAACCCACAGCAGATAATAAAATGCAAAGATAAAAGGGAAGGAAGATGCAAACACAAGGACAACACACGATGTGTTATCGAAGAGGAAACCGAAGCCCTCGGCGTAAAACCTCTCCGCCGCCCTCCAAGCAGTAAGTAATCCACTAGAAAATGTAGTTGGGATACATGAACAGCAATAGACTCTCCAAGCCTAATCTACCCAGTGTACCTAAGCCCTCCAAGCTTCTTGCTCCAATGAGGTTGCGCCGAACCTATTTCTTTTCTAGCTTCCTGGATTCCGCTACTTGATCATAGCATCAACCAATGTAGATTGGTTCCTTCCTAACTACTTCCCAGAATACCAAACAGCCCTCTCACAGTAATGGATATGGTGAGAAAAGGTTTTGTTAAAATACCTCTCAAGGGTTTAACAATGGAGAGGAAGAGAGTTGAGGAATTTGAAGAGTCTCTTATGCGAAGATTGTGGATGAATCAATCTTGTATAACACTAGGGTTTCTCTCTCAAAATTCTCTCTAGAAGCTTTCTTTCTTTTGTGGGTATAAGGGGTATTTATACTGGGGTGAGAATGGAATGTGAAGAGTCAGGTTTTTCAAAACAGGGGTGGCTCGCGGCTTGACTGAGTTGCGAGATCCAGCCGTGAGATAACAGAACGGTCAGTTGTCCTATTTTGTCCTGTAGTGCTCCAGCTAGCATGACGCTTCAACTTCTAGCATGCTTGGCACGTGTACTGCTTCTGGCGACTTGAAACTGCGAGTCACTCGCGAGATCTAGTAGCGAGTCTCTATTTTCTTGCACACTCTTGAGCATTTCAAAACTCTATCTCACTCACTACCCTTACAACAATCCCACCTAAATACAGGATTACTAAATGCTGAAATACAAGCAAATTTGGCACGAAATAAAGCCAACAAGATGGTTAGTTAAATTCAACCTTACAAAATTCACCTCAAAGAAATGTGGAATCAAATTCAATTCCAGATTCTTCAACCTTATCACTTGCAAAGTTTGTGAAGTTGGATTTTCCACGATTCGCAGGTGTTAATCCTGCTAACTGGGTTTACAAAGCTAACTAATATTTTGGGTATTACCAAACCCCAATTACAGAAAAGCTATTGAAAGCTTCATTTCATATGGACTTGGGGGCATTGATTTGGTTCCAAAAAGCAGAAGAAGCAGGGGTGCTCTCTGATTGGGAATATTTTGTACCAGCTTTACATGTGAGATTTGGAACTAGTGCTTACGATGATCCTATGGAGGTGCTAACCAGGTTGAGGCAAACTTCAACTGTGGCCTTATATAAGGCAAAATTTGAAGCTGTGTCTAATAAAGTCAAGGGCCTTTCTCCTTTACATAAGCTCAGCTGCTTCTTGAGTGGTTTAAAGGATGAAATAAGATTACCTGTAAGAATGCTTAATCCTCAGTCCTTGAACAAAGCTTTTGGACTAGCCAAGATTCAAGAATAATATGTGTGGAGTAGCAGGAAGAGCAGCAGGTGCCAACAAGAATCAGGTAACAATTCCATTCTTGGCTTACCTAAGAGTAATGCAGTGTTAGATAATAAACCAAAAATACCAGTTAAGAGAATTACTCCTACTCAAATGGATGAAAAGAGAAAGAAAGGGTTGTGTTATAATTGTGATGAGAAATGGGGGCCTAGGCATAAGTGTAAAAATGTTAAATTGTTTCTTTTAAAGGGAATTGATATAATACCAAGCCTGCAATCTGGAGTGCAAATTACTGAGGTGGATGAGGAAGTGGGCAATGATCTTAATAAACAAATTGATCAAGAAGAAGATCTGGAAATTACATTGTATGCTTTAACAGGAACTCCTACACTAGGCACTATGAAGGTTAGGGGCAAGATTAATGGCAGTGGGTTAGTGATACTTGTTGACACAGGTAGTACTCATAATTTTGTGGACGCATTATTGGTCTCTAGTTTATAGTTAAAGGTTGATATTTCAAGAATTTTGGAGGTTAAGGTGGCTAATGGTATTGTGGTGAGAACTCAAGGTTTTTGTAGCAGTGTACCAGTGTGTGCAAGGAGTGGAATTTTGTATTCAATTTCATGTCTTGGCATTAGGGGGTTGTGATGCTATATTAAGCATTTAGTGGTTGAGTATTTTGGGTGTAATACACTGGGATTTTCAGTTTTTAACTATGAAATTCCATTATAAGGATCAACAAGTCTTGCTACAGGGTTTAATCCCCCCTTCAGGCACTTCTTTCATGGATTGTAATCAATTGCTCAAGGGATCAGTGAGGAAGGGTTTGCTGCTTCAAATCACTCCTGCAACTGGTGTGGTGTTGGAAGATACTGTGCCTACAGAAGTGGAGTTGTTATTACAGATTGGAGAGGTTTGTGAGACTCCTATAGGTCTACCACCTGTGCGGGGTCATGAACACCAGATCACTCTTATGGAAGGCTCTTCGCCAATCTGCCAGAGACCCTATAGATACCCTTTCTATCAAAAGAATGAAATTGAGAAGATTGTGAGAGAGTTGTTTTCTATTGGGTCAATCAGAAATAGCACCAGTCCTTTTGCTTCACCTGTCTTGTTAGTAAGGAAGGCAGATAGGTCTTGGAGGATGTGCATTGATTATAGAGCATTGAACAACATCACTGTGAAGGATAAGTTTCCAATTCCAGTTATTGATGAGCTGTTAGATGAGTTGAATGGAGCAACTATCTTTTCCAAGCTTAATTTAAGATTAGGGTACCATCAAATCAGGATGAAGGAGGAGGATGTGCCTAAAACAGCCTTCAAAACACATGAAGGGCATTATGAGTTCTTGGTAATGCCATTTGGCTTAACCAATGTCCCCTTAACCTTCCAATCCTTGATGAACCAGGTTTTTAAGCCTTATCTTAGGATTTTTTTTTTTTTTTTTTAATGATATCTTTGTTTATGGCACTTCTTTATCTGAGCATGTGACCCACCTGAGATCTGTTTTAGAGGTTTTGGCTTTAAATAAATTGTTTGCTAAAAGGTCCAAATGCAAATTTGCTTGTAATGAAGTGGAGTACCTAGGGCATGTTATCACTAGTGATGGGGTTCATACTGACCCTAAGAAGATTGCTACCATGCAGCAGTGGTCTACCCCTACTAATCTTAAGTCCTTGAGAGGGTTTTTGGGGCTCACAGGTTACTATAGAAAATTTGTTAAGGGATATGGTTAGATTGTTGCTTCCTTAATTGCACTATTGAAGAAGGATGCATTTTCTTGGTCTGAAGAGGCTGAGCAAGCTTTCCAGCATTTGAAGGTTGCCATGGTTCAACCACCTATGTTAGCTCTCCCAAATTTTGATAAGATAATTATCATAGAGTGTGATGCCTCAGAAAAAGGGCTGGGAGCAGTCTTGATGTAGCAAGGTAGGCCTATTGGCTTTTAATAGCCAAGCCCTCAAAGGTAGGAATTTGGCCTTATCTACTTATGAGAAGGATTTATTAGCTCTGGTTACTACTGTCAAAAGGTGGAGAGCTTACTTGGTTGGTAGACCTTTCATTGTTAGAATTGATCAACAAAGTCTTAAATACCTATTAAAGTAGAAAATTGGTACTCCTACTCAACATAAGTGTTTTGCCAAATTATTGGGGTATGCCCTTGTGGTTCAATATAAAAAGGGTAAGGATAAACTTGTGGCTGATGCATTGTCTAGGAAAGTTGAAACTAAGAATGATTTGGCTTTAGATGTGCTGTCTAGCAAGGCTGAATCTGTGAATCTTACTTTTGAAGATGATTTGGACTCTCAAGAAGGAGTTTTGTGTATGCTTTCCTTCCCTTCCCTAGCTTGGTTGACTAACCTTAAAACAAGCTATGCCATAGATCATCAGTTGCAGGGTATTTTACAAGCTTTGAATTTAGGGAAGAATGTTCCCAAGGGTTATTCTCTGCAAAATGGTTTGTTGTTGTACAAAGGGAGGATCTACCTAGGCACTTGTGAAGCCTTGAAGACTGTTTTTTTGCATCAGGTTCATGACAGTCCCTTAAGAGGTCATTCAGGATTTCTTAAGACCTTGCATAGGGTTAAAAGAGATTTATATTGGCTTGGTTTGAGGGCAGATGTGAGGAAGTTGGTCAGAAAGTGTGACACTTGTCAAAGATTGAAGTCTGAAACTTGTAATCCAGCTGGTCTCTTGCAACCTCTACCAATACCAGAGAAGCCTTAGATGGATGTGAGTATGGATTTTGTTGAAGGACTTCCTAAGTCTTAGTTGAAGGATGTGGTGTTAGTGGTGGTAGACAGATTCACTAAATTTGTTCACTTTGTGCCTTTGTCCCATCCTTATTTTGCAGCCAAAGTAGCTCAACTATATATGCAACATGTCTTTAAATTGCATGGCATGCCTGGCACAATTGTGAGTAATAGGGACCCTATATTTACATCACATTTTTGGCAAGAGTTGATGAGGCTACAAGGTGTGCTGTTGGCCATGTCTTCAGCTTATCATCTCCAATCAGATGGCCAAACTGAGGTAGTCAATAAGAGTTTAGAGCATTATCTAAAGGCATTTGCTACAAACAAACCACAATCTTGGGTGGAGTTGTTACCTTTAGCTGAATTTTGGTTTAATACCAGTTTTCATGTCTCTCTCAAGATTACACCTTTTGAGGCTTTATATGGCTTTACCCCACTAAGACTCTTGGATTACATTCCAGGCACCACTAAGGTAGACAATGTGGAGGTGCATTTGAAAACTAGACAACAGCTCATTTCCTTACTGAAGCAGAACTTGGTGGCAGCTCAGGAGAGGATGAAGGTTGCTGCTGATAAGTATAGGACCATAAGGGAGTTTGTAGTTGGTGATTGGGTGTACCTCAAGTTGCAGCCATACAAACAGATGTCATTGAGGCAGAAACATTTGGGAAAATGATCACCTAGATATTATGGTCCTTTTCAGATATTGCAGAAGATTGGCAGTGTTTCCTATAGATTGGATTTACCTCCTAAATCAAGACTCTATCCCAATTTCCATGTTTCATGTTTAAAAGGGAGGTTGGGTTAGCATGAGGTACCTCGTCCTTCCTTACCTCCTATGGATTCTAAGGGCATTCTCAGACCAAAACCTGTTGATGTTTTACAAGAAAGGACTCATCAATTGTGAAATAGGTTTGTCACTTAAGTTTTGGTTCAATAGAAAGGCAAACGAGTGGAAGATGCTACCTGGGAGAGTTTGTACTTGCTGCAACAACAATTCCCTCACCATGTGGGCAAGGTGCTTTAATGGGGAGGGTATTGTTAGGCTTAGTTAGTTGGTGTTACATAAGTAGGCTAGTGATTGGATATAAGACTGAGTGAGTAGCAATTGAAGAGTGATTAGCATTGAGAGTGGTAGTTAGTTATGAGTCAGTTGTGAGTGTACAGCTAGAGCGGGGGAGTTAGTTAAAGGGTGGGAAGATGTATAAAGGTAGGAATGGGTTGTTGTATAGATTCAAGTAATGAGTAAAGCATAATTCAGTTCCTTTTCTCTCTTTTCTATCTCTTTTTCTCTATCTCTTTTCTTCTTGGAGGACCAGCTGACCTCGAATCCAGCTAGAGACATAACCACCATACTCTACTCCTAACAGAGTGGGAGACAAAGAGAGACAGAGATTGTGAGGAGTATAGAGAAAAAATTAATTTAATATTATACTAGTTGCTATAGTATTGTCATGTAAGTAAGACTGTACTGTAGCATTATTGTAAAAAATTTTACAATTAGAAGTCTAGGTAATGGCTTGTTTTGTGCTTTGATGCTAAAATTCCCCAACATATACCATTTACAAGACCCAATCCAAATGCTCTAAATGTGCTATATTGACGGTATATAAAACTATCGGTACATACGTGATCTATAATGTCAGCTTATAAAAGCTGCCACAACAAGCTAAGTATGTAACTACAGTTCCGAATAAAATCAATTACCCAGCCATCAATTCCACTTAGAAATCTCAATGATCGGTGGCAACTATATGATGTCACGGAAGCCTGAAAAAAGCACACACGATACTCTCCTTGATGGACAAAAACTAAACGATTAGTTTCTAGGTAGTAAACTTTGAATCCACAAGAGGTTCCTTGAATTCACAAGGTGATAAAATTGGAATCCACCAGAGAAGAAAATTGACAAAAGTCTGTGTTTATTAATAATAGTCTAATTTGCCTTTGATGGCTACAAAACATATAAATATTGAGAAAAACGTCTAAAACCCTAATTCATACTAATTATGCGATTAGATGACAAAATACTGAAATTTATTAAAAATTACAAAATGAAGTTAAATGTAGAATCATAAACTAATAACCTTAAGAGTTGTCCCAAAACAGACGGGACCTTATTTTAACTTTTAAAATAAAGTTATTAAGGAAAAACAAATATTACTATAAATAGCAAAAATACTATTTTTGGGGCCATAACGAAGGAATTTGCCTAAATTTAGGCGATGCTCGAGGCATCTGTCTATAGTCTGGATCAGAATGCCATTACTCTTCATTCTGCCAAATTTCATGCAATTCTGGCACTGTTGCCCCAATGGCCTTTGTTGGCACCACTCCTTGATCTTACGCTGTGACTTTCGGTGCCCTTGCTGCTTCAAGAAGGCATGTGCTATCTTTTCTACATCACTATACTAACCCTACAAACTCAAAATCTATGTTTTTTTTTTCTTCTTCTCTGTAAAACAAAAAAAACTGCTCCTTAAGTTTTGAGTGTAATACTTAAATCCCATTGTAGTATTATTTATTGTGAAAATTGCTAAATGTTTGTAAAACTAAATAGCTAGTTGCTCATATGATGACATATGTTCAATGTTTAAAACAAAGAAATGATTGATGTAGAGATTTTAGAGAAGAGGAAGCGAGAGAGAATGGGAAAATCGAGGTTACATTGTTCAACTTGATGGCCTATGTCCACAAAGAAATTTTGGAGATTTTAGAGAAGCGAAAGTGAGAGAATGTGAGAAAATTGAGGTTACATGGTTTAGCCTCACCACCTACATTCAAAAAATCTTTTAATGACTACATCTTTACTGTATGAATTTGTGTGTTACAATATATTTGGACCTCTTAGGCCATTACACATAATAAATAATAAACTCAATAAAAAAAAAAAAAAAAAAAAATTCACAAGAGGGGGGGGGGGGGTTAATATTGTGTTTTAGTCTTTTACCAATGAAAGCAAAGTTCAATGGCTCACTTAAAACTAAAAGTATGGTACTTTTGACAAGTTTCTAAACTATTAATACTAAATAATGTACATACACAATTTTTTTCATAACAAATTTCATAATTGTCAGACAATAAATTTCGCAATTGGTGAACCATCAATTTTTATTTAGGCCCACCATCAAAGTATGGTCGTATCTCTTGTTGGTGGATTCTACATAATCATTATTTTTTAAAAATGGCCTACTTATATTCATATATAGCACTAAAACCCTATCTTCCACTCTTTTTCTTATCTCTTAGTTTTTAATTTTTTTTTTTTTTAAATCTCAAACTCTGTCCTTTTGCTATAATCCAAATTTTAATTACTTAAAAGAATAGAGAAAAAGGTTGAATTCAACATAATTTTTTAAGAGCATTCAAGGCGGTGAGGATACAACCTTGCTAGTACATTGTTATTGATAGGCTAAGAATGTAACGACCCCTTTGGTAACTTAATCAATTAATTTAGTCAAGTGAAATTAATTAGATTCAATTACATGCAATGAGCGTGGTAGCACAAACAAATCACCAAATAACTAAATGTAGCGAAAATTAAATTTGACACGGGCGATTTGTTTATGAATGGAAAACCTACCGAGACAAAACCCCATCGGGTGAATTTAAGGTCACTACTCCAAAGAATCCACTATTATTAAAACAAGCAATTACAAGTAAAAGGAATCTTAGTACCTAATACCAACCTACAGTTGAAACCTTACCCGAATACCCAATTGGACTTGTAATGTAATGACAATCTCTCCTTTTAATGCACGGCTCCAAGTTTGTGACTAACCAATTAATACACGGATCCCAGTACATGACTTACAAACCAACTTGAGAAAGATGTTGGCTACAAAATTCTTCAGTTCATCCAACAATGAAGATCAAAAAGCTTATTGGTTACAAAACCCTTGGCATAAAGACGCAGCAGCCTCTACAAAGAAATATGATGAATTGGGGCAAATTCTGTCTCCGGTCACAATTTGTATGCACAATCAATTTGCATTGAGTTCCATCACTTTGCATCATCTTTGACAGCCCTTAGAATAATCCTTATATGTCTAAGGTTGTGAGAAAAGAAACTCTACACAAATACACTTAGATATGTGTGAAAAAAAATTTGAAAATCTGAATTTCGTAATTCTCGATAGTGATAGGCCAAAAACGAATTGATCCCTTGTGATAAATTAATTGATTAATTAGCCAAGTTTATTAATTAATCAAATTAACATGCAATATACATGGCAACACAAACAAATCACCAATTAAACTAAGTATGCAACGGAAAATAAATTGACACGGTGATTTGTTTAAGAATGGGGAAAACTTACACGTCAAAAACCCCATCGGGTGATTTTAAGGTCACCACTCACTAGAATCCACTATTATCAAAACAAGCATTTACAAGTAAATGAATCTCAGTACCTTATACCAATTTACAGTTGAACCCTTACCCCAATACCCAATTGGACTTGTTCTGTGGTGACAATCTCTCCTTGTAATGCACGGCTCCAAGTACGTGACTAACCAATTGTGCGGATCCCAATACGCGACTTCAATCACCAACTAGAGAAGGTTGTTGGCTGCAAAGTTTTTCAGTTCATCACACGATGAGGATTGAGAAGCTCCTTGGTTACAAAACTCTACAGTGCATAAACATAGCAGCGTCTTCACAAGAAAGATGAACTAGGATAAATTCTGTCTCCAGTCACAATTTGCTTAAACAAACTTTGGTCAACACTTGTGCAACTTGTGTTTCCCTTGACGGCCCTTAAAATAATCCTTTTATATGTCTAGGGTTGTGAAAAAAGAAAGTCCAAACATACAATCATAGATTGAATGAAAACAGTCCTGAAAAACTAAACTTCATAAACCTCAATAGATATCTATCCGTTGAGTTGCTGTTGAGCCATGGGCTAGAACAGCTATTCAAGGCTCGATAGATTGCTAGCTATTGAGCTTTAATGAATAGCATTTTTCTCACTTGAATCTTGGACTGACTTGCATGACTTTAACACTTGAACTTGAAACAAGGTTTCTTGAAACATCAAACACATTTCAGATCTACCCAAATACAAGTAAAGTGCATTTTGTCAAATGATTAGCCAATTACATAAAATAGTGACATATGTTTTTAACAAGTAAATCACATATGTCCTAACAGATAGATACTATTTCTGTCAAGCAGCTGTCGAGCACAAGCATTAAATCTCGATAGATATTATCTGTCGTGCTTTAATGAATAACACTTCTTTACTTGTTTCTTAGAGAGACTTGCATGGCTTCAATACTAGACTTGAACTCTTGTTTCTTGAAGTACTAAACTCATCCTAGATCTATCCAATTACAAGTAAAGTGTGTTTTGTCAAAGGATTAGCCAATTTACAATAACATATATTCTAACAAATTCCACATATGTCCTAACAGTTATATTCTTAACACTTTTACAATAATTTATTTTAAGAAATCAAATTACTTGTTTAAACTCTATTTATTTAGATTAATCTCTAAATTATGTTAATATGTATTTGTTTATTTAGTTTGCTATTAATATCAATTAACTGTTTTTAGATAGGGGTGACAAAATTTGACATGACTCGTGAACCCGACACGACTAACCCATTTATAAACAGGTTATGGGTTGAGGCTAAATGGGTTCGGGTCATATTCGAGTCAACACAGCTGACTTGTTTAATAAACGGGTCGTATTCGTGTTCAACATGTGAACCCATTTGACCTGTTTGACCCGTTTAGATAATAAAGGTATTAAATTTTGTTATTATTGCTTAATTTTTTGTTATAATTATATGTTTATTACTATATTTATGGTTGTAATTATATTTTAATTTTAGATATATAGAAATTGATAATAGATTATTTAGGTCATGTATGACCTATTAATCAAACAGGTTATTAAACGGGTTATTTGTATTAACATTTACTTGACTTATTAATTAAACAGGTTAAATGTGTCGGGTTGGGTTAACTTGTTTAATAAACGGGTCGGGTTAGGGTTGATGATTCTTGACACGTTTACTAAACAGGTCGGGTTCGCGTCAACCCATATAGCAAAGTACTTAAGGCTCGATATGACACGAACCCGACCTGCGAACACGAATTGACACCCCTATTTTTAGATTGCTTTTGATTTCAACATTGCCCTCTGAACTGAAATCCTAGCTTTACCATTGGGGGAAACAATGGGATTTTTATTTTATTTTTTGGTATATTTTCCCTGTTTAGTAATTATCAATAATGTATTAGTTATAAAATTTTTAAATTTATATTCTTTTATTAATTATTCTGTACATGATATGAGTATGCTACGTATATTTTTTTTTTTTTTTTTTGAGAAGAAGCTACATCTACATATAAGTTAGTTCCTACATTTCCCTAGGTCAACCAATATGCTACATTTTGTTTTTTCGGTAATCAGTATGCTGCAATATTCTTGATACATATTTATTTGACATTAAAAAATCATTCCATAATCTTAATAAAATGCATAAACATATCATATATGGTCATCATTCATAATGTCAACTCTGGCGGGATCATACTTGAAATCTATAGGGATATTTTAAGACATGAATTGCTTAAAAATTTGAGTCAAGGACATACGTGTAATGTCAAAATGATGTTTTATGGCAAACAAATTTTAGGCTCACAAGCTGAGCAAATAACGCACACTTATAATTAGGAGTGTGATTGTTTTAATTATTTGGCATTAATGTCGTTTTCAGTTTGGAAACATCGACTAAGCCAGTCGAAAGAGTTGTTGGAAACCCTAGCTACTTGAATGGCCTTAAGCAGACCAAATATTTTCTAATAATAAAGCTAGTTTACTTTCTGGATGTGATCCGATACACCTAATCCAAAGTATTTGTTGTTCACATTTTTCTTTCCCTAAATATAAAATTTCTATTTGCAGTGGAACTGTGGAAGGGTTGAAGTGGAGTTTAGGAATATTATAAATATAATAAATTCAACTCTAAACCTACTTCCTTAAAAATTTGTGTTTATTTTTTCTCCTCCTCTTTTTATATCAATACCCTAAAATAAAAATAAAAATAAAAATATTTAACAAAAAAGTTAACGAATGTTCTAAGGACGCTATTAATTTAGGAAATATTTTAGAAATTTTTATGGTAAAAGAAAAAAAAATTATATTTCTCATAAAAATTGTATTAAAACTTTCCTAAAAAAATCCACTAACAAATATTTTAAAGGTACTCGTTAATTGGACTTCTATTTTTAATAGTTTGATAGTTATAGGAGATGAGATTTAAAACTACATGTCTCTTTCTATTGTTTCAGTCAACAACCAAAAAAAAAAAACTCTACACGTCTCTATTGAAAATATTAAAATTTTCCCAAAATAATCTCCTAACAAATATCTTAAAGGTACCCATTAATTAGACTTCTATTTTTAGGAAAACTGTTGTGTATTTCCGGAATACCATAAATGCATACTCTCTCTTCTTACATGAATGGTGAGTCCTACTAATTAAATTCATGGTAAGATCCACCATTCATGTGAAAAAGGAGAATACGCATTTATAGTACTCTAAGAGTACCTAATAATTTTTCCTATTTTTAATAGTTTAATAGTTATAGGAGATGAGATTTAAAACTATATGTCTCTTTCTATCGTTTCAATCAACTAAAAAAAAAAAAAAACTGCACATTTCTATTAAAATATGTTAGCTAAATTATAAGACTCTTTGATAGTAATGAAAGTTCGTATATAAGCAATTGCGATAATTAATTTATATACAAATGAGAATTTAGGTAGTTTTTTCATTCATGAAGTTGGCTTACATTTTGTTGTATGTTTCGCAATACAATCTGGTTCAGCTTCTATCCCAAACCTCCATGTACACCTGGGGTGCATACCGTGCTAGTGAGTGAGCTACCTGATTTCCTTGCTGTTGTGTATGGCTATGGGGTCGACCATCTTAATTCTTAAGCCCTTCGTTTCCTCCTATATATATATGTCCTCTATTCAATTCTTTAGTTGAGCAGTCTGCTTTCTTTTGTTTTTATTTATTTATTCAGTACTCATTTGTTTCTTATTTAATAAAAAGGCATGGGTCCTGGCCTTATTTACCAGCATCTCCAGATATGTTTTCTTAAAATGGAAAATATTCATACTTTCAGTTTTACCATACTTATTAATTCTGTTTTTTTTTTTTTTTTTTTTTTTTTTTTTTTGGAGTTGATTTTTATATTATGATTAGTTGATTACAATACAAAGCGGCGTTGTAATTATTTATAGGCACTTAGCCTTATCATTTGTGCAAGAAATATATTAGTATACGGGTACAAATTAAGGTGTCATCAATTACAAAACAAAACAATTCAAACATTTATAAAAAGTTCAATCGGTAAAGTTTTTTATCATCAAATAAAATATTTGGATTTTGGTGTGGGCCTACCTACACCGAAAACTAATTTGTGTATTAGCCTGATAATAAAGAGCGGTCATTATAAAGAGGACATCATAAATAAAAATTCTATCATATCTAAAATAAATAAAAAAATAATAATAATAGTAAACAATAATTAGAACATTAGTTTAAAAGTGGTTGAAGTAAAAACAAACAAACAAACAACAATAATTAAAACTTTAGTTCAGAGGTGGGTTGAAGGCCACCAATTAAATTTATTATCACATTTATTTACAAGTTTTATGTTGTAAAATATGTAGTAGTTTTAACAATTTTTAGTTAGTATTGATTCTTACCATGTTGTTTAATATTGACTAGTACTATATCTATATAATGCGTAAATTGATAAAACTCATGAATAATTTAAAGAAAATATTTCAATAATATAATTAAAATTAATAATAAAAATAGGAAAATGCCAATGAATGCCCTAAGAATATTGATTAATAATTCATTTAAAGAAAGTTTTTATGGGAAAAGAAAAGAAAAATTAATGTTTTGACAGCTTTTTTTATTTTTCATAAAAGTGTCAAAATTTTTCTAAAATGAATTATTAACTAATATCCTTAGGGCACTCGTTAGCATGACCCATAAAAATAAAATAACAAAATTACTTTAAGTGACAAGGTGAAAGATCTAGCATTGTGTAACATTAGTTTTTATCAAAAATTCAGCAGCCTATCTTGAAAAAGTGGAGCCCTCCTATGTTGGATTTTTTGAAGACTAATTTCGATGGAGCAATGCTTGTTTAGGTAGATGAGGCCGGTATTGGAATGGTGATTTGTAACTCACTGGGAGAAGTTATGACTGCCCTTTCAGAGAAGATACAGAAACCACCCTCAATGGAGACTTTGGAGTTGCTAGCAGCGCGTCGTGCAGTGAGATTCACTCTAGAGGTTGGTTTCCAGCAATCAATTTTTGAAGGGGACTCCGAGTCTGTGATTAATTCCTTGTGTGGTCCTCATATGCTTAATTCTTAGGTTAGTCATATTATAAAAGACATTCTGTTTTTAGCTAACTCTTTTCAGAGTTGCTCTTTCTCTCATATTGTTCGGTAAAGTAATACAGTTGCACATGTCTTAGCCCAGAGAGTAAGATTATCATTTCCTTTAGATGTTTGGATGGAGGTTGTTCCACTAAATGTTTTTTCTTCTGTTTTGTCGAATTTACCTATTCTTGATTAATAAAATGTTGCATTCTTTCTCTTCTCAAAAAAAGAAAAGTTTCAAAAGCAATATGTTAAAATGATAATTTAATTAAATAATTTACAATAATAAATACTGAAACCTATTTTACATTTTTTAAAACTTCTAGTAGTTGAGTTTTAGTTAGAGTAATATTTTTACTTTCTTAAAATTTTATAATAGAATTTCACTTAAAATACATTTGGTTGAGTGGAAAAAGTGAGATTGTATAAAAGGATGGACAGAAAAGAGTAGACGGATTGATATTTTGTCTTGTTCGGTAGACTACAAAAGTGAACGAAATGAAAAGGTCATACATAGGTGATTTAATGATCTTATCTCTTACTTTTAATTTCACTTTTAGTTCCTATCAAAAAAAAAATTCACTTTTAGTTTATTCGTAAAAAGTAATTATGGAAAATATTACTTTAGAGTAAGCTTTGCTAATAATATGGGAAAATTAAAATTTTCCCATGTTGGTTTTGGTCTTATCACAGTATAGTGTATAAAATTTTCAATTTGCTACATTTTGACTTTTTTTAAATTTGAATTAAAATAAAATTGTTAAAAGGTATTTAGATGAAATCCAGGAGATTAAATTTTAGCCCATACTTAGAAGGGTCAACATAGCATTTGAAAATTTTGTGATGTAAATTGTAGTAATACCAAACCACAAGTGATGAATTGTAATTTCCCATAATAATATTAAGGCTAAATTACAAATGACATCCTCTAAGTTTAAATTATCTTCAATTTCATCCCCATAGTTTCAATATTTAATTAAGTCCTTCAACTATCAATCCATTCATAGTTAGCCCTTTTGTTCACCTCCATCCAAATTGTGTTGTTAAGTGCACAAAAAAGATGTAATTTTTACTAACTTTTAACTTCCAATATTTTTAAGAGGAAAAAAGAAAATAAATTCATCTAAAAAATAAAGGACAAAATAAAAAGGTATAATTTATTTAAAATTAAAACATGAAACAAAATCATATTACCCACTATTTCATTATTTTGACCCAACCCCAAATTTGTTTCCGAATCTCCAAACCATAAGAATGAAGCATCATAAAAAAATCCCCAATATTTACATAATAATAATTATTTTTTCATGGGGTTAGGAAAACAAAACTAGAAAATCTATTGTGTTTGTAGTGTTTTCTTCAAAATGAAAAAAAAAATCATAAATCAAACAATTGCCAACAATAATCCACAAATTAAAAAGACAAAGTCTCAATACATTTTCTCAAGAACCAAACAAAGTATTGATTTTTTTCATCCCCAACCTAGCCACCAATATCCATTCGCACACTAAGTGTCGATCAGGAAAAAAACCAACCGAGCTATCAAAATCTATTCAACGCTAACCTAATTATCTAACCACCACAAAGACCACCATACCTATAAGCAAACCCAACTACCACAAACATCAAAACACCAATTGGCACATTAACACCAACTTGTCAAATCCATTCCTCCATGTAGACACCTTATTTTGTACTTCTTATAACTTGAGCCCCCGTTCCCTTAATGACGATATCACTAGAAGGGTCCATGACTTGTCTAGGGTCTAACTAATGAAAATATGTAACTTGAAGGATGTTTTTGAAGAGAAAAAGTTTGCATAAACCCTAGCCATGCACACACGGATATATCACTTGCACGCGAGCCCTCGGGCACGCACGCGCATGTAAGGTTTGTAGAAGGTATGTAAGGAAAGATTTTGACAAAAACACATGCAGAGCTAATCCCACATCACTTAGGAAGAGGCATGCACCCCTCTTTGAACACTATAAAAGGCACCCAAGGAACTTTTTCTAAAAGACATCGAATATACTAGAAAATAGTGATTCAAAGAGTGAGTTTTTATTTTAAAAATATTCTTAAGTTAAAATTTTATTGGTCGTGACCATTTCTGGTCTAAGCCTTCCAGTTAAAGCTTACTAACCTTTTTGGGTCTCTATTTTATAGATCAACCGAGGGTTGTGGTCAAAATCAAACTCTAGAAACTCTTTATATGAGGTTTTGTTCTTACCATTTCTCTTTGTATTTCTTTGAGTTCTTTCCTATTTTACAACTTTGATAATTTGCTTTGTAGTTTAGTTTGACTGCTTTAGTAGTTAGAAGCATGCTAGGACATCCTAGGAATAGTTTGTTTATGTGTTTTTAGGTAGGATTGCACGTGCGTAGATTAAGGTTTGAATGCTTGGATGAACACATGAACATATATTGATGCATAAATGTTAGGGTGATGATGTAGTAAGGTTAGTGAAGGTGAGTCATGAGTCATGCATTATAACCTGAACATGCAGAGCTGATATGAGATGAACATGCATGTTATGGATGTAATAATTTGATGAGAACACAATGTAAAGATATGATAAAAATATGATGTGTCTTTGTTATCTTATTATGCTTACTGCTTTGGTGTTATCACGATGCGTGAGATTCCGTAAGATGTAATGTGATATGAGGTGTTGTTGTATGATGTGAGTGTATACCATGCTTAGATGAATGCTAGGATACATGCTTGAATGAGATGATCAGATGTCATGATGGTGCTTAGATGAATGATTAGGATCTATGAGATGTGATGTTGTAACGTTGAATTTAATCAACCATTTTGTTGGCTTTATTTCGTGCCAAATTTGCTTGTAATTTAGCAATTAGTAACCCTATGTTAAGGGGGAATCATGTAAGGGTAGTGTGTGAGAGAGTGTGAAGAAATGTTCAAGACTGTGCAGTGAAGCAGGGACTTGTAGGTGGCTCGCGGCTTGCAAGCCGCCAGAAAATGAACACGAGTGAAGCATGTAGAGAAGTTGAACCATCATGCCAGCTATAACACTACAAGAGAAAAAGTCCAGAATGGCCATTCAGTTAGCTCGTGGCTTGGACTCGCAACTCAGTCAAGTCGTGAGGCCAAGTTGCCAGTCTACTCTGTTATGGAAAAACTGACTCTTCACATTCCTTTCTCACTCCAGTATAAATACCTCTTATACCCACGAAATATAGAGAACTTCCAGAGAGAATTTTGAGAGAGAAACCCTAGAGAAAAACAAGATTGACTCATCCACAATCTTTACATAGTGACTTTTCAAATTTCTCAACTCTCACCCTCTCCATTGTTACATCCTTGAGAGGTTCATTAGCCAAATCATTTTCTCACCATACACATATCTGTGAGAAGGTTTTTTGGTGCTTGGGAAGCAATTAGGAAAGGACCAAGTGATATTGGTTGATGCTATGGGCTATAGCGGAATTCGGTAAGCTAAAGAAGACGAAGGTTCGACGTAACCTCGTTGAAGTAAGAAGATTGGAGGGATTAGGTACACTGGGTAGATTAGGCATGGAGGGTCTTCTGCTGTTCATGTATCCCAACTTCATTCTTTAGTGGATTATTGACCGCTTGGAGGGCGGCGGAGAAGTTTTATGTCGAGGACTTCAGTTTCCTCTTCGATAACACATCGCTGTGTTGTCTTTGTGTTTGCATCTCTCTTCCTTTAATCTTTGTCATTTAATTTTTGTTGTGGTTGTGATTTTATTTGGTTTAGATTATTTTATCAATTCTATTTTAGCTCATGTTCATATTTCACACATACATTGTTTGATATTAAGCTTGAATTGGTAATTTGTAATTTGGGGGTCTAAATGTTTAAGGTGTTTTACACACTATTTGAACATTCAAATGTGATATGCATGCTTAGATAAATGTTAGGGTATATGCTTAGATGTATGTTAGAGAGAGAGAGTGTGTGTGTGTGTGTATGTTTATAGGATAGCCTATTAGAGGACTCTTTGATAGAATTATGATGTGGAACATAATGAGTAGAGGCCGACCTATAAGTTCGGTAGGATTGGGTGCTTAACACATTCCCTTTCTTGTACCTTAACATCGGACACTTACTCTAAATAAACAAGGCCCTCTACAAGGTGCACAAATTAATATGGTTCTTAGACTTAATTTAGTTGGAGACTCTCATCACACCCTTTGCCTCTAGTCCACTCAACTAAGGTGTATTTCCTAGAGCATGACGGTTGTGCAGAGCAAGGGTAGTTGAACTTGCCCACTGGGTGGGTGCTTGCACCCACAGCCCATTTAACCAAAATGCTCTCACATCAAACCACCACCACCCTTTGCCATCGCTAATTTTCATTGGCACCAAATTGTAACCTCTAAGCCAGCATGAGGAGCAAGGAGCTCTAAGGAGAACAGAGGGAATAAGAGAAGTTAAAAGATAGGGGAATAAAAAAGAAATGTATTTTAAAAAATAATTTTTTATTTATTTGAAATAATTTTTTTGGATTATTTTCAAAAAAATTTGTTTAGGGTGAAACATGGATGGATGGCTACATTAAAAAAAGCATAGAAGTCAAAGGGCATTATTGAAAAAATGATTGAAACAATAGCGACAAAAAGTAAAATAGGTTAAATTTAGAGGGTAAAATTCGTAATATATTACTAATTTTAATGTACTTATAGTGTTCCATGTAATGAAAGGAAAAACAAAAAAGGAAAATAAGAGGCGTCCACTTGATTTAACACAAAGGGGAAACGGGAAAAAAAATGAGAGGTATCCTATTTTTTAGAAATAATTACAATATGTTACTAATCTCGCAACTCAACCCCCCCCCCCCTCTAAACACCCAAGAACTTTATGGATGGGGAGGTACCAAAATGAGAGTCGTCCACTTGATATAGCCAATATGGGTAGGACATAAAAATTCTTTAAACAACAATTCTTGATAATTTTGGTAATACACTTTTAATTACACTATTTTAAAGTTTAAAAAAGTTAAACAACATGTAGCACTTACATTAAATCACATAGCACATGCATGATGTGGCCCAATTAAAAATATGTAGCCAATCATTATCGTCCTAAAATGTGATTTGCATAAAATATTATAACTATATGACGAGAATTTTTAAATGAGTGATGTTAGATTTATATTTTTAAAAGAATGATAGGAAAAATCATTTGAACTAATTGTTTAATAGGACAACTAATTTTTTTTTTATAAAGAAAATAGTATTTTTAATATATTTTTAACACTTCATGTAACAATTTCAATAAATTTTTTTTATTATTATTACAATAGATTAAAATAGACAATATTACTAGCAAAGCTTCCATCTATTGGTTTAGTGCACTGAAATGAGCAAAATGCAGACACATGGTCAATTTTAGACATACGACTGAATCATGTTGAGTAATGCTTTGTCAAACCCTAGGACTAGAAATATAATTATCTCTAGTCAATTACCAATGTATCAAATAAATACTCAGAAGGTAAATAAATGTTATTATTTTTTCAAATAAATTACACAAATTTCTCATAAAGTTTTAAGACCTAATACTCTTCCCAATTTTCAGCTAAAATTACATTTAAACCCCAAAAACCAACTTTGAATTAATGTCATGAAGAGCATGTTTAACTTTTGGAAAATGCATGCCACAACAAGTTGCACAACTTTTGCTACAACTTGCAATGTTACAAGTAGTGAGTGGTGGAGAAAAGGTCGTGGGTCAATAACTCTATCACTCGCAACTTGTAAATGCTTCATTTTGCAACTCTTATTTAACCTCACTTACATTTTATTGCATATCATCACCATCTTATATCTCCCAAGAAAGATTGTAATTTCAACCACATGTTCTTAAGTGTTAGCACTTTAGATCTAGGATATTCTTAAACTTTGCATGAATTAGGGTTTTCAATTTCAATTACATATTCACAAACATTTAGATTAGAGTTTTTCAATCTTAAAAATCATGTTTTTGCTCTTAGATTAGGGTTTGTCATACATCACACACATATTCACCATCTTTTTCAATATCAAACTTTGCATGCCTAGAATTGGGTTTTGTCAAGCTTATGTTCATTTCGATCTTTGCAATCACATGTTATTGGATGATATAAAATCTTGAATGATATGATATATTATTGGCCACCACAATCTAAAAGATTGGTTTTACTAGGCAAGTTGGGTGCCTAACACATTCCTAATTCTATAACCTAGCCTCCGAAAGGGTTAGTAGGTTAGACTTATCCTTATAATCTTATCTTTTTAGATTGTAACTAGGAATTAAATATTTGTACTTTTGTTTAAAATTGTATCTAAGATCAAAGCAATGTAGTTTTCAATTATTATCAAAGGGATGAAAATTCAAATTTTTTTTTTCAATTCATCAATAACAATGATGTATCTTTTTCAATTATTTTAGTTTTTTATTTTCTTTATTAAAATAATTGGCAAATCTATTATAAAACCCTTGATCTAAATTCAAATTTCTTTTTTTCAATTCATCAATAACAATGATGTATCTTTTTCAATTATTTTAGTTTTTTATTTTCTTTATTAAAATAATTGGCAAATCTATTATAAAACCCTTGATCTAAATTCAAATTTTATTTATTTTTTCAATTCATCAATAACAATGATGTATCTTTTTCAATTATTTTAGTTTTTTATTTTCTTTATTAAAATAATTGGCAAATCTATTATAAAACCCTTGATCTAAATTCAAATTTTTTTTTTTTCAATTCATCAATAACAATGATGTATCTTTTTCAATTATTTTAGTTTTTTATTTTCTTTATTAAAATAATTGGCAAATCTATTATAAAACCCTTGATCTAGGAGGGATAGATAACAATAGTAAAACCTCCACCCTCTCTTAACAGGCCATAAACATAACTCCACCCATTCATGTTGGTTATGCCAAAGCATATTCAAGTTACGCTAGGGGTGTGGTCTCTTACTCAACTTGCCACGTTGGCAAGTTGTGGTAAAAGTTGTCTTTTATTGGCTAAGCATTGATGTTCCAACATTAACCTAGGTTAGTTTATTAAATCACTATTTTACCTTTACCCTTTTTGCACCCCACTTTTAAATTACTATTTTGTCCTAAAAATACATTAGAGCCCTAATTTCACCCTTGTGGTATCAATAAAATCCCCATGCTCTCTCTCTCTCTCTCTCTCTCTCTCTCCAATGTGGGTAATTTTATTTATAACTAATTACTTTAGGTCAGAAACTTAATGGGTTCACAAGAGAATAGAAATTGTGTATTTGAAAATATAAAGTAAAAAAAAAAAAAAAAACAAAGGGATAGGAAAGTGTGTTGTAATGGATATTATGGGTGCGTTTGGATACCGCTTATTTTGCTAAAAACTGAAAACTGCAAACACTATAGCAAAATCATTTCTAAATGTGTGAATAGTACCGTGGAACCTATTTTTAATGAAAAAGTTGCTGAAAAAGAAGCTTGTGGGTCCCGTGAACAGTGCACGGAACCCACTGGTATGACACATTCCTGTGAAGTCATTGGCTGTCAGAGAGGTAGTGGGTCCCATGCACAGTGCACAGGACCCACTGATAATACTTGGAGCGCTTCTCAATTAAAAAAAAGGGGGGGGGGCTGAAAACAAAGATGCCAAAATGCCAACGCTATCCAAATGCTGGCTATATATGAGAAATGTTATGTTCATAACATTTTCATAACACTATCACAACAAATCATATGTGGTAAGTTGTTATTGGTTGTTATGGGTGGGAAAAATGTGATTTAAGTTATGAATTCAGATTGAAACCAATAACAACTTACCACATATAATTTGTTGTAAAAGTATTGTAAAAATATTATAGACATAACATTTCGTATTATATATGCTACTAATTACAATAATAGTTTATCATTACTGCTTGCTTAAATTCCTAATGCATGTCTAGTTTATCCATTATTTTCCAACATTCATTTTACCCATTATATCCCAATAGCTAATTTACTAATAAATTCCCAATGGATAGAAAAGAGAAAATAAAAAAAGTTTTTGGAACACACACGGTCAAAAAACTCTTCACTTCTATGACAAAGAAAATCTTTTCTTTACACATCAAGGAAATTAAATCCAAATATAAAATTAAGGCAATTTCCAAAAATAAAATATTTCACCTTGATTCAAAATTCCATCAAGAAATTTCATTTTAATTATATCATGATAGCTCCACCTTGATCCAAGAATTCTTTCATTCAAGAAGACCACTATAGTTCAAATTACCAAAGTCAAATTTGTGCTTCATGCTGCTAGGATCCACCTTAAGTTAGAATTCTAGCTTGTTATGATTTAGGCACTGTAGAAGTGTGTGTCTACTTGAATAACAAATAAAATGACCATACAAGACAAACTATTCAATTAATGTGTGTGGTTCATATGAAACTCAATAAGAAAATTAGTCTCCTTCCACATAAGAAAATCAAATCCAAATAGAAATTTAAAACAATTTACATTGATTTCGTTCACTTTAGATTGATAAAATTGAGATTTGAGCTAGAGTTTTAAATTTCACCATTTTGTTAGAGTTTTTCCATCTTAAATCAATTTGATGTGGTGGGGGAAAAGCTCTTTACTACCTTGGTTTTACTATCATGTTTCAAGGAAATAGATATTTGCACGATATTACAGAGCATGAACCCAGAAAAATCCCCAAATCTACCTCCATTACTGAAGCTCTAAGCTTTGTCACTCACCACCTCCACAACAAGCGGTGGTTTCCTTTCTCTCCTTCAACCCAACTCTCTCTCTCTCTCTCTCTCTCTCTCTCACAGCTAAACTCCCAAATCCTCTCTATTTCTTAGTTGTCAAACCTATGGCGAAACATTTCAACTCCTCTCTTATCCGCTCATTGCCACTGCCACAATATTGATGATGGCCTCCTTCTCTCTCTCTCTCTCTCTCTCTCTCTCTATATATATATATCTATATTTTTGCCTAAGGATGATCTAAGGGTCATAGTTCAGGGATGAGTAAAAAAGATGGTGGTGCATGGATGTTTTGGAACAGCAATTGTGAGCAGGTTGACCGTAAATGTGTAAGTGGGCACTGTGTGTTTGTGTTTGATTCTTTTAAATTTGTGGTAGAATGATTTCTTGTATGTGTTGAAGTGGGAATAAATTTGAGTACGAAGCATGTGTGTTTGAGTGATTGTGATTTGGGTCTGTGTACTGTGTTCATGTATTTGTGAATTGTGTGTTTGTGTACAACTCGTGCAAAGTGATATGATGATGTGAATGAAAATGTACATAGATGATTAATTTGCACTATTGCAGTTGATTTGGGTTTGATTTTTTGGGGTTTATGTTCCAGATCTAATTTAATCCTTTTTTTTTTTTTTTTGTAAAATTGATATATTAAATTATTTATTTAGGATTTGATGCCAACAATGCACACGGATTTCCATGTAAACATTGTTTATTAGTGAGTTAATGGTAAAGATTAAATGTATTGCAAGTTGAAAGTAATAATGACCAAATTGACTACTACTAAAATATAGAGATTAAATTGTAAGAACCAAAAATAGTATTTTGCCTTAAAAAAAAGAAAAAAAAAATTGTTCACACATGGAATATTGCTATTATATTATTGGTTTTAGAGAAATATTGGCATGAGCTTTGAGATTGGGAGGTGGCCGCATCACAGACCATTTCATGTCTTATTTTTTCTATTTTATATCCTTTTCTTTGTAGTTAGTAGACAATCCTTATTTCGGGAGTGGTTGAAAACCAAGAGTAAAAAAATCGTGGGAAAGGTGGGGGCCGGTCCTTGTGGGCCCTATCCCTGGACAGACTATGAGGCCCCATCTCTCAGTCGTTCGATTCGTTTTACTTTTTACATCTTAAGTTGGTCCCACACCTCTCTCAACTCCCAAAACTAAAATAGAAATCAAACTGACACGTGTCAAAGAGTCAATGGTTCTACGATATGCCCTGGTCGACAACTGCCTCTGATAATTTCTGTAGGGGCTTAGGCCCTTGAATCGGGAATGGCCCATGTCACCAAAGCCCAACACAGAGAGGGGCCCATATGGCTAAGGCCCGTTACAGTGGGGTTGGCCTGTGTGGCTCAAGTCAAACACAGAGGAGATGGGATTAGCTTGCTGATAAAATGGGCAAGTCCTCGATGAAATAGAGTTATGCTCGGGCCAAGTTGGGCCCAATACTGACAAGCCAACCGAAGGAAAGGCCTTGAAAGGACAGCCAAATTGAGGTCGGAACCAAACAATATGAAATGACTTTGGGGAGTTTGCTGCTAAACACTAATTGATATCTAGAACGAGTTCCAAGGGAATCCTCTGAAGTCATGAGGATTCATGGGGATTTAGATAGATGTGGGAATATGTGTCAAGTGGGGAAGTAATGATAACTCCCCCACTAAGGAGAGACAACAAAAGGAGGAGAAGGTGAACATGTTAGGGGGTTGGAAAAATTAGGGGGAGAGAGTGAGAGTAAGGGAAACACAAGGGAAACACAGGGAAATGTAGGAAAATCAGAGGAATTTCATTGTGTTAAGGGTTGGGGGAAGACAAGCCAGATGAAGTTTAGGGCCTAGTCTATAGGATTGTGACATATCCCACATATAAATAAATTGGGGCCCAAATACCAACACTTATAAGAGTTTTTGGCAGCCACAATTTCTATACTCAAAATGTTAATGTTTCTATGCCAGTACTACCCCTTGATAGGCCAAAAACGAATTGACCCCTTGTGATGAATTAATTTATTAATTAACCAAATTTATTAATTAATCAAATTAACATGCAAAGCGCGTGGTAGTACAAACAAATCACCAAATAACTAAATATGCAGCGAAAAATAAAAGATATAGTGATTTGTTTACGAATAAGGAAAACCTAACGGCAAAAACCCCACCAGGTGATTTTCAGGTCACCACTCCCGAAACTCCACTATTTTCACAACAAGCGGTTACAAGTAAAGGAATTCCAAGTACCTTACCAACCAACAGTTGAACCCTTACTCCAATACCCAATTGGACTTGTTCTGTAGTGACAGTTCCCTTTTCTGATGCACGGCACCCAAGTACGTGACTAACCAATTGCGCGGATCCCAGTACATGACTTCAATCACCAACTAAGAAGGTTATTGGCTATAAATTTCTTCAATTCATCCACACGATGAAGATCAAGAAGATGCTTGATTACAAAACCCTACGGTATACATACACAGCAACTTCTTCAAGAGAAAGAGATGAACTAGGGCAAGAATTTCGTCTCTGGTCCCAATTTGCTTGAACAAAGTTTACTCAATACTTGTGCAACTTGTGAACTCTTTGACGACCCTTAAAATAATTATTTTATATGTTTAGGGTTAGAAGAAAAGAAGACCTAAACACATAATCACGGATTCCAAGAAATCAGATCAGAATTCTGAATTTCTTAAATCTCGACAAATAAGCTGTCGAGCAGGTATCGAGCCATGGGTTAAACAGCTTCCTTAAACCTCGATAGATGTAGCTGCCAAGATAGCTGTCGAACTTTAATGATTTTGCACTTCTCAGCTTGTTTCTTGGACAGACTTGATGACTTTAACACTTGATTTTGAAACTTTGTTTCTTGAAGTATTTGAACACATCCTAGAACTACCCAATTACAAGTAAATTGCGTTTTGTCAAAAGATTAGCCAATTACATAAAATCATGACATATGTTTTTAACATGTAAACCACATATGTCCTAACACCCCTGAAGATAATTTTATAATGATTGTTTTAGAATTCAAACCCAAATTGAATCCCTTATATCCCTTTAGTTTGGGAGTGCTTTACTTTTAAATAATAGTATTGGCAATGTCATTATGCCCATATGGATAAATTAAAATTTTAAGATATAATAGCCTTTAAGCACTCGAGTGACTCTTCTATTTTTTGGGTAAAATTTAATATTTTGCATAAATTATAATTTGGAATTACTACATTTTCCAATCATAAAAATACCTAGTTGTGAGCTGAAAAAAAAAATATTTCATCCACAAATGCATAATACTCATCACACCCTAGGTATTTTGTGATTGGAAAATGTAGTAATCCCAAATTATAATTGATGAATTTTATTAAATTTGACTCAAAAAATAGAAGAGCCATTGAGCACGCATATGAGTGTGTGCTCAAATTCTAGTATTCCATAATTATTATCCATTTTTGTCAATTTTGTTTATGCAGTAATCAACATGTTATTAATTTTAAGATGATGCTATAATTTAGTATTAACATTTAGGGAGAGGAAAAAAAAGATCTTTTGAATAAATCTAATAAATAGTGCATATATTGAAAATGTATGATAAAATTGTTACAATAAAACTACTTACAAAATACATGTGGTGACCTTTACTAAAGCTATTATGAAGAAGTTGATGGATTAATGTAGAAAAGTGAAATATTTACATTAGGTAAAACTATCAAATAATTTACTATATTTGAAACATGGAATAGGTGAACTTATTAATATTATACTGTCTATGGTGGAGAAGTTGGTGGAGCAATGTTATTTGTTCTACATTCTAATTGCCTTCCAGCAACATTTGACATGAATCTATGATACAAAATGTGTTACTTTGTGTTATTAATATAGACTTTAAAACGTACACAATAATAATAAGTACAATAAGCATCAAACATAAACTTGTGAAATAAAATATTTGAACTGACTTTGTGATAATATTGCATAGCTCCATGTATGTGAAATGGTCTACTTCAACTTGGGACTTGAAGAATTGTCATTTAATTACCAAAATTTTTATAAAAATTTTAAATAAAAACTATTTAATTAAGTTTTAAAAAAAAATAAAAAAAGTAGACGTGGTAATGATTTGTACTAGCTTTATTATCGCATCGTCCTTTACTCTCATTTTCTATTTGTCTTTACTGTTTTGGATGTTGCAAAATTACATCTTTTTTTTTCTTTTCTTTTCTTTTTCTTTTTTTTTTTTCTCTCTCATTGATGTTGGAAACCACATTGTCCTTGATTTTCATTCTCCATTTGTCTCTGTTGGCATGGGTGTTAGAGATCATATCGTCCTTCAGTTTTTCTTTGTCTTTATTCTTATGGATGTTGGAAACCTCATTGTTCTTGACATTGGTTTGTTGTTTGTCTTTGTTCTTGGAACTTCAAAATGAAGAAAAAAAATTGTTTTTATATTAAGATTATCAATTAGTTATTATACTATTTTAAAAAATAGTGTAACACACCTTTCCAATTCTTGTGATTCTAAAACTCGTTTCACTTCTTTCCAAATCTCTTTCTTGTCAGCTCGAACAATGAATCCCCTACCAAGTGAATAAATTTGCAATTTTCGAACCTAACCCATACGCAGCATGACATTTTTAATATTAATTTTGATAAAACAATAGAAAGGGATGTTGATTAAAGATATCATTAAAAAAGAAATATATCTTGTTATCAATGGCCTCCATGTTCAATATTGATTGATCATCCTTCCATTTCTCCCAATGAGCCGTAGGAACAGCATGCTCTCTATTATTTAGTATAGTGGACTCAAATCCTCAGGTTTGAAGGGAACAAAACATCTTTATACACAATATTTCTTGTGTGAACACCTTTCTCCTCAAGTATTCTTCCTTTTTGCACCAATAGTTTTGTGGTGGATTGGGAGACTGCCCTTAACAACACCGCATATAATTGGTTATGACTAAAAACATGATCAAGAAGATAAATTTCAACAATTGGAATTGTTTGACCTTGCACTTTGTTTATTGTAAGTGCAAAGCTCAAATGTACAGGAATTGTCATTTGATCATTACAAATGGCAAGTGTACATTTTCTGTTGTTTTCAAAGGGATTCTTGGCAAGAAAATGTGTGTACTCACATATTGTCCAGTCAAAATTTCAGCGTCAATTACATTGTTAAAACATCCACGGGATATCAATCTTGTACCATTATGCCCATATGGGTAAATTAAAAATTTAAGATATATAATATAAATTTAACTTCTATAAAAAAAACAATATATAAATTTAATAAAATTAAAAATTAAAACTTAACATAAATTATAAAAAATGCTATGTTCATAATATTTTCACATCACTTTCACAATAAATTATATGTAACAGTTTGTTATAGGTTGTTATTGGTGGGTAAAATGGTAATTTCAGTTATAGGCTCAAATTAGAACCAATATCAACTTACCTCCAATAATTTGTTGTGAAAGTCATGTGAAAATATTGTAGATGTAGCACTCTTCTAAATTATAACGCGTAATTTTCTTTTTCTTTTTTTCAAAACTAGCTAAGAACTATCGTAGCTTATTAAAATTATTTACAATAAATAATGGAAATTATTTTACTTTTTTGTTTCAAAAAAATAAATAAAAGATGATGGTACAACATATATATATATATATATATATATATATATATAACAACGCTTTTATTATATAATATATGATTATACTTATTATTTATCATATATTTTTTAATTTTTATTATTTATCAGTTTTCATTTCAACTTCATAGATGTTAAATTTATTATATTATTATAATATATTTTTTTTAAGATAAAATTTTTGAAAAATTTTCCTTGTCCAAGAATTTTATTTCAAGATTGAATAAATCTACTTCGTATGTAATCATATGGTCAAGATTACAATATTAATTTTTTAAATGAACCGTACAAAATTAATTAATTAATTTTTTCTATTAAAAAGTTGATACTCGTCGTTTCGTTCATTTTGTCTTATTTTATTTTTATATACATCAAGAGTTAGAGGAATTTGAGCTACAGATTTGTTTTAGCTATTAGTTGTGTGTGTGTATGCATATAAGTTTTTTTTTTTTTTTTTTTAAAATTAATTATTGCCTTTTGTTTTGGTTTGGGTTTGTTATGATAATTAAAGGAAGGCACTGTATTTGCATTCCTCACTCAATTATTGAACTCAAGCCAAATTATACCGAGGTGCAATAGAGAGGTCTATACTCTTTTGAACCATTAAGGCACTCGACTATGTGAAGATAGTGTTCGAACTTCTTTTAAAATATTTAATATGGAATAAGCACAAGTGGAATAAGTTGTCAATAATAAGCACAAGTGGAATTTAATTAATTAAAATTTGGGAATATAATTTGCTATTATCCTATAAGAATTCTTAAGATTGAGTCATCAAATCTAACTATTAGCTCCAGGGGGGAGAGCCAAGCTTATAAACGAATTTAAATATAGGTACTCTTTCTATCTCTCTTTTTTAAAACCAATTTCTTTATTATTATTATTTTTAATTACAAAAAGGCAATAGTATAAATCAAAAAAATAAAATAATTTTCTTTCACATTAAGTCCATTCTTTCACCTGGATTGAATCTTAATCTCACCCTTTAATTAAAAGAAGAATTTCTTATCGATGCTCAAGTATCATTAAGAACCCTAGAACCATCCCAAAAGATAAAACACAAATATATTGCACACGTGTGGGACAATATCTTTCATATAGTGTCTTTTTTAAAATGGTTTTGAGAGGATTTTTTAAATAAGCAAAAGAGAAAATTTTAAAAGCACAAATCCCTAGGATTATGAGTTACATTAGTTGGCAATTAGAGAGTGCCACTAAAATTTAGGATTCCCATAGCTTTTGGTACAAAGTTTCTATTGGAGGTAGTCGCATTTCTTTTGATATTAATTCAAAAGAAATAGAATTTTCACATCATTTTCACAACAAATATTAAGTGATAGTTTGTTATTAGTTCTTACTAGTAGAAGAAAAAAAAATTTAAGTGGTGGATTTAAATTAGGACTAGTAACAATTTACTACTTATAATTTGTTATGAAAATGTTATGAGACGTAGTACTTCTTTTTCCCTGAAAGATATATTTGGAGGCTTTCTTAATATATTCAGATCGTCTTCATTTTAAATGAATTACTTCATATTATTGCACACTCTTAGTGCGATGGTCACTCCATAAGTATAAGTGCTTGTGAGATGTGGAGGGTAAGAACCAAGATTCAAGTTTTCAAGATGGAGTTTGACATATATATACACTTAGATTAGGTTAGAATAAAATTTCTATTTTATATCAAAAAATGAATCACTTCATTTATGATATGTCCTTCTGTATTTTTGATCATTTTTAGAGCATAACAAAGACTACTACAATTGTGAAATGTGATTTGGTTTTACTTTGATAGTTGAGCTATTGATATTCCTTCCACTCAATTTAAAATTGATCAAATTCATGGTTCATATTAAATTTTACATATTTCAAGGTATAAAGTTTGTCATATGATTCAAAATTTTAAAGGTGATGATAGTTTATACATTGTTAAATACAAAAAAAAAAAAAAAAAAAAAAAAAAAAAAAAATCTAAAAAATGAAAGATAAAAAAGATAAAATCTTAATCATAAAATGGATAGAAGTTAAACTAAAGAGAATCCTAAATTTAGAAAAATCCAACCTTTAGTGGTTGCAGTAATTTATATCTCAACTAAAATACACCTATAAAAATATGCTTACCCATATAAACCTTTACCTTATGTTTGTCATGCAGTTGAATTGTGTATCACTGTCATCTTAAGTGCACATCATACTAAAATTTAGTATAAAAGCAATTCTAGTAAAACCAAGAAAAGAGTGAAGAAAAAGAAGCCGCTTAATTAGAGGCTATGATGTTTGATCTTTGTTCTAGAGACAGAAGCCGCCTCAGCCATCTACGTGTAAGTTTGCGTGAAAATGTCAATACCAAATTATGAAACACCAATAAAGGGCTTTTGGTCATTTCAAAGTCATATATAGAAGTTTAGACTGGAACAAATACAATGAAGCCATATTGGCGGTTTTCAATTTACTCCCAAAGTGGTTTTTCCTCAAATTAAAAAAGGCTGCTTTTCCCAGGTCTTCTGTTGTTTCTCTGGAGAGAGAGAGAGTTGAATAGGATATCTTATTCTTATAAGAACCGCTTATCTGAAAATTTGGTTTTTCAGAAAGTCGTCCGCTTTCTTAGAGAGAGATAGAGATAGAGAGCTAGCTCAAAAGAGTTTTGTCTTTTGTTTCTTTGCATTCAATTCAACTCTCTTTTCCACCCCTCTCTCTCTTCCCATCTTCCTATCAAGCTCTCTCTCCATTTAATCTCATAACCGACTCTTTCTCTCTCAAAATAATTGCTTTCCCACTTTTGATCTTGGTGATGAACTGGAGGAGATGATATTAGTTGGAAAAAGCAGGTAGCGTGTATTCCATTAATGGGGTTTTCAGGGACAAGAGAAGTAGAAGAAGAAGAGCAAAAAACCAAGCTTTTAAGGGCTCCCTTTATGGCTTCTAACATCAAAAGCACCAACCACCCAACCCAAGTAGAACAACAGCAGCAACAACAACAACAACATCATCATCATCAACAACAACAACAGCATCATCATCATCAACATCAACAGCAGCATCAGCTTCAATTACAAGATCATTATCATCATGAATTTTCTTATGGAATGATGCAATCATCTTCATCATCCTCTATCCCAGGAAACTTCATGTACAGCCTTATAGAATCCTATTCTATCTTCATTTTCTTTTGTCACACCCCTTTAATTGATCAGGTTCTGCAAACTGCACATCTTTTAACTCTTTTTCTTTTCGCTGTTATATTGGTGTCACCAGAAACAAAGACACAGGAGCTTATGATCTGGGAGAATTAGATCAAGCCCTTTTTCTCTACCTTGATGGGCAAGACCCCTCTACTGTACAAGACCAAAGACGTGAGCTCTCTCTCTCTCTCTCTCGAATTATAAGGAATTATATTTTCCCTCCTGCTTTTGTGTTTTCTTTTGGAGAGATTCTTTTGGTAAACGGTTGTTTGGGTCACAGGAAAAGCATGTCCAGTAGTTTGAAACCTGCTCCTTCGTACTTTCTTTGACCGAATCCTTGCAGAAAGAAAAAACAGATGAAAAATTTTCGTTTATCGAGAAAAATTTTTTCTCTCCCTGTCTCTCTCTCTCATTTTCTTTGTTTCTTATTGTATGGAGCTTGGACCATGACTTGTAACAAACCCACTGACCGTATATTCATCGCGAATCCACATGTGCTGAAAAAGGGTACGAAGTGGGTCTTGGTTTTCTCTGCCCTTTTCTGTTTGGGATGGCAGAGGCCACAAATGCATGACTCGATCCCATAGCTAACATACCTTCCTTTGCCTTGTCTCACTTCTCTTTCACTTGGATCCTCCTTTAATCATTATGTCTCTACCTCTTTCTCTCTCTCTCTCTCTGAATATAAATATAATTAATGAGGTTAGAATTTATTTTTGCAGAGAGCCAAGGAATGAGGCCTCCAACTCTGAACATTTTCCCATCTCAGCCTATGCACGTAGAGCCATCATCAACGAAAGTATCTAAGTCTAACCCGTACCATACTTGTTTTAATTTATTCATATTTTATTTAAGCACAATATATATATAATTTTTTTTTTCAAAATCAATGAGTGATAAGGTTTATTTGAATTTGTTAGGCTAGTACGGGGTTGGTTTCTCCATCAAGTAGTGGTTCCAAGAGACCATCAGAGCCGTCCATGGAGTTGGCCAACGCACGCAATGATGTTCCCACAGGGCCTGAACCTGCCAAAGCTATCAAGGTATAGTCTACTAATTTAATATAATAATTATACTAACTAAACCAACAATCGATAATATATAATTCAGAATAGTATTGACAACTGAGATTCTGGATTATAATTTTGAATTTTAAATTTTGTGGGTTTTGTCAGCGTGAAGGTAACCGCAAAGGTCCAACCTCAAGTTCAGAGCAGGAAGGTCCTAAAACACCGGATCCTAAGGTACTGTTTTGTTTTCTTTGCTTTTAGTATTTTACTTCAACTCTTGTTTCTTCTCGGACAATTAATGTTGATCCTGTACTGTTTGATTATTTTAAGCAGACTCTAAGAAGACTTGCTCAAAATAGAGAGGCAGCTAGGAAGAGCAGGCTTAGAAAGAAGGTAAAATCCGCCTAAAATTATTACTTTTTTTAAGAAACAAAATAACAACTTAATTGTTTGTGACAGTAACATTTCAGACAAGGTTTGAAAAACGAATCATTTTAATTTATGAGTTCTAATCTTCATCTTATTTTTCTTTTTTCTTTTTTTGTTGCACTACAGGCATATGTTCAGCAGTTAGAATCAAGTAGGATAAAGCTTACGCAGCTGGAACAAGAGCTACAAAGAGCTAGAACTCAAGTAATTACGACCCTCTTTTCATTGAACCATTCTTACTACTAAATCATACCATGAAACGATCATTTACGATTAATATTTGGGTTTTCTTTTAGGGAATGTTTTTTGGTGGAGGAGCTCTTATAGGAGGAGACCAGGGACATCCACTTGCTGTGAATAACGTTAGCTCAGGTATTTCTAATTTATCCCAAAAAAAACAAAAAACAAAAAATCATTCTCACTTTTTTTATTCTTTGCAATTGCCTCAAATTTTCTCATTTTTGTTTCAAGGGTTGAACTTGAACCTTTTATCTTATTGTTTCTTTTCTTTCTTTATCAGATGCTGCTTTCTTTGACATGGAGTATGCGAGATGGCTCGAGGAACACCATCGAATCACTTGTGAGCTCCGAGCGGCTGTACAGGAGCATTTGCCAGAGAATGAGCTTCGACTATTTGTGGACAATTTCTTAGCGCACTTTGATGAGAAGCTGAATCTTAAAAGCATGGCTGCCAAAGCCGATGTGTTCCATCTTGTTTCTGGCATGTGGAAGACTCCAGCCGAACGGTGCTTTATGTGGATGGGTGGATTCCGCCCATCTGAGCTCATTAAGGTACCCCAAACCTATTTTCAAAGTTATGCTAATAACAACTTCGCTAAAAAATTTATACTTCAATTTGTGTTTCTATTAGAAACGTTCAGAGTTTAAATCTACTTTTGGTATACTATCGAATTAAGAAAAAATAATACTTATATTTCTTAGCTCTTTTCAGTTTAATCGCATTGCCAAATGTATGTGGTAAAGGTCGTAAAACACAAAATATATATATGAAAAAATGATCATGAAAGAAATCACCAAAAAAAAAAAACCCTAAGCATGAATTAGGTCAAGAACTAACATTAGTAGATTTATTAGATACACTGAAAGGGAAAGGATTTGATACAGCTAACACTACTATCTCTTTTAGGAACTAATAATTAATCTCTTTCTTTTATGAATGAAGTGTAAATATATTTATACATATATACATAAAGAGCTTTAGATATACAGTAGCATGAGGGTGTAGAATAGGTTAAATGCACTAGTGTGCAACTTGTGTCGGTGGCACTGGTGAGGAAGATATCGTATAATGAACTAGGATCAATGAATGACGAAAGGTATTGTGAAGGTTTCCACTATAAGGTCAAGTTAGGTATTATTCCAATAAAGCCATGTATATTATTGCAGTTTCTGGTTTCGGGAGAGAAAGAGAAAGAGAGCTTCCCGTGTCTCTACCCCCTCTGTCTTCTATTTCTTTCTCGTTGATGGAAACAAAGGTTTGAAAACCATGTTCATTCCTCCCTTGGTCTCTAGTAAATAAATAAGAACCCCTTGCGCAAATGTAGAATACATCATATCCAAGAAGATTTGATTCTCTTTTTAATTGGAAGAGAATTCGAGTACATATTATTATTATTTTTTCATTTTTTGAGAAGAAAATCGAGTACATATTATTGTTTTATATATTTTCTTACTTTTCTTCATTAATATTAGGACTGTAATTTTATGATACTCAGGATATGAAATATTTTATTATAAAAATTATTGTGTCAATTTTTAAATACATAATGATTATTAAAAAAAATTAAGCACAAAAAAATAGTAAGAAATTTATTTATTTATATTATTAATATGATAATAAATACATTTATTGTATCATCGAACTGTTATTTATTTATTTATTTTTGGTTGTATAGTTGATAACATTTTTAGCATTTACCAACTTTATATGTCTTACGTACTGGGGTATCTAAAATATTGCTTTTTTGTATTGTGTTTGTCTGCAAGATTCTATTGAATCAAGTAGAGCCATTAACGGAGCAGCAAATATTGGGTATATGTGGTTTGCAACAATCTACACAGGAGGCTGAAGAGGCTCTTTCTCAAGGGCTTGAGGCCCTCAATCAGTCTCTCACAGATACCATAACCTCCGATTCATTGAGCTCTCCGCCTAACATGGCTAACTACATGGGGCAGATGGCTATGGCTATTAACAAGTTGTCCACCATTGAAGGCTTTGTTAGACAGGTACGATTATCATCATCAATAACTCAAAGTGGGTATATTCTTTTTTCTGATGTGGATGAGGGTATCATCACTGTCTAATTCGTTTGTGGTCCCCCACAATGAACTTCTAAATAACGTGGGGTCATGAGGAACAAGAATATGTTCCTGTTTGGGTTGGGAAACCTACCCCAACAAATGAACTACTACATGTCTCACTCTCATGAGATGGCTGGTGGTTATATGGAATCTAAAATATATCTACTCATGAATTGTTTTGGTACAGTATGTTTGGTTAGAAGGGGAGGAGAGGAAAATTGAGAGAAGTGAATGAGGGTTTTTAATTACCATGATTCTTAAAGGAAGAAAAGAGATTGACGGAGTTTAATGGGTATATAAGATACCCTCCAAGCCCTCTTTTTTAATTCCTGCAAATTAAAAGAATTTAGAGACAAAAGTTTCAAATTATATATATATATATATATTTAAAAATCTTAATGGTGACAATTTATATCTATTTCTTTAAATTAAATAAAAGATTAGTATAATTTTCAATTAGTATGATATTTTAACATTTCCTCAGAAAAGAAAGAGGGGAGTAGAAGGGATGGGATGAAGGGTGTTTAATTAAACTTAGTTTGAATGTTTTTTTTTTTTTTTTTTTTTTTTTTTTTTTTTTTTTTTTTTTAAGAAAAAAGCAAGGGGATTAAGGAGATTTGGATGGGTGTCTCCTCCAAACCTCTGATATTAATATTCCCCAAATTGTGGGAAATTTGGAGGGGAAGAATTCCATTTATATTAAAAAAATTAATTATCCATTTGCTCTTATTATGTTAATTTATATCTATTTCGTTTTTTTTTTTTTTTAAATAGGAATATAATTATAGATTTTTAAAAGATTTAAACAAATGAGAAAGATGTCTATTCACCTTTACCTTAATCTTAATTTTTGGAACATCAAACAAAAGGATGTGGTAACCATTATCCTTTCCCCTCGTCGTCCCCTCTCATCTCATCTCCCCTCCCTCCAAACTCCAAATACGCTGTGCCTGGATTTGAGTATTTTAGCCCAATCTAGGACAACCCCTTAGGTTCCGATAAAACTAGGCGAACCCATTTATTGTCTCTTCTTTGGTATGAATTATACTTAATATTAACCTGTAATACATATTTTATAATAATATATAAAAATTAAGATTAAGTAGGTGTGCTACATATAAAAATATATAGAATAGAATGATGCATGTAGTTTTAGAACTAACTATAATTACATGATCGAAATGTTATATTTGCCTCAATGCTGATATTAAAAATATATATGCAATTAACGTTTCTTTATACTCTATCCACTACAACGTATCTTATGTAGGAAGGCTAAAGACACAAAATATGGTTTTATTATGCAATTAACGTTTCTTTATACTTTATCCACTATAATGTATGTTATGTAGGAAGGCTAAAGATACAAAATATGGTTTTATAGGAAGTTCCTATAAAACTATATTTTGTGTCATTTTAGGTATTTAAGGGTATTTGGTAACTTTAGAAGTCAAGAGGGTATTCAAGTAGTTTTAGAGGTATTTGGGTTATATTGGGTTAAATGGGTGGGGTACTAATTAAATGAGTTGGGTTGGTAATGAATAATTAATTTATATATAAACGGGTCATAAATGGATAAATGGGCAATTACACATCTATCCCATTTATGACCAAATCCGCCCATTTGTCACTTCTAATAGAAACCTATAAGGGTGTCTTTATTTTGCTTTCTAGAAAAGGGTTGCAATTTTTTTTTTTTTTTAAAGGTAAAGAAACTGTATGCATATGTTATTTTTTAAGTGTTTTTATTCTTCTTGAATTGGAAAAACAAAGAAAATAAACCAAAGATGTTTTTATTGTCTAAATCAAAACCAAGCCATCTCATAAAACAATTTTTGTGACTCAAAATGTACTTCAAAAAATGTTTCTTTAAAATATGCCACTGGGTACTCTTGAGAACAAAGCAAGTTCCCTTCTTCCTTCTTCTTCAACAGTCAAAACCAAGCAGCCTTAAAAGGAATCGGTCAGGAGCACGTTTTGATTTATGAAAGCATTGGTTTTGTGACTTTTGTCAAATTTCATTGCGTTACACTAGAGTTGTTTCTCAAAAAAAAAAAAAAAAACACTAGAGTTAAAAACTGGTCACAAACTCACTTAGCTGGAATAAGAGCTACTACGTGGTAATGGTTTACAAAGCATCAAGAACACGTGGGCTCTCCTAATAATAGTGGTCCCCACTCATATATATACATACATCCACATCCAGCTGATCTGGCCGCCCCATTTCTGCATGATGTCAGGGTCGTAACCGTTTGAATTTGTGACACCACCCGTAGATCCTTTTAGCCCTTCACCGTAACTCTTTTTTGACTAACTATTCTGTTCTTAATTATTATGATTGTGCTTATATAGGTGAGAAATTATATGGGCGAAAGTGTGGAAACACATTTTGCCGCACATTTGTCACGAGTCGATGACATGTGTGACTGTGAGTTGTATAAAAAAAAAATGTTAGATTCAAATAGTACACTGATTATAGATGTACAAGTTATTAAGTTGGGTAAAATGTTAGCAAAGCATGGTTTACACGAGTAGACACGGAAGTGCTATACCACTTGTTTGAAAAAATTACTCTTTCTTTAGCCAAAAAATTAAGTTACTCTATCTTTATTCTTTAGGTCATCTTTCTTCTGTGCAAAATTTGAGGTCGGAGGGAAAGTTACACATTTTTCGTCATGCTTTTAGGATATTTAGGGTTAGGGTGGGCCACAAGTTGGAATTAATGCAGGCTTAACCCGTTGAAAAATTAGAACCCTAATTAGAAAAAAATGACATGACTTTAGATAAACTTGATTTTTAGCGATAAACATTGTAAAGTGGGATTTTAAGCCAGTTTTTGACCAATTAAACATTAGAAAGCGAAGGTAATTAATTCATTATCATAATGATTATTAGCAAATCAATCACCTAAGCATGACCATTTAGTCATAAGTTGACTTATATAGTGGTATTGTTTTCCCTGGTTTGGACCTAGTACACTATCATCATTATTGTTTCAATTTGAAATATATGACCTACTTATGCGTCAAATAGAGATAGTAACTCCTTTGTGTTAATTAAGATAAATGCATTACAGGGAAAAAAAAAAAAAGGCTTTCCAATGTTCTGAATGATTTAGAAAAGAACAAAATGAAAAATTAAAAGGGTAAAGTTTGTTCTTGTCAAATGTCTAGAAAAATGTGTCTATATATATGACGTGTATATTTTACCTAGAATAATTATACACGTCCACAATTTACCATAAAATTGACACATTCTCACAATTCTATTCTATACCCAATTTGACAAGCAAACTATACTGGCTGCACTAAGGTCCAACTCATGTGCCCCGGAAAACTATTCAAATTTATGGTTTAAGAAACCAAATAGTGCTTTTTCTCCTCTTAAAGTCAGTTCTAGATACCATATATTATACATTTTTTCTTGTATTGATGTATTCTATGCAATATTTCTTGAATAAAAAAAAAAATGAATAAACTTACAGGCAGATAATCTGAGGCACCAGATGATCCACAGGCTGCATCAAATCCTCACAACCCGTCAAGCTGCAAGGTGCTTTCTGGCAATTGCAGAGTACTTCCATCGTCTCCGAGCTCTGAGCTCTCTCTGGCTAGCACGTCCTCGACAGGAATGAGAAAGAAAACCCAATACCCACTTCACAACTTTAATCACTTTCCCTAAATATAAATGCTAATGTCTTTTTGATTTCCCTTTTATCATTTCTATAGAGATGTATAGAACAATAGATAGACAAGTTTAAATCTTAATCAAGCAGTAGAATTATCTCTCTGACTCTACCTATCTCTTTTTCTCTCTTATTTTCTTTCTTGGATAAAGAATTTTTAGAAAAGAATTGATTTCGATGAGCAGCCATATTTGACTTAGAAATAGAGGAGAGGAAGAAGTAGCAGGTTTGATTTGGTGTTTGGTTATTATGATTTTACTAGTTTTTGTAAGAGTATGACAGGAAATGTTTTGGCTTTAGAGAAAAACTGAAGCCGGGTGTTGAAAGTTTGAAACTGAAACCTCCATGTGGCTTTCGGTTGCTGCATGCACGCTCACGCACTTCCTAGAAGCTGACAAGTATGATTTCATGTTGGACTTCGGCCCCAGGCCTTTTTTATTCGTTTTTATTTTTTCCTAAGGTAATGGGCCTTAGGGATTTGGATCCTCTCCGTTTTCAAATGAAACTGAGATCCTTCTTTTAAAGGTTATGGTTCAGTCAAGAGTATTGTAACTGAATTGAAAGTTCCCATATACAAAGTGCTAGGGTGAAAAAATAATTCGAGTTATAAAATTAGCAGTATGTTGTAATTATTTCTCAAAAAGAAAAATATTATGATTCAAAAGTGGAATAAATTTAAGATTTAGGTTTTGCCAACTTATGTTCCTAAAAAAAAAGGTTTTGTCAACTCATTTAAAATTTAATTGTAGTTATATAAAACAAGACTTGATGAATTAGCAAAAATTTTTTTTTTTTTTTTAGTAAGATGAATTAGCAAAATCTAAATCTTACATTTATTCCACATTTTTAAATCATGGCTATTATTGGGACTTTCCATTTCCATTTCCCTTGAAATGGAGAGGATCCAATTCCTCCTAGTAGCGAGTTATGTTTGCAACTCAACTCAAACCGCTTGTCTCCACCCAAAAAAAAAAAAAAATACTTAATCACTTCATTTGCTTTTGGGTACTGATTTTCACACACTCGTGTATATTATTAGTACACATTACTCATTTGACATTTTAAATATGAATATTAATAAATAAATAAAAAGTGTACATTGCATGTGCAATGAGGGTGAAAGAATATATTAGATTTGCTTGTATTTTTTTTTTTTTTTGGGGGGGGGGGGTGTGGGGGTATAATTACATATATCAAATACTATAAAAGGTGTCATTGTCACTGGATTATTACTTCAACTCTTTATTTGCTTTTATCATCAAAGGCTTATCATATATATAATATATGAAGGTAAAAGCTCAATCAGGAATCCAAATTAAATTCTAATTGTACTCTAATTTTTTGCCATGTGTTCGTCTAATTGAATTATATTTGATGAAAAATGTTTTCAATGCACTCTAATTTTATGCCATGTATCATTCTAATTATACTATATTTTTTTGTCAATTATATTTACATGTAAATTCATGTATCTAGATATATATACACACACATACAAACATGACACATACACACATACTATAATTAAGGGAAAATTACACTTTACTATTTTAAACTATGCACTAGATTACACTTTGCATCCTAAATTATCTGATTGCACACTTTGCACCCTGGTACTATTTTTGCTATTATATTTAACAGAATCTTGCTACATGTGACAGGCACATGCTTCTTACTCAGGTGGAACAAAATTAAAAGACTGAAACACCATTCTTCAAATCAATTAAAACAAAACTCAAAAATTTTCACATCTCCCACCGACTCACGTGGTGCCATCCTCTTCCCTAGTAAAAAGAAATGTCATCTCCCTAAAAGCTTGAGAATCCACGGATGTAATTCTTTGACTGATTTTTTTTTTCTTTTTATCATTCTCTCCTTTGAACGAATTCATAGACAAATGTAGACTTAAAATAAGACTGCACAACTATTAAAACCAAAAGTAACAAAACAAGCCCATTAATTTATATGATCCATAACAAAACAAAAAAAATCAAACAAAGAGGTCAGAACTAACAAAAACACTTAAACCATTTAATTATGGAATTAACAAAGTAAGCATTTTTAAGCACAAAATTAATCAGAGAAAAATAAAAAAGATTAAAAAAACCATAAACACAGATTTCCTAGTGGACAAATCGCTTCCAATAGGAACAGTAACAGCAACCTGAAAACAAACCCACATACCAAAAACATTAGTAAAACGAAAGTCAAAAGTTTAAACCAAAGAGTACCCAAAAGACAAAGACCCATGTTTTTGTTTTGGATAATGAAAAAAAGAGATAGATAGAATGAAAGAAATGGGTAGTGAGCCTGAGATGTGGCCAATTGAGCCATTGATGAGATCAATTAGAGAGGTTTGAGAGAAAGCTGAGAACACTTTGAGAAGAGAAGTGTTGTCAATAGTATTATAAGCTGATAACATTTTGAGGTGTGACTCTCTGAATGATCCTTTCAATAGTGCTATGAATTATGCTATGGAATTAGAGAGGTAAATTTAAATAGTTTGAAACTGAATTTGGGAAAGAGGATGACACCACTTGAGACAGAGGGAGATGTGGAAATATTTTTGTTTTGTTTTAATTGATTTTAAAGAATGGTGTTTTAGTCTTTTAGTTTTGTTCCACCTAAGATAGAAGCATGTGCTTGTCACATACAACAAGATTCTATTAAATATAATAGCAAAAATAACACTGGAGTGCAAAGTGTGATAAGTGTGATAGTTTAGGGTGTAAAGTGTACAGTCGGATAGTTTAGGGTGTAAAGTGTAATACAGTGCATAGTTTAAGGTGGTAAAATGTAATTTCTCCTATAATTGATAACCAACTTATGATTAATTGTAAGCTAATTTATTAATTATGATTAGTTCTCCAATAATTTATTACATGTAGTATATAGTCTCATTGGTTTGAGCTTAAGGTAAGAAAATGAACGTTTATAGTCTTCATATAAAGACGCTACATGTTTGAAACACACATCTTACCTATCAATTTTGTTGTTTTTGACAAACACACATTTTATGTATCATATTTTTAGCATTTATCTCATGCTTATCATGTTTATCACCATTTTGTTTTTCAAATGAAAATCAACTACTTACCATTATACGATAAGAATGAGAGATATTTTAATCAAATTAATTCAAAAAGTATATAAATTCTCATTCTTATACTCTTTTTATATTTGTTTAAGATATTGGAAGAAACTATATGTTTGACATCTAAACATGCTATAAAACTAATAGGTAAAATTGATTTTGTTGATATTAGAGAGGACAAGTAGGCTATTCAATCAATCAATTGGTTGAGACTCTAAAATCCGATTAGATAGGTTTGAGTGGTGGTTCCACTTTTTTGTAACTCGATTTCCATCAATCCAAACAAAATAGCCTTCTCACCTTCAACACCATCTCATTTAAAGTCGCCTTTCTCCTCCTTCAAAGTCATTGTTATCCTCTTTTGATGTTGCCATTTGGGGTCCGTTTGGATACAACTTATTTTTGCTGAAACTGAAAACTGAAAACACTGTAGCAAAATCATTTTTAAATATGTAAATAGTATCGTGAGACCCATTTTTAATATATTTTTTTCTGAATAAAGAGGTTGTGGGTCCCGTGAACAGTGATTTTTGTCTCCTAAAAAAGCTGAAACACATGAGAAGAAGAAGAAGAAGAAGAAGAAGAGAAAAAAAAAAAAAAAAAAAGAGAGAGAGAAAAACGCAGAACACAAAATGTAAACGCAAATAATTCCAATCCAAACACTTACTTGGTGACATAAGAACCTGAGAGTCACCCAAGTACACTCCAAAGGGGGAGAGAAAAACAAAAGGAGCTAAAATGTGTAATAAGGATTTTTCTTTCTTTTTTTTGGCAGAAATACTTTTTTCATTCCTACATTTTGACCCTATTTCCGTTTTGATCCCTATGTTTTTATTTTATGGCTTTTAGTCCCTAAATGAAAAGAGCGTTCCATTTTGGTCTCTACCGTTATCACTTAACGGAAATATAATATATGACAAACGGAGTACACTGTTGGCACAGTAAATGATGACGTGTCTATTAAAATATATTTAAAAAAATTATTTGGATTTTTTAAAAATGCCATGTTAGCAATTTAATTAAAAAAATGCCACATTAGATAAAATAATTAAAATAAAATTATGAATTTCAAATTTTTATAAAACTAAAATAAATAAATTAAAATATTTTATTCCTTTCATTATTTTTTGGAAGAACATGTTCATCTTCTTTGTGTTCTTCCCTAGAACATAACTGATCATGTTCATGTTCTTCATATTCTTTGTAAATTAATCCTTATTTTCTTTTCTTTTTTTCTTTGTCTTTCTTGTACTTTCTTTATAACCAAACATATCAAAACTCATTAACAATTAAAAGAAAATAAAATTTTATCATCCATTTTCTTGGCAACCAAACAAAATTTTCAATTTCACAAAAAAAAAAAAAAAAAAAAAAATCAGATTGACAACCAACCAAATTTTTAATGTCAATCCTAAGATCTAAACATTTTTCACAAACCCCACAAATCCCTTTATACACAAACTCAACAAATTCTCTATCACAAACCCAAAAATTTCATTTCACAAACCCATAATATCCCTTCTCAAATTTGTCAAAAAATTCAAAAAAAATACAACAAACTCAAGATCGGTTTCAGATTCAACCTTGAGATAGAGAGTGAGATGAGAAAATGAGGAGGGAGGGGATTCACATTCAATCCTAGATGGGCTTCAGATCTACTTGGAAACCCACACCACACACTACACACAACCAAAAAACTAACCCACTACCTATAAACACTGCCAATCTCACATTGCTTCATAGCTAGCCAACGGCCCACATAACACCGATGATTTGGAAGAACGAAATAAAGAAACCATGAGGTTCTACCAAGAGAGAAAGAGAGGACAAAAAAAAAAAAAAAAAAAAAAAAAAAAAAAAAAAAAAAAAAAAAAAAAAGGAGGTGGAGAAATAGTGATCTGGGAAGATAAAGAAAGAAGGAAGAAGAAGTTAAAAGAAAGAATGGGACGCGGAGAAACTGAGAGAAAGAGAGATCTAGTGGGAAGAAAAAGAAACAAGTATAAACAAAAACACACAGATGTAAATTCCACCATTTTTTTTTAATTATGTTTTTTTTTTCCTATTTTTAAAATTGATAAATTTATTTTTATAAGTTAGAGGTTGATGTGGATGCTGATGTTGTATTTTTATTATTATTTTAATGGGCAAAGTCAGCGTTTAGTGTGTTTACAGTGTACCGTTTGCCATGTAGGATATTTCTATTATGTGAGTAACGATTGTGGGCGCAAGGGAAAGATAATGTTGGAGTCGCCACCTAGTTATATGGTCTAGGAACCATGAATATAGCATCCTTTGAAGGAAGGATCTTTGGTCTTACTACCAAAGTATGAGTTCGGGGTTTAGGTACGCTCTTAGGAAGGTGTTAAGTACCCAAGATCACCCAACCCTAAGGTTGGCCTCTTATCATTGTGTTTTATGTCTTAACCTTATTAAAAACCAACTCAACACTTGTATCCTAACTCACACACACGCTAACATGCATCTAACATACAACATGACATCATTCATACCAAAACACATATCTATATATCAAACTAAAACAAAAGAGAGCCAAACCCAAACACAAATAACAAACCCTAGCATACATCTAACATGTGAACACCCTATCATACATCTACGACAAGGCAGCACAAATATCATCATTACAAGGCAAACATATTACAAACCCTAATCATACATCTAAGCATGTTCCATCATATCATCAAAGTGAAACACTAACACAAATGCATGGACATTGCTAATGCATGACTTACCCTTTACTTACCTTTCAGTAGCACAGCACCTATGGTATCAATGCATGAACATGTGAATGAATGGCATTAAAACTAAGAAACCCTAACCTAAACATGTGATAACAAACAAACATGTTAAAAGATAAACAAATAATTATGGGGTTTAAAACATATGAAAAAAAGGCTACACAGAACAAATATGTGAATGCAGAAACAAAACAAAGAAAAAATTAGGGTTTTTAGGTAACGGCATCACGCATGCTAGAACAAGTCTGCGTATGCATGAGTTCAGCCTACGTGTGCAGGCTAGATCATGTGTACATAGATCCTTATCCAAAAAACCTAATTAACACAGAAACATAGCAGAAACCAAACAAAATAGAAAAACGTAAATCTAGCAACCTAACATGCTTAAAAACATGAAGAAAACCTAAAACTAACCTAGACAAACATGTATAAACATAAACTAAAAAAAGAAACAGATTAAAGAAAAGATTAAAGGTAGAAAAGAAAAAGAAAAGTTCAAAAGAATACCTTAAAGAAAAAGAACATAGACTTGACTTTTGACCGTTCTCCTCTGTCAAATCTATCACAATTCAATAAAATAGTGATTAGTAATCTTAAACTTAAAGGATTGGGGCTAGAAAAGGTCCCAATTAAATAAAAAAGACTTAAGGGTGTTTTGTGAAAAACTCCCTTTTGATTCACTATTTTCTAGTGAATCTTAGGTTTTTTCCGTGGGAATTTTTTGTGTTTTGAAAATGTACCATATAAGGCTTTTTATTGTTAAAAAAATAAGGTTTGGAACGACTCATAGACGATGTGGGATTCATTCCAAACCCCAACCATTATTGTAGAAAACTTGTATTTCATATGCTTTTGAAACCCTAGCTGCATATGCCAGAATGTGCCTACGTACGCATGCTTTAGCTCGCGTACGCAGGCCGTGACTCACGTACACAGGCCAAGGGCCTCTTTGGTCATTTAATTTTCCAAAAATAGATTTTTGCTCATTTAAAAGGTTATATTTTCTATTTTAACACTCCTTAAGTCAATTTAATCTCTAATTGGGCTCTAAACTAGCCTTGGGCCTTAGAGTTTAAGTATTATTAGGGAACGGGGACCCGAGTGATAAAGGATACAAAATGCGGTGTCTACAGATGCCCCTATTATGATTCATGTGCTTTGTTGAAGGAATTAAAAGAATAAGAGACAAAACATTTTGTTTCGACGTACGACTCAGGCCCAACCCACACACATGACACACATCATGCATACATGGGGCAAGGTGCAACTCCGAAGAGCTGCATGGGATTCGAATGTCCGAAGTCCCACTTTTGTCACTTGGGAAATAAGCAACAACAGGTTCACTATCCCAGAACCTGTTTTGCCACTTTCAAGCAAATGGTGTGTGACTCACTATCCTAGAGTCACTTAAAAAGAAAAAAAAAAAAACAAACAAACAAACAAGGGTGCTTGTACGAGCTAACCCAACAAACAACAAAATGATATAGTCTCTGTGGTGTCCATTCGAGACTTTTGCCTCAAACGTCTCCGGGTGACTTGTTCCTCTTGCCTCGAGTTGGCCTTAGCCTCTTTCTCTATCACTATCTCTACCTTTTTCTACCATGCCTGCATGTTCAATTCCTGGAGGATATGTGTACGAGTAGGATCCACTAGGGATGGTGAAGTACTCACTGAGGAGTAGATGGGGAGGAATCTTTTAACTTTCACAACTTGTTTGGAGATGAAACTCGTTGAGGAGTAATATGGATTGACTCACTGAGGAGTAGTGTAGATGCGTGATCTACTTTGGGAAGAATCTTTTGCTTCCTATGTTCACTGAGGATTTTGAGGGAGAATTTTTTGCTTCCTCGTTGGGGATTTTTTTTTTTCGTGTATAGGACTCATTGGGGAAGAATCTTCTACTTCCTTACTAGGGGTTTGCTTTAACGTGCTTGGGTCCATCAGGGAAGAATCTTCTGCCTAGTCCATGGAGATGATGCTTGATATGCCTGAACTATTGAGGAAGAGTCTTATGTTTCCTTCATGGGGATGATATTTGATAGGTTTGATCCTTTTTAAGGAAGAATCTATTGTTTCCTTTACCGGGGATATTGCTTGAGACGCTTGAAATGTTGAGGAAGAATCTATTGCTTCCTTACTAAGAATGATGTTCTTGATATGCTTGATCCACTGGAGAAGGTTTTTGATGTGCTCGAACCACTAAGGATGGTTCTTGATGTGCTTGAACCATTGGGGATGGTTCTGATGTACTTGAACGAGAGAAGAGTCTTCTACTTCCTTTATCGCTCACAGGGGAGTCCTTTGATAATTTGTGTTAAATTGGGGTAATCTTAAGATGTTCTTCTTTCTTTGAAAGAAAGTTTTTTTTTTTTTTTTTTTTTTACTATTCATGACTTAACTACACATAGTTTAGTGGTGAGGTCTAAACTAAATGTAGTTTAGCCATCAGTTGTGTTTCCACCTATTCGTTTCCTAATGGTTTCCAACCGTTTCTTTTCTTCTTCTTCATTCTTTTCATCTCCCTCACCTTTTCATATTCTCCATAACTCCTTTCTCTTTTCTCTCTACAAAAACCTCCCTCTCCTCTTTCTTTTCCTCACTTCCTGACTCTCTTATCCTCTCAGACTCTCTCATTTCCTCATTTTCTCTCATTCTCTCATCATCTTCTCTAATGGCACCCAAAGCCAAAAAGACCTCATACGTCCTATCTTCTGATGCATTCCATCTCACTCATTGGAGCGGAGCAATCAGGTTGGTAGGGCCCCCACCATTGACATACAGACTAGAGGATCACAATCCTACGGCTGAATCTGTAAGTTTTGAAACTTTTTCTCATTTTTAAGTTCCTTTTCGATCTTTTGTTTCATTGTGTTTTTGGCTATGTAAATGATTAGGTTTTGCTATGGGATGGGTTTAGATGAAAACCGGACATTTTAGGAGGGGTAGGAACATGTCTAGGATTGATTTTGGATGATGCTTCTTTGAAAATGTCAAAGAACTGCTTCTGTCTGTGTTCTTGCATGCGTGGGCTTGGGCCTGTGTATGTAGCTTTGTCGACGCTCGAGCCTCGAACGATTAGAAAACTGCCAAGCATTCATTCGACGACCTGCCATGGTGACACTTCTACGGGTGCGGGGCTCGTTAGAGGCCCCTCTCGATCATTATGTGGTTCGCGCGGAGCTTCGGGTGCTCTCTCTCTCTCTCAGGGGAGGAAGGTAGGTCTACCTTTGGAGGTTTGGTAGGAATCTTGGCCAAATTTTAGGTGATTACTAAAGGTAAGTGAAGTCACCACCAATCATTTGGTTTTTCTAAGGTGTGATTGGTAACTTGTTTCTAGTTGATTTTATTACTAATCCTAAGCTAAGAAAAATGGCATTTTTCCTAATCTAATGTGGATAGCAAAAAATCTTGATTCTTGAGTTTGGAAGTTTGGTTATGTGTGGGGAAGGTGTTAGGCACCCCACAATGCCTATCCAAAGACAGTTCTTTATTTTGATAAAACCTTAATTTTCGGAGATTGGCAGTAAAAAACATGATTTTGGCATTGGCTTTTGGAGCTTTGCATGCATAGGGGGCTTTGAGGTTTGGCTTTTGAATGGGTGTGGCCCCAATCTATGCTTTCCTAAGGCATTTGGGCAAAGTACTAGATTTCCACAGTGAAAATCCGGCGACATGTCTCCATATTTTTGTGGTGGAAATTAGGCATCGCTTTGCCTTAGATGACATGGACTGTGACAATTACACCGGAAGGGGCGAGCAGGCATATATATATACATCATGCATAATGTAAGCACATAGAGCAAGAAAGTAAACAAGGGTTGCCATACTCTAAAGATGAGGATGAATGATATATGGCATGATATACCTAATACAACCCGTCTAAGAGAGAAAGAAGTGAGGAAGGAAGGGGGTTTAAAAGAGTACATTACCAAATGGGAAAGGCTAGACCTCTAAATCTACTAAACATAGCCGCTTGGCTTATATCCACATGCTCGCATCCTCGCCCTTTTTACTTGGCTTGGGAGACTGTGCCCTAGCTCCATGCGTCCTCGCTCCATGTGTGTACATGCAAAGGCAAAGACAAGTAACCAGCAAACAAGCAATGGAAGGAAAAGATGAAAAGAGCAAAAAGAGGCATAAAGCAGATAAGCATAATAGATATGGCAAGCAAAGAAACAAGAAAGCAAGCAAACAAGTGAAAAGGCAAACAAGTAAGAAAGCAAACAAAAGGTGGTGTCCGCAAGGGACAAATGTAGGTTTGGATTGAATGTCCATAACTTCATTGTGTTAAAGCATGGATGACACATTGCAAGACTCATGCATGGACATGTGAGCAAGCGTGCAAAGATGCATAGAAAGCCAACAGGTGGCGTGAACAAACATGGTAAGCATAGCATCGCACGGAGCGGAAAGAGAAGGGTATATACGAAACAACCCGGCATCCGGAGATGCTTCCTAAATGGTCACATCCAAACAAGGCCTCATGGGCATCGAGTGTAACCAAACAAGATCAAGCCCACGGAGGGTGTCAAGCATGGCAAAGCCTATAAAAAGAGAGGCTAGCACAAGCATAAAGCATAGAAGCAAGCAAGCATAGACATGCAAATAGGATGATCCAAACCCTTTGATGTGAGCCTTGGTGTATGGACGATGACAAAGATCATAGGGTCTAGATCGGGTCCTAACCATTAGGCCAAAACACAAGAAAATGCAATAAAATGAACAAAATGGCTACAATAGCACATGGCATGACAAACAAGGTCTAGGCCTAAGCACATAAACATGGCGTGAAGCATGCAAGCACATAGATGATGGAATAAAGCATGTAGAGAACATCGATCCAAGCATGTAAACACACCGATCTACACATATAAGCATGGAAATGCGCATGTAAGCATGTAGATATATATCTAAGCATGTAGATATAAACATAAAAGGCATGGGAGAACGCAAACCAAAGCATACAAGCATGTGACTGACATGGACGTAGGCATAGGAGCATAGAACATGCATACACATGTAGATCTAAGCAAGGCATAGCCGGAGACATAATATCAAGCATGTGAGCATGTAGACCCAAACATCAGTACATGGGAAAGAAAAGATCTAAGCATCTAAAGCATGGCATAAAGCATAAAACATGTAGAAGAGGCAACTAACACATGAACAAACATGGAAGCATATGGAAATAAGCTAAAAAGCATGCTAAAAGCAAGATAAAGCAAGGAACATGCTAGGTAAAGTAATAAATAATGTTTTTAAAGCAAGAACAAGCAAGATAAAAGCTAGATGAAGCTTTGAAGAAAAAAAGGGGTATGGATAGTAGCTAAAAAGCTACATCCATACCCCTTAAACCTCAAATCCAAGGTACAAAACCAAGGGAAAGAAGGTTGTGTATAAGAACAATACCTTGTATTTTTGGTGAAGAGAAGAATTAAGAGGCTTTAATTTATTTTTTTGGGTGTTTTTATGTGTAGAAATGTGTTTGGAGGAAAGAGGAAGCATGTAGAAAACGTCCAGCAGAGAGCAAGACCTAGGAAAGTCTCTCTTTTCTTTTTCTTTTTTTTGGTCTGGAGGTGCCCAAGGCCTTTTATAGCCTCGGCACGCTTTATGAGGTGGTGCACCTTGTAGGGCCGCCACCTGTGAAGTTCCTCGAATGGGTTTGATCTTAAAACCCCTGGAAATATCTTGACTTCCAATTTCTAAAAATGTATGGAACTTGAAAATCCAACGGTGTGATCAAAAGTTATGGCTCTCGGAAGTTAGTAGTGCATCGATCGGTGTGTTAACCCGGTTTTCATGATATCACGGTCATTCTAACTCCGATTTCAACCCATGAATAGTCGTTGGACTGAGAATTTGATAATCTTCGTAATGGCATTGGTTTTAACCTTTTCTAAAGGTCGGATCAAAATTAGGATTTTTGGGTCCCGTCGTGAGTCAACTCTAGGTCAAACTTGGTTAAATTTGGTCAAAGTTGCCAAAAATCTCAAAAAAGCTGAAGTTCGATGTAAAACTATGAAAGGTTTTATTTTGAGGGGATTTTGACTTTGTTTGACTTTCAGTCAACCCAGGGTTGACTAGAGGCATTTTGATCATTTTAGCTAAAAAATGCACTTTGGGTGCTTCGGTGTCTAAACAGGTTACGCCACATCATTCTAGATGTTCTCACGGCCCTATGGAGAGGATCATATTCTTGGATTTTTCTAGGTCTGGCATACAAATCGAGGGCAGACAAAATATGGAATCAACAAGCTTGTATTCATGCATATGCAGCTCTATTCTTGCATATGCAAGTGTGTTCTTGAGGCTTTGCATACGTGAGAATGGACTTGCATATGCGGAGTCTTGTCTACGCACGTGGGCTTTGACCTGCGTGTGTGAGACGCTAGCAAAAGCCTTACTTTGCCCATTGTCACTTCTTTTTCAACTTTTTTACCTTCATATGCAATTCTAACACCCTTTTTTTCCATTCTTGCATTTGAAAATCACTGTATCAGTCTTTTTATCTTCATTCTTGCATCAAAACACCATATGCCTAAATTTCAATTGAATCATGAATCTAATGTCATCTTTCTTTTTACAGTCATCATCCCCTTCTTATACTGGTAGGGGAAGCACCAATAAAGTGGTGGAGGGTTCAACCTACTTGTCCTCGAAACTAGAGGTATATCTAGGAGGTGGGCTTTAAGCTAGTCATCAGCCTTCATCCTAAAATGACTGCAAGTGCTACCTTAGCATAGTGCCTCATTGAGAGGTGGTGGAATACTACCCACACCTTTCATATTGCCGAGCGGGAGATAACGATGACTCCCTAACACTTTTACCGTATGACTGCCCTTAGCTTCGAAAGGGCCATCATCAATTTGGACAGTGTGTCAAGCATCCCTAGGCATTGACATGTTAGGGAGGAAGTACGCCATTGAGACTATCTACTATTTCAACTTGGTGTTGGATTATATGTTCCTCCCACAGAAGACTATGGAGGAATGCGTCCATATGGCTAGGGCTTTCCTTCTCCACTTGTTGGGGGCCTACCTCTTTGCCAATGGTGGACAAACGATGTCTTTGAGGTGGCTAACCCTCTTCCAGGACTTTGGGCAGGCACAAAGGGCTAACTAGGGGCAAGCAAGTCTTGCTTATCTTTACTCCACCTTTAACACTCTCAGCCAGGACACCTTGCAGAAACTTGTGGGGCCTTGGAAGCTCCTTGAGGTTAGTTCTCTTTTCATCTTTTGTATTAGGACATATGTGAATCATATTAGGAACATATGTCAATATAGAATTGGCTAATCTTTTGACAAAACACACTTTACTTGTAATTGGATAGATCTAGGATGTGTTTAATGCTTCAAGGAACAAGGTTTCAAGTTCAAGTGTAAAAGCCTTGAAAGAATGTCCAAGAATCAAATGAAGAAGTGCTGGATTTTAAAGCTCGACAGCTAGTATTTATCGAGATTTAAAAAGTTGTTTAAGCCCGATGCTCGACAGCTGCTCGATGGATAGGGTATCTGTCGAGGTTTATGAAAATCAGTTTTTCAGATTTGATTTCACTCCAATCCGTGAATAGATGTTTAGGCTTTCTTTTCTCACAACCCTAAATATATATAAGGATTATTTTAAGGGTTGTTACAGCTGATGCAACTCGATGCAAAAGTTTTTCACAAGCATATTGTGAACCGGAGACATATGCCCTAGTTCATCTTTCTATTCAAAAAGCTACTGTGTTTGTACATCGTAGGGTTTTGTAACCAAGGAGCTTCATGATCTTCATTGTGTTGATGAATTGAAGAACTTTGCAGCCAACATCCTTATCAAGTTGGTGAGTAAGCTGCATACTGGATCCACGCATCGAATTGGTTAGTCATGTACTGGGAGCCGTGCATTGAAAGGAGAGGTTGTCATTATAGAACAAGTCCAATTAGGTATTAGGGTAAGGGTTCAACTGTAGGTTGGTACAAGGTACTGGGATTCCTTTACTTGTAACCGCTTGTGATAATAGTGAATTCTTGGGAATGGTGACCTTAAAATCACCTAGTGGGGTTTTTGCCATGTAGCCATTCGTAAACAAATCACCGTGTCAATTTATTTTTTTGCTGCATTTTAACTTATTTGTTGATTTTTATTGTGCTACCACGTTTATTGCATGCAAATTGAATTAATTAATTAATTAACTTGGCAAATTAATTGGTTAATCATCACAAGGGGTAAATATATTCTTGGCCTATCATTTTGTATTATTATTTGTAGCTTGTAGTCTTGCAAACTATATTGTCTTGAAAATTATCCTCTTGCAAACTATCATCTTGCATCTAAGCTGTGGCTTGTGCTTCTTTCTTGTAGTGGTGGGTTGTTAGGTGCGGCCTTATAACTCCAGGCATCGACTTGGTTCTAAGGGATTTTCACCAAGTGAGGGCACATCTTGCAGGATTGACTTTAGATGAGGTAATTTTAAGAGTTCTAGTTTTTCATGCTTCTTTATGTATTTCCCTTAAAATATCCTTCTTCTAACCTTTGTGTCATTATAGGTTGACTAGGCCCCATGGGTCAGCCAGTCCCTTCTTGCTACTTGAGACTTAGAGCTTGCCGCTTTCATTACTTTGAAGATTAGCCAACCTCTTGAAGGAGCGGGCTTAAGGACTCTATATTTGGCGAAGAGAGTGAGGTGCCAGTTGGTGGGTAGGGATGACCCACAGATTCTGATGGACCCACCTGAGTTCATGCTTGCCCCACACTCCATAAATGATGCTGAATACAACTCATGGGGGAGTGGTGTTTCCTATACCAAGCGGCTTCTTAAGGGGTTGGACTATAAGGAGTTCAACATCACTCGCCTCATGCCTTCTCTTACTGTTTAAGCATATGCTCAAACTCTTGTACTTCTTCTCTCTCTTTTTCTTTGTTTGTCATGACCCCTAATGTCGGAAATTGTAATAGGGGGTACCTGCTGTTGGTGAGCCTATTGATCCTTCACATATCTCTTGGACGGTCTATGCCTATAGCCCGAATGGCTTTGCTAAGGAGTATGCCGTGCCTTGGAGCCCTAATGTCATGGGCTATCCTTTTCCTCCCAACACTTGAGCGGTGAGTTCTTTCTTCCCTTTGTCTTCTCTCTTTGCCAAAATTTCTCTTCTTGTTTTAGTCACTAATCCTTTCTTCAAATTGTAGCCCACTATCCAAGAGCATGAGGATTTAGTATGGCTAGCCGGGAATCTTAAGTTGAAGGTGACCAACTACTCAAGGGAGCTATATAGTCCTCTAGAAGCGGCCTACCCAAGTGGTGGCGATGATGATGATGATGTTGGCGAGGAGGAAGATCTGGAGGCAACTCTTAGCTACCAACCAAGGAAGAGGTGGCACCATTGATCACCTATAGTCACAGCATATATACTACAACAAACAACACACAACATTGTCTTTTCTTTTTTTTGCTTTTAATGTTTTTTTATTCCCTTTAGCAGACATTTGAGTTTGGTTTAAGACAAAGGATTGTATTTAAGAACATCTTTTTACATTTAAGCTTTTGATTGAACTTAGCACTTAATTTACAAAATAATGATAAATTGTGTGTTTCTATACAACTTTGCTTCTTTGATGCTTGCAACCTAAAGCTTGGAATATGTCTTGAATGGTTCTTTAGGTCATAGGAACCTTAGAAATGCTTGGGAGTAGAAAACACTGTTCAAAATAGGGGAACATGGCTTTTGCCAAGCACCGTGTGTATGTGGAAATAAGCCTGCATACGCAGCTTTGAATTTGCGTACACAAGGTTGATTCTACATAAGTGGGCCGCGAATAAGAAAAACCCTAGCCGAATTACGTAGGTATAAAAGTAGCCATTTTAGTCCAAAACCCTCATTAACATATTTCCAACCCAGAGAAAACTTTTTTGTGGTCTCCCAATGGTAGAAAACTTTCCTCTTGGTGTCTCCACTTGGATTAGGAAGCTTGGTCCCGATTTCAAGGATCCTATTGCTCCCTATGGCCTTTCTTGCATCTTCCCTTACCATCAAATTAGGGTGGATGAGCCTCTTCTTCGTGCTACTACCAACTATTGGATTCCTTCTCGGCATGTATTTCGCTTCAACCGAATAGAATTATGCCTTACTATTGAGGAATTTGCTGCCTTCATAGGTGAACCGGAGATTAATGATCTTATCTTTCCTACCATGGGTGGAGATCTTCCTTCCTTTCTGTGAGTTGTGTTGGGCAACCCTGAAACTACAGTTAATAGGTGGTGCGTCTTCAGCAAACTCAACCTTAGGCTTGTCTTTGATTACTTTTCTTATTTGGGCCTTCTTGAGGGTGAGAGGTCATGATCGTACTACCTTCGTGCCTTTTGCTTATGTAACCTTGCAAGGTATTTCTTGGTCCAACAGTCATATTGTGTTGAATTTCAAATGTGCATGGTGGTTTATGAGCTAAAGAAAGGTAATCTGCTGGGCTTGATCTTAGTGGAAACCCTGAATGGCTTGGATGCCTTTCAGAGGAAGGAAGCAAGTTTCTTTGTGGGAATTCCTCTTCTTCTTTAGGTATAATCCTTAATTTTTGCCTAGGTTCTTAACCTAGTAGGATTCCTCTAATTTTGCATGGATTGCCTTTCATTTTTCAACCATCAAGGCACCTTATATCGTCTTTCTTCATTATTTTTTCTATTTCTTCTTTTTCTTTTTCTTTTTTGTTTTTTTCATACTCTCCACTCTTTTTTTTTTCTTTTTTTTTCTTTTTTTCCAAATATGGCTACAAGAGAGGCTTCGGTTGCTTCAACCTCCTACTGTGCCCCTCAGCACCTACCTCCTTAGGCATCTTAGAGACCGTCAGCTTCAAAATGTCATGGGTTTTGAAATGTACATGGAGTTTATGGGTCACCTCAAGGAGACCGACATTTAGTGAGTCGTGGAATAGCGACATATCTCAAGGCAATTTGGAGAGCTTCAAGGAGCTCCTAATGATGAGGGTGCTTTCCACACCACGATGTTCACCAAGAGGATCTTGGACCGGATCAATGAGGCTTGGCCACATTGTAGGGTGACGAAAGACAGTGTTCCTCTCAAATACATCTACCCCACTGCAAGGTACAAGCAATGGTTGAAGGATGACATGAAGTGGATTTTGAAGGATGAGAAGGCTTACATGAAGACTAGTAAGAAAATAAAGAGGACTGAGTGACCACCTTGATATTCCCAATGTTTTACTTTTCTGCATTTTTGTGATTCTCATGTTTTGTTTTTGAATTTAATAAAAGATTGGAATGTTCCAAATCCCCTATGAAAAAAACTTATTATCTTTTAATTTGAGCAATGAGAGAATTTCTCTTTGTATTATCTTTGCTTATTGTCATCTCTTTTATTATTTTTTTTCATTTCTTTTCTTTTTCTTTTGCCCTATAATTTTTACCCATGATGTCCTTTGAGGAATTTTCGCCATGCCCATGGTCTTCTCTCCTAACTTTCAGGTTTTCAACCTAGCAGACTTTTTTTCTTTTTTTATTTAAATGTGGTATTTCTAGAGCCTATCCATGTTAATGGGGCGAAGCATCTCTTCCCCATCCAAATCAGTGATTCTTGTAACACCTCCAGACATGATCTTCTTAATGATAAAAGGCCCAGACCATCTAGGCTTCATTTTTTCTCTTGGATCAAAAGTCTCATCTCTAAGCACCTTTAGGACCGAGTCCTATTCTTTAAGGTTTCTTGGTTTCGCTTTCTTGTTGAATGCTCTAGCAATTCTTTTTTGGTACCCTTATGCATGGTATTACGCCCTAGCCTTCTTCTCATCTATCAAAGCCAATTGTTCATACCTTGCCTTGGCTGAATCCTTTTCTAGGACCTTGGTTTCTACCAATACCCTCAAAGATTGCATCTCCACCTCAATAGGAAGTTCCGCCTCACTACTATAGACCAAGGAGTAAGGTGTTGCTCTAGTCGATGCACGAATAGAAGCCCTATAACCCTATAAGGCAAATGGGAGCTTCTCGGCCCAATATTTGTATGTCACTACCATATTGGCTAGGATATTCTTCACATTCTTATTGGCTACTTCTACGGCCCTATTAGCTTGTGGTCGATATAGTGAGGACTTGTGATGCTCAATGCCATATTCTTCTAGGATCCTTTGGACTTCACCTTCAAAGTGGGAACCATTATCGAAAATGATCTCTAGGGGCACCCCAAACCGACATATGATGTTGTTTTCTAAGAATCGAGCCATATGTTTAGCCTTTAACACAGAATAGAAGGCCGCCTCCACCCACTTAGTGAAATAGTTGATTACCACTAAAATGTATCCATGCCCATTAGAAGCCTTAGGAGCTATCCTTCGAATCACATCTATGCCCTAAACCAAGAATGGCCATGGAGAAGTCATGCTATATAACTTCTTAGGTGGTACATGGTTCAAGTTGGTGTGTGTCTGAAAATCATGGTAACTTTTCACATGGTCCACACAATCGGTCTCCATTTTATTTCAGTAGTACCCTATCCTTAGGATTTTCTTAGCTAACATTCTCCCATTCATATAAAGGCCAGAAATCCCTTGACAAACTTCTTCCATTACTCTCTCGACTTCTTCTCTCTTCAAGCAACGAAGGTGTATACCATTATAGGACCTTTTATAGAGTTGTCCACCACATAGGATGTATTGAGTTGCCATCATCCTAATGGAACGACGTTCTTTCTTGTCAGCACTATCCAGATACGTCCTTAGTTCAAAGAACTTCATGATGTCATAATACTATGGAACTTCCTATTCCTCTGTGGCCACAGAAGCTTCGGTCTTCCTCTTGTGTACTTCTTCATAACTTTGCTCTATCTCCAAGGGTCATGTCTATACTCCCTCGGGTATTTCAACCATGGAGGCTAAAGTAACTAAGGCATTCACAAACTGAATTTGAGCTCTAAGGATGATTGTGTACTCAATCTTGTTAAAGGTCTTGGTCAAGTCCTTTAAATATTGTCAATAAGGCTTCAAATGTTCATCCTTCACCTTCCACAACTTTTGCATTTGGGCTATAACCAAAGTTGAGTCTCCAAAGACTTTGGCTTCTTTTACCCCCAATTCTCGAAGAGCTTCCATTCCAACAATGCAAGCCTCATATTTATCCATATTGTTAGTTGCTTCAAAGTTCAATTTAATTGCCAAAGGCATGTGAGACCCCTTAAGAGTGATCAAGAGTATCCCTATCCCATTCCCATATTGGTTTACGGCTCCATCAAAGTACATCCTCCATGTCCTTAACTTAACATCCAAAATGTCCTCGTCTAGAAAGTCTTCTTTACCACCTTCCCCCTCTATAGGATTCTCGGCACAAAAATTTGACATGACGCTTCCTTTGATAGTTTTCCTAGCCATATACTTCAAATTGAATTTCGTTAGCAAAATCAACCATCTTGACAATCTTCCACTCAAAGCGGGCTTCTAAAAGAGGTACTTCAATAGGTCCATTCTTGCTACCACCCATATTTGGAAAGGCATAATGATATGCCTCAATTTCTATACAGCCCAAACAAGTGCAAAGCATGACTTTTCTATGGAAGTGTACCTGGTCTCGTAATCAAGGAATCTCTTGCTCAAGTAATATATAGCCTTCTCATTCGTCTCATCATCTTCTTGTGCAAGCATACTTCCAACTGCATCCCTTTTGATGGAAAGGTATAAGTGTAAGGGTTTTCCATGTTATGGAGGCATTGGGATAGGTGGGTGGTGGAGATACTCCTTGATAAGTTCAAAGGCTTTTTGGCACTCATCATTCCATGTATGTGGTTCATTCTTCCTCAGGAGTTTAAAGATGGGCTTACAAATAAAGGTAAGCTTGGCAATGAATCGACTAATGTATTGTAGTCAACCTAAGAAACCCCTGATTTCTTTCTCACTTTTGGGTGGCGGCATCTCCAATATGGCTTTAATCTTGGATGGGTCAACTTTTATCCCTCTATTACTCATTAGAAAGCCCAACAACTTTCTAGTGGTTACTAAGAAGGTGGACTTTTGTGGGTTCAATCTTAATCTATATTCTTTAATCCTCGAAGAACTTCCTCAAGTTTATGGCATGGCTTCCTCTATCCTTGGACTTCACTATCATATCATCAATATACACCTCTACCTCATTATGCATCATATCATGTCGCAAGGCCATAGCCATCCTTTGGTAGGTTGCCCCAGCATTCTTGAGGTTAAATGGCATTACTGTGTAACAATAGATTCCCCATTCGGTAGTGAAGGTGGTTTTGGTCATGTCCTTGGGAGCCATCTTGATTTGGTTGTACCCCGAAAACCATCCATGAAGGACATCAATGCACTTCCTATCGTGTTATCCACTAAGACATCAATGTGAGGGAGAGGAAAGTCATCAATATAGGCATGCTTTGTTCAAGTCCCTAAAATCCATACACATCTTCACCTTCCCATCCTTCATAGGTATGGGCACAACATTGGCTACCCATTCGGCTTGGTGTACGGGTTTAATGAACCCCACCTTTAATTGCTTAGTGATTTCCTCTTTGATTTTTAAGAGCCATTTGGTCCTCATTCTTCTCAATTTTTTCTTGACAGGTACCATGTGGTTGTGAGTATCAATGTGATGTTAAGCTATCTCGGGGTCAATTCCAAACATGTCTTCAAAGGACCATGCAAACACCCCTTGAAATTCCATGAGGAGTTCTTAAAGATCTTTCTTTTCTTTTTCATTTAGAGTTAAGCCAATTTTAATTAAGCGTGGATTCTCATCATTGCCCAAATTAATAGTTTCAAGAATTGGTTCCATAGGTTCAATTTTATTTTCTAATTGTTTATTAATTTCATTTTTAAATTCATTTGAATCATTTAAGTACAAAATTTCAATGTTATAGGACACATCAAAGTGAGCCAAATCAGAATTCATCTTATTGAAAATATTGAAAAGTACATTGGAACTTGCATTACAAAACTTTTTCCCCATGTTTTCAAAAAACCCAACCCAAGTCCAATTATTAATGGGCCCCATGATAGGCATGATGAATTTGGAAGGATCACTTGGCTCTTCATTGGTGATGGCAAACACATCCCCACATGTCTTCAGCATGGTCTTCATTACTTCAGCATCCATTTAGTTCACCCAATCGACCTCTTCTTGCATTTCTTTGATCACCACGGTAGGCTTCTCCTTGAAAGTGATTTTTTCATTAAAGAACATTTCCCAACCTGGATACACCCTTCCATCTTTACCTATCCAAGGTTCGGGGAAGCCACAATAAGGGAAGTCTCCTCCTTCTTTCATGAAGTTCCCATTGAGAGTGTCATGGTTTTTCTTGATTCCGTCGCAGCCTTCAAGGAATCCTAGACCCTCCTTGGTCATTTGAGTCTTGATATTGGGGAACTCAACTACCTATTTTCCTTCCTTTCCAAGGCCCATACTAGGCATGTATCCTATGTTCTTCACCATTGCAATCACCTCATGGCTACAATATGGGAATAAATCGGTAGCATACCTTTCATCCTTCAACCCATAATCAGTTATATTTATGAACTCAAAGCCACTCATTTGAAGCTCACTCCTTCCTTCCTCGAGTCCAAATACTGGTGCTAGGATCTCACCATCTCCAAGCACTATGGCAATCCCTCATTTCCATGAGATCTTCATCTTTTAGTGTAGTGAGGAGGGAATTGACCTATTAGGGTGAAGCCAAGCCCTTCCTAAGAGAAGGTTGTAATTTAGGATGATTTCCATGACATGAAACTCCACAATGGTTTCCATTGGCTCGATCTTACAAAGGGCCTTGAAGTGCCCATGACCTTCCTTGAAGTGTTGTTGTATGCCCTTACAGTCAAGGGAGAAGGAATGATGGTCTCCATGTTTAGGCCAACAATGAAGGTGGTCCTAAAAGGACAAATATTCAAGGCGGATCCATTGTCAATAAGAACCATTAGGACCTTGGCACCCACACATTCAATGGTGATTTGCAAGGGTCTAGTGTGAGTAACTCCTTCGGGAGGGAGATCTTCATCAGAAAAAGTAAGGGGAGGGTGTAAGGAACCTTCAACTCCCATGAGAAACAAAACCTCTTATGGTGTAGTTTCTATAGGTACTTCTTTCCCATTCAAAGCGACCAAAAGGGCCTTATGGTGTTTTTGAGAGGCTATGAGCAAGCCCCATACGGACACATGAGCTTGGGTCTTCTTCAATTGTATCAAGACCCTATCTTCCTCTTCTTTATCTTCTTTCCCTCTAGGTTCTGTGGACTTGGATCCTTCCCCTAGATCCCTACCAGGATGATCCTTTTCCAAAAAGGATGGCTTATAGTGTTTCCCACTCCTAGTGCTATTTGCTACATTGTCTTCCAAAACTCTTTTCTTCAATTTCGTCACTCCTTTGGAAAGTATTCCCTATATTGCTATTGCTTCCTTTAGGACTTCATCTTCTTCATCCCATATTCCTTGGACTTCCACGGCATTGATATTGACATTTGTGGTTTCTATCAACTTCGAGCAATCCCATTTAACTTCACCTATTTGCACCTAGTGTTGATATAGAAGGGGAGCCCTATAGTAATTGAGCAAAGGGTTCTTTCTAATGTTGGGTTTGGTAATGATGTTGGGATTTGGGAGGGTTCCATTGTCTATGAGGTCTTGTGTTTCGTTTTTGAGGCAGAAGCAATTGTCAGTTTTGTGGCCGAATTTTTGGTGGTAGTGGCAATATTCATTAAGGTTCCAAGTGGGAGGTATGGGATTAGGCATAGGTGTGGGGTTTAAAGGCTTGATGAATCCTTTGGAGGATAGGTTTTCATATGCTTGGGTGAGGGTCATTCCTAGGTCAAAAAATTCTCGACGAGCTTTCTTTGGGTAGGCTAGTGTTTGTTGGGGTATGATGGTGCTTACATTTACAGGATTGGGTGCTTTAGTGGTGGTCCCCTCTCCATATGTCTTTTTGGTTAGAGGCTCTTTCCCCTTTTTCTAATTGTCCATTATTAAGAGCATCTTCAATTCTTGTCCCACAATCACATAATTCTCCGAATGAGGTAATAGGTGATGACAAAAGCCCACAATTATAAACTGGAAGCAAATTCTTGATGATCATGTTGATTTGGTCTTTCTCATTTGGCTTATTAACCATTCTAGACGCCTTGTTCTTCCATCTAGTCATGTACTCGCAAAAAGTCTCCCCCACTCCTTGCTTGGTAGTCTCTAAATCCCTTAGCGTCACATCAATCATGGTGTTGAAGATGAATTGGTCCACAAACAACTCTACTAGTTCATTCCACACCTTAGTTTTGCTTGGGTCAAGGCTATAGTACCACCTTGATGCACCTCCCGTGAGTGAGAGGGGAAATGCATGCAAAGTTTGCTTCTCATCTAGCCTCTTCATTTCAACAATGCTTAGGTACCTTCTTTGTGTTGCTTTCGATCCCCAATCCCATCAAACTTTTCCACATCGGAGATCTTGAACTTAGGAGGCAATGTAATAGGAGCCTTTGAGCTTGCTCCCCCCATGTTATAGAGGTAGTCATCCATTCCTTGTGCTTTACGGAAGGCAAGTTTCATCTTTTCCATATTTTTCCTCATAGCTACAGTTTCCACGGTGAGCTTCTCAAATTGCTTGTTTCTTTCATACTCCACTTTGTATTTTTCATCCCATTCTTCATCTTCCTCCTCATCATCATGGATTTCCACATGTGTGGATTTTTTGAGCCTAGATTCTTCCAACCTAGTGAGATGCCCTCCCATTTTCTTAAGGGCTTCTCCATGTTCTTCCAAAGCCTTAAGGATCTTTTGTGCCATTGGGTCTTCCATGGAAGTAGACATTGTTTCTTAGGAGATTTCTTTTTCTTGGTGTGTGTCCTCAATCTTGATCAAATTCCTTTTTCCTCTCGAATCCAAATAGGAGTGGGGACATGTTTTCTTGACTTTGGTGGTGCAATGATGCCTGAAAAGAAGCTCCATTTTCATTAAGTTCATGTCCCAATTAAAAGGTTCCTTTTAAGCTTAGATGTTCTTAGAAAATTCTTAAGTTTATTTTAATGAAGGCCCAATTACAATGCCACTCCCTTTCCTCTCATGGATCCTTGCCCCTTGTTTCATTGGGCCTTGGTTCATTTACAATAAGCGCTCTCATCATACTCTCATGAGCTTTCATTAGAATGCACTTAGGAATTTTTCAACCCTTTGTCTCAAACTTGGGCTTACAATGTATTCATCACTTTTGGGCTTCCCATTCTTTATTCATTATTTCATCATTTTTTCTTGGAATAGCCTTCTAGCTAGAATACATCGTAGCCTTCCTCTCAAAGTCTATGAAATTCTCATCATTTTGGGCCTAGGCATGCAACAAGGAGGCCCAAGATTAGGGAAGTTCATTTTGGCTTTGAAGGATGTTAGATGCTAAGTCCATAGCGTATTTGTTATTTTAGGCCCAAAGTCCTCTTTTTCAAAAGGGTTTTTTTCCACTTGGGCCTATGATAGCAATTAAACTATGGTCTTATGAACCTTTCAAGTTAAGATATGCATTTGGATTTAGGGACAAGCCTCTTATATGTGAGAATTTCTTTTCTTTTGTCCCACAATATCTTAGGGTATACCATAACTTTAAGGCCATCCCTTCCATTTTTATACCTTTTATTTGTCCGTAAGAATTAGGTGAACACATGATATATGGTTGAACAAACAAGAGATATATAAAGGGTACCTACATGATAGGATCTAGGATCTCTCTAGTGTGGGTAGGCTCCCTAAGGCTAAAGAGATAGATAAGTAGGCCACTCACAACTAGGTGGGCTATGATTCTAACCAAAGGCCAAAGTGGACCTCATAATGGATCGGTAGCAAACCTTTAACGTACACAAGGCCCATTATAGGTAATAGCATCGATTGTGAGTTATTGGGATGAACTTTGGAAATTTTGGGCTCGAATGAAGCCTCCCATCTTCCCACTCATCACCAACCAAGGTTAAGGGACAAAAGAACCAGTGATGTGTGTGAAAAACAAGTATTGATTTTTTTTTTTTTTTATTAGAGTAAAGAAACAAGACACATAGGAATTAAACTTACTGTACCCAGTGGAGTCGCCACTGTGGGCGCAAGGGAAAGATAGTGTCAGAGTCGCCACCTAGTTATATGGTCTAGGAACCACGAATATAGTGTCTTTTAGAGGAAGGACCTTTGATCTTACTACCAGAGTATGGGTTCGGAGTTTAGGAACGCTCTTGGGTAGGTGTTAGGTACCCAAGATCGCCCAACCCTAAGGTTGGCCTCCCATTATTGTGTAGAAACCCTAGCATACATCTAACATGCGAACACCCTATCATACATCTATGACAAGGCAGCAAGCATATCATCATAACAAGGCAAACATATTACAAACCCTAATCATACATCTAAGCATGTTCCATCATATCATCAAAGTGAAACCCTAACCCAAATGCATGGACATTGCTAATGCATGACTTACCCTTTACTTACCTCTTAGCAACATAGCACCTATGACATCAATGCATGAACAAGTGAATGAATGACATTAAAACTAAGAAACCCTAATCTAAACACATGATAACAAACAAATATGTTAAAAGATATACAAACGTTTATGGGGTTTAAAACATATGAAAAAGAAGCTACACAAAACAAACATGTGAATGCAGAAACAAAACAAACAAAAAATTAAGGTTTTTGGGCAACGACATCACGCACGCTAAAACAGGTCTACGTACGCATGAGTTTAGCCTACGTGCACAGGCTAGATCATGCGTACGTAGATCCTTACCCAAAAAACCTAATTAACACAGAAATAGAGCAGAAACCAAAAAAAATAGAAAAACGTAAATCTAGCAACCTAACATACTTAAAAACATGAAGAAAACCTAAAATTAACCTAGACAAACATGTGTAAACTTAAACTAAACAAAGAAACAGGTTAAAGATAGAAAAGAAAAAGAAAGGTTCAAAAGAATACCTTAAACTCCTAGGCTTGATTTTTGCCCATTCCCCTTGGTCAAATCTATCACAATTCAATAAAATAGTGATTAGTAGTCTTAAACTCAAAGGATTGGGGCCAGAAAAGGTCCCAATCAAATAAAAAAGACTTGAGGGTTTTTTTTGTAAAACTCCCTTTTGATTCACTATTTTCTAGTGAATATTAGGTTTTTCCCATGGAATTTCTGTGTCTTTTGAAAATGTATCATGTAAGGCTTTTTATAATTAAAAAAATGGGGTTTGGAATGGCTCCCAGATGATGTGGGATTCATTCTAAACCTCAGCCATTATTGTAGAAAACTTGTCTTTCATATGCTTCTAAAACCCTAACTGCATACGCTAGAATGTGCCTACATATGCATGCTTTAGCTCGCGTACGCAAGCCACGACTCACGTACGTAGGCCGAGGGCCTTTTTGGTCATTTAATTTTCCAAAAATATATTTTTGCTCATTTAAAAGGTTATATTTTTCATTTTAACACTCCTTAAGTCAATTTAATATCTGATTGGAGTCTAAACTGGCCTTGGGCCTTAGAGTTCAAGCATTATTGGGGACTGCGGTCCCGAGTTTTACAAAATGTGGTGTCTACAACAGTAAAGAATAAAATGGAAGGCTTTTTTTCATTTATAGACTAAAAGAAATAAAATAAAAAAGTAAGGATGCAAAATAGAAAAAGGGTCAAAATATAGAGACGAAAAAGTATTTTCGCCATTTTTTTATTATAAAAAACACTAACTATTAATATTTGATTGGCTTATAATCATCATTACCATGGGTTTAGGTGTATCATGAAAATATTTTGTTGGGTTTACCCGAGTTAAGGTTTTACATAGGCTAATTGGCTTAGTTTGGTATTTTGGAGGGGGGGATATTTTGGAGATTTTGATATTTAGTTGGAGGTATTTTAGACATTACATAATAAAATATTCTAGGAATCAAAAGATTGCATTAGTTTTTATTAGGACATATGTAAATCATGTTAGGAACATATGTCAATGTAGAATTGACTAATCCTTTGACAAAACGCACTTTACTTGTAATTGGGTAGATCTAGGATGTGTTTAATACTTTAATGAACAAGGTTTCAAGTCTAAGTGTTAAAGTCATGCAAATCTGTCCAAGAATCAAGTGAAGAAGTGTTGGATTTTAAAACTCGACAGTTAGCTCGACAGATAGCATCTATCAAGTTCTAAAAGGCAGCTTTTGCTCGATACTCGACAGCTGCTCGATAGATATCCTATCTATCGAGATTTATGAAAATTAGATTTTCAGTTCTGATTTTCATCCAATCCGTGTATACATGTTTGGGCTTTCTTTTCTCACAATACTAAATATATATAAAGATTATTTTAAGGGTCGTCACAGCTGATGCAAGTGAGTGCAACTTGATGCAAAGGTTTTTCACAAGCATATTGTGATCGGAGACAATTTGCCCTAGTTCATCTTTCTTTTCAAGAAGCTACTGCGTTTATATGCCGCAGAGTTTTGTAACCAAGGAGCTTCGCGATCTTCATCGTGTTGATAAACTGAAGAACTTTACAGCCAACATTCTTCTCAAGTTGATGGTTAGTCACGTACTTAGATTTATGCATCAATTGGTTAGTCACGTACTAGGAGTCATGCATTGAAAATGAGAGATTGTCACTATAGAACAAGTTTAATTGAGTATTGGGGTAAGGGTTCAACTGTAGGTTGGTATAAGGTACTGGGATTCCTTTACTTGTAATTACTTGCTGTGATAATAGTGGATTCTTGGGAGTGATGACCTTAAAATCACTTGGTGGAATTTTTTCCTTGGAGGTTTTCCCCATTCGTAAACAAATCACCATGTCAACTTTATTTTCCACTGCATATCAACTTAGTTGGTGATTTGTTTATGCTACCACGCATATTGCATGTTAATTAACTTAATTAATTCACTTGACTAATTAATTGGTTAATTTTTCACAAGGGGTCTATACATTCTTGGCCTATCAGTTTTTAATAGATATCTATTTTCTTATTTCCTAATAATTAAGGGGAGAATTTGCTCGATTTTAAAGTTTAGGAGAGAGAATTATGAACTACCCCAAAGATAAAGGAGGAAAGTGATTTTCCCCTAAAAAAAGGAAATAGGAAAATAATTTTTTTTAGAAGAAGGTAGTAAACTTGATTAAGATAAAGGAGCTATACTGACTAAGATTATAACATTAAGATGTGAGGGAACTTTCTTAATCCATACTAAATAACCACTAACATGTCTCGTCACTAACATGTCTCGCATGTCTAGCAAGGCAATGAGTAACAAAATTCTCTTGTTGTCTAATATGGGAAAAACTAATATCACAAAAAGACTCTGAAAGGATCTTAGTATCACCACTTTTGAATCACCCTCAAGAATGATTAAGGAAACACCAATTTATTGGCAAAAATAAGAGGTCTAACCGTTGCCAAAGCTGTCACTTCCACCACCATGTGAGGTAAAACACACTTTTTTGGCATTGATACTATAACCAGGGCCAAAATGGCCAAATACCATTGTTAGCCAAAATTGTTAGTATTTTATCACTGTTTAAGAAATATTTTGCAATGTACCACTTTTTTGAAACTTGAATTTAAGAAACTTGAGTTTGACATAGAACTCAAGTTTCAAAAACTCAAGTTCCATAAAAAATGCCACTGATGTGGATTATTTTAATTAAGAAAATGTCACGGGGAACTCGAGTTTAAGAAATTTGAGTTTCTTACAATATGGTACTCGAGTTTACAAACTCAAGTACCATGTAAGAATCTATTCTATATGCTATGCATGAGAGAATCCACCTAACATACATATATATGGTTCATGCTCCAGGTTTTGTAAAGAATATTTTACCAATTATCAAATAATATGTTGTGTGATATTTTTATTTATTTATTAGTTATTTTTTGAGAAGATCCTCCTTATATGAACTTTTTTTTTTTTTTTTTTTTTAAATTTTAAGAATCCTCCTTGTACGAACTTAATGCAATGTGGCTCATAATATTTAGGGAGATTCTAGCCTTTTGCCCTTAATTTTGAAAAAAATTAGCAATATGCCCCTTTTTCGAAACTATATAGGGATATGCCCCTGTTTCGATACTTGATTACTTTAAAATCGAGTTTCATTAAAATACTTGATTCGTAGAAAATCGAGTTATTTCAAATAAAACTAAAAAAAAAAAAAAAAAAAAAGCATAGAACTCGATTTTAGGGAAGTCAAGTTCCAAAACGCCGCCATAGGGCTTTAAAACGTCACTATAGGGCTTAAAAACGCCACTATAGGGCCCCTTGAACTTGGTATGGGGACTTATAAAATTTTTTTGCAGGAAAACGCCTCTATAGGGCTCAAAAACGTCACTATAGGGCTCAAAAACGTCACTATAGGACCTAAAAAATCACTATAGGGCACCCAGAACAAAGCGATTACACTTATAAAAAATTTTGCAGAAAAACGCCGCTATAGGGCCTTAAAACGTCACTATAGGGCTTAAAAACGCCACTATAGGGCACCGTGAATATGGGCCAATCACACTTCTAAAAATATTTGCAGGAAAACGCTGCTATAGGGCTTTAAAACGTCACTATAGGGCTTAAAAACGCCACTATAGGGCTCCCTCAATATAGAGCAATCACACTTGTAAAAAAAATTTTTGCATGGAACTCGAGTTCCACGGAAAATTTTTTTTTTATATTTTTTTTTAAGTTTGATCGGGCATAACTCGATTTTCTACAAATCGAGTATTTAATTGAACTCGATTTTAGGATAATCGAGTATCGAAACAGGGGCACGCTCCTATATAGTTTGCAAACAGGGGCATGTTGCTAATTTTTTTCAAAATTAGGGGTAAAATGCCAGAATCCTCTAATATTTAGTGTTCAATAGTTGTGGCTGAAGGTCATGTGTAATGATTAATCTTATAAGGTTGCGTTGATGCCGCCTGTTGAAGAAATTGAAAAATCCTATGCAATAACGACAAAATGTAGATGTGTAAAAGGAAATAGAAGAAATAGTAAGTAATGTATAATACATGGTACTCGAGTTTATAAAACTCCAGACGACAAGGAATTTGAGTTTCTTAAACTCGAGTTTTGCGTGGCATTTTTTTAATTAAAATAATCCACATCAACAACATTTTTTTATGGAACTCGAGTTTCATGTCAAACTCAAGTTTTAAAAATGTGGTAGATTGCTAAATATTTCTCAAACAGTAGTAAAACATTAATAATTTTGACCAATAGTGGTATTTGGCCATTTTGACCCTATAACCAAACCCTTGTCATTTTAAATTACCACTCCCAAGCCCGCTGTTCTTTTGTACTTAGAAATTGCATGTCAAAGTTAACTTTGAACCTTGAAGAAGGAGGATGTTGCCATCTTACCAGAGTAGGATTTATGGACAACAGTGGTTGTCGGTTTGATTGGTACAGCTCGAACAAAAACATCAAAGGCAGAAAGCCAATGTGGGATCACTTTTGAGATTGGATAGTCTTTATTGGCCACTCTCAATTGGTTCCTATGATGCCAAAGGGTACAGACTAGCATGGCAAAAATGTCAAGACTTTTCTCATCATCAGTCACATTTTGCACAACATCAATAAAAAGTGAGAACATGGATACCATATTTGGGAGAAAGCTTGCAATGTTATAAGCATCGCCAGTTAAAACATTTCTCTTGACCAGGTTAGTTTTGACCAACATTCTTGCAAGCCCTTCACAACATTCTTTTAACCTTGTTTGGAACTGACAAACCCCATACTTTCTTGTTTGGAACTGGATCAAAAATAGAGAGGATTCATGAGAGAGAAAGTTGTACCTTGACTTAACTAAGTACACGTACACCCGAAGAGACAAAAGGCCATATTAGCTTATCCTCAATGTTAGAGATATTTTAGCTCATTAGCATAGGTCTAAGCCTAATTCTACTTTGTGTGCAAGTCAAGTCTCCTACTTATTCTAGAAGTCTATTAGTTTAGACTTTTACTTTGTGTACATGTCAAGTCTCCTACTTATATTAGGAGTCTATTAGTCTAGGGTTTAGTCTACTAAATATACCCATGTTATGGTTCATTGTAATACAAGTTTTGTACTACACTCTTATGTAATAAAGATGTAGTCCTTAAGGGTTTCTTCCGTGTACGTAGGCTGTAAGGCTGAACCATGTAATTGTCATGTTCCTATTTTATACTTTTTCTCTTCCACATCTATTCAAGCATATTCAACATGGAATATATCATAACTAATATTTAACACTCAACATTCTAACGGTAGAGTGGGATTTTTTTAATCATGTTTGCTTTGTGGGGTTGAAAAATTCTATCTAAAATATTGTCAATGGGCATTTTTTGTTGCCAATTTTTTGTTGTCAATATGATATTTGGAAAGCCAAGACCGAGACTTCACTTTAGACTTAAAATACGGTCCAAAGGCTATTGGTGAAGTAAGAAAGGTTCATTTTTTCTCAAGGTCTAGATTGCACCCAACAAGGATCATAGTAATGCCCCAAAAATACCTCTTACAAAGATAAACTAGCACAAAAGATGGCCCGCCACAAGAAATGCTTAAATAATAGTCCAGTAGTAAACAAGAGAAATGTCTAGCGATAAATGTCTGAAAAATTTGTTAAATGTATTCACATCATAAAAATCATGTATTTATTTCATTATTATTTCCTTGTTAATAAAATATTTAGAGAGGTCAAAACTAAGACTCAATGTTGGGCTTCAAGGCATGGCCCAAAGGCTTCTCGATATCATGTGATGGCATGGGTTCGTCCTTAACGTGAGATAGAGGTTGTATCTTAGCAAGAATAACGACAAAACTTAAAATGCATTTCCACAATAGTTAGTTAATATAAAAGTGGGCCTATTATGACTAGTACACAAGAGGAAAATGGTCTAGTTGTAAATATGTAGGATCTCTAGTGATAGACGTTTGACATATTAATAAGTGTGTTTACATAATAAAAAATCATATACTTTCTTTATTATTATTAAGCCAACATGAGGGAAAACTCCCATAGTATCCAAGACATTATAACCTTCAATGTAATAGTAATAAAAAGGATTAAATGCACCATTATTACAACTAAAAGAGGAAAAATTAGAATGGAATGAAGGGAGAGAAAGAGTGTCCATCTAATGCAGCAAATGTTTAAATAAGATCTTTATGTGTCATATTATGCCCATAATGATGAACATATATGTATAGTAAGTGGTGGGAATGACTTTATGGAAAGTATGAGTGAACATATGGAAGGATGGAAGAGAGATGGAGTGATGTTTAGCCATTTTCGAGTATGGTATAAAAAGAGGTTGTTTATGGCTATTTTAAGTGCTGGGATTTCTGAGGAGATGAAATGAAATGTTTATGGGTAAGTGTATATGGGTATTTATGAATTGAAAAGTTTATTTTTGAACTAAAAATGACATGATAGATGAGGAATTTTTGTGAGAAGATCTTGTCCTTGATGAGTTTATGGTAGTTCCTTTTATAGTGAAGTTTAGGGAGTGATTAGCAAAAATTTAGAGAGGACTAGGTCTGAATAGCAAGGGAATTTCAAAATATTTGTCATAAGATTTGACCCAAAATGGTGAGATTTGCTTTTATAGTGTTTTGCTTCTTCGGGTAGTGTCAGCTAGAGGCTGAGATACTCTTAAATTAAATGCTAGGATTTGGAGACTAATTTCGTTCAATATATAGGAGTACGACATGTATTAGGGATAGAGATCTTGCTTATTGCAACTAAGATCAGAGCTTAAAAGAGATGGTTATCACTCCAAGCTAGGTTTCAACCATTGTTTCCTCTATTGGGAGTTTCTTCTGGACAACCCCTTATGCCTTTCAAACCATTTTTCCCGAAATTTCCCCTTTTGGGATTCATGGGCTTGGTTTATGAGAAAATAAATTATTGACGAAAATACCATTTTGGTCCCTATATTTTGGGGGTCATAATTAATTTGGTCCGTATATTTTGATAGCAATCAATTTGGTCTCTATTATTTTTAATTCGAGGTCAAATTAGTACCTACCATTAACTCACTAACACAAAATGCTTACATGGCAAACAGTGTACACTACTGACACATATAAAGCTTATTTGGCTTATATAATAATATTAAATATTGACAAATCATTTTTTTTTTTTTTTTTTTGAGGAACTGACAACTCATTATTTTAATTAATAAAAATGCCACGTCATAAACAAACACCAAAGACGAAAGAAAATGAAAATCTGCCAAAGACCGAAATAGAAAATTTAATTTCTTTTATTTTATTTCAACTTTCAGCCTTAGCCATTGACAATAGTGCAATACCTAGCTGATCTCAATCCCAACAAATTCCTTATAAAAGGAAAAAAATATTTTTACAAGGCCGTCAAAGTAAGCTCTAAAAGCTGAGAAGATCGACTCTTTTGGGCTTGACAAACACACACCTATTACGGTTTACACCCAAAGGTTTAAAACTTAAAAGTTCCTTTTTCATTTTGGGCCGTAGTCAGGAAGTAAGTCCAAGAATATGATGAAACCGGCCCAAACCCCTCGTAGGGTTTATCTCCGATTGCTCTCACTCACACACTCACAGACACAGTAACTGCGCCTTTCATTTTTGTTTCTCTCTGACTCTGGCTCCAGCGAGAGAGTGGTAGAAGAATAGAATGGCGCCGAGTACAGGGAGAAGCGCGAGAAAGAGCAGGAACCCAGATCTTGTTCGAGGCGTGGGCAAGTACTCAAGGTCAAAGATGTATCACAAGCGTGGTCTCTGGGCTATCAAGGCCAAAAACGGCGGCGTTTTCCCCCGCCACGATGCCAAGCCAGCTTCACCAATGGCGGAGCTTCAGAAGTCTCCAAAGTTCTACCCAGCTGATGACGTGAAGAAGCCTCTAATAAATAAGAGGAAGCCTAAACTCACGAAGCTGAGAGCGAGTATTACTCCAGGGACGGTGTTGATTTTGTTGGCTGGGAGGTTCATGGGGAAGAGAGTTGTTTTTCTCAAACAACTCTCATCTGGGTTACTTCTAGTTACTGGTAAATCCATTTTTATTACTTCATTGTATGTGTCATGCATTTGTTAAGTGGAGTTGTGTTTGGTGTTATGATCTTGGGTTAGTTTTTGTTGTTGGCAAAGATTATGTTTATACTTGATTGTTCTCATTGTTGAATCATATCCGGTGATAGTGCTAGAAAGCATGATTTGGTGCGTTGCGTTATAGATATTGTCACGGCATGTTGATGTTTGGTACATTGTACACTATAAAAGGAATCCCTCCAATTGCTTCTATGATGAGGTGAGGAGAACTTAGCTATAGTGTAGAAGAATGGGTTAAGAAGAGATTCTAGCAACAACACAAGATTAAAGCAAAGAAAAAGATAATGGAATTGGAGTTAGAACAATCAAATATGTATTCCTAGGCTCAAAGAGCTCAAGAAGTATTCAAATCTGAAATTTCATAAATCTGATTTTGTATGAATCTTGCTTAATCGCTGAATTTATTCTGTAACAGGGCCATTCAAGATCAATGGTGTTCCTTTAAGACGTGTGAACCAATCTTATGTGATTGCAACTTCCACCAGGGTTGAAATTTCTGGGGTCAATTTAGAAAAGTTTGATGACAGTTACTTCGCAAAGGAAGCAGAGAAGAAGAAAAAGAAAGGAGAGGGGGAGTTCTTTGAGGCAGAGAAAGAGGTTTGTTCATCAGCCTGTTTTTGTTGTATATTTTATTTATCAAAAGTTAAGTTTTACAGATATTTTTCAATTAAAAGCTGTCATCTACTTGTTAATGTTTCAACATAATCCATCCAGCATGGAAATGATATGAGCATTGCTGGAAGCCTGAGATTATCATGCACAAACGGTGTGCATTCGTGTGCACAAATGCACACACATAGGGATGATATGTAGTTATGTATATAAGTGTATTTTGTCTATAGACGATAGTTGTTTTGCTAATACTTTTTATCTTCTATTTTGCCATCTGTAAGTTCTAAACAAAACCCCCCCACCCCAAAAAAAAAAAAAAAAAAAAAAAAAAAACTGTCACAATCCAGACAAGAGCAGATTGCCAAGCTATTGAGAACAGAGGAGGAAATGCCCCACAAGCAGAAAACAGTCCTATTTAGGACAGAATTGCTGAAGTGTTTACCTGCCTCAATCCTAGTTCTAACTTCCCATCTAATCATCTTCATTATGCCTTCCTCAGAATTGATAAGACACTGGTGTAACTTTGGATTCCTTTGCCACAAGATGCGTAAACAGCATCCTTTTTTTATATTAAAATAACCTTCTCGTGGTGACCTGATTCATCTGCTCCATTTTTTGTCTGTTTTTCCTTCATGGGGTAGCTTTAAGAATTTGGAATACCAAGCTCAAAACAATGTCTGCTTGAATATTTATCGTTGTTAATTAGTTTTACCTTGAAAATCTGTAGGAAAAGAAGGCAATCCCGCAACAGAAGAAAGATGATCAGAAGCTTGTTGATGACTCATTGATCAAGTCCATTGAGGGTGTTCCAGATCTGAAGATCTATTTGGCTGCAAGATTTTCTCTCAAGTCAGGCATGAAGCCTCATGAGCTAGTGTTTTAGACAAAATATCTCTGTTCTTACTGTGACAATTTTTGACCCTGAAGTTTGTTTGACTAGATTATTAGTTGCCATAATTTCAAATTTTACTTGCAGAACCAAAATTTTGTATGGAGAAGATTTGCTTTATGCGAGAAATTCTTTTTGCCATTTTGGTTGTCTACTAAAGCAGCAGATCACCTTTCTGGTTTATTGTTTTGAATGCTAAATAAGGAAATGATGTTTGGGGTTCTCTCCCTTTTCCTCCTACTCTCTATCTTAACTTGCGGATACATGAATCTCATGGACCTATTACACTCTTAGGTCTCATTTGTTTTCTTTCATTTTTTGGGTTTTAGGTATGATTGAAATACTTGGTCAAACTGAAAATCATTCCCCATTGATCAGGAAAACACACTATTAACCTTAGTTTTAGCTTCAAGGCAACAAAAGCTTTCAAAATAATAGATTTATCTTTAATATCTCCAAATTAACTAAAGAAGGCGAAAACATCATTTTAGTCCTTATATTTTAAGGTCATGATCAATTTAGTCTTTACATTTTAGTAACAGTTAATTTGGTCCCTGTTAGTTTTAAGTTGTAATCAATTTAGTCTCTACCGTTAACTTACTAACAGAAAATGCTTATGTGGCAAATGGTTTCTCTTGTTGGCGTCACCTAAGCATTAATTATAAAAAAATAAAAAAAATATAAAAATAAAAATAAAAAAATAAATAATAAATAAATAAAAAACGAAAAGATTAATTGAAAGAAAAAAATATATATTATTTTTTATAACAATCCTCAATTTCTTTTATTTTCTTCTGTATTCTTAAAAACTTTTCTTAGCTTCCAAACACTATTCCCAGCAACACAAGAATCTAAAACTAAATAATAATCACCAAGACTTAATTTTCTTTCATATTCTTCTCTTTTTATCTATTTTCCTAGCAATTTCACGCAACTGCCCAACTATCAACACCCCAGATTTAACCATTTACAGCCAACATCAATATCCAAACCATTGAAGGTTGAAAAACTCAACAACCCAAGACCGAAACCCCTTAACTACCAAAAAATTGGTTTTGCCATTTATACTCAAACAACGCATTCAAAACCACAAGGCCTAGATCTGTTCGCTGATATCAAATACCAAAAATTGGTTTTCCCATTTATACTCAAACAACGCATTCAAAACCACAAGGCCTAGATCTGTTTGCTGATACCGAATCCCAATCAACCATCACAAAGTGAGTGGAGGTAGATATGTTCCGGTGAGTTATCAGAATGGATGAAACCTGCTTCTCCTCCTCGCGTTGTCCACGACGATGTACTCCGCATCCACGATTCCCCTTAGGCATCTAATGTCGAATCCTCGCATGAAGCCACCAATGTCCCTTCTTGCTCCACCATGCTCAACCACGGTTATTGGAAAAATAGATTTGGATTTTTGCTTCTGTGTGTGGGAAAGAATGAGAGAGAGGGAGGCGAAGATGAAAATAAAAGAAAGTGCTACTGTGAGGCTTGTCAATGGGCCAGGTCAGGGCGATCTGGCCCATTTTTACTTGACCCATGGGCACAATGGACTAGACATAATGGGTTATTAACTAATTAACGGACCGAGTCGAGCTGGGCTAAAAGAGAAAACTTCAGCCCATGACCCTGTCCATGGGCAATGCCCATTTTGTCTTTAGTGAGTTGGGCTATCGGGTTGGGCCTAATGGGCTAACTATGTGCTTGTGCCAACATATTATTTTATTATTTTTATAAGGAAAGAATCAATTTTTTATAAGGGAATAATCAATCTATTTTTTTAAAGGAAAGAATCAAAAAATTAAATACTTAATTGCAAATTTTTTTTACTATCAAATCTATTTAATTTTTTGTTTTGTTGATGGAAACCTATTTATTTATTTTTATTAAGGCTTTAAATAGTTTTTTATTTTTATCTTTAATAAAAAAAATTGTCAAATGGTTAATTCAAATTTACTACACTACTAGAAAAATATATATTTAGTAAACTAAATTTAGCACAATTACTTTGAGTATCTTAGTGATTGAGAGAATTCTCTTAAGAAATTCCTCTATAATATCTCAAGATTAATTCTTCATACACTTCTTATATATTTTTGTTATGAATTATGAGTTATTGGATTGGGCCAATGGGCTAGGCAATAGGTTGGGCTATTGGGCCACCAAGTACCCATGGACATAAAAACTAGCCCACGGCCTGACCCACTGGGTTATTATGCTACCCATGGGCCTTAATAACAAGGGGCCGGGCCACCCATTAGCCTGATGGGCCGTCGGGTTTCTGGATCAGGCTGTGAGCTGTGGGCTATTTGATGACCCTTATGCTACTACAATGTTTAGTTTTAGATTGTTGTATTATTGTCTTGTTGGATATTGTGTTTTGTATCTAAGCTAAGAAAGTCCAAGGATGAAAAAAGAAAAGAAAATAAATTAAAGATTCAAAAAATCATTTTCTTTATTTTTGTACTTTCCATTTTCCAATTAATCTTTTAGTTTTTTTTGAAATGGAATTTTTTAAAATTAAAATGTTTAGGTGGCTTTTTAAATATTTAAATATATAATTATATATTATTATGTTAGTCACGTGTGCGCCAACAAGACAAACCTTTTGCCATTTAGGCAATTTTTCGTCAGTAAGTTAACAGTAGAAACCAAATTGATTGCAACTTAAAAATAACAAGGACCAAATTGATTGCTACTTAAATGTAGGGACCAAATTGATCATAAGCTCAAAATATAGGGACCAAAATGGTGTTTTCGTCATAACTAAAATACCCCTAAAATCTTCAAAATGTTATTAAACATTTAAAAAATATTTTTGAAAGTTCTAATCTGACAGCCTTTTAAATGGCCAAATATCTTAGAAACTTCTAAAATAATGGAAATATTCATAAAATTTCCAAAATGATCAAAATGAGGCTTTCAAAATACTTGTAAATTAAATCAACAAATGACTAAAATGCCATATAAATCTCTAAAATGATATAAATATCCTTAAAATATCCAAAATGATTAAAACACCCTCAAAGCCTCTGAAATGATTAAAACACCTTGAAAACCTTGAAAATGATTAAAAAATTCCTACATCTAAAATGGGTTCAAATAACTTTGAAATGTCTAAAATAATCAAAATACCTTAAAAATCTATAGTATGCTCGAAATACTCATCCTAAAACAAGTTTCAAGTGACCTTTTGGAGGTTTCTGGGTTTGTAATTATAGATGTGATGATGTAACTGTGTAAGTTTAATTGATAATTTTTATAATTATTTTAGTTTTTTTATAAATTTTTATTTTTTTTTTATTTTTTTTGTGTTGCACTCTTATTTTCATTGTACTTATTAGTATAATTTTATTTTAATTTTACTTATTTTTTCGATTGATTTTAATTATTTTGTATTAATATTTTAAAGTGGTGAATTAAGGTTTTTCTTTAATCTCTATATAAAAATATAATAAATTTTTTTATTTTTTATACAAGGAAAATGCTAGGAAAAAAAAACATTTTTAAGAACAACCAAAACACTGGAACAATTTTTATCAAAAAAAGAACACTGGAACAATCGGAGCATCTTTGGGAAATTTTTGGTTTCCTGTCTTTAAAAAGGGGACACGTTTGGTTTGCCTCGGGTTACTACGATTAGCCATTAGCAGCAGTTTTGCTAGTCCCTTTTTTTCTTTAAAAAAAAAAAAAAAACTGATTCCATTTGTGAACTCATGTTTCAAATTTCAATTTCGTGATATATCTATCAACTTGAATTTCATAGTGTCATCGGGCAATTCTGAGGTCAGCTTTTGTCAAGTTAAGAGCTACCGGGTTCTAAGATTATATGCCTTGTGCCAATAATGGGTACTCTTGTGACTTGAATTTTGGGACCCTTTTGGATTAATATTATGACTGAAGATCCTCAAGCAAAATTTGGTGAACCAAATTGTTAGAATCACTTTATTTTCTAGACATACAAGTTCCAAACAACATAGGAATTCAAAAGGAAAATACTAGCAATGTCCATTCAATGGAACAAAAGAATTGAAAAGAAATGGAAATTTGCTTTGCATTAGAACAACACTTCTGATTAGAATGGCAAGTTGCTGGTGTTATCTGCTTCTAGCTCAGAGCATGCTATCAGCGCGAGATGGGAGTCTTCTGAAGAAATTGCTTGGTACTGTGGGTAGCTTGCTTCGGAATCTGGGGTGTCGTAACCAAATTAGTCCTGCAAGCAAAGCAATTATCCTAAAGGGTGTCACATAGAGAATCACAGCTGCCATAAGGCAGAAGATGATGAAGAGGCTGGTTGCTCTTGTGTCTCTCCAGCTAAGCAGAGCCTGGAATCTCTCTCCCTGTGTTGCAATGTCTCCCACCACTGTCTGAATTCTTCCAGCTACACTTCTAAGCTTATCATACCTCATACGCACTACATCTTGTAGTTTACTGGTAGGAAATGTATCGAACTCTTCATCTAGTTCATCTGCATGAACTGCTTCTGCCCATGAAAGTTTAGTATCCATGTGAGGAGGATGCCTTGGCCGGAACCGGTAATTCCATATCCCAATAAGAAACATGTATAGGAATATAGTTGGAAGGATCAATTCCGGGTAGCAGATCAATATAAAGAACAGGACATGAACTAGGACTGAAGTAACTGGGTTCTTCCAATGACACACCTCACGGAGCCACCTGCTCATAGAGATTGCTCCCGCAAACAATGATACAATTCTATAGAAGTTAGCTTTGCTTCTTCTCATGCTCCACATGTGGGAATCCACATCCAGCATATACTCAACAACCTCCTTCCTTAGTGGTGGCTCAGCTCGGCCTAGCCTTGATGCTACAATATTCATTGCTTCAAATCTCAAGCTTTCTAATTGGTTTACAGTGAAGGGTTGTAGATAATGCATTTTTGGCAGTAATGGGTGTCCGTAAAGATAAATTATGTTTGCCAAAGAGAGACAGGTGAATCGAACTGCTAATTGGAGTTCACCCATCTTTTTCAATCCAGATGGGTGTAGAACTAGAAGAGGGTAAGAATTTGTATAAATTCGATCCATTTCCAGTGTAGATAGCCGGATTCTTACCTTCCCAATTCTAGAGTCTTTTTGAGATCCACCACCAGCAGCTGGTTTCTCATTTCCACCCAGATGGCAGTTGTCAAAAACTCCCAAGGTGATCACAGTGCAAGGATCATAGACCTCCCAAGTATATTGCTCATTCCATTTCGGATTGAAGCTTTCCATTATTGTTCTGGTTCTCACCCACTTCTGCCCATATTTGGCCACACAATAAGCATCTGTGGTTCCCCTACCGTCCTTGGTCTTCATTTGAAGAATCCCTTGAGCACTCAAAATACCCACTTCAAGGATGCCAACTGGATTCTTCCATAGCTGCCTAACAGTTGGCCGTACATCACTTATGTACATTGTTGATTCATCTAGTACATGGTAAGCACCCTCAAGACAGACTCGGAGATGAACCCTGCTTGAGAACTTCTGCTCATGCCTTTTGTCTCCCTCCAAGACACCAAACCCAAATTTTTCAAGGTTGAACCAGCGAGAGTGGACTGGCCTGTGATCCAAGCGCCTCTCAAAAATGGTAAGTGGCAAGGCTATCCTTCCCATAACTTCATCTTTTGCAGATGTTACTTTATTCTCAACTGTAAGAGTCAGGTGCTCTTCAAAAGGTTCAGCTGTTACAAAGATTAGATCTTCATTCCAGAGTGGATTAGTGGTCCGAGTTGGGCATATCTTTGTCTTCAGTACCTGCTTTCCAACGTGAGCCTTCACAAAAGCTTGTGGTGGTTGGCCTCTGTCAAGTGGCTCTACATCCTGAGCTTCAATCACATTAACCCTGAGATACCACAGTTTTGGTGAAACATAAACCTTGGAACGGATGTTGTAAACGCCTTCTCCCTGAACTGAAGCAGCATCTGAGTGCCAGGACTCCGGGAAAGCTTCATCGGCTTGTGTTCCCATCCAAACAGCAAGCATAATCTCTCCTCTCACCTTGCTATTCCCATGCCGGTCCTCTAATCTATACCACTGAGGTGCTAAAGGACTGTCTGGTGGAACCCTTGTTGGCACTTCATGCATGTCGAAGACCACCTTCCCTACATAGTCATCTCTTGTCACCACCTCTTTGTCTCTGACATAAACTTCAAGAAGTGAAGATTGAATCCTCTCTTTTGAGAAGGCAAAGACCTGCTTCCATTCAGGGTTTGTTCTCTTCTCGAAGTGCTTAGTTTTTCCCTTATAATTGCCGAGCTTCACTTCTACATATGGGTCACAGCTTCCGGTTACAGAATTGGTGGGAAGATCTTTGGCTTTCTCAACTCGAACATATAGATAAAACATCTGTTCGACTAGATCATAAGTGCTCGTAGCTCTTTCACTGCTAATCCACCCACCCCCACCACGTAGTCCTCCATGTGGCCATCGTTCCCCCAGCTGGGGTTTCATGTCCTTCAGTTTGTAGTCCTCTTGCTGCTTAGGAGCAGCTGGTGTACTCATTGTTGAAGGTTGAGATCCTTTCTTCTGGCAATATTTGTGCTAAAATTTCCTTTTTGCTGCAAAATCTACTCTTTGTAGATATAATTGGTTGTAGCACCAGCTGATTAGCTACTGCAAGAGCATTAAAAATTCCAGCAAGAAAAATTGTGGTAGTTGAGGTATCAGTCACTGCTCTTGTAGCTTTGATGCCTGAAGTTGAAACATGAACATAATATCAATAGTAGCTATTGGAAGATACATTGCAGAAAATAGAGGAGACATTTGTCCAGACTCTCTAGTCTAAAGTTTCTCTTACCTTTAACATACTATAAAAAAGTTTGTTACTAGCTGGAACCGTCTTCATCGCCTCTGTTGCCATGAGTTCTTCATATCTTATGGGAAAGATAGTGAAATATCTTTCCTCACCATAGTTATGATCAATAGTGATATCAAGACACTTCAAATCCTGGAAGATAAATAAGAAGCTACCCAAAGGGAAGCAGGTACAGAATGAGTTTTGGTTCTGTAGTTTTCAGAGTAAACTATTACAACCGGGCTAGATGGTTCTTTCCATTTCTTGGCTTTAACTTTAAGAATGTGGCTTCTGCAACTTCACTACCATCTCCATAATACCTTTTATGAGCAATTTTTGTCAAACCCTGTATATGTGAATTTAATAAACTAAAAGGAATCCTAATTTTTACAAAGGACAACAGAACATAATGAATTAATGATATAGGTGCTGATTGATAGTCATTACTGTACGCACTACAAGGTGTGCTGGAAGGAAAATGATGGAGAAAGCTTTTGCTTTGTTTAAACGCAGATTAATGACAGTGCTGAAAAAGCAAGTGGGATGGTTGTCAAAATTCCATGCTTCTAAAAGATTTTGGATACCCCACTTGAGAGGACAAAGATAGTCTTTCGGGTAAAAATCTCAGACATGTAATACATTAAGCACTTTATTGGATTCTTTCGACTTTCGTAGCTTTGTTTAATTATCAAAGTCCAGAAATGACCTCTCACAATTGCCCCCACCCGCCCTATCTTCCTGCTTTTGATTTTCCAACATTGAAGACAAGTAAGAGCAATGTGTTCTCGTAATTTTGTTTTCACCAAATTGCTTTTGCTATGTGGACAACTTTCTTCTTTTTGCAGGAACGGTAATGGGAAGTAAAGCAAGAGAAACGGATAAAAAAAAAATCGAAGGGGGCTAAAGGCTAAAGCAGAGTATGCTAGCTTAGAGAAAAGCAAAAGCAAAAACGTAAAGCTGAGGCTAAGGTTAAGTGACCTTGCACATAAAGATGCTTTTGAACATTATTCTCTTTCTTTATTCTTCATTCAACATAATTTCCTATTCTAAATATACTTTCTACCTGTAAACTTAAAAAATTTCAGGATGCATCGACAGCCTTATAATTTATCAATGATTAATATGTATTATTAGGGAAAATATCAAAGTGGGGATGTTTTCTGAAGTTGATCACAATCTCCAAGTTAATGAAAAATTAACCCACCCCTCAAGTCCTTTGAGTAAAAAAAAAAAAAAAACATTTGTTGCAAGCTGATTGAAGCCTCGTGGCGGCAGGTGGCAGTATAAAATGAATGAAAGGCCTAAATGGAATATTCTAATTAAATGCAACATTAAATTAAAATTTTATAATTAAAATCATTAAATATTTGGAGGAACTCAAATTAAGCATCCCATAGTTGCCTATAAACAAGGGTCCTCATCTATATATCTTGTGAGAGAAAATTATTAGGTATTCTTATAGTACCATAAATGCATACTCCCTCCTCTCACATAAATGATAGGTCCCACCATGAATTTAATTAGTATGACCCATCATTCATATGAGAGGAGGGAGTACGCATTTATGATACTCCGAAAGTACACAATAATTTCTCTCTTGTGAGAGACCTCGAAAAAAGTGTCTCTCAAAAAAGAGATTCGGATACATTTTAATACACATCTCTTTTTAGGTAAGTAGGGTGGAGTTGCCACTTATTTTTTTAAACAAAATAAATACATGATTGAATTGTTCTCTTTATTGATTGAATAAAAAATTACATAATTGAAAAATTACATAACTTTGGGTCCTAGTTACAAACTATCAAATAATTACATGACTTTTTGTCCTAGTTACAATCCACCCAAAATAAAACAAAGACAAGGCTTAGATCTACTTATCCAAAGATCAAAATCAGGAGGCTAGGTTATGGAATGGGAAGATGTTAGGTACCCATTCTGCCCAGACAGAGTCTAGTCTTCTAGACTCTTGTGACCAATGTATCATTTTATGCATGTCATGAATGATATATTGAACATATAAAAAAAAAATATTAAATCACACAAATTTATTTATGAATAAAGTCTCTTCTTTTGTTTTTTGTTTTTTAAAATTCAGATCTATTTTGGTTATAAAAAAAAATGTTTTTGATTTGTAAAAATACCAAATCTGTTTTGTGGTATGTAAAAGAAGTGGTTTTTGGAGAAAAAAATCCGGATCTGTTTTTTATTTTTATTTTTATTTTTTATTATTACATAAAATAAAATCTTTTGGTTTGAAAAATATTAGATCTGTTTTTTAAGAACTAAAAAAAAAAAATGGTTTATTGGTTTATAAAAGATTAGATCTGTTTTATGATAATAAAAAATGATTTTTAATAACAGAAAAATCAGATATGTTTTTATATGTTAAAAAAAAATGAAAAGGATTTTTCTTTTAAGAAGAGAGTTTCACTCATAATATGAATTTATGCAATCATGAATTAAATAGACAAAAGCAAACACAATCATGTTTAATCTTTTTCTTTATTTCAAAAATCTACATATGTTAAAGAAAAATCAGATCTGTATCTAAGAAAGATACAAATCAGTTTTTATTTTGAGAAAAATTCATATCTACATCTAATAATGATGCAAATCCGTTTTTGTTTGAAGAAAAACTCAGATCTACATCTTAAAAAAATGTAGATTTGTTTTTATTTTAAGAAAAAGTCAGATCTACATCTTATGAAGATGTAGATCTATTTTTATTTTAAGAAAGAGCATTGTTCACATGCAAATTATTGACATTCAAGAAAAAGATTATAACAATCACATAAAAAAAACAATCATGCTTTAAATAAACAATGATGAATCATTCATGTTATGGATAAAACATTCATCAATATAAAAGACAAGATAAAAAAGAGACGGTGATTGAAAACAACCTCTTGCATGAGCACTCCTTGTTCTTGAGAGCGTGTTTTAGGGTTCAAAGAAACTTATTCAGTTATCTTTGAAACCTAAATACCCTAATTTAAGCAGCAAATCTCAGAGAGGATCAGAAAATATCAACAATTTTAGAGCCTCAAAACGTGTGCCTCTCAGGGCATAGAAAAAAAGGTGCTGAATTATGAGATCCAACCTCTATTTATAGGGGTTGGAAAACTCTAAAAAATAGCCCTGAAGTGTAGAACGCGAATTGGAACTCATCCTTTTGTGAAAAGATCGGAAAGGTTGTGCCTTATCATCACCAGAAGGCTGTTGGGCCAAAGCCCAAAAGAGGCCAATTCGACCCTTTTAAAGTGTCGTTCGGCACTCCAAAAGTGCCGAATGGGCTCTTGGACACTGAACACTCTTCCGTGTTCAGGTGCATTTTGGACTCTCCTTCTAGGGTTTTTTGATTGGTCCTTGTACCTAGATGTGTTTTCATCCTCCGTCAATGATTTTTTTTTTTTTTTTTATTCTCTTTTTCTGGATAATTCAAACTTTTTTATGAATAATTATCGTGTAGATAAATACCCTAAAATAAATCTTGATAAAGTTTAGATTATCCACAATTTTATTGTTATCTAATCATCCATTTTATTCCTATGCATACACCCCTATTTTAAACACTAATTATCAGCTAATCACAAAATTATCTAATTTATTTTAATTGCTTAACCAATCAGAATTAATTTAAATTAATCATGTGTGGTCAACTCTACCTAGACACAATGCATGTTGATCGTACAACTTGATCATGCGATATCTTTCGATCTAATGGTCTGATTTGGAAACCGGACATACCATCACGACCGTTAGAATCTCAAGATCATTTTTATGATATGCAAGAAATGAGTTAATGCATGTAATACAAAGACATTGATGCATGTGATGCAAGAACAAACTGATGCATGTAATGCAATCATGATTTTTGGATATATGAATGGTCATTTAAGTCATTCTCTTTAATTAAATCATGGGTGCAAAATTGAGTGTCTATATATATATTAATAGGTAAAGTTGAGAAAAAAATCCAATCATTAATATATATATATATATAACCGAAACCTTAAGCTCTCACAATTTTCCTCGTCGGCACAATATTTAAATAAAATTATTTTTGTTTAGTCTAAACTTAACAAAAGGTGAAACTCTATCTCTCTAACAAGTCCAATTTAAACTCAAACTCATCATTATCATTTTTTTAAACAAAATTATTTTTGTTTAATCCAAACTTGACAATGAGTGAAACTCTATCTCTTTTATAAAACTAAAACCTCTGAAACTCTCACAATTTTCCACGTCAACACAATATTTAAGTAAAATTATTTTTGTTTAGTCTAAACTTAACAATGAGTGAAACTCTATCTCTCTAACAAGTCCAATTTAAACTCAAACTCATCATTATCATTTTTTTTAAATAAAATTATTTTTATTTAATCCAAACTGAACAATAAGTGAAACTCTATCTCTCTAACAAGTCCAACTTGAACTCAAACTCAAATATTGATAATTTATTTCCAAATTTGCGAGATTAATCATGATCACTATAAAAGCAAAGCAAACCCAAATACTTTTATTTTTATTTTTATTTTTATGGTCAAGAAAAGGTACAAGCTCTTCTTATGTTATTTTATTCTCCTTTACTTTGTTAAAAAAAAAAAAATATATATATATATATATATATATATATATGGTTTTTCATGTATTTTTAAATTCTGCAACATGTGTTGTTAGTTGTTGCATGCAACGTTTTGCACGTCGTGCATAACAAGAATTCCTATGTATCTCAATTCTCAAACAACTCCTGTCTATGTTTCACGTACAACAAATACACAAAGGTTGGCATTGTTGGAAATTAAGATGCATAAAATGTTTTTGCTCAAAAAAACAAAAAGATGTATAGATCAAGGATGACAATACCGTACCGAAGGCCGTACCGGTTTGGCCACCGATACGATATATTTCGGATACCGGTCAATACTAGTGTACCGATTCAAGTTTATCGCTATTTTTTATATTTATAAATAAATAAATATATATATATATATACACACACACATATATGTATGTATGTATGTGTCTATGTATATATATATTACAATAAATATAAAAGTTTACCATAAAACATTTCCTCAATTCAGAACTAATTATTCATGGTTTTAGACTTTAGTATCAATTAAAAGGGAAAAAATAAAAAAATAAAATAGAAAGCTTAAAAGTTACCATTGCATACTAAGAAAACAAATAATACTAATAAGTTAATGCAAATAAATTACCATTCTATTCTAACAAAAATTCAAAAATTACAAAACTTAAATTAAAAAAAAAAAAAAAACTTTTTTCTATACCTGCCGGTACGCCCGGTATTGCCCGAAATTGTCTAGTACAGCCAGTATTTTTTCCGGTACGAAACAGGGGGGTTGAGCGTACTGGATTGCTGGCCGGTACGGTATATTCCAGCCGTACCGGTCGGTACGGTACGAAATCGACAACCTTGATTAAAAGGGAAAAAAAAAAATGAAATAGAAAGTTTAAAAGTTACTATTGCATACTAAGAAAACAAATAATACTAATAAGTTAATGCAAATAAATTACCATTCTCTCTTAACAAAAATTCAAAAATTACAAAACTTAAAAAAAAATAAAAATAAAAAAAAAACTTTTTACTGTATCGGCCGGTATTGCCTGAAATTGTCCGGTACGGCCGGTATTTTTTCCAGTACGAAACAAGGGGGTCGAGCGTACCGGATTGCTGGTCGGTACGGTATATTCTGGCTGTACTGGCCGGTACGGTACGAAATCGACAACCTTAGTATAGATTTCATGTGACTCATGTCACATCATTAATAAGAGTTCCACTGAGTATATCAAACAACTTTTTTTTGGGGTGGGGGGGGGGGGGGTGGGGGGGGTGTGCTAAAAACCCAATTATCCGTCTTTGATAGAAAACATGTTATTTATTGTGTAACCTTTATATCACTGATCATTAAAATAATAATAATAATTTTGAAATTTATTTACTATTGTTGATATCTATCAATAACATTCATTCTAAAATTTATAATTTCTTTATCATTTTTTTAACATTGTACATATACAACTAAAACATATAGGGGTGGGATTGTATGTCAAGAACTCTGTGTGATTGTGTCTTGTAGCTTAGAGGAGAATTTTGTTATGTATGATTAATTTCGTTAATTAGGAGAGTCTGAATTCAATTTTTTTTTTTTTTTTAAATTGTTGTAAAGGAAGCAGGGGAGAAGAGGTAGTATAGTATGAAACATAATTATTTGTGATTGTCTCCATGTAATATATGGTAGTCATGTAGCAATGGGAAAGTGTATGTTTTGCTTAAGTGGTGAGCGTAACATGTGTTGTTTAATTAATTAATTAATTTTTGTACATGAATCACCAAACTCTTTTTAGCTGTTTTTAACAAGATAAAAAAGCTTGCAATAATTGAAATTATTTTTTTGAATATAACCCCTTTCTCTCATATTTTTCTATTGTTTGGTCATATATATTTTGTTTTGTTTCAATAATTTCTAAGCAGTGAATCATCTGATTTTTAAATATTTTTTGCTCTTTCAGAAGTTTTAATATCTGAATTTTTTACTTATTTTTTTGCAACATTTGAAACCAGGAGTGTGCACAAACCAACCAGCGCCGACCCAACCGACTGGCGCCGACAATACCGCATTGTCGTTGGAGCCGACCGATGGAGCTGAGGTCGATGAACAGAGGGGAACCCCAGTTCCGACGTTGGTGCGGTATAGAATTTAGAATGCAAGTCTGAAACCGATTCAAAAAATGAACAGATCGATAAAAAAAAAATGAAAATGGCAACGTTTTATGCACAACCCTAACCCTAACTCCCAGGTATAAATTCGTTATTTTCTTAGTCTTCCTCCTTAACTCTCTCAATCTCTCTTTCACCTTTGGGCTTTGCTGGGCGATGGCTCTCCTTGAGTCATTGTCTGACATGTCTCTCTCTCATCGCCTCACCAGTCACCGGCTGACCGCCTCGTTGCCACTAGCCTCTCCACTGATAACTCCATGTCTCCACTCTCCATCTCTCACCTTGCCGTTTTAAAGATTCTCTCTCTCACTTTGAGTCCAACTGTCCAAGTCCATCTGTGAACTATGATCTATCTAACGTTTTTTATTCTTGGCATTTTTAGCAATTTGATTTTTGGCATTAGTGAACTATACCTTTTACTCATGTTTTCGTTTATTTATTTATTTTATTTAGTTATTAAATTAAATCTGGGGTTTTCTTATTATATTGGCTTTTTCATTGTTGGACTTGATTGCCTAATTGAGTAATGAGTAACTGAGTATAATTTGTATAAGTATGAGTTGGAATATGTTTTTGTGTATGGTAGGTTGTTGTGAAAAATTATTTGTGATGTTTTTAGTTTTTACTTTTGTGTTTTTGTTGCCTAAAAAAAAAAAAAAAGTTTCAAACTGACCAAACCGATTAAACCGACCGCAAAAAACCGCACCACTATATGTCGAAAAACCGGCCCTAAGTGGTATGCATCGGTTCTAATTATGAGAAAACCGACCTCTATCGGTTTGGTAATAAATTTGGCAAAATACCGAGCCGACCGAACCGTGCACACCCCTATTTGAAACTGTCTGACAAATTTTTTGTAAACCATTGCACGTTTAAGCAATGATTTCTTTATCAAATTGTAACACAAATTGAAGTCATACAAGAAAAAATCATGTAATGGTGTAATTTCTTAAATTTTAGTCTACCTCACAAATAGATAGGTTCTCATGCATAACATGGGTTAGCAACTAGTATACTATATAATAAAAGTTGGGTTTAAAAGCCATAGTTGCGCCAAATGGTTTCACCAAATTGCAGAATTGTTTTTAATTTTTTGGATTTTAAAATATAAATATAATTTTTCTTCTCTTATATTTTTTAAGTTGATAAAAATCTTAATTTGATTACAATTCAATTCTAGATGTCAAAATTTTTTTTTCCTCTTTTCATGTGTATATATATAGTTCATTTTATATGAGATAGCTTTGTAACTATCCTAAAGGACCTAAACTACATTAAAAGAAAACCCTAAAAAAAAACTACATTAAAAAAAAAAAAAATTAAACGTACAATATAAGAGGTAAGGCATAAGTTTGAGTTTAAATTAAATTCTATAAATTAAAAAATTGTAGTGATTTTTTTAGATAGAAACATCGCTACCTAATTTTTTTCCCTCTTTTCACGTGTATATATATAGTTTATTTTTTATGGAATAGCTTTGTAACTATCCTAAAGGACCTTGTTAGGACATATGTGATTCACTTGTTAGGAACATATGTCACTACTTTATATAATTGGCTAATCATTTAACAAAACGCACTTTACTTGTATTTGGGTAAATCTAAGTAGGTTCAAGATGATCATTACAAGTGGTTAAATTGAAGACATGAAGACTACTCAAGAACCACTCAAGAAAAGTACAATCTGCAGGTCTCGATACCTCCTCGACAAAAGCTTGATCTGTCGAGATTCATTAAAGCTCGACAGATGTCTCGAGCTATCAAGCTTACGGGATTCAGACTATAGCCAGCAATGTTTTTATTCTAAAAGGCTATTTGTTTATGAGTTTGTATAATCCTTATTGAACTAGGAAAGCCCAAGGTTTGTGTAAACCTATTTGGAATAGGAGAGCCCATTAAGCTCCTATTTAAAGGAGGTGGAGAAAGAAAAACCCTAACCCTAGAGAGCTTCATAAGGTTTTCTTTTTGAAACCTTAACCTCCTCCTATAGAAGAAAGAGTTCTTGCTGCGTTTCTTGTACGTCTTTGGGTTTTGTAACCAAGCAAAGTCTCTTGTACCAACATTGAAGATCTTATTGATGTTTCTATGTGAAGCTGCTGCAAATTAACTACAACAATCAAAGGGTTGCTGTGGAGTTAGTCACGTACTTGGATTCGTGCAAAGGAGTAAGTCACATACTAGGATCCGCACATCAGATTGGTTAGTCACGTACTGGGAGCCATGCATAAAAATGAGAGATTATCACTACAGAACAAGTCTAATTGGGTATTGGGGTAAGAGTTCAACTGTAGGTTGGTATAAGGTACTAGGATTTCTTTACTTGTAACCGCTTGTTGTGATAATAGTGGATTCTTAGGAGTGGTGACCTTAAAATCACCCGGTGGGGTTTTTGCGATGTAGGTTTTCCACATTCGTAAACAAATCACCGTGTCAATTTATTTTTCACTGCATACTTAGTTTAATTGGTGATTTGTTTGTACTACCACGCGTTTTCATGTTAAATTGATTAATTAATAAATTTGGCTAATTAATCAATTAATTCATCACAAATAGTCAATATGTTTTTGACCTATCAGACCTAAACTACACTAAAAAAAAGCCCTAAAAAAAAATAAATTAATTTTTTTTATAAATTAAATGTACAATATGAAAGGGAAGGCATAAGTTTGAGTTTAGTTAAACTCTATCAACTAAAAAATTGTACTCATTTTTTTAGATAGAAACAACACAACCTAATTGTTCTTATCAACTTTCTCCAAAAAAAAAAAAAAAAAAGTTATACTTTTTCTCTATTGTTTTATTAATTTTTTTAGATAAATACAAAAACTTAATTGTGGATATGAAATATTTTAGAGATAATGAAGTAACACTACTACCACAAACATAATTTTATCAGGAAAAAAAATGTAATTACATAAATAGTATTTTATATGTAATAGGTCTTTCTTTATTCTTATCTTCTCCTTCTATAATTTATCATCTTCTTCTATACTACTATATCTTATTCTTAGTGGAATAAAACTCACACCAAATTGTTAATCCCTAAATTCCAAAGAAAACGTCTCTTCCTCTAGCTACACAGGTATGTATTTCTTTTCTTTTCTTTTCCATTTTTTTTTTCACAAAGTTGCATTCTAATTCATGAGTAAGGAGCAATAAATTTGATGATAATAATAAATAGAGCCTTTAGGTAAATCTATAAGTGTTATTTTCTACAAGTGTATGTCTTTGGTACGTGTATGTATATATATATATATATATATATATATATATATTGCATCTTATATTGTTTATAGGACCTTTTGCTTTCTATACTATGTGTTGTCTTACTCTTATTATGAGCTAGAAGCCTAGGACTTGCATTTTATGAATTTGGAAGGACAAATTTTTAAACTCATTTAAGAAAGGTAGATTCATATGTTGGCTTACTTTCTAAACCATGAGTTATTCTCTTTTGATAAATAATTCTCATATATATATATATAGACAAATACACACATGTTGTGGTGGTTACCTAATGATGTACAATATATTTTATTCAAACACACTACGTATATTATGTATTAGGATAATTAATTTAGAGTTTCAAGTTTCTCACTACTTAATTAGTAGAGCATTTCATAAATAAACCCCATTTTTTACATTCAATTCTAATTAAAATATTTTTATTTTTTATAATCTATATTTAACATCAAAAAATATTTTTTAATTTATATATGATTTTTTATCAAGGCATTTAATTTACATATGATTTTTGTATTAAGCCGTGTATCGCATGGGCATAATACTAGTATATATAAAAATAGAGACCTCATGTAGAAAAACATGAAATTTAGTCAAGTGGCACATTCTGTGTAAAGAGAATTAAAATAGTCTCAAGTGTCACATCGGAGATAAGAATAAATTATATATTGACTTTTTGTTTCATTTAGTTCAATGTTTCAAGACTTTTTTAATTAACAAATAAATATTCTTTGTAGCATTTGTTTCAATGTTTTATGACTTTTTATCCCCCACACATACACAAACTCTTTGCATTTTATTTAGCAAAAAACAAACTCTTTGCATTTTATTTCACAATTTTCAACTCTTGCACTTCTATCCCTGTATATATACCTATTAATAACCCTTCATGCTATCCCATGTCAAATACATATAAACCAAAAACAATGTCATTTACCTTCAATCTTTCGATTACACCTATCTAGTTTTAACATTGTTGTCTCATCTAATCCTAACTCATATGAGTTAGCTACAACCAAGGAAGAGGGGCTTGCATTTTATATTGAATGATAATGGTAATTATGATTTTGATGTTAAGGTCGGATGTTATGGATTTGTGAGTTTCATAAATGATGTGATTGACTATGGGTGTTTGCAATATGTATTTTGTTTTAGAATTAAGGAGAAAGAGAAAAACACATTCTATATCAACTTTTATTTTATAATATTCCTCCAATTTTTTTTTTATAATTGTTTTCCTATTATTTTAATTAAATACTTATAATGGATATGTATGTGCAATTTATATATATTTCTTTTTATGATGAACTCATTTCTAATAAAGTTCTATAACAATTATGTTATAATACATATACAACATTCTCTAAAATTATCTTACATAAAACATTACAACATTATTTGTGCATCATATGGGTAACTTACTAGTTAGGTTTTAAATTGGATTCTAATTGTTGTCTAATTTTATGCCACGTGTCTTTTTGTTCTAGGTGAATTAATGAGGTGTAAAAGACGAAGACTCTAACATAAATAAATCATCAAAAACTCAATAAAAAAGAAAGAAAAAAAGAAAGAGTAAACTCATGTGTATATCCAAAAGAAATTAAAATAAAAAAATAAAAGAAAGAAAGAGTATAATTTAAATCCATATATGTGTGTTATTATAATTTTTTTTAATTGTACCGCTCATATGTACGGGTTATACACTAATACAAAATAAAAGAACAAACACATATAAGAATATCATATTGACACTGAGCCCAAACCAAAAAAGAAAAAAGAAAAAAAGAAGGTAATGTTTAAGTACAAGAAAACACCATAACTCATTCAAAAATAAGGTGAATTCTTATTTCTTTAAATAAAAGTAAGAATGTCTTTTCAGTAAATTTAGTCGAGATCAAGCTGAAGACCCTCAATATTAAAACTAAGCACCATAATCTACATCCGTTTGGAGATATCAAGAAATGGTTCAAGACTAAGCTTCAATCCCTTAGATCGTAAAGCACATTAGAATGTGAATAAGAAGAATCTTTATGTTCTTTATAATCAAGAGCCATACAAATAATTATATATATATATATATATATATATATATATAAATTTTTTTAGTCTTTTGTGACCATGTAAGTTGTTAACACTCAACTTTACCAAGATCAATGGTCTTAAAGAAGATCAATGTTAGAGGGTTCATGTTTGACCTATCTAAGTACAATTCTAATTGGGTCAGGGTCATAAACTTATTTAACTAAAATAGTTTATTATTCCCATTATTTATATCCTTCTTTTCGTGTGGGTTCATATGGGTTAGTGAATCCAAGTTCTATTTTATCAGGCCTACGTAGATGATTGTGGGGGCAACCATCCTAAACCAAACACCCCTTTAAATCTTCCTTCTAAATTATGAGTGTGAATAAAAGCTAGAAAACAAACTAATTCGATACATTTTGAGTCCTAAAGCAATAATTTTAAGTGGGCACTTATTTAAGTATTATTTATTTATTTTTATTATAATTATTTTTAAAATTCATTATTTTTGCTTCTTGATATTTAAAATTAGTTATTACATTTTTAAATTTTTTTTTTTCTAAAATCTACTTTCAATTGATGATATGACTAATCCACATAATTTTCTTGTGATATAATTAATTTTAAATAGAATTTTATCAATTTTGGTTTTAAAAAACTTCTTTTTGGCAAAATAAAAATTGTAACAAATATTGCGAACAAAATTTTGTAATACATGCATTTGAATAAGAATTCAAAATTTTTTATATAATAAATAATTGTTATATTACAGAAGTGAAGACTATTATGATTTTTTCATGGTTATCTTTGTTGGGTTACACGTGTAAGTGAAGTCCCACATTAAATAATAATGAGAAGAGTGAATTTTTAATATAACATAATTGAGCATATACTCATTAGGCTTAGGCCTTTAGGGTTAAAGTGTTTCTCTATATATTATATTAATTACTTAAGGAAGTTTCTCAAGGTGTTTATTCTCCCAACAAGTGGTATCAGAGCCCATGGTGTTGTGCGGCAAATGTGGTGAAGTGTTCATGGTCCCTACCCAGTAGGGATAGAGAAAGCCTAAACAGCCCACACACAAAGATCCTGGAGAGAGAGAGAGAGAGAGAGAGAGAAGCCTAACAAAGGAATATTTCTAATGGTGCTAATGGTGTGGTGCAAGGTTCCCATGGACATGGACATGCAGGGTTGACACGTGGTTCCCATGGATGGCATACGAGAGACCCATGGATGATATATTGATGAAGTGAAAAGCCCATTAGGTAAGAAGGAGTGAGTAGAACTTGTTCATGGCCCACAGAGAGGTCTTGAAACCAATAAAAAGGTAGAGACTCACAAGTGAGAGGAAGATTGTTGGGTTACACGTGTGAGTGAAGTCCCACTGTTAGGACATATGTGTTTCACATGTTAAGAACATATGTCATGATTTTATGTAATTGACTTATCCTTTGACAAAACGCACTTTACTTGTATTTGGATAGATTTAGGATGTTTTAAATACTTCAAGAAACCTTGTTTCAAGATCAAGTATTGAAGCTTTCAAGCTTATTCAAGAAAACAAGTTCAGAGTGCAAAATCATTAAAGCTCGACAGCTGCATCTATCAAGCTTAAGGAAGTTGTTCTTCATTCGGTGTGCTAGACAGTTTCTCGACACCTGCTATCTGTCGAGATTTAAGATTTTCAGAATTCCAATATGATTTTCTTGGGATCCGTGAATGTGTCTTTGGGCTTTCTTTTCTCCTAACCCTAGACATATAAAAAGATCAATTTAAGGGTCGTCAAAGTGTTCACAAGTTGCACAAGCTTTGAGCAAACTCTGTTCAAGCAAATTGTGACTGGAGACGAAGTTCTTGCCCTAGTTCATCTCTTTCTCTTGAAGAAGTTGCTATGTATGTGCACCGTAGGGTTTTGTGACCAAGCATCTTCTTGATCTTTACCGTGTGGATAAACTAAAGAACTTTGCAACCAACAACCTTCTTAGTTGGTGATTGAAGTCGCGTACTGGGATCCGCGCAATTGGTTAGTCACGTACTGGGAGTCGTGCATCTGAAAGGGGAACTGTCACTATAGAACAAGTCCAATTGGGTATTGGGATAAGGGCTCAACTGTAGGTTGGTAAGGTACTTGGATTCCTTTACTTGTAACCGCTTGTTGTGATAATAGTGGAGTTTCGGGAGTGGTGACCTGAAGATCACTCAATGGGGTTTTTGCCGTTAGGTTTTCCCCATTCGTAAACAAATCATCGTGTTATTTATTTTCCGCTATATACTTAGTTTGTTGGTGATTTGTTTGTGCTACCACGCGTTTGCATGTTAAATTGATTAATTAATAAATTGGCTAATTAATTAATTAATTTATATCACAAAGGGTCATTCAGTTTGTAGCCTATCAAGTGGTATCAAAGCGGGCACACTCTAATTAGGGTTTAATCTTTGCTGTGTTGATCTATTGACCCCTGTTTGTCATGAATAGAGGATAGTCATTAATCATACCTCCTTTATTTAATGGCACTAACTATGCATACTGGAAAGTACGCATGAGAGGTTTTTTGCAGTCTTTAGATAAGAAAGTTGTGCAAGTTATGGAGATAGGCTGGACTAAGCCTACAGAAGCGCCAGCCGACTAGGATGATGCCAAGATTAAGGCGGCAAACTTCAACAGTAGAGCATTGAATGCATTATTCAGTGCTGTCACCAATGAGGAGTTCAAGAAGATATCCTCAACTAAAATTGCCAAGGAGGCTTGGACCATTCTCCAGACAACCTATGAGGGTACTAAGACTGTCAAGGACTCAAAGTTTCAGAGGCTCACTACAAGCTTTGAAGAGATAAATATGGAGGAGGATGAGTCTTTCGATGAGTTTTATGCCAAGCTAAAGGATATAGTGAACTCAGCCCTCAATTTTGAGGAAACCATTCCTGAACCCAAGATTATGAGGAAAGTGCTTAGATCTCTACCCGAGAGATTTCATGCCAAGATTACGGCAATAGAGAAATCAAAGGATATTGACAAGATTCCTCTGACTGAGCTAGCTGGAAACTTGCAGACTTACGAGCTAGGGTTGACAAGAATAGGCAAGTCAGGTAAAAGCAAGAGTATGGCACTGAAGGCCAAGAGCAGTGAAACAGATGAATCTTCTGATGATGAAGATTCCAAGATGAAGTCCTACATTACCAAGCAATTCAAGAAGTTTATGAAGAACGCCAATGGAAAGGGTTTCGACAAGGACCGCAGGCAATCTAGTTCTCCTCAGTTTAAAGGCCAAGACAAAGGGAAGAAGGATGCTAAGGAAGGTGGTCAATACACTGTTCCCTCAGGACCTAAGTGCGTTAGGTGTCAAGGCTTAGGTCACATGAAGCATGAAGGAATCTTAAATGCCTTCACGGCCACGATTAATCCTACTGATGGGATTGTTGAAGATGTGGTTGAAGAAGAGGAACTGGTGGAATCCAAATTTGAGAAGATGGATGATCAAGATGACATCCATATAGCCTATGAGAAACTGTACAAGCTTTCTGAGAAGCATGAGAAACTGTATAGGCTAACAACCAAGAAGCTCAGTGACGTGGAACTTGACCATGAGGAGCTTTCCACAAAGTTTGATGAGGCTAATCAAACTATTGGGGCGCTGAGGTTTGAGAACAATTTCTTGGTTAAGAAGATCAAGAAACTTGAAACAGAGCTATGTCAAGTCAGAGCTCAACTGGAAAGGACTTCAAGTGCAAAACTGGATGAGATGCTAAGCATTCAAAAATCTGCTTAAGATTGAATAGGCTTAGGGTACGGTCTTTCTTCCTCTAATACTGCTTCTTCTAGTACTACTGTTTTTGTTCCTCCTGCTAATAATGTTAAAACTGAGAACAATGAGATTAAAACTAAATTAGCTAGTGAAAACTTAGACAAGGGTAAATCTATTTTAGGAGCACCCCCTAAGTTTGAGAAGAAAGATGTTAAAAACCCTAGGGCTAAGAAGGCTAACTCTCAAAAGCCTAAACAAAAGAAGCAACATCTCTGTCATCATTATGGAGCTACCAGTCATACTTGACCAAATTGCTACAAGTGGCTTGCCACTCAACAAAGCAATGGCATGATAACATCTGGGAACCAGAATCAGTTTCAATCCTCTCTCGCTCCCCTTGGTGATCTTCTCAAAGCCTCATGTTCCTTTCGAATTTGAACGGTTTTAATTCTTCCCCTTCACTGCCGATTCAAGGGTTTGCTAGACGGAAAGGTTCTTCCAATGTGTGGAAGGAAAAGGGCTCCAAGTGATTCTGTCACTTTTCTCTCTCTCTTCTTGTTTTTGCATGTGCATTACTTATGTGTTTTGCTTTCATGTTTTGAGACAGTCTAGTTTTTATGCTTTGTTTGTTTAACATGTTTTTGTTTGGTTATTTTTCAGTTTTGCTTTATTTTTTTTTCTTTAAAAAAAAATTGAAAAATCATAAAAATACAAAAACAGTGTGTGTTTTATGTACTTTGGTACTTGTGTATCTTGGATGGTCATTGAAACAAAATCTTCTAAACTTTGTATCATTTGTAACTTAGATGAGCATCTCTATGCACAACTAAGCAAGTGAGTTTTGTGGCTCATGTTTGTGATGAGTACGATTAAGTTTTCTCTTAAACTTAACATGCAAATCACTCTTTTTGACAGGAAGGACTAAAAAATCCTAAGAGAAAGGCATAAATAACCATCTCACCACTGTTGCCCGCCAATCATAATATGACACCAGTATACTTCGGCATAACAAAAGTGCAGTGTCAATGACATTTGTGTACTTAGGCATAGCAAAATTTGAATGTCAAATATCATTGGGTAATTCTTTTCTCTCTCTAATAAGCCCATGCATGATATGTTTAAAAGAAAAATATGCAAAGAAAAATCAAAAGCAAAAAGATCAAAAATGCTTTAAATATGATTGCAAGCGTGTATTCTAGGAGATGTGGGAGTTATAGGATGTACCTTAAAGGTGATAGTCCCCATCAAGCAGTTATAATTGTGTGTGAGTTAAAGATTTTCTCATATCTCAAATCGTTATAACATGTATACACTTATGCAATCTTGCGATATTTTTTACACACAACACGCAATATTCTTTCTTATTCTTGATACATGTGCAAGTACAATGTGATTTGGCCATCACGAGGTTTTACATGTATTAATGTATGCTCACTAAACTGTCTAGACTTGTTTTTGAAATATAAAATTGGTTAGACTTGTTTAGTGTGTGTGTGTATTTTTGGAGATCCATGTGCTTAAATTTTCATTTGAGAGATAATTTTGAGAGCTTAATATGTTGATTGGATCATTGGTTGAGTTGCATGTTGAATTGCATTCATGTCTATGTTTTTCACATCTCAAAAAACTGTTTTTAAAAGCTGGCTCGACACCTCCTCGATACCTCCTCGATAGCTGGCTATCTGTCGAGCTTCCTAAAGCTTTTTCTTATCGCAATCTCGCCAGCATCTTGATACTTGGTAGATAGATCGAGATTGGGTCTGTATGCTCGATAGATCCTCAACACCTGGTGAATCGATTGAGCTTCTGTTCTTAATTCTGATGAGTTGATCCTCGACACCTCAGCTGTCGACGAGCATTTCCTCGACACCTCTTCGACAGATCGCTTGATACCTCTCGATACCTGCATCTGTTGAGATTTACTGGCTTTCCTATATAAGGCCTCTACGCAATCCGGTTCTCATTTCCATCGATCTCTCTCTCGATACTTCTCTGTTTCTCTCCCAAAAACATTCCAATCTCACTCCAATCTTGGTTCTCAAGGATTTTACAAGCTTTTTCAAGTTTTTCTTCAATTGGTAAGCTTCTAATCCTTTCTCATTCATGCATTTCATATTTTGAAACCTAGGATTTGGGGTTTTTTTGAAATTTTTTGGGGTTTTTCAAAATTGATGAGCTTTCATTGAAATTTTGGGTTGGGTTTTCACTTAAATGTGTTTAAAACCTCACACATTACATCACATTAGCATTATAATGGTATTTCCATGCATTTAGATGTGTGCTATATGTTTGTGTGCTAATAGGTTTGGATTGGGCTGAGTCCATGATGCAATTTCCTTTGCATGTCACATGTTCATGCATTTCCCATGCATACGTACTTCTTTTCAATATATTTGATATAATTTGAAACTGTTTGGGACTTTTCTAATTGTCATTCTTTCTCTCCCTCTCTGTTAGTTTACGTTAGTCATGTCTATGGCACCTAAGCGTAAATCCACTCCAGCCCGGAACCCTCTTCGTTCTGGTGCTTCTTCATCGTCTGATCCTACTCTATCTCATATCCGGTTCCGTGATGATGATGTCTTTAAGGCATTTTTGAAGAACTTTTCTAGACGAGGCATTCATTCGGAACGCCTAGTCATCTTGACAGATTTTGCTGACACCGATCTTCCCTCTGTTATTCACAGTAGGGGATGGGAGTCACTGTGTTACGTCCCGGTCACCTGTCCTCTCGTGCTTATCTAGGAGTTTTACTCCAACATGCACGAGATTGATCGATCAGTACCTCTTTTCTTCACTCGAGTTCGAGGTACGCACATTCCTATCACACCGCAGTTGGTTGCGGATGTGCTTCGGGTCCCTAGGATAGAGTTTCATGACTATCCTAATTGTGAGCGTCTGAGAACTGTGTCCAAGGATGAGCTCATGTTTGCTTTCTGTGAGTGTCCTTCTTCTTGGGGTGAGCGTCTGTTTACACCATGTCGACCTTTTGCTAAAGGTCCTAGATTCATGAACATGGTGATAACTTTTGTTTTGCATCCCCTCTCTCACTATAACTCCATCACAGAGCCTCGTGCTCGATTTTTGTTATCTCTTTTTGAGCATTTTACCATAGACTTCCCTTCTCATTTCATTTTGTCTATTATAGATGTTCATTTAGATTCGGCGTCCCGTGATAAGTTCATCTTTCCTTCCGCTATCATGAGGATTCTACGCCATTTTTCGGTTCCTTTTCCCTTTTCTGACCATTTTACCGCCATGTGTGCCATAGATTACGCTACTGTTAAATGTAGCAAGGCCCAACTTCGGTCGCGGTAGTCTGATTTAGCAGCTCCTTCCTCCCGTTCCGCTCCATCCCATTCGGCTCCATCCACATCGGCTCCTCCTTCTTCTTCGGGCGATGTGTCTCTAGGAGATATCATGGCGCAGCTGTAGTGCATGGATGCTCGCCTCGATACACTCTCTACGGAGTTGTATCAGGTGAACGTTTGTGTCAGTCGTATTGCACGACAACAGACATCCATGGGTGGTTTTGCTCCTGAGGCTACTCCTTCACCATCTTCTCCCGTGGGTTCTACTTCTAAGGATAAAGATGATGATGATGGTGATGACGATGATGCTTTGGATGATGCTGATGGAGATGCTAGCTCTGCCGATGAGATGCCTACTTGACACTCTTACCCTTTTTCACTCGTGAAAAAAAGGGGAAGTAGTTTTGGTATAAGAGTAGTCCATCTTAGGGGGAGAGTGAGTATAGGACCATTTTGTTAGGGGGAGTGTTGATACTTTTTAAGGGATGTAGTGAGGATAGTATGTATCTTTTCTTTCACCTACCCTTCATGTGTTGTTTCCTCTCTCCTTTTATACACATGTTTCTTATACTTGTATACAATCTATTATTTCTATTTCACACAAAGATACCTTGATGAGTTTTGTTTAAAGTGTTTCAGAAATACAGGTTGTCAAAGTCTACTTGCCATAAACTCTCTTCTTGCAAAGTTTTTCAAGAGTTTGTGTTAGGATAGATTTTATTGTATTCAACAAATGAATATGAGTTGAGTGATTTATGACTTCTCTCATATGTTCATTTGTTTCTTGTGGTTTTGTCATGGATTGCCAAAGGGGGAGATTGTTAGGACATATGTGTTTCACATGTTAAGAACATATGTCATGATTTTATGTAATTGGCTTATCTTTTGACAAAACACACTTTACTTGTATTTGGGTAGATTTGGGATGTTTGAAATACTTTAAGAAACCTTGTTTTAGGATCAAGTATTGAAACTTTCAAGTCTGTTCAAGAAAACAAGTTCAGAGTGCAAAATCATTAAAGCTCGACAGTTGGCTCGACAGCTGCATCTATCGAGCTTAAGGAAGCTGTTCTTCATTCGGTGTGCTCAACACCTGCTCAACAGCTTCTCAACACCTGCTATCTGTCGAGATTTAAGATTGTCAGAATTCCAATCTGATTTTCTTATGATCCGTGAATGTGTCTTTGGGCTTTCTTTTCTCCTAACTTTAGACATATAAAAGGATTAGTTTAAGGGCTGTCAAAGTGTTCACAAGTTGCACAAGCTTTGAGCAAACTCTGATCAAGCAAATTGTGACTAGAGACGAAGTTCTTGCCCTAGTTCATCTCTTTCTCTTGAAGAAGTTGCTGTGTATGTGCACCGTAGGGTTTTGTGACCAAGTATCTTCTTGATCTTCATTGTTTGGATGAACTGAAGAACTTTGCAACCTACAACCTTCTTAGTTGGTGATTGAAGTCGCATACTGGGATCCGCGCAGTTAGTTAGTCACGTACTGGGAGTCATGCATCTGAAAGGGGAACTGTCACTACAGAACAAGTCCAATTGAGTATTGGGGTAAGGGTTCAACTATAGGTTGGTAAGGTACTTGGATTCCTTTACTTGTAACTGCTTGTTGTGATACTAGTGGAATTTCGGGAGTGGTGACCTGAAAATCACCCAATGGGGTTTTTGCCGTTAGGTTTTCCCCATTCGTAAACAAATCACCGTGTTATTTATTTTCCGCTGCATATTTAGTTTGTTGGTGATTTGTTTGTGCTACCACGCGTTTGCATGTTAAATTGATTAATTAATAAATTGGCTAATTAATTAATTAATTTCTATCACAAGGGGTCATTCAGTTTGTGGCCTATCAGTCACATTGAATAAAAATGAGAAGAATGAGTGGTTAATATAACATAATTGAGCACATACCTATTGTGCTTAGGCCTTTTGGGTTAAAGTGTCTCTATATGTTTTATATATATATATATATATATATATATTGATGATTTAATTTAATTTTCCAAATTATATATATATATCTTATAATGTTATATTCAACTAATGAATTTATCAAAAGATCCTACATGAGATTCAATTAAACTTTATATTTTTCTCTTTTCTTTTCCCCTTAAGTTTTTAATATCCAAATAGATGTTTATAGCATATAATCTAATTTATCAAATGCGCTACTACAACATCATTTAATAACGTAATCACCTAACTATTCAACTCCCCAAAACAAAGATGATTTTTTATTTTTATTTTTATTTTTTTATGACATTACATGGAACCTCACTAAGGCAGGGCCCTTTGGACCCACCTCTTGGGAGTAAATCATGGATACACAACCATACCTACTAGAACTCGTTTGGGTAATTTTTGTGCTGACATATTTCGTGTCAAAAGTTTTGATGCAATCGCATAATTTTCATGTATTCAATTTATTTAAGTTGCACTTGGGTTGGGTGTTAAATTGGAAGATGCCAGAAGTTTCTATTCATTGTACTATGCTAAAGAGTTTCAATCAAGCGGGATATAGATGGGTCAAGTGAGATTCAATCAAGGAAGTTCACTAATCCCTTGCTAGTAACCTTGGTTAAGCGAGATTAATTTTGTGCCAAATAGAAAGGTTGGCCCTCCTTCGCTAAAAACTTATTGGTCAAGTGAGTTTTATGAAAAGCCACTGGCCTGGGTTTTTTCTCTAGGCTTTTTGTAGTCACTTAAACTCCAAACCCTAGACATATTTATACATTTTGTAACCCTAATAAGAAGAGAGAAAGATGACCATAGGAAAAGGGAGACTAGATTTGAGAATTCCTTATCTTTTCCTACCCTCCCATTGAATACCTTTGAAAGGAAATTTCATCCATCACTTTGATCACATCTTGAGTTCTTTCAATGGCTGAAAAACATAGAGTAAATCAGAATCTTCATAAGGTCTTGCAATTTGAATTGGACTAATTAATCACTTGATTTAAGTGAACTTGATTAAAATCAGTAGCAAGCCGTTCTAGGGGTCTAAATGTAACTTTTAAAATTAGATGTAATACATAACTTAAGAAATACCAACCAAATCAAGATAATTTATAGAGAAAATCAAATATCATAGTTTATGTGTAGAATTTATCAAAAAATGGAGAAAGTTTTATTTTTTATTTTTTAAATGAGTTTCAATTTACATTGATAATGTGATACATGATGAAAGAAAGTTGAAATTGAATTTCCAAATTTGATGTTGGTGGAGAGAGAGAGAGAGAGAGAGAGAGAGAGATTATTTGGAATCTGACTATGTGAGATTGAATGATTAATATTGACAATTTCTTGATTGGGAAGAGAACTATAAATTTAAAAAAAAAAAAAATTGAAATATCTAGTGGTTGTAGGTTATTGATCATCAATGATAATTTGGTCATATAATTTTTTTTTTGTTAAACACTTTGGGACTAAAATTAAATTTCTATTATCTCACAATTTTGGGGCTTTCTTGAAGTGAGCTCACTTTTTTTTTTTTGGGGAGGGGGGGGGGGGGGTTAAAAAACCTAAATTAATAATTTCAAAATTTGGGACATATTTTCTTTTGGGCCTGTAAGCAATAGAGCATTTACATTAGTTTATACAAAATTACTATTTATTTTATAATAAGAGCCCACTTTTTCTATTTTAGCTAACCATTTTAAAAAAATTTTACACCTTAATATATATATATATATATATATATATTTTTTTTTTTTTGCATGAGCTACCGTGTCTCTTAATTTTTATTTTGAGAGGCCGTGTCTCTTTAGTTTGGACAAGCGCAATAACAAAATCTTATTTTGTATAACTGGTTCATGATCTAATATAGGTGATTTTTGAGCTTCATTAGATGTATATTTGGGTCTTATACAATTTTAGCATACCGGGTGCAAATGCAAAATGGCGTTGCCCATGGGCCGGCCTTGGTGGGGTAACGTTCCTAAAGCAAACACCATTTAAATCCTGGTTCTGAAATATGAGTGTAAATAAGAGCCAGAAAGCTATGTTTAGACTTGATAAGTCATATCAAACTTAACAAAAATAAACTTGGGCCATATTCCGGCCTCTTACGTGAGCAACACTTCTACGAACATTGTGTCTCAGTCCGGGCCATCCTCTTTCTAAACTTGTCGGGCTTGATTGCATATTTATTGGGTAGGATGAAGTTTTGGCTTGTAGTCATTTACAGAGCCGAATTAGTTCTTACTTTAGTTAACAAAAAATAATGACGTCTCAACAAATTTCATAATTTTTTTTTTCATGACAAATTTTTACTGATTTTTATCTAAACCTATTAGGTTATCATTAACAACATTTTTTTACTTATTATTATCAATCTGTTATAAAAGTTGTGAAATTTTTTGTCAATTTTGTGTGTCTATAAATTTTTTCTCAAAAATCATTGCCGACAATAAAACTACAAGTGTGGACTCCAAATTGTTTAATGGTGTGTAAGTTAAATGCTTGACAGCCAAACTAGCATATTATAATTATGATTATCAGTGGTATGGTCGGATATGCTTCAACTTTAGCACCTTCTACTTGGAATTGTCCAAACTTCAAATACTTGGCCTTCTATTAATTCCATTCTTATTAGAATCATTAACATCACGGCAAGTGACCACCGGGCCTGCTGGCCCAAGTGGTATCTAGCCATGCAAATGACTTTCAACTCAAGGGTTCTATTCCTTGCATAAACACTTACCGAGCACAAACAAAAAAAAAAAAAAAAAAAAGGACATCACGGCAAGTGCACATGTCTAATTAATGCGATTAAAAATAAAATAATATAACATCAGCAAATCATTCAATGTTATTTGGCTTTGGATCAAAATTGAGAAAAGTCAATCTCATATCAGAATTCCCAGTATATCCGCATGGCAACATATACTAAATCTCCAGTAATACTCTATATATATATATATATATATATATATATATCTTTGTTTTTTTTTAATTTTTTTTTATTTATAGAAGAAAAGTTTTTTAATTCGATAATATAAACAAGTATATCAATTATAATCTTCTATCATATACTCAAGGTATTTTTATTAATAATTTTATTGTTCAATTGTTTTCTTTTTACATGTATTTACTATCTTTTATTACTTTATATGCAAATGATTAATGTTTATGCACAGTGTCATATTTTTTCACAATTAGTCTCAAACTTAGGAAAAGAAGAAGGGTCAGTAGGTTGACGGCCACTATAAAATTAAGTCATTTTATTATGAATGAATACATTACAAATACTCACTGTGATTTCTCTTATTAGTGATGTGCTACATCTTATAGATGTGACTAACTCTAATTAATCTGTAGAAAATCAAAATTCGACATCAAAATTTTGTTGTTGTTGTTGATTTACTTTGTATGCAAATTATTATTATTATTATTATTATTTCATGCATTACACGGGGTTATTATATTATGTAGTATGTATCTAAAACACGTATAAAAAAAAAAGTTGTATGCATCTAACACAGAAGACAAATTCTGGAAATTTCAAGTAATGTGTTATTGATTAGGAAACCGAGTTCTACGGCTAGTTATCAAAAAGATTATTATTATTTTTTTTAAAAAGGTTCAAGTTCTAGTTACATAAGAAATTGCCATTTCCCTTGAGTTTAAAAAAGATCTGATACACAGTGATAAGCGAAGTGCAAGTTTTAATTTATTGTTTTGGTTTTGCTAACGAATATCTTAAGAGAATTTGTTACTGTAAAAGACTAAAAGTGATATTAAAACAAATTGTTCTTTAACAAATGAATATATCACATTATTGATTCCAGTACTGCAACAATTGCGGTTTCGTTTTCAGGGCCAATAATTGCCTGTTATTATATTTATATGTTTGAAACGTAAGCGTATTTTTTGGCAAGGGAAAGTCCCTATTTTACTTCAATAAACTTCGTCAACGTCCTTTCTCAAAAAAAAAAAAAAAAAAAAAAAAAAAAAAAAAAAAAAAAAAAAAAAAAACCTTCGTCACGTCAAGGACGAAAATCTGTCAAGACTCAAGAGTTGAAGATGTAAGCAGGTCTGCCTTGAGATCTGTTAGTGATAATACGTCCACAATTAGCTTGTTCTAAAACTTAACAGATTTGTATTCTTCATTAATTAAACTTGGAATCCTTGTTATAAATATATGATATAGTATAGAATTTTCTTCCAAACTGAAACTTCACACACTCCATTACGTAAAAAAAAGATTGTTCACCGTTTATATCATATCCTACTTAATAATTACATGATTTATTTAAATAATTTAATAAATGGTGTAATTTAATATACATGGATGATCTTGAATTGTTGCGCAATGGGTTAATGTTAATTCCTTTTTAAGTCATTTTAGAGGAAACTTTGTCCTGCAACTAAACTTCTAGAAATGCTGTGCTTGGAAGGAAAATTATTAGGTGCTCTCAGAGTATTATAAATGTGTACTCTCTCCTCTCATATAAATAGCGGGTCCCACTATGAATTTAATTAGTGAGACTCACCATTTATGTGAGAGAAGAAAGTACGCATTTATAGTACTCCGGGAGTACGCAATAATTTTCAGTGCTTGTAGATGTACACAATAATTTCCAGTGCTCGTAGATGGTATCAATAACACCTTTAAAATCATTCAATTAGTGTTGTAGGCACCATCTCCCAAAATCCTTATGTCTCTCTGTCCCTAAGGAAGTTGAGTATCACCCCTTTTTTCTTTAAGGCAGTAAAAGTTTTTTGTCCCTTCTCTGAAAGAGAGTTTGGGTCATCAGGTGTGCCTCGAGAGAATGTTGCTTTGTTTTTTGTGGGATTCTGTGGGAAACACACTCTTAAAGTCCTAATTATTCTCTCCTTCATCGTCCTTTTCACCATCCAATTCATTCCCAATGGAGGATTTGACAAAAAATTGGAATAATTTATCACTATCCGAGAAAGAATATACTGGTTTTGTCCTACCAAAAGTTCATAAATCCAGAGAGTTTATTATAGCGGCAAAAATTCAAAGAAAAATTTTCGTAGGACCCCGAAAATTAATAGTTCTTACTTTTAAAGAGAAATTCAAGCCTTAAAGCCCAAAAGAAGAAGAAGAAGAAGAAGAAGAAGCCCCAATCATTCAAATTCTAATTCGAGACTTTGGCCTTTTGCAGGTCAGTTGCCTTCAAAATTCCAGATTGAGCTGAACAAAGTTCTCAGTCACCTTCAGAATTCCAGACTGAGCCGAATATAGTTCTCAGTCACGATCATAATTCCAGACATAGTCGAATATAGTTCTCAGTCACCTCCGAATTAATTTTCAGATTGAGCCGAATATAGTTCTCAGTTGCCTTTAAAATTCTAGATTGAGCTGAATATAGTTCTTAGTTGCCTTCAGAATTCCAAACCAAGACAAATATAGTTCTCAGTCGCCTCTAAATTTTTAGACTGGGCCAAATATAATTCTTAGTCGCCTTCATAATTCCAAACCAAGCCGAATATAGTTCTAAGTCACCTTTAGAATTCCAGTCTGAGCCAAATATAGTTCTCAGTCGCCTTTAAATTTTCAAACTGAGCTGAATATATTTTTCAATCTCCTTCAGAATTCCAGACTGAGCAGAATATAATTCTCAGTTGCCTTCAAAATTCTAGACCAAATTGAATATAGTTCTTAGTCACCTCCAAATTTTTAGACCAGGCCGAATATAGTTCTCAGTCACCTTCAAAATTCCAGATTAAGCCAAATATAGTTTTCAGTTGCCTTTAGGATTCCAAACTGAGCCGAATATAGTTCTCAGTCGTCTCCAAAATTCCAAAACGAGCCGAATATAGTTCTCAGTCACCTTTAGAATTCCAGAATTCTAGCCGAATATAGTTTATCAAATTTTAATTCATTTAAATTAATGAGAGGTTGTATTATTCAAGTATGTACTTTGTATATTCGTTTCTTTTCTTTTTTTGTAACAAAAAAAAATAAGTGACGACTCCACATATAATCCTGAAAAGGAAAGGTGCCAATGCCTCACCCCTTTTTTGAGAGCACCCCTAGGAGTAGTTTTTACCCCAATCTGTATGTATAATATATATATATATATATATATATATATATATATATATATAAACCTACAATTTAAGAGAACTAATCATGTTTGTATACAAACAATTTTTTTTTTTTTTTTTTTAGTTTGTTAGAAACAAGCATCATTTATAGAATAAAATTCACCCATTATCATTATCATAGTTAAATTCGTAACAATTTTAATATGACTTTAAAAAACAAAACAAAGCCATGTTTAGAATAGTTTGGGCTATGGCTATAACATAAAAGAGATCAACAAATTCTAGACCTGAAATTAACCAAAATGCCGAGTGATGTATTTGATTTTATAGGATTGCTAATAGTAATAACCAACTACTTCAACTTGGGTGTAGATTGGCTCATCAAAGGTTCATTTGTCCTAATTACCACTTCATTACTAGAAATTGCACAAGTTTTCTTCCTAGAGGCTAAATATGTTTAAGTTGTATTTAAATTTGATGAATTTAAATTAATGGATTCAAAGAATATTTGTTAGGAAAAATTGCTTTGTTTTAAGTTAAAAACAAATTATGGATTCAAGACTTAGGAATTTTGTTTTAACGAAAACACTTGTGACATGATAAAATGACATCTTATACTTAGTCACCTTAAATTAATGTGTTTGTAAGGTTTAAAATAAAATGATGCATCCATAAAATTTCATTAATCGAATTAACAATTTGATATCTTATATATGTTTAATTTAAGTCCTTTAAACTATAAATTAAAATCCAAAATCTTTCTCTTCAAATATTTGAAGAATTGCAAACTTTGCTACAAAATGCATGGCAGCTAAATGGGACTGTCGAATTGTGTTATGCACATCTATTATACAAATTCACCCAATAAGAGGATGTAACACGTGGATCCGATACACATAATTGGATGATAATAAAAGTTATTGTCGACCTAGCAAGCAAGCATCACTCTGAGTCTTGAACATATTTAGCTGTTGATAATGCCCCTCTCTTTCATGATCTGCAGGAAGAAACCTGGATTGGTGAAGGTCTATGTGGTGGAGAGATATATGTGCAAATGAAAAGAAGCTAGGTGAAGTAAAAGGTACGTGTGTGCAAATGAGATTAGTTTATATAAAGAGGAAATCTTCTTTGAATATATAATAAATCCAGCACACAAAGGATAACGATTTCGAAGCCGTCATTGTTTACTTGTCCAAATTCTAATGGCATTTGAATTATCAAATTAAAAATAAAACAGCTAAAGACATCTATTTTAAGTGGCGAATTGTGAACTTCTCGTCCTCGCGGTGGTTTCTCTTTCATCGCTTTCCCTATTATTAGACTGATATATATGAGTTTTGAGTGACATTTTTTGAGACTCAGTATGCATCCAAAGTTTACTTGCCTATCCATAAATATTCTTTCAAAGTTGACAAACCATGTGTCCCCACGGCCAGTCGGCCACCAATAATTCCAAAAGCATAAAAACTAAAATGCGGCATTGAAGGCGGAAGGTGAGAAACCCAGCTCGTACTAGGGAATTGAACACACAAATTAGGCATAAACTAATTGTTTTAGAGAGATTCGCTCTAGTTTATGCCTAACTTTTTCTTTTTTCTTTTTCTTTTTCCTGGAGAAGAAGTTAATGCCTAGCTTAATAAAACATTTTTTAAAAATTTTTTTTAGAGAGATAAAGGTTAGGACGAAGTCCTTTTGTATTTATTTATTTTTTTTAAATTCCTTTAATCAATCAAACATTAAACAAAAAAGATAATTCCTTTAATCAATGAGCCATTGCTAGTTTTTTAAATTTTATAAATCAATATTTTGAAGGAGAAAATATTTGAACCTTAAATGTCTTCATTGAAAATTTCAGAAATTGCCATTAGGTTGAGTCATTGCTTCTTCATTTGAACTAAAACATATTGTTATGTACTAAATATACATAGTCTTTTATTCTCTATTAACCAAATTTTATTCAAAACATAAAACTATCATAAAGAAATTAAACATGAAATTAGCTATATCTCCCCATGAGCTTCTATAACAACGTAACGATATCAGCAATCATTAGCTCAATACTTATATATGCTCAATGGACATGTAATGTTGTTTTCTTTAGCTAAAATTCAAGCTAGTCCCTTGGTTTTTACCTTAGTTGTCAAATTAGTCCCTAAGATTTTATTTTTGTAAATTTAGTCCATCATTTTGTTAAAATGAGTCAATTTGTCCGAATTTGTTGTTAAATGACGTTGTTTCAATATTTTTTTAAAATAAAATTTTAATTGAAAACATTAATGAGAAGCTCCATTTAATATATATATATATATATATATATATCTTTTTCTTTCTCAAAAAAAAAAAATATATATATATATATATATATCTTTTTTTTTTTATGAATAATAATTTTTTTTAAAGGTTCAAATGGCTTTGTTTATTAATAAATTTGGACAAAATGACCCAATTGACTCATTTTGATAAAATTACTAAATTACAAAAATTAAGCATTAATTTATAATTTGATAGTTGAAGGAAAAGTTGAACATTAGTCATTTCTTACTTTATGTCAATTTATTACTTTGCCTTCCACTCTTAATTTTCTTACATGTGAAACCTATAGTTGAATTATCATATAAAATTTAGGATAAACTACATAATTAGTCCTTAACCTTTACACAATATCTCAATTTAATCCCTAACATTTTAAATGTGTCAATTTGGTCCCTAACCTTTTGGTGTTGTGTCAAAATGGTCTCAACCATTAAATGATGGATGAAAAATATTAACGTGGCTAACAATCAAAATAAAATATTATTTTTTTGCCACATAGACTACCACATGTATTACCATGTCAGCATAAACTTTAAAAAAATCTAGTGCTACGTGGCCTTCATTTTTCTTTTTTTTACTTTCATTTTCTTTTGCTTTGCTTTCTTGGGAAACAAACGGGATTATAAACCCACAATTGAAAAATTCAACTTCATTTTCCTGCATTTTTTCAAAAATCAAACAAGGGAAAAACAATATTAATGAAAAAGAAAAAATTGCAAAACTAACAAAAAAAATCCATTTCTAAAAGAAACTTCAAATACACAATATTTATGTTGATTACAGAAATTTAAATGCCCTTCACAAAGTCTACTATTATTTTCATAGTTCACAAGCGTAATTGTATTGATGCTAATAAAGCCTGATACTAGGCCTAGCAACAAATTGTTAGTAACACTAAACAATTTTATGGACTATTTTGATCTTTGGGTGGGACTAGGATTAAAGAAGAAATATAAAATGATGCTAACAAGCATGGCACTTTGATAGCGTGTAGGAAGAGCAAGGGTAAAAGATTTTATCATTGATTGAGACTAATTAAAGAAGAGGAAAATTTTGATTCCAATAAGCACGATAATGTTGACGGCGAGCAAGGAGAACAAGGAAATTGGGTGAGTGGCTTAAGCTTCAAAGTTTTGTTTTTCCCTAGTTTGGTTGCTAGGAAAATGCAAGGAAAATGAAGTTTAATTTTTCAATTCTAGGTTTATAATCTTGTTTTTTTCCCAAGCAAAGCAAAAGAAAATGAAAGGAAAAACAATTTGAAGGACATGTGGCACTAGTTTTTTTAAAGCTTATGCTGACATAGCAATACATGTGGCAGTCTATGTTATAAAAAAATAATATTTTATATTAACCGTTAACCATGTCAATATTTTTCATCCATCACTTAACAATTGTGATCATTTTGACACAATACTAAAAAGTTAGGAACCAAATTAACGCATTTGAAATGTTAGGGATTAAATTGAGATATAGTGTAAATGTTAAGTATTAATTATGTAGTTTACCCTAAAATTTAAAGGCTTCAAATTTTTTTTTTCTTTTTTGGGGGGGAGAATCTATTAACCTTTAGACCTACGATAAAGTTTCTTAACCTGTGTTCTAGCTTTATAAAAAAGCAATGAAGAGTTAGTTTGGATACAGCTGAAAACTGAAAAATATTATAACAAAATAATTTTTAAATGTGTGAATAGTATCATGAGACCCATTTTTAATAAAAAAAGTTGCTGAAAAATATAGTTTGTGGGATCTATAAACAGTGCATGAGAATACTGTTCACAGAAGAAAAGTCAAAAAAGTTACGGCTGAAAAAAAAAAATAAAAAAAAAATAATCTGAAACGCAAACGTGCGTCTGGCACTCAAATTCTACCTTTAATGGTAGATAAACAACAATAATTTATTAATAATTCTATAAGATACAACACCTTAGCAAAAAAAAAAATGCATATCATAAAGTACAATTTTTGAGCCTATACATCCTGGAATATCTAAATATGAATAACCAATCAGCTCCAATTCATTCGCATGTCGGTAAGTCTATCTTGAATCCTTAGTTTCCTGAAGTATTTTATAACCTTCTTTGTGGGTTTCTAATGCTCCAAACTAGGATAATGCCATCACCAAATCAGACCTTGTACAGACATATGGTCTGCATCCAACTGATTATCTATTACAAATGCGTTTGATATGTTCTTCAGTTGCTTCTGTAATACATTTTGGGAACTTTGGTCTTGACTAAATTTCTCTTATTTTACAATTGGGTGTTATTGTAGGTCAAGGACAAAAAAAAACCAAAAAACAAAAAATAATATTTTTTTTAATATTAAACTGGCTAGAATTTTTTTTTTCTTTTTTTTGTTGAAATTAGAGCATTCACAATAATGGAGCTAAAAAATTTAGCTTTTAGCACCTCAAAAAGTTACTTTATCTATTTTACCACCTCAATTTACAGTACTCCAATAACAAATGTTCTATTTTTTTTACTAATTCATTTAAAATAATATAAACAACTCATTAAAATAATAAATTAAGAGGGAGAATTTAAGTTTTTTAATTCAAGGAAGAAAGATAATCTTAATAAAATATTGTATTATATTTTTAACAACTTGTTACAATTAACTTGTATTTATACTAGTTTGCTGTAGATGCAAAAAAATTAGTTTTGCCTTCCCAATAACACATGATTTTTTGGTTCTTTGGGGGTAAAATGGCTTTTTTTTGGTAAAATTCAATTATCATTGTGAATGCTTTTATTATTTTTGTTAAGTTTTTGAGTTTGGTAGTTGCAGATTGGGTTAGGCTAGTTAATCTGATTGGAAAGGAGGGGAGCCTAAGGTTTTGTATGAAGGGGCCCAACTACAAAAATAAAAATTATAACAAGTAAAAAAAAAAAAAAAAATCTCCAGACCAAGGGGCCCCAACCCCCTTGGAACCCCCTTGGGTCTATCCGTGTTTTAGGTATATAATCTTTTATTATGAAATATCTTCAAAACATTTTTCACTTTAAAATAATTGTGATTTCTCTCTATGAATCTCTATACCAATAGCTTAAGAGACTTCACATAAATCCTTCATTTCAAGATTTTTAGGAACGAGTTATTTTGATTTGTATAGTGAAGCTCTTTGCCACAATCTTTTAAGAACCTTTCATCCAGTGGTGATTCTAGGAATTTCTTTTAAGGTGGTCAAAAAGAAAATTGAATTATACTACAACAACAAAAAAACACACAAGTAAATGAATTTTACAAATTTCTTCTACTAATAAAATGAAACAACCAGAAGTGAAGGATGAGAGTTAAAGTGAGAACTAATAATGCCGATATGAGAGTAATCAAGTGAGAGAGAGTCTAGGATAATGATAGAAAAGAAAAAACAATAGATAAAGTGAGAGAGAGTAAGAGAGAGGTAGAGAGTAATAGATTATAGCCACTGTGACTGCGAGTTAATCCACCAAAGAGAGTAGAGTTGTTATGACTAAAAAACTAAGGAGAGCAAAGGTGCTGGCACCGTTGAAGAGAACTCATGGCCACAGTATCTCTCTTAGAATCATTTTTTAGGAAAAAAAAATAAAATTAAGGATTATTTTTATGTAATGGATTAAACGATTTACAAATCTAAATGATTAGAGGTTTTTAATTTTTGTTTTTGAATGGGTTCTTCGTTGAATCTTTTGTTCGTTTGTTGTTATTTGACCTAATATTATTGTTATTTGGGCAACTTTTACTATTATTTAGGTTAATTAATTTTTATTATTGTTATTTTGGATTTTATTTTATTTTTTGTTGAATCTTTTGTTCATTTGTTATTGTTTAACCTAATCTTGTTGTTGTTTGGGTTATTTTTTATGTTATTTAGACTAATTTTTATTATTATTATTTGGATTTTATTTTATTTTTAAAGAATATGTTTGGGGGACCAAGATAATTTTTGTGAGAAATGTTAGGTAAACAACAATTTTACAAAATATCCTTGGTGGCAAGATGTTATTAATGGACAAAAAAATAATGTCAATGGTTGGCTAAATTGAAAACTAGTAACAATTTGTCATTTAAAATTTGTTGTAAAATTTTTGTGATCATATATATTCATAGCATTATTCTATTTTTGTTGAACCCAAATACTTGGAATTCTCAAGTCATGATGTTCAATATTTAGAGAAAATATATTAGTTTGAAAATAATTTTCCATATAATTTTTTTTCAAGTATAAACTTTATTTTGTCAAGTGAGGGTGTTCATTGAACACACTAAAATGCATATGGAGCAGTCCCTGCTTTCATCTCATGAACAAGATGAGGCTGCACATTGAGTTTCAGGTACGTAATTTGCATTTGTATATTTATTTTCAATGTTAATGGACTAGACCATATATGATAAATATCTTTTTAAAACCATGTGTTGTTGAGTCAAATTTGACCCAAATCACACGTAGATACAAGTGTTTTTAATTCCATGATTTCCTTCAAATTAATAATAATAATTATTATTATTATATATTATTATTATTATTACTACTAGCTAATAACCCCATGCAAATTATTATTATTATTATTATTATTATTACTAGCTAATAACCCCATGCAAATGTATAGATACATTTTTTTTTTTTTCTTTTTTTGAGAAACAAACACACACACACGCAAGGGAAAGGGGAAGGAGTTCTAACACAAAAGCACACCACAACTCCACTCAAAAGTCATGGTAACTTTTAAGGGAGGGTGGGGCAAGTTATACTACACACAACACACTCTCTTAAGCAATGTAGGACAATTACCCATTCCTGTTTTTTGAGAAACAAACACACACATACACACACACATACAAGGGAGAGGGAAAGGAAAAGGGGTTCTAACATAAAAGCATACCACAACTCCACTAAAAAGCCATGGTAACTTTTAAGAGAGGGTGGAGCAAGTTATATTACACACAACACACTTTCTTAAGCAATGTGGGACAATTACCTATTCCCTTTTTTTTTAGAAACAAACACACGCACACACGCAAGGAAGAGGGAAATGGGTTATAATACAAATGTATAGATACATTTAAAGATATACAATAAGATACATAATATTTCTATTTATATATATATATATATATATAATTTAAATACTATTGATAGTCATTTTTATTTTCTTTTAATCTTTAAAAAATTTTATAAGGATATTATTAGGTATAAAACATAAATTTTCCATTTTAAAAAAAATATTGTGAAACACTTTTTTTTTTTTTTTTTTTACAATTTATTCATTCTAGACTCTTTAGTTTTTGTACTTAATAACTCACTTGGATGAATATTTATGATGTGGTCCCACATTTGATTCTAAAATTAAGAAATAAAACTCTTTAAGAATAAATAATTTAGGACACATGTCGCAAAATTGGAATTTTAATTTGGAATTCTAATTTGAGTTTTTCTCAGTTTCACCTATTATTATATACTAGGTTATAACCCCATACATATGCATGGATACACTTAAAGATATACAATAAAATATATAATATAATTCATGTATATATAATTTAAATACTATTAATATTCATTTTTATATTTTGTTAATTCTTCAAAAAAAATTGTAAAGATATTATTAGGTATAAAATGTAAATTGTCCATGATTAAAAAAAATAAAAAATTATTGTGAAGCACATTTTTTTTTTTTTTTTACAATTCATTTATTCTAAATTATTTGGTTTTTGTACTTAATAATAACTCACTTTAATGAATATTTATGATGTGGTCCCATATTTGATTCTAAAATTAAGAAATAAAAATATTTAAGAATAAGTAATTTAAAACACATGGCGCAAAATTGAAACTCTAATTTGAAAATTTAATTTGAGTTTCCCTCAACTTCACCTATTATATATATATATATATAGATTATAAGTGTTTCTGACCCAACTAAATTGGTCTTTAAGATAAGCAAGCAAGAATAACTAAAACCTATTTTAAACATCCAACAATATTTGACCATTCATTGCTGAATCTACAATATTTGACTTATTTGAATGGATCACATTGCCATTTTGGCTTGACAGGCACTGGAACTGGATCTCAAAGCTTCCGTCAGTTACTACATCATTCCTACACAAAAATATGAACCAACACACCCTATAAAATCTATCATTTGCAGCACCAAATTTCACACACCACCATTCTCTTCTCTTCCAAAATGGGCAGTACAAGTAGGCCTCTCCTCTCTCTCCTCTGCCTCGCCCTTCTCTTCTACTCTGCTATCTCCGAGCTCTGCAACCCACAAGACAAAAAAGTCTTACTCAAAATCAAACAAGCCTTCAACAACCCTTACATCCTTACCTCTTGGAACCCAAACACCGATTGTTGTGACTGGTATTGTGTCACATGTGACTCCACCTCTCACCGCATCAACTCCCTCACCGTCTTCGCAGGCAACCTCTCTGGCCAAATCCCACCTGAAGTTGGTGACCTTCCATTCCTCACAAACCTCGAATTCCACAAACTTTCCAATGTCACTGGTCATATCCAACCTGCCATTGTCAAGCTCACACACCTCAACTTCCTCAGACTCAGCTGGCTTAATCTCACTGGCCCAATTCCTGATTTCGTCAGCAAACTCAAAAACCTCACTTTCATTGACTTCGCATTCAACCAACTCTCTGGCTCAATCCCACCCTCACTTTCGGAGCTTCCAAAGCTCGGTGGACTTCACTTGGACCGTAACAAACTCAGCGGACCAATCCCCTCCTCTTTCGGTAATTTTCCTCAGGGACTATACCTGTTCCTCTCTCACAACCAACTAACCGGTTCAATCCCATCCTCGTTCGCCCACATGGACTTCGGTTATATTGATTTGTCGCGAAACAAACTCGTAGGCGATGCATCCGTGGTTTTCGGATCGAACAAGACCATACAGATCGTTGACTTGTCGAGGAACTTGTTGAAGTTTAATCTGTCAAAGGTGGTGCTCCCCAAGAGTTTGACTTCATTGGATCTTAACCACAACATGATCTATGGAGGTCTTCCTGTGGAGTTGACCACACTGAATTTGCAGTACTTAAATGTGAGTTATAATAGGCTTTGTGGTCAGATTCCAGTGGGTGGTAAATTGCAAAGTTTCGATTATTCGAATTATTTCCACAACCGGTGCTTGTGTGGCTCTCCACTTCCAAGCTGCAAGTGATCTTATAATGGATTTGCACAGAAACTGAAGTGGGTCTCTCTGTAATTTTTAATTTACCACTACTACTACAATGTACTGCGGTTTTTTTTTTTTTTTTTTTTTTTTTTTTTTTTCACGCGTTCAGCTTTTAAAGACAAATTTTACTGTTTATATACTGTTTACATATTTAAAAATATTAAAAATAGGTACCATAGTACTATTTACACATTTATAAATTATTTTATTATAGTGTTTTCAGTTTTCAGTTTCAACAAAAAAAAGTTGTATCCAAACCAACCCTAAGCTTTTCAAAAGCTGTAAGTCTCTGGTAATAAGTTTGTTTGATTGCAAATTTATAAAGATCCAGAACAGAGGAGAACTATGTAATAAAGATACATGTCCTTTGTTTTATTAGATTTTAGTGTACCCCGCATTTGTGTTCTCTTCCTTTTGCTGCGTTGCGCTAAGAGATTAGGCTGCAGAGTCGGTGTTCTACAGCCGGGCACAGGTTTTCTCAATACAGGAATTTATCCATTTTGAAAATATTTTGAACACGCAATTAATTGCGGAAATTTACAGCATTCGCATAAGTTCTATAATAGAAAAAAGTTGAAAATTTTACACAACTTTGCCTTGAAAATTGACCTACATCAATCTGTGTATAATTGTGTAAATTTATATTAATACTGTTCATTTTGCATTTAATTTTTTATTCTTTCTTTACGTTTTCAAGGAAGAAAGAAGAGAGTGGATGATGATTTTGTGTGTGAAGAAGAAAAAACAATTTTAAAAAATTAAAAAAAAATTTATATTTTAATGAAATGTGGTATAAAATAAATAATTTGATGTGAGGTGTTTTGAAAAGGGAAAATTATTGGGTAGTCCCAGCCAATAAAATTAAGCCACCTCACTAAATTGAGGTTACATCACCATATTTGCCATGTCAGCCCAATAAGGCTGTCTCCTTGTAACGTCTGTTAGCTCTGTTAGAACAAATTCAAAATTTTTCGAAAATTTAGGCATGAATGGACGGGTCATTGAAAATCTGGGAATATAAAAAACTCTTCAAATCTCATTTTTATTTTTATTTTTCTATCTTCTGAATAAGGTTGGGTAATATGCTTTCCCTAAATCCACCGCCTCCAATGGGGACTTGTTTTAATAATCAGTGGAGATGGTATCTCCTCCTCCTTGCCTAAAGTGTCAGCCACAAATAGCCCTAAACCCACTCCTCATCTCGACCTCCATTCCCAGGAATTTAAGGGACTTAGTTTGTGTGTTTATTTATTTATTTTTTTCCAGTCTTTCACCTTGTTTCCAAGTATGATAGTTATCTATGAACGATTCAAGAGATGGAATGTATAGAAGATGATGAAAAAAAAAAGGCATAAGTTGGGAAAATTTCATGACTAGAAAGGTCAATTGGAGTTTTCTTTTTTTTGCTCTTTGGCCATGGAATGGAGATATGGGTATTTGATTTATGTTGTAGTAGTACAAGTTTTTTACTATCTCTATTGGTCTTCTCTATTCTCAGATTTTTTTCCCCCTTGATTTGTGTAATTAAATATTTCATGAATTTGATGTTGCTTCACTTAATCTTTGTAAAATTTTATATGGAAGGTCAAATTAATAGGCTTGGTCCATATGATTACTCTCTTGAAATACTGCCTGCAAGGCATTTGTGAAAATGCTTATTTGATTGGCATTGTCTTTTGTCTTATGCTCTCACTTTTGGTGGATGGTAATACAGTGGTGTCATTTGTGGTGGTATTGTTTTAGCTATGTGGTGTTCATGGAGCTCTAGGAAGGGGGGAAAGAGGAAAACGTCTATATAGAACTTTGGTCTGAATAAGGTCTATGTGAGGGCATGACATTTTTTTTTCCTATTTACATGTGTTAATGTGTTTGATAATTATGCATATAAAGTATTTGAGAAAATGCAACTTAATGAGAACTATGAATGTTTGAATTGTTCTCCCTTCCATGTAGCAAAAAATTAAATCATACATCCAAAGTTTACTGGATTACTGAATAATAATAGGAAAATGTTAACGAATGCCCTTAGGGCATTGGTTAACAATCCTTTTTTTTTTAAAAAAAATTATGGGAAAAGAAAAAAAATGTAATTAATATTTTGACAGCTTTTTTCATTTCCCATAAAAGTGGTGTCAAAACGTTTTTAAAATAAATTGTTAATCAATGCCCTAAGAGCATTCGTTAGCATGACCCATAATAATATTATATTGGCTTTGCTACTTAAGAATAGCTTTAGATTAGTCCTCTTCCATACTAAAGAGTGATAAATTGTAATTCTGCTTGCTGCTATATAAACTAGTTAATATTATTGTTGGTTTCCATTAACATGTTTTTGGTAATCAACACTACAAATCTTATTTAAACATTCCAATGGTTGTTATTACATGAGAATTGGGCTTTGAATATAAAATCTTGTATTCATTTGGATCTATGGAATTAGAAGACTTTTTTGGGCAAGCTATTTATGGTTAATACAAATTGTCTTACGGTGTGGGCTGAAGTATTATGGCCTCCAATGAAAGCCAGGCACTAGAGAATTTTTCAGCAGCCATCAAAATTCATGTATCACCAAGCAAGCTTCATGTACCAAATGTTGCTCCTTTGTTATCAAAAAAAGGCTTTGAAGTATTCAATGATCAATTGAAGTCGATGTATTTTGAAGTTGCAAGGCTAATTTTCAGTTTTAGGCTTTTAGCAACGATTCAAATTTGATATATTCTAGTTTGTAGAACAACTTGGATAATTTTTTTGTGCTATAAACACTAAAAGTCAAAGCCCTTAAATCATCATATCAAAAAAAAAAAAAATTAAAAAAAAAAAACCCTTAAGTCATTGCAATCAATATGTACACATGTATGATAGATTTTCCTATTTATGCGTTGTCTTAAAGAAACTAGAAACCAAAGGAATATGCATTCTTTTCATGACTATTAGTTCATAAAGTATTATAAACAATTGAGCAATTACTTCAAGTTGAACAATTTTGATGTCTTGCATTATATCAAAATTTGATCCAAGAGAAAAGTAGACAAAAGATGAACAGAATTTTATTAAAATATACACTTTGATCACAAGGCCATACCACCATAATAACAAGAGTCTTACTAAAATATAAAGTTTGATTACAAGGCCATAATAACATTATAGTTCCACATTTGATGTATCTCTTGCTTCTTGACTAAACATATCTGTGAACTCCAATGGCTCTTAGCTAGATCACTTTGACTTGCCTCACTCTTTGTTATGCAAGTTATTTGGTATCAAAGCTCACACTACAATCCATCGAAGCTTCCAACTGCCACAAAATCAAATGCGAAGCAACATAAGAGAGATTAATAGTCTCACATCAGATACAATAATATCAAAACACAAGACCAGACAAGTGCCTTAACCCCAAAACAAAAAGAAACAGAGCACTCTCCTAAGTAGCTACAATAGAAACAAAGCAACAACATGCCCTCCAAGTTATTTATGTCATCTATATATGATGGAATGCTACAAAGAGAGAAGAATTAAGATAAATAAATAAAGATAAAGGACAACAACAGTTTTGGAAACTAGGACTATTTTATAAAATAAAATAAAATCAACAAACAATAAACTTAGATTAAAAAAAAAAGTTGAACAAAAGCAACCAATCCCAATTCTTGGAGAATACCAGAACTGTTAGAGAGATTGCAGATCAAAATCGAAAACATTTGTTAACTGTTGTTGATTACACTTCGAAGATTCAAATTTCACTTCCAATTTCCATTCCCACAACCATTCAGCAACCAAAGCAAGGCAAAAATTACTATTCTAACATGACAATCAAAGCCCATCTCAAGAAATCATATATAACACTTACAGACATAAACCACAAGCACAAAACGCATACAAAATCAAAATTCAATAATTACCCTAATAAAAAATGACAAAAGAAAAAAAAAAGGGGGGGGGGAATTCCCTCACCTCCCAAAATGTAGTATTTTTCTTATAATCAATACTCATTTTTTATTGAAACAAGCTAGAGAACCAAAAGCAAAACAAGAACAGAATAAAGCCAACAACAACCCAAAATTTAGGTCCAACCACTAGATGCGAGACCACCAACAAAGCTGAAGAACTAAAACAGAACAACAACATTAAAAGGAGAACCAAACTAACAAAGCACAGGTCAATAGCAAATACAAACAACATTCTACGAGAGAGAGTCAACAAACCTAACATTAAACAACTTCAAAAATGTACTATTACTTATATAAAAGATGCTTGGACTCATGATTCAGTAAAAGAACTAAAATATTCAAATATATTTGCAGATCATCAAGGCCAAAAAAAAAAAAAAGTAATTTTTAAAACAAAAATGAGAAACCAAAAGAAAATAACTAGGCCAAAGAATTAGACTTAACCATCAAAGATTCAATACTTAGAAACAAGGTGAAAGACTGGAAAAAAATAAATAAATAAACACACAAACTAAATCTCTTAAATTCCTGGGAATGGAGGCTGAGATGAGAAGGAGTAGGTTTATGGAAATTTACGATTGAAACTTCAGGCAAGGAGGAGGAGACACCATCTCCACTGATTATTAAAACAGGTCCCCATCGGAGGCGATAGATTTAGGGAAAGCATATAACCCAATCTTATTCAAAAGACAGAAAAATAAAAATAAAAATGAGATTGAAAAGTTTTTATATTCCCAAATTTTTTAATGACCTACCTGTTAGGACATATGTGGAACTTGTTAGTACATATGTTATTGTAAATTGGCTAATCTTTCGACAAAACACACTTTACTTGTAATTGGGTAGATTTAAGATGGGTTTAGTACTTCAAGGAACAAGAATTCAAGTTTAATATTGAAGTCATGCAAGTCTGTCCAAGAAACAAGTGAAGAAGTGTTGTTCATTAAAGCTCTACAAATAATATCTATCAAGGTTTAATGCTGATGCTTGACAGCTGCTCGACAGAAACAGTATCTATCAAGAATTACGAAATTCAAATTACCAAATCTGTTTTCACGCATATCCAAGTGTATTTATGTAGGGTTTCTTTTCTCACAACTCTGAACATATATAAGGATTATTTTTAAGGGCCGTAAAGAGGTGATGCAAAGGTTGTTGTAATTGTTGTTACATGCATAAAGTGACCGGAGACAAAATTGCCCTAGTTTATTATATTCTTTGTAGAAGCTTCTTGATATTTATCATTTGGATGAACTGAAGAAATTTGCAGTCAACATCTTTCTCAAGTTGGTGTGTTAGTCACGTACTTGGATTCGTACATCAATTGGTTAGTCACGTACTAGGAGCCGTGCATTGAAAGGATAGATTATCACTACATTATAAGTCCAATTGGGTATTAGAGTAAGGGTTCAACTGTAAGTTGGTATTAGATACTGGTATTCATTTTACTTGTAACCGCTTTTTTTTATAATAGTAGAATCTCGGGAGTGGTGACCTTAAATTCACCTGATGGGGTTTTGCCTCGATGGTTTTCCCCATTCATAAACAAATCATTTGTGTCAAATTTATTTTCCGCTGCATTTAACTTAGTTGGTGATTTTTTTGTGCTACCATGCTTATTGTATGTAATTAAATCTAATTAATTTCACTTGACTAAATTAATTGATTAAGTTACCAAAGGGGTCAATACATTCTTGGCCTATCAAGTTGTATCAGAATGGGCACACTCTTATTGGTGTTAATCTTTGCTATGTGATCCATTGACCCCTGTTTGTCATGGATAGAGGACGGTCTTTAATTATACCTCTTTTATTTGATGGTACTAACTATGCATAATAAAAAGTACGCATGAGAGCTTTCTTGCAGTCCTTAGATGAGAAGATGTGGCAAGCTGTGGAGATTGGTTGGACTAAGCCAAAGGAAGCGTCGACTGATTGGGATGATGCCAAGATCAAAGCGACAAACTTCAACAGTAGAGTATTGAATACTTTATTTAGTGCAGTCACCAATGAGGAGTTTAAGAAGATATCCTTTACTGAAACTGCTAAAGAAGCATGGACTATCCTCCAGACAACCTATGAAGGGACTAAGGCTGTCAATGATTCAAAACTTCAAAGGCTTACTGCGAGCTTTGAAAAGATTAAGATGGAGGAGAATGAGTCATTTGACGAATTCTATGCCAAGCTAAAGGACATAGTTAAATCTGCCTTTAATCTTGGGGAAACTATTCCCGAACCCAAGGTTGTAAGAAAGGTGCTCAGATCTCTACTGAAGAGATTCCATACCAAAATCATTGCCATTAAAGAATCAAAGGAAATTGACAAAATTCCTTTAACCGAGCTAGTTGGCAATTTGTAAACCTATGAATTGGGTTTGACTTAGATTGGGAAACCGAGCAAAAGTAAGAGCATGACACTGAAGGTCAAAAGCAATGGGACCAATGAGTCTTCTAATGATGAATATTCCAAGATGAAATCCTACATCACTAGGCAATTCAAGAAGTTTATGAAGAATGCCAATGTGAAAGGATTCAACAAGGACCGAAAGCAATCCAGTTCTTCACAATTTAAGAGCCAAGACAGAGGAAAGAAGAATACTAAGGATGATGGTTAGTACATTGTTCCCTCTGGATCAAAGTGCTTTAGATTTCAAGGTTTTGGACATATGAAACAAGAATTTCCAACATATCTCAAGACTATTGGAAAAGGCAAGGCCCTTGCTACTACCTTGAGTGACACCGAGCCTGAGCATGATTCAAATGACAATGATGATGAGGGAATCTTGAATGCCTTTAGTGCTACAGTTGATCCTATTGATGGGGTTTCAGAAACAATAGATGATGAAGAGGATTTGGTGAACTCTAAGTTTGAAAAAATTGATGAACAAGATGACATCCACATAGCCTATGTAAAATTGCACAAGGTTTTTGAGAAGCATAAGAAACTGTATAGGCTGGCCACCAAGAAGCATGAGAAATTGTACAAGGTTTCATGTTTTTAAGTCAGTCTAGTTTTATGCTATGTTTTGTTTAACATGTTTTTGTATGTTTGTTTTCAGTTTTGCTTTATTTTGTTTTTTATTAAAATTAAAAAAAAATTGAAAAATCAGAAAAATACAAAAACAGTGTGTGTTTTGTGTACATTGGTACTTCTGTACTTTAGATAGCCATTGAAACAAAATTTTATAAACTTTGTATCTTTTATAGCTTAGATGAGCGTGTCAATGCACAACTAAGCAAGTGAACTTTGTGGCTTATTTTTGTGATAAGTATGATTAAGTAATCTCTTGTACTTAACAAACAAATCACTCTTTTTGACAGGAATGAGTAAAAAATCCTAAGAGAAAGGCATAAATAATCATCTCTCCACTAAAGCTTGCCAATCATGAATAACATTTGTGTGCTTCAGCATAGCAAAATTGTGATGTTTAAAGCTTAACATAATTTGGTATTTTTTTTTTCTCCCTCTTATATGCCCATGCATGATATACTAAAAAGAAAAATAATATGCAAAGAAAATAAAAGCAAAAAGAATCAAAATGCTTTCAATATGGTTGCAAGCGTTTCTAGGAGATGTGAGAGTTATAGGATGTACCTCGAAAGTGATAGTCTCCATCAAGTAGTTATGATTGTGTGTGAGTTAAAATTGATTGTCTCATATCTCAAATCATCATAACTTGAGATACTTATACACTCTTACGATGTTTTCACACACAAAACGCATATTCTTTGCTACTTTTGATACATGTGCAGGTACAATGTGATTTGGCCATCACAAGGAATACATGTTACTGTATGCTCACTAAATTGTCTTGACTTGTTTTTGAAATATAAAATTGGTTAGACTTGTTTAGTGTGTGTGTGTGTGTGTGTGTGTGTGTGTGTGTGTGTGTGTTTGATCTATGAATGCTTTGCATTTTCTTGTTGAGAGATGTTTTTGAAAGCTTAAAATGTTGATTGGATCTTTGGTTAAGTAGCTTACTTGTTTGCATTCATTTCTGTTTGTTTTTCCTTTCTTTGAAAAATTGCTTTTTATCAAGCTCGACAGCTTCTCGACAGCTCCTTGACAGCTTTTTATCTATCAAGCCTCTTGGACTTCTTCTCTCGACAGATCTTATCGCAAATTCGATCCATCGAAGCTTTCTGGAATTTTTCTCGATAGCTTCTCGATAGATTCTCAATCCATCGAGAAAGTTTCTGTCTGGCTGATAGATTATCAACAGAAGTTCGATCCATCGAGGTGATTTTGTCGTTGATTGATTCTCAACAACACCTCAACAGATTCATATTTGTCGAGATTTAGTGCTCGACATATCTCTATAGGCCCTCGATCCATTGAGCTACATTTTGTTTAAATAGGTTCAGCGTGAAATTAGATCTCACTTTTTCATTTCTTTCTCGACAGAAACTTCTTTTCTCTCTCTCCAAACACCTTTCCCTCACTCCTTTCACCTTTCCCACTTGGATTTTGGCCTAGATCATGCTTTTCTCCTTTGGTATGATCTTCTAATCTCTCATTTCTCATGCATTTCATGCATTAGACCTAGGTTTTTGGGGGTTTTGTGAAATTTTTGGGGTTTTTGGTTAGTCACGTACTAGGAGCCACGCATTGAAAGGAGAGATTGTCACTACATTATAAGTCCAATTGGGTATTGGGGTAAGGGTTCAACTGTAAGTTGGTATTAGGTATCGGTATTCCTTTTACTTGTGACCGCTTGTTTTGATAATAGTAGATTCTCGGGAGTGGTGACCTTAATTTCACCCGATGGAGTTTTGTCTTGGTGGTTTTTCCCATTCGTAAACAAATCACCTATGTCAAATTTATTTTCCACTGCATTTAACTTAGTTGATGATTTGTTTGTGTTGCCACGCTTATTGCATGTAATTGAATCTAATTAATTTCACTTGACTAAATTAATTGATTAAGTTACCAAAGGGGTTAATACATTCTTGGCCTATCAAGCACCCATTCACGTCTAAATTTTTGAATTTTTTCTAACAGAGCTAACAGACAATACAAGGAGATAGTCGTCTTGGGCTAACATGGCTAGGAATGGCAACAGGTCAGGTTCAGGGCGGGTTTTTTAATACCCGACCCACGAGCCCTCCCCCATTATCTAGACCTGGCCTGTTTAATAAACAAGTTTTTTTTAAGCCCTAAACCCGCCCTGCTAGGCCTCCACAGGCCCCATCCAGCCACTTCTAGGCCTAATCCGACCCAATCTTATTTTAAAAAAATTAATTAAAAAAAAAAAAAAACCAAACACAAACAGAAACGTAAACAACAACACAAATCCTATCACAAACACAGAAATCACGAACACAAACTCACATTTAACACAAAATATACACATGCATTACATTCTATACGTATTGAATCCTTAAATAAATTCCAAAAAACAAAAAGTATTGAGAGAAGAAATGAACCCAAAAAAAATGAACAAAAAAAAAAATGAAGAACTTAGAGTCTTAGACTACTAAAGCTCCATTGGCAGTGGTTTCAGCCGTCAATCCCACCCCTGGGCTTCGCCTGACCTCAACAAGACCAAGAGCTCCTCCAATCATCACATCTCTTTCTGATCTAACAATCCCATGCTCCAATCTAACAATCACATGCTCCTCCATGACAAACGACAACCACCACGAGATCCGTGCTCCTCCGCAAGGGTGAGGGTGGGTCGGTGAGTGAATGAAAGTGAGGATGACTAGGTGAGACCATGAAGGGCGGATGAGATAAGAGTGAGAGTGAGAGTCAGTGAGGGTGAGGTGAGAAAGGCAGCTGTGTTGAGAGAGAAATCAGAGAATGAATGAGAGAAACGAGTTTTAGAGTTAGGGTTGTGATATATATATATATATATATATATAGGTAGGTTTTTTTTGTAATTTTACATTTAGGCTAACCGGGTCGAGTCTGGATCTGAGTTTAAGCCGGGTTTTCATAAAACCCAAACCCGACCTGGACCCGCTTCGAGGTTTTTTTTTTTAAAACCCACACCTGACCCCTATTCTTTATCGGGCCAGGTAAAACCCAACTCATTAGGGTCAGGCCAGGCCGGGTACCCGTGGGTCAGGTTGTTATTGCCATCCCTAGACATGGCAGGTATGGTAATGTAGCCTCATTTTGGTGAGGTGGCTTAATTTTATTGGCTGGGACTACAAGGTCAGCTGGCTAACCTTGTAGTCCCAAACTACCCAATAATTTCCCTTTAAAATTTGAGAATATAAAATAGAAAAAGTAAGTTCCTATACTAAAATAGATACAAAATTTTGCATGAGCTAATGCAAATGCTCTTACTTGTAATTTATCTGATTGACTCTTTTTAATGTTTCCAAATTACAAGATTAGTTTGACAACATAACACTTTCATATTTCCTGTTTAGCTGCAACATTCCTTTCTTCTTCTTCTTTTTTTCAGACGACCAGGACGTTATTTACCAGTTTGATAGCGACGAGTCGTATTATCAAAGACCATCAACGATTGCCCTCCGGAACTCACCATTGTGGAGAAGGAAGGATAATACATGCCCACACTTTTAAGTTCTGAACCAGGCCAAGCTTTATGAAGCTCCAGCACAGAGTATTTTGGAATATACCCATCATCCAGAAGCATGATTGTAGTTTAAGAATACAGCTGCTAAAGCTAAACCTACTAGTTGAAAAGCTTGAATACTAGATGAAAGAAAATTCAAGAATGGCAACTTCTCTTCATTTTGATTTATTCCATCTCCACGTTGCAGGCTTTCCTCACTTCAATCCTTCTCACTTGTGAAGATATGTCAAAAAGACTACAAAATGCTATCTATATACAAAATATATGGGCAAATACTGACTCAAGTATCGGAGGCTCCCCCACCAAGGCTCACCCTGGTGGTCTCTTCAACTAGCTTTATTTCTCTGGCAGATCTTAAATGCCCATCAAAAGCTTTGGATAGGACGAGTGACTCAACTGATGAATTTTGGTTTTATCAGTTTGGCGCCATTTATGGGGAGCGATTAGCCATTAAACTCTTCCTACGACAAAAGGTCCCTCAGTTCAAACTCATAAACAATGATGCAAGGGCCCATAGACAAGGTCTAAAGACCTCTAATCTCCAACTTAATAGAGAGATCACCAAGATGTCATTGACGATGAAATCAAAGCTAAGTGCGACTTGTGGCCACAAGACCCGCTTGGGTCAGTCAATGGCATAAGAGCCTCATGATCCAATCCATTACCTTCAAGGTATGAAACATAGGATCACTTAAGGGTCTACACCACATACTGACACAAAGAAACAAATCATGTAATTGGATTTGCGGTGAAGGGGTAATCAAAAGGCTTAGCCTTCTTTATTTCAAGATCCAACAAAGCAAATCCATTTAGCAACTTCATCTTCAAAGGACAAAACCTCAAAGTTTCCATCAAATCATCCAAAGGCGGCTCGCTGTAAGGCTCAAGCTGAACATGAGATAGACACAAACTTTGGAAGACCACAACCGGCTTCAGGCTGAACATAAGATGAGTCGTTTCTCATCCTGTTAAATGGTTTTATCATATGTTATTAAATGGCCTAGAAGTCTAAAAACACAATAACCTCGTCTAATGTTTTATAAACATAAAAAGGAGTTTACTCTGTTAAATATCCTTTTGTTGAAAATATAGAGATAATTGTAGGTGGTCATGTAATTTTCAGCCACCCAAGTCAAATATGATGAAATTACCATAAGAGAACTTTCCGTTCTTAGTTTCACCGATTCCCCATTGTTTAAGTTTGCATGAAAGGTCGAACCAAACTTCAACAGGACATAATTACCTTACCAAAATTATGATCTTAAAGGCATTAAAAAAGAAAAGGTAATGAATACCTTGATTGTCATAAGCTGCACACTTTAAAGAAGATTAGTGACTAAGAAGTCAAACCGGTCTCTTTGAGGCCATTAAAGCCAAATATAATTATATATTATGGCCTAATTGATATCCTGATTATAGCCATAAAAAGGGTTTTACACCTTCACTACATTTCCTATTATAACACGAGAAGATCATTTGTGTCTCTTTATAGCATTAAATAATTGGTATACTGATAGCATCTTGGTTGATATTCATGCAATATGCCTTTAATTATGGCTTTTTATTTATCTACTTTCTCCTAATGCATCTTGCTAAGGCAAAAACAAAAACAAAAACAAAAAAAAAAAAAAAAAAAAAAAAAGGAAGTGAAATTTTATTACCCTGAAAAAGATTATAAATCTTAATTTTCAGCAATAGAGAAAATTAAAGCCAAAATTTTTTTTGTCTTACCAAAATTATATCATAATTTTAGAGTTCAGACGCTAAAGAGGCTAAAGTCAAATTTTACTATCTTACCAAATTTAGAAACACTAAATTTGGATATAGGAGAAAGTCCTAATAAGCTCGGCCAAGCCTAATCAGAATTAGGTAGCTGAAAGTTGAGAATAATGAAAATTCTTATTTTTTGCTACACATGCTTTTTGTGAAAACTAGCATGTTAAGCCTAACAAATCCAAAATAAAGAAATCTTTAGAAATAAAATGCAAGAATGGCCTATTCGGCCTTGCACAGATAATAATTTTCAAAGTGAATGTAAGGTGGGTCTAAGGTTGAAAGACCCAAAGAATTATAAAATTCAATCATTACATAAACATGACAATTGTTAAAGCAAAATTCATTTAAAAAAGTTATGAGATTTTGTATCTTGAAACATTCCATCATAGAGGACAAAAAATCTACTGTTCAAAATAGAGCACGAAAATTGTTCCATTTATACACAAATACCTCCACACAATTTCATGAAAACTTTAGTAGTATCTATATGATTGTGCATCATACTTTCATAAATTGAACCATAATTTTAATGCTCAGTATGAAATAAATTACATTTTATTTATGCACATACATATTTGTGTTATGTAAACACATTAAGGGATACTATGTCATAAATGCATCAACATATACTGTCCATAAGCCACAACAAATTTTACACATTTGTGGTTATTACTGTCAGCCAAAAACTAAATCATTTTCTTAGTAAAGGAGGAAATAATACAGTGATATAAATGCGGCAAAAATGAGTTAATAAAAACAATAAAAAGAAAATGAAATAATATTAATGCTTGATCAACAAAAGGAAGAAAGATTAGTCTGCCGTGCTTGATTTCTCAATGGAGTCAAGTCCAGGAAAGGAACCACTCTTCAATGTGGGCAATCTCACAAGGAAGTCCTGCCACAGAAATTGCCCACTTTGAGAGAATGAGCCTAGATGGCTTAACCTCAAATTCCTTAATCCTCACTAGAGAGCAGGCTATTAGAGGGAGAGAAAGTCCATGCCCACCATCACACTCTTGCTCACCCTCTGTTTTTCCTTTTTGATTCATTTTTCCTTTCTAAATTTCCTATTTTCCCTCTATCTTTCACCCCTTTTCTTACTTGTTTTTCTCTTATTTTATCTCTCCGTGTTTTCCTTTCCTCTTCTTCTATTCTCCTCCCTTGTCCCTATTGTGCACAGCTAAGGTCCTTTTTATACTGCCTGCCGTGACGGGTTTTTACTATTTCACCCCTTAACTACTTTTGTCCTAGTATAGATGTCCTTCTCAGACCACCCACTGGTCTGTCAGATACCCAGCCATCACCACTTACTTGTGTTGGCCATGCCACATTCCATTCCCAGACAAAAGAGTTTTATTTTGTTTTCTTGCCCTCTGTGGCATTCCCATCTGGATAAGGGTGGGCATTCTCTCTTACTATCCCCTATGGCATGCAACTAGTGATTCCAGCTCATATTTCCCTCTTTTGGGTGGTATGTCATCCCAGCAAGACATTTCCCAAAAAAAAAGCTTGAGCAAAAACCCCATAATAGGCTTCCCCCTTCTCCCCACTGCTAGACCATACCTTTTCTTACGTTTAACTCATGGCCCACCACTCCTGTATTGGCTAGGTACAAGTGGGTGGTGCCTGAGCCTTGTGCGTACTCCACTTCCATGTGTGTCTGTGGCTTGTCTGCTATTCATGCATTTGCCATGACCTGGGGCTTGTTTGGCCTTTGCTGCACGTTCTGCTACTCATTCTTGACCTCTTATGGCATGGATGAGTCACTGGATTTTCATTCTTTATATCTTCCTTCCTCCTTGGGCTGGGTCTTGCTTGGGTATGAGCCTTTCCTTCTTCAATCCAATCCTTACCCTCTTTGTGGGTCGGCTGACACCTTTGCCATGTCACTTCGTTGTTTCTACCATGTTATCATTTGACTTATGCTTGCTGGGCCTCTTTTGGGCCTGCCGTACACTTTCCTTCTGCTTAGTTCTAGTAGCCCAGTACTATCATTGGGCTTGTACTCATGCTGTTTTTGGGCTTCCTTCGCCCATTTCATCCCTTTGGGGCTTCCTTGGTCCATTTATTCTTTTGGGCATCCTCGGCCCGTTTCATTTCCTCGGGCATCCCTGGCCTATTCTAATCCTTCATTCCCATGGGCTTTTGCTAAGTCTTTTAGGCTTCCTCGGCCCAAATTACCATATCCTCTACTTTCGGGGTTTATAGACTTTTCCACCAACCCCATTTACTTAGTTCCTTCCTTTACGCTCATTCGATCCATTTTTGCTTGCTTTCCATTTCTCATAATTCCCATGGGTTTACTACTTCTTTCTTTGGGCCTGCTTGCTTCCTTTAGGGCCTTTTGAATATCTTACAAGCCCATGGACCATTATTCTTGCCATTCAGGTATAATGGTTTTCTTCTCACTTTGCTAATTCTTCTCCCTTATTGTCTCCCATATTGTTGGGCTTTTTCTTGTTATTAGGCCTTCTTGCCAAAGTGGGCATCAACATTCAGCCCCCTGAGCATATGAAGTGCTCATGCGGTTCATATGCGAAATATAGTCTTTTCTCCTTCTTCTTTTCTCTCTTTTTTTTTTCTCAGGTTTTTTTTTCGAACAATGGGCCCCGCTTTGTTTTTCTTTCTTGTTGTGAACAGTGTTATCTCTTCGAATTTCCCTGTATAGCAGTTATTCTGAAACACAACCTCCGCTTCATTAATACGTTGCCTTTTTTTACAGTTGACCCCTTGCATTCTTTCACGTCATTGTTAATGTCATCAGTACTTAAACTCATTCCCTTCACATCACTTATACAAAACACCATTTCATTCCTCTTTTTCTTCACCGTGTCTTCTTCCTTAAATACCTTTACCCATCTATTCCGATCAAACATCCCACCATGACACCGGTGAAAAGCGAGGGTTCTTTCCACCGTAAGGGGAAGGAAATCACCGCCGAAAATCCTGGCACCAAAACCGTTGGTGAAGACGCCCTTCTCTCCGAATCGGAACATTCTGAGGAGGAAGAATGGGGATGCGACCCCGACAGCGAGTGTGCTCCTCTCATTGATCTGTGGTATGACGCCCATACCCATTTTTCGATGGTGCCTGATGACTACTCGCCTCCGTCGCCAGGTTATGTGTGGCTCTCCATTTGCTGTCGCGACACGGAGGTATCTTGGGCCCCTTTGCCTTCTTCAATCTCCAATCTCGGTATAAGCCAAGGCACTTCACTCCCCATGCCCATTCTCTTTGAATTTGGGTCAGGTACTTCTTTGGGTTGGAAGGAGTAGGTAGACGAAGAATTGGCCAATACAGATTTCATGGCGGCATTACAGCAAGCCGGTGAGTTAAAGGCCATTGTTTCATCGCGTTGCCTATCTAACTATAGGGATTTGTTCAACCTCCGCCATCTAGTTCGTCGATGGTGCACCGCTACCCATACCTTCTTCCTTTCCTGCGGCGAGATCACCGCAACCTTAGAAGACATAACAGATCAACTGTTGTTGCCCATTCTTGGTGACATGGACCCATGTGCTATAGAAGTCTCTCCCAAGAAGGAGGTCATGGAGGCCGAATTAAAGAAAGGGATGAGTGGCAACGCAAAGTTGTCACACTGGGTTGAGGCTTTCTCCAAGGCTTCAGACACAATCCGTTGTGCAGCCTTCATTGCATTCTCCCTCTGTAAGTTCATCTTCGGTTCTCACCCTCATTATGCTGTAAAGCCTTTATATTTATGATTGCCTATAAAGATTTCTGCCGGGGTGAGTCTACCATTGGCCCCTATGTTCCCTAGTCATCTATATGTGCAACTAGATATCTTGCAAAGTGATGAGAAGCAGGCAGGTTCCTGCCACATAGTCACCATTTCCGCCCTCAGTATCATCTTGCAGCATCTATTGTGGGAGAGTTGTGCTAGGCACTTGGCAAAGTGCAAGTCCATCTATTTTGCTAAAGAGAAGTATCATTCATGTCCGAAGGTTATTACTGATTTTTGTGATCACTTTGTATCTAACTTTCCGTTGGCTTACCGCTGGGTTGGGTTGAAACCATTTGGGCATCCCGCTGTGAAGTTCTTTGATAAAGGAGTTGGTTTTTGTTGGAAAGCATACGGGAATCTAGGCACAGGTTACACATGCTGATTCAGTCATAGGCCCTTTTACTGATACTGCTGGGACCACCACCCCGTTGACTACCTTTGATGAGAGAGGGATCACATACTTGGCAGCCACTAATGCAGGATGGCTGCCTTATCTGGCTGACGAGGGCATTCAGTTTATGCACTATTCTGCTAACATAGTGAGGAAGTAGTTTGGGTTAGATCAAGACATTCCCGATGATTTTTCTGCCATCATGATCTGCTACTTCTGTTTGACCATTCTTACGACATAGTCTCTTTGAGTTTTAGAGTAGGTGTTTTACAGTGGTCACCATTTTGGGATCATAAAGGGAGGGCATTTGTACTGCAGCCATGCATGGGTACTGGCATGCTGTGATGACTTCGTTTGAGCAGGAGTTGTTGGGTAGCCATGGGTTTTCTCTTATTCCTCCCATTGGTCTCCATGCTATCATTTTTGCCAATCCTCGATTACTTCTTCCTACCAAATTTGTGGTGACGTACGCTAGGAAGCAGAGTCAGTCTACTATAATTGAATGGCAGGCAAAGGAAAAGGGATGATACTTGTAGGCTGGTGAGTACTCTACAAGTTAGGAGAAGAAGGTGAAGGTTGTGAACCTTCTAACACCTGCAAAGAAAGGCTCCGTGTCTCGATCCGCCAAGACTAAGTCTACCAAGAGAGGTGATGACTTTTCCGAGACTTGTTTCGACATTGTTCCCTATGAGGGTGGCTTTCCTCCCATAGGTAATATAGTCCTTGAGGGTTCTCCTCCCCCTTTTGCTCGTACTCATTCCAGTAGGCACCCTACTGTAGGCAAGCCCAAGCCTGTTGCCCCACGGCCATCCACAGATGCTTCTTCTTCTAGCAAGACTAGAGGCAACAAAAGGAAGACATCTCCACTACCTTCGTCAGCCTCGACCGAGAGGAGAGTATGTTATCTCTAACCTTGCTTCTTCTTCGATCTTTTCTTATTCATAAGGCCTTCCTGCGGCCAACCCCACATGCATACTTATTTATCTCCCCTGTCTTCATTCCTTCTTTTCTTTTCTTTTCTTTTTTATTACTTCTTGGCAGTCTAAGCGTAAGGAGAATACTTCTGCCACTCACCCCATCTTGCTTGATGAGCCCGAGTTGGAGGTATATCCTTTCCTTTTGCATGCATTCCCGGTGTCACGTGTCACCACGTGCTCCTTTTTTTTTGTTCCTTTCTTCTTTTATATATATATATAAATATATATATATATATATTTATATATCACCACTTATCCTTCATTCCTTTATTCTTTTTCTTTTGTTTTCAGGATGACCCTGAGCCCCTTTCTGTTGATCACCCTATGAGTGAGGAGGTCTCCGCTACCATGGGCACACCCTTGGAGGATTTCTTTGACGAGGCAGATATTATGGCTAAGCCCATGGCCTATACTCCTGCTACTGCACAGGGAGCTCCTACTGAGGCTTCGATTCCTTCACCCAGGCCTAGTCCTATTAAGGAGAGTGCCTAGATTGAGAGGGTTGGTGAGTTCACTCCTATTTCTGTCGAGGCTCCTACTTTTCAGAAAGGAATCACTCCTGCAGATACATCTCAGACTGGGAGCGCCTCTCCTGCCACTCTTCCTGTCATCTCTGCTAGTGATCCCTTCGTTGCCTTCTCTCGAGCCATAAAAATGGCTCTTCCTTGATGGTTACTCCTTCCTCTATTCCCAGCTCTGCCACTCATGGGCTTGATGCAAATTTATTTTCTAATGAGGGATTCGAGGAGGTTCTCGAGGATGATGAGGATGAGCCCATTGTGAAGAAGAGGGTCTCTGATTCTGATGAGGATGATGGTGGTGAGCATAAGACTGAGGCCATGGGTATGTTTCTTGCCCTTGTTAGACCTTTTCTTTCGTCCCATCCTTTATATAACTTCCTGATGCAATGTATGATCATTCTGTATGTTCATTCCTTTAGCCAAAGATATTCCTAAAGAGCATGAGGTTGCAGCAGACATTGTGATGCCTACAGCCCCTATTCCTACCATACCTGCAGCCCCCACTTTTGCCACACCTGCAACCCCCCTTTCTACGAGTCTTGATACTTTCTTCCTTTCCTTTTCTTTCTCCCATATCTTCCTTAGTCTTTATTACAAATTCATTCCTTCATTTTTGTCCGTCCCTCACACTATATTTTATGTTCCTTCCTAGGTTCGATTCTTGTTGAAGTGCCTCCGTCTTCTCAGTTTGAGGTTGGCAACAATTTTGCCATAGTCCCTGATCCTGTGAGTGAGGCTGCTGCTTTCTTCATCCGGTTTGACCAGCCTGAGACCAATGACCTTGATCCTGTGGATTTCTAGGGTGCTGGGCCTCCTTATGTTGATTTCCATGGCTTCCGAGTCCTTGAGGAGTGCGTTTCCAATTTGGAGGCAGTATACACTAGCTGTGGGGATCTCATGCAGGGGTTTCCTTTTGGCCGATCCATGAGGGAGCACTTCCTCAAGCTATTGGGGAGCGTGATGAACGATATTGACCATAACTTCATTGACACCATGTCTGCTAAGAGGATTCTGCAGTGAAGGGCCATAGTTCAGGAGTTGATCAGGGTTGGCTTTGTAGTGGAGTTCCTGCTGGATCACCTGCAAGAGATTGCTCAGGCTTTCTTTACAAAGTAGGTTTAGCCTGCTGTGGATGCCATAGATGCTTGTATTGAGGCTTTAAAGAAGGAGATGGCAAACTTGGAGGCACGTTGTGAGTCTCTCCTTTCTGGTGTTGCTGGCCCTAGTCGCTTTGGAGATTAGACCTTTATCTCAGGCCTTTGGTGAGATTCGTTACATCGTGTAGTTTCCTGTTTACTTCCCCCATGTCTATTTTCTTTCCCTTTTCATTCTACCCAGTACACTTCCTTATTTTCTCTAGCACTAATTTGATAAGTCTAACATGACTTATATATTTTAGGTTTGTAATCTATTATGATACATTTGCTACTACATCTACTATGGTTATTACTATGATTATGATACAATATGTTTTTGCTAATACTCCATGGTTTTCATTACTTTTCACAAGTGAAAACATTCTACAATACTTTCTTATGGCATCATCCTTTGTAAGGGTGATCACTTGGAGGAAAGAAAAGAAAAGAAAAAAAATAATAATAAAAAGGAAAAAGGAACAACTACACGATGTTTCTTAGGCATAATATCGCTTTAACCATTTGCCATTAATGGGGTCCATTAGATCTATTCTATCCATCTGGACCAAGCGGTAATACTTACTTGCATGAGCTTCCCTTATCACAAAGGGTCCTTCTGATTTTGGGGGAAATTTAGATGGTCCAGCCATAGCTCACTTGATGTGATCCGCTATTTTCAGTACGAGCTGTCCTTCTGGAAACACCCTTTCCTTGGTCATCCTACCATAAGCTTCAGTCATTCTTTGCCTATATCTGTGGCTGTGCTCTTGGGCTTCTTCCCTTTTTTCATCCAATCCCTCTAGGTCTTCGCATCTTTCTGCCGCGAAGACTTCCTTCTCTTTTTCTTTCTTTCATGCCTACATGATCCTTAAGGAAGGTGTCATCACTTCAGTTGGGCTCATCACTTCCATTCCATAAACTAAGGAAAAGGGGGAAAACCCCGTGGCAAACTTGGGTGAGCTTCAGTAGGCCCGAAAGGCGTCTGGCAAATGCATTTCCTATCCCCTAACATATTCTTGATTCATCTTGCTAATGCTCATGATGAGAGTCTTGTTTGTTGCCTCTGCCTGCTCGTTCCCTTGGGGGTAATAGGGTGACAACCAGTGGTGTTTGATTTGGTGAAACTCTAGCATCTTTCTTACCTCACTATTGACAAAGGGCGTGTCATTGTCACTAATGATTTTGTGAGGCACCCCTTACTGACAATTATGTTTTCTTTGATAAAATTTGTCACTGCCCCTCCTATGGCTTTACGGAGTTATATTGCTTCCGCCCACTAAGTAAACTACTCCATAGCCACTAGAATCCATATGTACCCACGCGATGGTGGATTAACTAGTCCTACTAAATCAAGCCCCCAAGTGTGAAAGGGCCACGAGGTGACCATGCTATGCAAGTTCTGTGGGTGAGTCTGAATCAAGTTGTGTGGCACTTCTTCACAAATTCTGCTGTGTCTCTTTTCATAGTAGGCCAATAATAACCCATTTGCAATAGGTATCTATACAATTTTTTCTTTCCTTGGTGCTCCCCGCGTTCTCCTGCATGTACCACCTTTATCATTTCCCCCTCTTCTTCAGGACCCAAACATCGTAATAGGTCTTTGTCATATCCTTTCTGGAAAAGGACTCCTTCGTGCAAGAAGTAGTGTACTGCCAACCTTTTAAGCTTATATCTTTCACTATGTTTCTACAGTAGGATACCCTCTCCTAGGTATTGTACAAATGGGTTCCTCTAATCTTCGTTGGTCAAGACAGCATAACTTTCCTCCCTATCTACCGTAAGCTGACAAGCCTCACATCAGGTTTGGACTTGGTCCGCATCCTTACCCATGCTCAGCCAATAGAAACCTACCCTCTAGAGTCTGTGGTAAAGGCTGACTTCTCTGCAAAACCCGCAGGTTCTGTCATGTACTTCCCTCAATTTTCTTTGGGCCTCCCCTTGCCCTACACATCTCGACAAGATCCCTCCTGGCATCTTGCAGTACAATTCTCCTTTCACTAGGGCGTAGTCTTTCAACGCTTTCAATTCTGCCATATCTTCTTCCTTCATCAAGGCTTCCTTTATGGGAATCCTCCAATCCTCTTCGCAGCTTTCTTCTTGGAATCTCTCCTTTAGCATTTCAATGATGGACTCGTTTCGCTTGTTGACTTCTAACCTAGTGTTGCTTCCTTCAAATGCTATTTGTGATTCTAAAGCGGCCAACGCGTCCGCGTACCGATTTTCGCTACTCAAAGCATGCTCTATCTCAAATGTTGAGAATTTTTTCTCCATCTTCTAGGCCATTGTCCTGTGCAGGGCTAAGCTAGGCTCCTTTAAAGAGAAACTTCTTTTGGCCTGACAAACCACTAGGTTGGAGTCGCTTATAGGAGTCCTGAAGGCAATTTTCTCTGAGTCCTTTGGCGCCATTCGAATCTGGTTGTATCCGCTAAATCCATCCATGAAGGAAAACATGGCGTTTCTTGCTACAGAGTCTATTAATAGGTCCATGTTTGGCAGCAAAAATTCATCTTTTGAGTAGGCCCGGTTGAGATTTCTGAAGTCTACACATCACCTTATCAGCCCATTCTTCTTTTTTACTAGTACAATATTGGACAACCATCGTGGGTGATGGATAGGCTTAATGAAACTAGTGGCCAGCAGTTTTTGCACCTCATTTGCTATCTGCTCTTCTATTTCGGTATGGAACACCTTAGCAGGCTGAGCCACTGGCTTAGCCTCGGGATCCACGTTGAGCGTATGCACCACCAGTCCGAGGTCCAACCTGGGCATCTCGTTGTAGTCCCATGAGAAGACGTCCTTGAATTCTTTCAGCAACAGCATTAATTCTGAATTTTCTTCCTCTAATAGTTTTGAACTAATTGAGATGGGTCTTGGCTCCCATGGATCAATTCCCAGGTTAACTTCTTCTAATCCTTCTTCTGCTACTACCTGTGTATCCTTTTCTGCTGTAATTTCCTCCTCTTTCTCTATATTACTTTCTTCCTCCGAACTTTATTACTTTCTTCCTCTAAACTTTCTTAAGTCACACAGCACACCAAGCTTTTATGCCTCGATCATTGTCTGGGGCCCCCTTGCATACCGTATGTAGATGATTCTGCCATCAGGGGTTCGAACCCTGACGCATTGCGATGCATCGTCTGATTCCAAAGTGGGTGCTTCTTTCCTTTTCTTTCTCTACATTAATAGTCTCCTTAGATTGGGCTCTATGTTTTTGAACGTCTTCCCACCTAGGAACAAAGGTGCCTTATGGTTTTGACACTGAGCTTTCCCTAAATAAGCCCCGCTTGTTCGAAGGGCGACAAGTTTTCCGCTATTTGTATCATCCTACCGTTCAACCTTCCTTTTACGCACTAATGGTAAGTGAATGGGACCAATCGGTGCTTATGCAATCACGGTCTTCCCAATAGTATGTGGTATGAGACCTCTGTTTTTACCACGTGGAAGCGGGCCAAAGAGGCTATTGGACCCACTTTCAACCCAACAACTCCACTGGGGAGTTGGGAAAAAGATAGGGAAAGTAGACAAAAACCCTCGCAAGCTATGCCCTCGAGATCAAAGGCAACAAGAAACATGAGTATCGTGCCGTCATAGGCAGAGTCAAGGCCAACAATGCCCCACCAACACCAGCCCAATTAGGCGGAAAGTGACAATGGAGCAGGAGCTTAACCTCAACAACAACAAAGGGTCCCCACTAACAATGCCAACGTTTTTATCGAGGTGTTGCAATCATTGCAACATTAGCAGCAACAGATGATAGAAGAAATCCACTAAATGAAGGTGGATAAGACGAAGGAAAAAGGGAGCCAGCACGACCCAAAGCATGCGACAGATAAAGAGGAGAACCCAATTAGAGGTGCTTCGTAGAATACGGAACAGTGTTTCATCACTATGGCCGAAGTTGCAGTGCTCCTAGAGTAAGAAAGGGCCAAAGCGCCTAAAGAAAGGTTTTACATGCGAAGACCTCCTTATCCACTGAGAATACTCAGCAAGCCATACCCCGAGAGGTATGAGCCACAAACTTTTGTGCAATACGATGGCAGAAAGGGAAGTGCCATCGAACATGTAAGCAAGTTTACTGATACCCTTGGCCCTTATGCGGTAGATGAGGACCTATGTCTTTGGAAATTTTCCAAATTGTTGTGTGACCATGCGTACACTTGGTACATTGGTTTGAAACTAGGGTAAATCCCAACTTGGGATAACATGATAGACGTATTTTGTACTAAATACTTTCACGGAGAAGAGACAGTAACGCTCGCGACTTTGCAAGCAACTAAGCAAAGAAGCGACGAAGATTTGATGGAATACGTAAAAAGGTTTAGAGATATAGCACTTGACTACTATGACCATTGTGAAGAAAATACATTAGTAGAAATGTGTATGGGTAACATGATTAGGGAACACAGATCTGTTCTGAAGAATCTAGAAATCTCACAGTTCGTACAGTTGTTGCAGAAAGCCAGAAAGACTACCCAATCAATAAGACCAAGCTCTGACAGGCCTAAAGAATGGAGAAACACGCCATAAGGCATGGCAGTGTCCATTGGCGAAAGAAAGAGGAAGTCTAACGCGATGGAGTACGAGACCCCTCCATCGCTACCATATACCCCAAAAGAGCTAGATGTGCTCCTAGATATATGGGTCGCAAATGGAGTCTTTAAGCCTAACCAAGTTTCTAAAGAACCCACTAGAGAAGAGTGGAGAGACTCGCGTTTTTGCCGCTTGCACAAAACCGCAGAATGCTGGGCGTTCTGCAGACTGGTGCACTAAAGAATCAAAGAAGGAACTCGAGAGTTATCTTAAACGGAAGTCCAAAGGAACCCACTCTTGAACCACAAGGGGAAGGGAGTAGCAACAGTTGTCATTTGCATAGATCTAGGGGAAAATGATGAGGAAAGGCCAACCTTGCCTGCCGCAGCGATTACCACCTTGCAAAAAAGTTCCAGGTTCAAGAACTTGTTTGATCAATTAGGGGCTCACAGTAAATGAGCGAATGATTGCCACAGAGGCTTTGGTGAGCATTACCTCGGGGGCAAGAATAGAGTGCTTGAAAGCAGAAGCCACAGATGACAAGGCCCTCTTACAGAAGGCAAACGAGATCACTTTTAGTGATGAAGATATGGAAGTGGGGTATTCAGATCATAGGAAGCCCCTCTACTTGGTGGCATCCATAAATCAAATCCCCATCAAGAGAGCCTTTGTGGATACGGGCGCTTTCGTAAACCTCATCCCGTTGAGTACATTGCAAGCAGCAAGAATTTCATAGAAAAAGATATAGGGATGCCCAATGGAAGTAACAAGATTTGGGGGAAGAGGTGACACACTACGGCCTAATAGTTTTGGGGTAAGAGAGTCAGGACTGGCTTGACTGCAACAGACCCCAAGCAAGCTTGTGCACAAGCTAGAACCTCTTTCCTGGGACCTTGGACACGTGCCCACGGAAGAGGATGCTATTAACCAAAAAAAAAAAAAAAAGATATGGCAGGTAGGTAATATGAAAAAAATAAGAAGAATGTGCTTACTGTCAGCCAAAAACTAAATCATTTTCTTAGTAAAGGAGGAAATAATACAGTGATATAAATGCAGCAGGAATGAGTTAATAACAACAATAAAAAGAAAAGGAAATAATATTAATGCTTGATCAACAAAAGGAAGAAAGATATGGCAGGTAGGTAATATGAAAAAAATAAGAAGAATGTGCTTACTGTCAGCCAAAAACTAAATCATTTTCTTAGTAAAGGAGGAAATAATACAGTGATATAAATGCAGCAGGAATAAGTTAATAATAACAATAAAAAGAAAATGAAATAATATTAATGCTTGATCAACAAAATGAAGAAAGATTAGTCTGTCGTGCTTGATTTCTTAATGGAGTCAAGTTTAAGAAGGAAACCACTCTTCAATGTGGGCAATCTCATAGGGACATCCTGCCATCGAAATTGCCCACTTTGAGAGAATGGGCCTAGATGGCTTATTTTCGAATTCCTTAATCCTCACTAGAGAACAAGCTATTAGAAAGAGAGGAGGGAATAGCCTATTGGTCCATGCCCACCATCACACTCTTGCTCACCCTTTATTTTTCCTTTCTAATTCCCTTTTCCCTTATAAGTTTCCTGTTTTCTCTCTTATCTTTTACCCCTTTTCTTACTTGTTTTTCTCTTGTTTATCTCTCTATGTTTTCCTTCCCCCATCTTATGTTCTCCTCCCTTGTCCCTTATGTGCACAGCTAAGGCCTTTTTTATACTACCTACCATGACAGGTGTTTATTGTTTTACCCCTTAACTGCTTTTGTCCTAATATAGATGTCCTTCCCAGACCACCCACCGGTCTGTCGACTGCCTAGCCATCACCACTTATCGATACTGGCTGTACCACATTCCATTCCTAGACAAAAGAGTTTTATTTTGTTTTCTTGGCCTTTGTGGCATTCCCATCCGAATAAGGGTGGTCATTCTCTCTTACTAACCCCAATGGCATGCACCTAGTGGTTCCAGCTTATCTTTCCCTCTTTCGGTTGGTATCTCATCCTTGCAACACACTTCCCCCAAAAGAGCTTAAGCAGGAACCCCTAAATAGGCTTCCCCTTTTTCCCCACCACTAGACCATACCCTCTCTTACCTCTAACCCATGGCCCACCCACTCCTGTATTGACTGGATACAAGTGGGTGATGTCTGAGCCTTGTGCGTACCCCACTTCCATGTGTGTCCATGGCTTGTCTTGTTAGGACATATGTGTTTCACATGTTAAGAACATATGTAATGATTTTATGTAATTGGCTTATCCTTCGACAAAAAGCACTTTACTTGTATTTGGGTAGATTTAGGATGTCTTTAAATACTTCAAGAAACCTTATTTCAAGATCAAGTATTGAAGCCTTCAAATCTATTCAAGAAAACAAGTTCAGAGTGCAAATCATTAAAGCTCGACAACTAGCTCGACAGCTGCATCTATCGAGCTTAAGGAAGCTGTTCTACATTCGGTGTGCTCGACACCTGCTCGACAGTTGCTCGACACCTGCTATCTGTCGAGATTTAAGATTTTCAGAATTCCAATCTGATTTTCTTGGGATCTGTGAATGTGTCTTTGGGCTTTCTTTTCTCCTAACCCTAGACATATAAAATGACCAGTTTAAGGGCCGTCAAAGAGTTCACAAGTTGCACAAACTTTGAGCAAACTCTGTTCAAGCAAATTGTGACCGGAGACGAAGTTCTTGCCCTAGTTCATCTCTTTCTCTTGAAGAAGTTGCTGTGTATGTGCACCGTAGGGTTTTGTGACCAAGCATCTTTTTGATCTTCATCGTGTGGAAGAACTGAAGAACTTTGCAACCAACAACCTTCTTAGTTGGTGATTGAAATCGCGTACTGGGATCCGCGCAATTGGTTAGTCACGTACAAGGAGTCGTGCATCTAAAAGGGGAACTATCACTACAGAACAAGTCCAATTGGGTATTGAGGTAAGGGTTCAACTGTAGGTTGATAAGGTACTTGGATTCCTTTACTTGTAACCGCTTGTTGTGATAATAGTAGAGTTTCAGGAGTGGTAACCTGAAAATCACTCGATAGGATTTTTGCTGTTAGGGTTTCCCCATTCATAAACAAATCACCGTGTTATTTTATTTTCCGCTACATAATTAGTTTATTGGTGATTTGTTTGCGCTACCACACATTTGCATGATAAATTGATTAATTAATAACTTGGCTAATTAATTAATTAATTTCTATCACAAGGGGTTATTCAGTTTATGGCCTATCAAATGATATCAGAGCAGGCACAATCTGATTATGGTTTAATCTTTGCTGTGTTGATCCATTGACCCTTATTTGTCATGGATAGAGGACAGTCATTAATCATACCTTCTTTATTTGATGGCACTAACTATGCATACTAGAAAGTACGCATGAGAGCTTTCTTGCAGTCTTTAGATAAGAAAGTGTGGCAAGCTGTGGAGATAGGCTGGACTAAGCCTACAGAAGCGCCAGCCGACTGGGATGATGCCAAGATTAAGGCGGCAAACTTCAACAATAGAGCATTGAATGTATTATTCAATGCAGTCACCAATGAGGAGTTAAAGAAGATATCCTCAACTGAAACTGCCAAGGAGGCTTGGACCATTCTCCAGATAACCTATGAGGGTACTAAGGCTGTCAAGGACTTAAGGTTTAGAGGCTCACTACAAGTTTTGAAGAGATAAAGATGGAGGAGGATAAGTCTTTTGATGAGTTCTATGCTAAACTAAAGGACATAGTGAACTCAGCCTTCAATCTTGGGGAAACCATTCCTGAACCCAAGATTGTGAGGAAAGTGCTCAGATCTCTACCCGAGAGATTTCATGTCAAGATTACGGCAATAAAGGAATCAAAGGATATTGACAAGATTCCTCTGGCTGAGCTGGTTGGAAACTTGCAGACCTACGAGTTAAGGTTGACAAGAATAGGCAAGTCGGGTAAAAGCAAGAGTATGGAACTAAAGGCCAAGAGCAGTGAAACAGATGAATCTTCTGATGATGAAGATTCCAAGATGAAATCTTACATAACCAGGCAGTTCAAGAAGTTTATGAAGAACGCCAATGGAAAGGGTTTTGACAGGGACCGCAGGCAATCCAGTTCTTCACAGTTTAAAGGCTAAGACAAAGGGAAGAAGGATGCAAAGAAAGGTGGTCAGTACACTGTTCCCTCATGACCTAAGTTCTTTGGGTGTCAAAGCTTCGGTCACATGAAGCATGAGTGTCCTACATACCTCAAGAGCATTAGGAAGAGCAAGGCACTTGCTGTTACCTTGAGCGACACTGAGCCTGAGGATGATTCCGATAATGAGGATGACGGAATCTTAATTGCCTTCACGGCCACTGTCAATCCTACTGATGGGATTGTTGAAGATGTGGTTGAAGAAGAGGACTTGGTGGAATCCAAATTTGAGAAGATGGATGATCAAGATGACATCCATACAGCCTATGAGAAACTATACAAGTTTTCTAAGAAGCATGAGAAATTGTATAGGCTAACCACCAAGAAGCTCAATGATGTGGAACTTGACCGTGAGGAGCTTTCCACAAAGTTTGATGAGGCTAATCAGACTATTGGGGCGCTGAGGTTTGAGAATAATTTCTTGGCTGAGAAGACCAAGAAGCTTGAAGCAGAACTATGTCAAGTTAGAGCTCAACTGGAAAGGACATCAAGTGCAAAGCTGGATGAGATGCTAAGCATTCAAAAATCTGCTTCAGATCGAACAGGTTTAGAGTATGTACTTTCTTCCTCTAATACTGCTTCTTCTAGTACTACTGTTTTTGTTCCTCCTGCTAATAATGTTAAAACTGAGAACAGTGAGATTAAAACTGAATTAGCTAGTGAGAACATAGACAAGGATAAATCTATCTTAGTAGCACCCCCTAAGCTTGAGAAGAAAGATGTTAAAAACCTTAGGGCTAAGAAGGCTAACTCTCAAAAGCCTAAATAAAAGAAGCAACATCTCTGTCATCATTGTGGAGTTACTGGTCATACTAGACCAAATTGCTACAAGTGGCTTGCCACTCAACAGAGCAACGGTATGATAGCATCTAGGAACCAGAATCAGCTTCAATCCTCTCTTGCTCCCCTTGGAGATCTTCTCAAAGGCCTCATGTTCCTTTCGAACTTGAACGGTTTTAATTCTTCCCCTTCACCGCCAGTTCAAGAGTTTGCTAGATGGAAAGGTTCTTCCAAGGTGTGGAAGGAAAAGGGCTCTAAGTGATTCTGTCACTTTTCTCTCTCTCTTCTTGTTTTTATGTGTGCATTACTTAGGTGTTTTGATTTCATGTTTTGAGTCAGTCTAGTTTTTATACTTTGGTTGTTTAACATGTTTTTGTTTGATTATTTTTCAATTTTTGCTTTGTTTTGTTTTTCATATAAAAAAAATTGAAAAATCAGAAAAATACAAAAACAGTGTGTGTTTTGTGTACTTTGGTACTTGTGTGCCTTGGATGGCCAGTGAAACAAAGTCTTCTAAATTTTGTATCATTTGTAGCTTAGATAAGCATCTCTATGCACAACTAAGCAAGTGAGCTTTGTGGCTCATGTTTATGATGAGTACGATTAAATTGTCTCTTAAACTTAACACGCATATCACTCTTTTTGACGGGAAGGACTAAAAAATCCTGAGAGAAAGGCATAAATAACCATCTCACCACTGTTGCCCACCAATCATAATATGACACCTGTATGCTTCGGCATAGCAAAATTGGAATGTCAAATATCATTGGGTATTTCTTTTCTTTCTCTAATAAGTCCGTGCATGATATGTTTAAAAGAAAAATATGCAAAAAAAAAAAAAAACAAAAGCAAAAATATCAAAAATGCTTTAAAAATGATTGCAAGCATGTATTCTAGGAGATGTGGGAGTTATAGGATGTACCTCAAAGGTGATAGTCCCCATCAAGCAGTTATGATTGTGTGTGAGTTAAAGTGATTTTCTCATATCTCAAATCGTCATAACATGTATACACTTATGCAATCTTGCGATGTTTTTCATACACAACACGCAATATTCTTTGCTATTCTTGATACATATGCAGGTACAATGTGATTTGGCCATCACAAGGTTTTACATGTATTAATGTATGCTCACTAAATTGTCTTGACTTGTTTTTGAAATATAAAATTGGTTAGACTTGTTTAGTGTGTGTGTGTGTGTGTGTTTTTGAAGATCCATGTGCTTAAATTTTATTTGAGATATGATTTTGAAAGCTTAATATGTTGATTGGATCATTGATTGAGTTGCATGTTGGATTGCATTCATGTCTGTGTTTTTCACATCTCGAAAAACTGCTTTTAATAGCTGGCTCGACACCTCCTTGATAGCTAGCTATCTGTCGAGCTTCCTAAAGCTTTTTCTTATCGCAATCTCACCTGCACCTCGATACCTGGTGGATCAATCGAGATTGGGTCTATATCCTCAACAGCTTCTCGACACCTGGTGGATCGATCGAGCTTCTGTTCTTGATTCTGATGAGTTGATCCTCGATACCTCCTCGACACCTCAGCTATTAACGATCATTTCCTCGACACCTCCTCGACAGATCGCTCGATACCTCTCGATACCTGCATCTGTCGAGATTTACTAGCTTCTCTATATAAGGCCTCTGCGCGATCCGATTCTCATTTCCATCGATCTCTCTCTCGATACTTCTCTATTTTCTCTCCCAAAACACTCTAATTTCACTCCAATCTTGGTTCTCAAGGATTCTTCAAGGTTTTTCAAGTTTTTCTTCACTTGGTAAGCTTCTAATCCTTTCTTATTTATGCATTTCATGTTTTGAAACCTAGGATTTGGGGTTTTTGAAAATTTTTGGGGTTTTTCAAAATTGATGAGCTTCCATTGAAATTTTGGGTTGGGTTTTCACTAAAATGTGTTTAAAATCTCATACATTACATCACATTAGCATTATAATGGTATTGTCATGCATTTAGATGTGTGCTATATGTTTGTGTGCTGATAGGTTTGGATTGGGCTGAGCCTATGATGCATTCTCTTTTGCATGTCACATATTCATGCATTTCCCATGCATACGTACTTCTTTTCAATATACTTGATATATTTGAAACTGCTTGGGACTTTTCTAATTGTCATTCTTTCTCTCTCCCTCTCTGTTAGTTTACGTTAGTCGTGTCTATGGCACCTAAACGTAAATCCACTCCAGCCCGGAACCCTTTTCGTTCTGGTGCTTCTTCATCATCTGATCCTACTCTATCTCATATCCAATTCCGTGATAATGATGCCTTTAAGGCATTTTCGGAGAACTTTTCTAGACAAGGCATTCATTCGGAATGCCAAGTCATTTTGACGGATTTTGCAGACACCGACCTTCCATCTGTCATTCACAGTAAGGGATGAGAGTCACTGTGTGACGTCCCGGTCACCTATCCTCCCGTGCTTATCCAGGTGTTCTACTCCAACATGCACGGGATTGATCGGTCAGTACCTCTTTTCTTCACTCGCGTTCAAGGTACGCGCATTCCTATCACACCGCAGCTGGTTGCGGATGTGCTTCGGGTCCCTAGGATAGAGTTTCCTGACTATCCTAGTTGTGAGCGTCTGAGGACTGTGTCCAGGGATGAGCTCATGTCTACTTTCTGTGAGCGCCCTTCTGCTTGGGGTGAGCGTCTTTTTACACCATGTCAACCTTTTGCTAAAGGTCCTAGATTCATAAACATGGTGATGACTTTTGTTTTGCATCCCTTCTCTCACTATAACTCCATCACAGAGCCTCGTGCTTGATTTTTGTTGTCTCTTCTTGAGCATCTTACCATAGACTTCCCTTCTCATTTCATTTTGTCTATTATAGATGTTCATCTAGATTTGGCGTCCCGTGATAAGCTCATCTTTCCTTCTGCTATCACGAGGATCTCACGCCATTTTTCCATTCCTTTTCCCTCTTCCGACTATTTTACCGTCATGTGTGCCATAGATTACGCTACCATTAAACGTAGCGAGGCCCAACTTCGGTCGCGACAGTCGGATTCAGCAGCTCCTTCCTCCCGTTCAGCTCCATCCCGTTCGGCACCATCCACATCGGCTCCTTCTTCTTCTTAGGGCAATGTGTCTTTAGGAGACATCATGGCGCAACTGCAGGGCATGAATGCTCGCCTAGATACTCTCTATGAAGTTGTATCAAGTGAACGTTCATGTCAATTGTATTGCACGACGACAAGCGTCCATGGATGGTTTTGCTCCTAAGGCTACTCCTTCACCATCTTCTCCCGTGGCTTCTGCTTCTGATGATGATGGTGATGATGATGATGTTTCGGATGATGCTGATGGAGATGCTAGCTCTACCGATGAGATGTCTACTTGACACTCTTGCCCTTTGTCACTCGTGACAAAAAGGGGAAGTAGTTTTGGTATGAGAGTAGTCTATCTTAGGGGGAGAGTTAGTATAGGATCATTTTGTTAGGGGGAGTGTTGATACATTTTGAGTGATGTAGTGAGGATAGTATGTATCTTTTCTTTTCTTTCTTTTTAGATACATTACGCTTGTACATGAGGTCTTGTGACCATTTATAGACGTACATTGTACTTATCTCTTTCTTTATATTGATGTATGTTTTTCTTTCACCTACCCCTTCATGTGTTGTTTCTTTTCTCCCTTTATATACATGTTTCTTATACTTGTATGCAATCTATTATTTCTGTTTCATACAAAGATGCCTTGATAAGTTTTGTTTAAAGTGTTTCAGAAATACAGGTTGTCAAAATCTACTTGCCATAAGCTCTCTTCTTGCAAAGTTTTTCAAGAGTTTGTGTTAGGATAGATTTTATTGTATTCAACAAGTGAATATGAGTTGAGTAATTTATGACTTCTCTCATATGTTCATTTGTTTGTTATGGTTTTGTCACGGATTGCCAAAAGGGGAGATTGTTAGGACATATGTGTTTCACATGTTAAGAACATATGTCATGATTTTATGTAATTGGCTTATCTTTTGACAAAACGCACTTTACTTGTATTTGGGTAGATTTAGGATGTCTTTAAATACTTCAAGAAATCTTGTTTCAAGATCAAGTATTGAAGCCTACAAGTCTATTCAAGAAAACAAGTTCAGAGTGCAAAATCATTAAAGCTCGACAGTTGGCTCGACAGCTGCATCTATCGAGCTTAAGGAAGCTGTTCTACATTCGGTGTGCTCGACACCTGCTCGACACCTGCTCGACACCTGCTATCTGTCGAGATTTAAGATTTTCAGAATTCCAATCTGATTTTCTTGAGATCTGTGAATGTGTCTTTGGGTTTTCTTTTCTCCTAACCCTAAACATATAAAAGGACCAGTTTAAGGGTCGTCAAAGAGTTCACAAGTTGCACAAGCTTTGAGCAAACTCTGTTCAAGCAAATTGTGACCGGAGACGAAGTTCTTGCCCTAGCTCATCTCTTTCTCTTGAAGAAGTTGCTGTGTATGTGCACCGTAGGGTTTTGTGACCAAGCATCTTCTTGATCTTCATCGTGTGGATGAACTGAAGAAATTTACAACCAACAACCTTCTTAATTGGTGATTGAAGTCGCGTACTAGGATTCGTGCAATTGGTTAGTCACATACTGGGAGTCATGCAACTAAAAGGGAAACTGTCACTACAGAACAAGTCCAATTGGGTATTGGGGTAAGGGTTCAACTGTAGGTTGTTAAGGTACTTGGATTCCTTTACTTGTAACCGCTTGTTATGATAATAGTAGAGTTTCGAGAGTGGTGACTTGAAAATCACCCGGTGGGGTTTTTGCCGTTAGGTTTTCCCCATTTGTAAACAAATCACCATGTTATTTATTTTCCGCTGCATAATTAGTTTATTGGTGATTTGTTTGTACTACCACGCATTTGCATGATAAATTGATTAATTAATAACTTGGCTAATTAATTAATTAATTTCTATCACAAGGGGTCATTCAATTTGTAGCCTATCATGTCTGCTGTTCATGCGTTTGCCACGACCTGGAGGCTCGTTTGGCCTTTGGTGCACGTTCTGCTACTCATTCTTAACCTCTTATGTTGTGGATGAGTCACTAGGTTTTCATTCTTTATATCTTGCTTCCTCCCTGGGCTAGGTCTTGCTTGGGCATGGACATTTCCTTCTTCAATCCAATCCATATCCTCTTTGTGGGTTGGCTGACACATTTGCCATGTCACCCCATTGTTTCTACCATGTTATCATTTGATTTGTGCTTGTTGGGCCTCTTTTAGGCCTGCTGTACACTTTCCTTCTGCTCAATTCCAGTAGCCCAATACTATTGTTAGGCTTGTACTCACACTGTTTTTGGGCTTCCTTGGCCCATTCCATCCCTTTAGGGCTTTCTTGGTCCATTTTATTCCTTTGGGCATCCTCGGCCCATTTCATTTCCTCGGGCATCCCCGACCCATTCCAATCCTTCATTCCTATGGGCTTTTGCTAAGTCTTTTGGGCCTTCCTGGCCTAAATTACCATATCATTTACTTTCGGGGTTTATAGGCTTTTCCACCAACCCCATTTACTTAGTTCCTTCCTTTGGGCTCCTTCGGCCCATCTTTGCTTGCTTTCCATTTTTCATAATTCTCATAGGTTTACTACTTCTTTTTTTGGGCTCCCTTGGGCCCACTTGCTTTTTTTAGGGCCTTCTTTTTTTTTTTTTTTGATAACCGTTTTAGGGCCTTCTAAATATCTTATAGTTGGACCATTATTCCTGTCATTTGGGTTTAATGGTTTTCTTTTCACTTTGCTAATTCTTCTCCCTTATTTTCTCCCATATTGTTGGGCTTTTTCTTGTTATTAGGCCTTCTTGCCAAAGTGGACATCAACACATGTTGATAGACTAGACCATATATGATAAAGTATATTATTTGAAACCATGTGTTGTTAAGTCAAATTAGACCCAAATCGCACGCAGATAAAAGATTGGGTTTTAAGTAACCCTACTTATTTGATCTAGTTGAGATAAGATAGAAGGATTAATACAAGCCTATTTTAAACATCCAACAATATTTGACTTTTTATGGCTGAATCAAGCATTATTTGACTTGTTTGAGTGGGATCACATTGCAATTTGCCTTGACTTGCCCTGGCACTAGATCTCAAAGCTTCCGTCAGCTACTACATCATTCCAACACAAAAACGTAAACATTAGACCGCCACAACCTATAAATCAACCCTTTTTTCAGCATCAAATTTCACACACATGCACCACCATTCTCTTACCTTCCAAAATGGGCAGTGCAAGTAGGCCTATTCTCTCTCTCCTCTGCTTCACCCTTCTCATCTCCTCTACTTTCTCAGAGCTCTGCAACCCACAAGACAAAAAAGTCTTGCTCCAAATCAAACAAGCCTTCAACAACCCCTACGTCCTTACCTCTTGGAAAACAAACACCGATTGCTGTACTGACTGGTGTTGTGTCACATGTGACTCCACCTCTCACCGCATCAACTCCCTCACCATCACTGCTGACAACCAGCTCTCTGGCCAAATCCCACCTGAAGTTGGTGACCTTCCATACCTCGAAACCCTTGAATTCCACAAACAACCCAACGTCACTGGTACTATTCAACCTGCCATTGTCAATCTCAAACACCTCAACTTCCTCGGACTCAGCTGGCTTAATCTCACTGGCCCAATTCCTGATTTCGTCAGCAAACTCAAAAACCTCACTTCCATTGACTTCTCATTCAACCAACTCTCTGGCTCAATCCCACCCTCACTTTCGGAGCTTCCAAAGCTCGGTGGACTTCGCTTGGACCGTAACAAACTCTCCGGACCACTCCCCTATTCTTTCGGCAATTTTCCTCAGGGACTATACCTGTTCCTATCTCACAACCAACTAACCGGTCCAGTCCCAACCTCGTTCGCCCACATGGACTTTGGCTATATTGATTTGTCGCGAAACAAACTCGAAGGCGATGCATCTGTGGTTTTCGGATCGAGCAAGACCACAGAGATCGTGGACTTGTCGAGGAACTTGTTGGAGTTTAATCTGTCAAAGGTTGTGCTCCCCAAGAGTTTGACTTCTTTGGATCTTAACCACAATAAGATCTTTGGAGGTCTTCCTGTTGAGTTGACCAAATTGAATTTGCAGTACTTGAATGTGAGTTATAATAGGCTTTGTGGTCAGATTCCAGTGGGTGGTAAATTGCAAAGCTTCGATTATTCGAATTATTTCCACAACCGGTGCTTGTGTGGCTCTCCACTCACAAGCTGCAAGTGATCTTATAATGGATTTGCACAGAAACTGAAGTGGGTCTCTCTGTAATTTTCAATTTACTACTACAATGTACTAAGTTTTTCAAAAGCTGTAGTCTCTAGTAATAAGTTTGCTTTATTGCAAATTTAGTAAGATCGAGAACAGACAGGAGAACTATGTAATAAAAAAACATGTCCTTCGCCGCGTTGTGCTAAGAGATTAGGAAGCAGATTCGGTGTTTTACGTACAGCTAGGCACAGGTTTATCTTGTTACAGGAATTTATCCATTTTGAGAATATTTAAAAACACAATTAGTTGATGAGAGTCTTTGTAAGTTGTAACTTAATTTCAAAAGCCGCGATTAGTTAGACAACATGCCGCTTTCATGTTTACTGTTTAGTCGCGATGAGTGGTATTATCAAATAGTAATAAGCCGGACTGTTCCCACGATATGCTCGTTTCTCTGCTACTCACACAACATGATTTTTCAACACGACATCTCACATTTCTTCTCCAATCTTCCTTTCGTTCTTCATCCTTCACCCCAGTCACGCCGACCGATCCGACGACGTCGTCCAACCCAACGGCGGCCACTACTCAGACCGGCAACGACCACAGCGAGACCTTGACCATAACCCCGAACACTTCATTCGTTGTTTGCGCTGTCACACCAAGGTAGACCCACCACACACTCTCTCTCTCTCTCTCAGTCTCTGTCCCTGAGACCCCAAAAAAAAAAAAAAAAGTGCAGTGCAGTCGGACCCAACTAAAATGATAGTGACAATCACAACAAAAATAAAAAATTAAAAAATTGAAAAAAGAAAAAAAGAAAAAAGTGCAGTCGGACCCAACTAAAATGATAGTGACAATGTATCATGTTTGCTAATTGTTGTAAGGTGGACCACTGATAAGAAAAAGTAATTATTATTTATAACAAAAATGCAAAAATCAAGCTAGTTCTAGTTAGAGTGTGCCGAAGTGGGAGGAAGAGTTTTTGGCTTATGGATTTTGGTCTTTTTTTTGGGTTTTCTGATGAGAGAAGATGGAAATGAAGGAAGAGCAGGAGAACGCGGGTTGGGGTTCTGGTGTACTGGTAGCATAGGTCAGAGTGCGGGTCCCAATTTTTTGAGTTTTAGAGGTTAAAAACAGAACCGGGTTTAGGTGCAATTTTGTTTTTGTCCAATAAACTCATTTTCAAAAACAAATGAAAAATATACTTCAAAAGCTGATAAATAATCTGTACAAAACAGGTATCAACGTGACATTTGTACATATGACATTCTATTCTTGATTGTACGAAACAATGGCAGGAGATAATGAAAATCAAAATTTGGATGACATGTCAATTACCCTCTATGTACTGCATTAGACTAACTGCCTCAGACTAAGGTAGTTCTTGGTTCAAGTGATTTTTGGGGAAGATGGAATAAAGGGAAGGGAAATTTAGAGGGCTTTGGATGAGGGAGATTGTTTGGTTGGGAGGAGAAAGAGGAGGCAATTTCTGGTGGGCCAACTTTTTTAACTCAATGTTAAGTTTTGGCAAAAATACAAAATTGACCCTCTAACTTTCACCGTTTTTCATTTCAGTCCTCTAATTTTTAGTTTTGTCAATTCAGTCTTCTAACTTTCAATTTTTGTTAATAAATGGCTCCGTTACAACTCAATTAGTGGTTGCCGTTAGAACTCCTAAAACGACACCATTCCCCTTCCCCTGAAACAAAAATGGCATCGAACAATCGGTGACATCGTCGCTGTGTAAACCTCTATGGCTCATCTTCATCATTATCCCGAAGGGCTTGAACGGTAATTTGGCCACAACCTTGCCTTCAAACAAGGAGTTGAGGAGCCCAAAAATGATGAAGAGAACAAGAGCGACCACCACACCAAACTTGAACTTGAGAGAAAGGTCGCGGCTGGATTCCTTGAGACTCGTCTCGACGCGATCGATCTTCTTGGTCTTGGATTTCTTGTTGCTGATTTTGACTTTTGCGACGGAGGACGAGGACGAGGAATTTGGGGTTTCGGTTTTCATGGTCTCGAGTTTTTTGGCGGCTTTGTCGATTGAAGAGCGGAGGGATTTATAGGAGTTGGTGTGGTAGATGAGGAGCTCATAGATGTTTCTTTGTTTTGTTTTGATTCAAGGGAACAACATTCCCCTTATTTTTTTTTTTTAAAGATTTTTCTTATTTTATTTTAATTCTGAATTTATAAAAAAAAAAAAAAAAAAAATACAAAACGGTGTCGTTTCAGGAAAACGGCGTCGTTTCAGAGTTCTAACAACAGCCACTAACTGAGTTGTAATGGAGCCCTGCATTGACAAAAATTGAAAGTTAAAGGACTGAATTGACAAAACTGAAAGTTAAATGATTGAAATGAAAAATGGTGAAAGTTAGATGGTCAGTTTTGCATTTTTGCCTTAAATTTTTATTTATTTTATACTCTTAAACTTCATTTAAGAATTCATAAGGGAATGTAATAGAATGGAATGATCATAAGGGAATGAAAATGAATAGAATGGAATATATTTAAGCAAGAGAAAAGAATGAAATGGAATGGAATTAAGTAACCTTAAGTGGATGTTTTAAAATAAATGAATGAAAATAAATAGAATGTAAGTTATCTTATTTGAGAGTAATATAGAGGGAATGGAATGAAATCATGTTATGATAACATTACTATTAGACTCATATTTTAGAATAAATGGTTGAATATATAAGGGTATTTTGGGAATTTTAGTAAAAAATTCATTAAATCTAATTTCATTCCCTCTTATTTCTCCCAATTTCAGGGAGAACGAAAATTTGAGATTTTAAGGGAATAGAGAGGAATGAGTATTCTCTCCTACTTATTCAATTCCCTCCCACTTAAACTCTCAAATAAGGAAATGGACTTTCCATTCCCTCTATTAAAACTCTCAAACAAAGGAAGGGAAGAATATTCTAAAATTATTTTTTTTAGTTTTTTCTATTCCATTTCATTCTCTCATTCCAAACAAGGGCTTAACAGAATTTTTTCCTTTTTAAACTATTAAATTTTTTTTTTATGTAATCAGGGTAATGGAGCACATTTTTGCAAATTACATTTTCTATCATCTAATTCTTCTTTTCGACCAAACAAAAGGGGTTTTCATCAACTTTCTTATCCATCCTTCCAACCAAACACACAGAGGAAAAATTAAATTTTTTTTATATCCCTCAACTTTTTAATCCCTCACCAAACAATGCCTAAGAGAGTGACCGCTAGACAGCCCACGCCCAATAATAAATCTCTCTTTTTCAGTAACAAATTTAACACCACCATTCTCGTCTAGAATACTAAAAAATGGGTAGTACAACTAGCCTTCTCTCCCTCCTCTGCTATACCCTTCTCATCTCCTCTACTTTCTCCGAACTCTGCAACCCACAATACAAAAAAGTCTTACTCCAAATCAAACAAGCCTTCAACAACCCCTACGTACTTGCCTCTTGGGACCCAAACACCGATTGCTGTGACCGGTATTGTGTCACATGTGACTCCGCCTCTAACCGCATTAACTACCTCCCCCACCTTCTCTGGCCATCTCTTCGGCCAAATCCCACCTGAAGTGGGTGACCTTCCTTTTCTCGGCACTCTTGAATTTCACAAGTTTCCCAATCTCACTGGTCCTATCCAACCTGCCACTGTCAAACAACAGTACACAGATCGTGGACTTGTCTGAGGAACTTGTTGGAGTTTAATCTGTCCAAGGTGGTGCTCGCCAAGAGATTGATTGCTTTGGATCTTAACCAAAACAAGATCTATGGAAGCATTCCTGTGGAGATTACGGCACTGAAGTTGCAGTTCTTTAATGTGAGTTATAATAGGCTTTGTGGTCAGATTCCAATAGGTGGTAAATTGCAAATTAAACTTCGATTATTCGACTTATTTCCATAACCAGTGCTTGAGTGGTGCTCCACTTGCAAGCTGCAAGTGATCTTATAATGATTTGCCCAGAAACTGAAGTGGGTTCCACTGTAATCTTTAAATTACTACTACTACGACAATGTACTCAGTTTTACAAAAGCTGTAAGTCTTCGGTAATAGTTTGTTTTTAATCCGTTAAGATTTGGGTATCCAATAACAGGAAAAAGAAAAAAAAAAAAAAAAAAAAAAAAAAAAAAAAAAAAAAAAAAAAAAAAAAACAACAACTACTACTAAAATCTAAATAAATATTACCATTTTGATTAAGTGCTATAACAACAAAAATAGAGAAGAGACCACAAAAATCAAAAAGACCTATTAACATTTAGGTGCAATTTGTCCAACAAATTCATTTTCAAAAAATGGAAAATATACTTCAAAAACTGAAAAATAAACTGTACTAAACAAGCATCAACGTGACATTTATAAATATGACTTTCTATTCTTGATGGGTCCGTAACAATGACAGGAGAAAATGAAAATCACACTTTGGACAACATGTCCTTACCAAACAAATCCACACTTCTCCAAACCAGAATTGAATAGAACTTTCATCAGCAATGTAGGCCAACTTGTAACCAAAGAATCAGTATTGTATTAATGACATTTATTATTGACATCCGTTTGTCAATTGGAAGCTGTGAAAGTGAGGGTAGGATAGAACTTTCATCAGCTCTATCCCACCCTCACTTTCATCAGCATTGTAACCAAACAAATCCACACTTCTCCAAACCAAATTTGAGTAAAAGTTTCATCAGCATTTTCACCATTTAACATTGATTTCAATGTCACATACAAATGAAGTTTATCAGATGATAGTACACATTGAATTTGATACACATTAAATAGTAATGCACAAAACAACCCCACCTCATACTATCTTTTTTTTTTTTTTTTTTGGTTATTGTTTTGGAACCGCGGGGGGGCGGGGGGTGGGGGGGGGTTTCTCAAATATCAGTTATGATTCATTTTACAGGTTTAGTGAGGTGAAGAAGATTACCAAGAGAATAAATGCAGTATCTTCTCATATGGTGACGCCACTCTCATGATGGAGACTCTTTCCATTCTAATCTGTTAAGACCATCAACGATTGCCCTCCGGAACTCACCATTGTGTAGAAGGAAGGATGAGACATGCCCACCAGTGACCCATCTCACTTCTGAACCAGGCCAAGCCTTTTGAAGCTCCATCACAGAGTGTTTTGGAATATACCCATCATCCTGAAGCATGATTGCAGTTTAAGAATATAGCTCCCAAAGCTATATTTGGCGAGGAAGCAGTAAAAAATAAAGAGCAATAAATTACACAATGAAGATACACCAATCATAAGCAATAAGGGGTATGGATCCTGTGCAGTAGCTAGATGCAATACCTGATCGATGGTTGGGAGTAAAAGTTAAAAAGTTAACTTTCTCCACAGACATCAGATCACGCAAAAAGAAAAAAGGTAAAAAGTTAACTTCTTTTTTTGCCTAATTGGACAGCCTTGAAGAAAAGTTAACTTCTTAACTTGTGCTCCCAACTGTCCATAGGTATTGCATCCCATGCAATAACTATTGCACGGGATCTTGAATTCTTGATCAGGGAAAAAGAGAAGGCCCTTTATTGTGGGTGCTTCAGGTTTTAAAAAGCAAAGGCTGCTTGCATCTGGTTTGTTAACTCAGAGTTGTTTCAGCATTTTGTGAATTTGTAAGGTGCCTTACGCTTTTAAGGCAGGTTACCAGCTGCTTCTTAAAGCAGCTGAACTTCTCATTTTTCTGAAAGCTGCAAACTCCTAATTAGCCCCTATGATTGTGCCCAATTATTTTGTGTTTGTGATTTTTTTTTTTTTTGGTCTCAAAAGGTATGTTTGGGACAGGGAAAGGGGAGATAGAAAGGGGGAAAGTAGGCTAGAATGAGCTAATTTTAGTATATTTGGACCATCTCCCTCTCTCCCTCTAACCAAACATTTGGTAAATTTTGAGGCTGTTGTAAAGAGATGCATGTGGATTGTGCTTGAGCGCATCAAGATTTATATGCCCAAGAGAACTACAGTTTATAATGAAGACTTCCTAATGCATACAAGACTTACCTACAGAATATTAACTTCCATGGATTGATTAACACTAAATTTCAGATGGTATAAACTTTGTACCAATTGCAGCCAAAGGCGCTTAAACACCCCCCCAAACAACACAAAAATCACCCAGAAAAAGAAGGAAAAGAGTACAGAACATTCTTTCCTAGGTGTTACAATGCAATGACAGTCAACTGCAAGGATGGGAAAGAGAGAGAGGAACACGAGCTTCAAAGGTTGCTTCAATTCTATCTAACAGCATTCTTTTTTATCCATTTCTTTTCCCTTTTTTTTCTTTTTTTTCTTTTTCACGAGATAAATTATCAAATTATTAAAAGAGGGAAATTGCCAACTCCTTGTCAGCCATGCTTAGAAAACATGCCTATAAGTACTATAAAGATAAGACAATTAATAAGGATAAAGAAGACAACTATGGAGTCCTCATAAATTTTCTTAAATGACAAGTTCAGAAGGTAATATTGAGATCTGGTACTTACAGTAGCAGCAACAAATATTACAGCATCGGGGTTTTTGGGAATCGGAAAGCGTGTGACATCTGTGAGAGACAATACATTTCGCATCCGTTCTCTCACCTCCTCAAGAGTCATTGCAGCCTTCTGTGCTGCAAGATCCTCTCTTAGTGCCTCCCATGCAGTAGCATGCTGTAATATTCCTTCACAGAATGCCACAACAGCAGAGTGTGGTGATAAAAAAGGAAGGGTTGCAACAGGTGTAGGGTGAAGTGATCCAACCATTGCAGCATGTACACCTCCTGAATTCCCAAAAACCATCAAAGTTCGGAGGGAAAAAAGAGACTTATCTTTGGGGTGTGAGTGCTCCACTTGTAGAGTTAACAATATATACATTTCTTTTTACACACTGAAATAATATTTTTATGTAAGCCAACAAATTAATTCAAAGTTTGAAATGACAAATTTGACCGACAAAAGATATGATCTCAAAGCTAGATTAGATCTAGCTAACTTTAATCTCTAGTGAAGGATTCAGTTTGAGCCTTACCCATGCTCAATCCACAAACACCCGTCTTGCCAAACCCTTCTTCAGAGTCTAACCAATGTAACAGTCCGCGGGCCTCTTCAATGGTTGCCCTTCCTAATAAAAGCAAGTCACTAACGCACAAAAGTTTTGAACCAAACTGCATCATAGGGCGTCTTTGTCCATAGAAAGGGCTGCAATTAAATATTTACCTTTATTCAAAATCTCATAGTTTACATTAAGTAATTTAAACAGAAGCACTTCTATCAATTTCTAGGAATACACAGAATTGGCATTTACCTCTCAAGCACCATGGTTGCAATGTTTTCCTTCAACAAAGGCCCACCAAGGCGCAGTCTCCGTTCAAAGGTATGGTCCCCAGTGCCTGCAAAAAGAGGCTACAAGTTGTAGTCCAGATGGCTAACTACCAAATGTCAAATGCACCAAAGGGTGGAGGTTCCTTCAGTGGTAAAGGGTGTAATTTGAAATAGAATTTTGAGATTTGGCAGGATACTAGGAAATAATGAACATTGTTAATATCTGAAATTAGTATAACAAATTCAGAAATTAATCTGGAAAGTAGCACAAACAAGAATATACTCAAGTGAATGTGTGCAGAAGGAATAAAAAAAATTGTAGTTTTCAAAGTATCAGAAAGGTCACTATAATATCAACTGTAGTTAGTATAGAAATTCCCATGAATAATTAATTACTTGAATAATTCACAATAGTGATGGAAGACACATGCTCAAATGAAAAATATTTGCATTTCAGTTTGGAATTAATAAACCAAAAATTAAACATTTCACCAACTGACTAATAACTACATTCTAACTGCCAAGAGGACAAACCTCAATACTTATTTCCCAATGGATACAGTATTTTCCAGCAGTAACATACATTGGAGGAATATAAACAAAACCTAATGCAAAAACATATAAATCTGCCAAAAATATTAAAAATACTTTAGTTAACCTTTACTAAGTGTAGTTATCACATTATCCTTAAAGTTAGACTTCATTGAGGAATTTTCCCTTTGGATAACCCCTTGGCCCTGCATCCGAGGGGGGAAGGAAACCAAAAGCAAAAATGAAAGGAGTCAAACATTTCAAAAGGAAACAAATTATATCAAAACTAAAGGTTCCAATCAATTGATAGACAATGGAACTAATCCAGAAGCCTAGCTCATGAAACGCACAGAAGCCTAGCTCAACACACAGAAGCCATTTATTTACCCAGTCAAATATTAAAGCTTTGAGTCGTTTCCATGCATTTAAACCAAAACTTAAAGTTCCAACCAATTGATAGCCAATGGAGCTAATCCAAAAACCTAGCTCATGAAACAAATGGAAGCCATTCATTTACCAAGTCAACTATTAAAGCTTGAGCTGTTCCCGTATGAACCTTACTTAAACACCAGATTTTACTTCTTTATTGAAATGCATAATTAGAGTAGGGATTTCAGCCAGCGTAAAGCCAATCCAATCAATCTAAACCAGCCCTCTTTACTTTGCTGCAGGTCAAAACCTTATATGGTTGCAGCAAATTATCATAAGGCTAATAAAAACCTGATGAATTCTCCAGTAAAACAATGTAAACTCAAATTAAGGCTTGACCAATTGAGAATAAAAAATCCTACCATTAACCATGCACAAGCTAATACATTAATCACAGCACCAAAACAAACACTTTGTGACAGATAAACAAAGCAATAAAACAAGAAACTCGCTTAAACGGTTAAACTCTCCATCGACAATGTAGTATTAAGCTAAAGTTCAATGCAAAGTCCTATTTCTGAATTACTGTGGAAGAAAATAAAACCAATATACCTGCAAGATGAACCACGCAGGCCATCCTCTGTGGCGGCACAAACTTGGGAGTAAGGAAAGCAACCCTTGCATTGTGGCACTCAGGAGGCAATGCACTTAGGAGTTGCTCATCACAAGGGGTCCTAAAGACCCCTTCTCTTAAACAAGCAGTCTTGGTCTCCCAAACTGTGTTCCAAACAGGTTTCACCAATGTGGGAGGACAATTCTGACCAACCACTTCTGGGAAAAGCTGTTTGATCATTCTCTCCAGCAATTCAAGCTTTGAGCCACCCCATCCTCCAGAGAAAAATAGTGGGCTTATCTTTGTTCTGTGCATAAATGCACCATAAACGTGGTCCAACACATTATGGAGCGTTCCAATATTAACTGTGACCATTCTGAGAGAACCCCACAAACTCAAACACCAAACAACTAATGAAAATTTTGAATATTTTATTCAAATTTTGAAACTTCTTTGAGAAACCCAGAAAATGTTATTCACAATAGTGAACTAACAAAAGAAAATTTTGGGTTAAATGTCTATCTAAAGCTCAAAACTTTTACAAACAAACAATAACAACCCATTAGTCAGGAATGAAAAGAATCAGATTTTTTGAGAATTTCTAATTAATTAGTAGATCTAGTCAATCGAGTATGACATTAAATTTTGAGAAACCGAGTGAAAGTAAATTGAAACCAGATAAATCACAGAATGAATGAGATATTCAAATTCGAATCCAAGAAATCAAGGAATAAAACTAAGAAGAATTATGAATCGAAGTCCGTTTGCCATAAATAAATAAATAAATTATTAATTAATTAATAGGAAAGGTGTTAAGAGAGAAAATTAGTCGAACCCAGAAAGAATAAATTAAACTTGATACTTACAAAGAAAACCGAGGGAGATCAAATTATGAAAATAAGAGAGAGACAGGGAGAGAGAGATGTACTCCAATTAAATTACAAAGAAAAACCGTGGGCGGAGGATTGGGGTCCCACGTGCCACCTCCTCACTCTCACCCTAAATCCTCGGTTTCTTTTTTTTTTCTAATTCTAGGTAGGATAAAATAAATGCATAATAATAGGCAAGATAAAAGAGTTTATTAGATTCAAGCAAAATATAAGGAAAAATTATTAGGTATTCCCAGAGTACTATAAATGTGTACTCTCTTCTTTTTTCATGTGTATTAAAAATATTTAGTATTCTAAAAAAAAAAAAAAAATACAACACAAGTTAGCCCCTTTTTTTTCTAAATAAAGTTAGCCCAATTTTAGTTTTTGGTTTGGAATATAAAAATATTCTCTGGAATATGATATCTTTATTCAAAGAATGTTATTATAATTATTTCCTCTTCTTGAAAAAAAGGAGTTATTTCATTTTCTTAATATATATTTAGATGGATAAAATTTAGGTTTAGTACTTTTAAGTGTTGTTCCTTAAGTTCCTATTTTAAAATTCAACCGTATAACTACTTAACTAGATACTTTCATCCCATGATAACTTTTAAGTTTTAAGTTTTCAAAAAAAAAACAATAATAATATAAAGGTGATCAAAATCAAATATCCTAAAATAATTGTCTAACATCAACGCATACAATACTAAAATAATTATTTTAATTATTTATTAGGATATCACTGCTTAGGATTTGTTTTCCTAAAAGACCAAAAAAAATATTTTAAGAGACAAAATTGAATGTAAAAAAAAAAAACAAAAAAAAAATCATCTGATCCTTAAAGATGAATAAACCATAATATTTTTAATTAATTAAGAGACAAAAGTATAATCCATAAAGATGAATAAACCATAATATTTTTAAAAAGATGATTACTTAGCATAAATACTTTGTAAAAAAAATTATATATTTAGCCTTTTTGTTTTTTGAATCATATTTTTGCTAATTAAAGGATATTAATTTGGGGCCATGATTGTAACTTTAAAAAATAAAAAATTTTCCAATTCACACAGTTGTGGGTACCCCACTTTTTAAATAGGGGTGGGTTTCAATTAGCTTAACCAGTAAAATTTTTTATGATTGTATAAGAAATTTAGGGTTTAATCCCTACCTACACAAAAAACTGATTAGTGTCTTGGTCTGATGATAAAAAGCTAACATCAGAAGCAGACATCATAAGTTGAAACTCTCAAAAAAAAGAAAAATTATGGAGTCCATATAAACCCTCAAAATGGGAATCCATATGCCCACACCCTTGAGCTATTTAGTATTGACCACCTAATATAGAAATGCTTAGGAATTCAAGAGGATTCATGACAGTCCTGAAATGATTAGTTTTTATATTCAAAAGTATAATCCATAATGATTAGTTTTTACGTGTTTTTTTTTTTTTTTTTGGAAGTAATTTTGTATTTTTTTATGAAGATAATTGAAGTATTTAAATACAAATAGATAACAAATACAAATAGGAATAAGACATTTGAATACAAATGGGTTGTGAGAATAATGGTGTTTTTTTCCCTTTTATACGTGAGATAGTATTACTCTTTTAACATTTTTTGGAAGAAGTAATTTTTTTTTTTTGATAAAGATAACTGAAGCATTTGAATTCAAATAGATAACAAATACAAATAAGGATCAGACATTTGAATTCAAATGCGTGGTGAAAGTAATGGTTCCCCCCCCCCCCCACTTCTCTCTTTTGTACGTGAGATAGTATTACTGTTTTAACCTTTTTTTTTTTTGTAGGAAAAAATTAAACTAAAGGGCTTGTTATTTCAAAATTTGTATGAGGATATTTTGGTACACCAAAAATTGAAGACGAAACAAATGAATTCTCTTATTAATAGTATAGAAGATTAATGAATAAAAAACAAGAAAACATTGGGTTTGCCTAACAAGTAAAAAAATTTGAGAGGACTCAACGACTTCTCGCAGCCATTGTGGCTCAATGCTATGTCAAAATCCAACGACCAAGCAAATCGTGACTTACATTCTTAGAATTGTGCACATCAAGCCTTCGCCTAACAAAACCAACCACACAGACATGCCCCATGGCATATCACAAGAAAAACCCAAGATCCCAGACTCCATCGGTAGCCACATGCACGATCACTAGCTTTGGATTTGACTCCACGCGCCGCCAAAGTTTCTTGACTTACAGATCAGATTATAGCACACGCGCCGCCATGACGGCCTTGTCGTCCTCTAATCTACGTAACTTGAGAAACTAGCCCTTATACGTCCTCATACACACCCTCATGCGCCTCCAGAATTCTGTCTCGCCTCCACGAGCCGATAGACGCCGTCACGTGCCGAAAAACCCTGATGATGTCATGCTGACTTCATCTTGTCCACGTCATCGACACACAAGCGTGCCATGTCATCAGCCACGCAAGCCCTAATCCTAGTCAATGCCACATCTTCAGAATGATGTCAGGGACTCTGCAACCCGATCCATGACCCGACCTCGAAAACCTAGAACCGACTCGGACCGTGGCTGACCGTTGACTTTGAACCTTTTTTTGTTTTACTTTTGCGTTGACCTTTGACCAAAAGTTAAACTTTTTGAGAGGACCTATCTTGCTAAGATTTTCGCGTAGATTCCAATTTTGGACTCCGTTTCTTCATTTGAAGCTCTGAAATTGGTTAATTGGCACATTCTTCATCATGGTTTCTTCAAAGGCATTCTTTAAGGCATCTCTAAGGGATCTTCTCATGCTTATCCAACCTCAAGCCTTCATCAAGTTTAGCCTTGAGTTTAAGGGAGGGTGTTAGAGATATATTAGACATATTAATAGGCCTAAATCCACTCCTATTTGTACTAGTAGTCTAGGGTATAATTGCCTATATATACTCATGTTAGGGTCTATTATAATACAGGTTATTGTACTACACTCTTACATAATAAAGATGTAGCCCTTGAGTAGGGGTGACAAAGTAAGCCCAAACCCATTTGCCCACCCACTCTAATTAAACCCAAACCCACTCTAATTAAACCCAAACCCACCCAATTATTAGCTGGGTTAAATGGGCATCAAACCAATTAAACCCAATAATTATTGGATTTCAACTAAAAACCCATTTAACCCAAAAATAATATACCCAAATTCAACTTAGCCCTTCCCATAAATAAATAAATAATAAAAACCCAGCCTTCAGACGTTTCCGGTCACTCGAGCTTAAGTTACTCAACACACTATTTGAATGATACACAGTCTCTACAATAAAAATAATTATTTAAAAATTTTACTTTAAAAAAATTTTCCTACATTTTCTCGATAACCAAACAAATTTTTTCAAGTGGAAAGCAGAAAATGAAGGAACTCAGTGACTCACTCTTGAGCTATCTAAAACTCTGATCAAGTTGAGCTCGGCCAACCTTGAGCATCTCGAAGACCTAGTCTCCAGCAGCGGCTTCTTTATCGAAATACTCCTTGGTTGCCTCCACGATCTCCTTCAAGTCCTTATGCCTCGCCACCCTCCTCTGGTCCAACATCTCTCCGACCGTGTAGCTCATCGTTGTAGTCAGGATCCAAGTGGTGGCTCCGATGAGGAACGTCGAAAGACTGAGCGCGCTGGTGGAAGAAAAAGCTTCAGATGATTGCATTGAACTTTGGTCATTTTCACTTTAGGCATTTTGGTAATTTTGATAATCAGGTAATTGGGTGGGTTGGGGTTTACCCATAATAATTGGATTGAGTTGGATTTGGGTTAGAAACAATTAGTTAAATGGGTTTTACATACCCAAACCAATTATGCCAACCCCAAACCCACCCATTTGACACTCCTACCCTTGAGAGATTCCTCCTTAGTCATAGGTCGACAAGGCTGAACCACGTAACCCTCGTGTTCTAAGTGTTCTTATCCTATGCTCCCTTCCACATCCACTCTAGCATACACAACATGGTATAACACATCGCATTGCTAAAATATTTAACAGTAAGTAAATTAACATCAAAGCAGATTATCAAAAAAAATAAATTAATATCAAAGCAATAATAACAGTTTATGTATTATGCATAAATAATCAAGTAAGTTTTAACTTCTCAATTAAAAAATAAATAAATAAAAGAGCTTACATTAGAAGACAAGAATTGAGTGGGTGGATTAATATGCTTTTTGATCATTCGAACTTCGATAGTTATAATGGGGGAGGTTGGATTTGAATCTAGACGTTTCTATATAGAACATCCAAAGGTGTCAATTCAGTTAAAGGGTGAATTAGTATTCTTTATCAAATAAGCAATTTATCTTCCTTAGTATGGATGAAAACACATTTGAACAAAGAAGAAAAAGATATCGACCTTTTGTGGGAGTGAAGAACTCCATGGGTTTACCATTAATTAAAATAGAATATCATTGTTGATATACAATATTGAGACTTTTAACGAGCAAATTAGCCATATCTTATGGTATATACTGGGAATTGGGACTTGACAAAGTTGAGACTTCTTAACAAAATTAAGAATCACTGTGTGTATCAAATTAAATTAAGTATAATTATTATAATTTTATAGTAAAAAATCCATTTATCTCACTTATTTTCGCATGAAGAAAAAGTAGAAAATAAAGGATTTTATTGTGTTTGTTTTTAGACCCCTTAAAAACACAACCAGATTAACCTAGTTATTTAGCCAAGTTATTACTTAGTCCAAATTTCAGATCTAGGTTAACACAATCATATAATCATATCAATGTAAAGTGCGGAAAATAAAGAACACAAAGATATGATGACCCAGGAAACCAAACCGGTAAAAACCTGGGAATGATTTAATCTAACTATCCTCAAGGTAAAACAGAATCCACCATGAAAGAATCGAAGTTTATACAATAGCGATTTAGACCACTAACATCCTATTGCTACCTCATGTAGAAAACTTACTGACACGACCATATGCAAGCTCCGAGATCACAGACTCCTTCTTTCTTGGATTCCTAGCAAGTACAAGCACTCCCACTTGTATATCTTTAAGCTCTTATTGCAGCAACTGAAATGATCATCAAGCTCTTAATGAAATCTCCTTCTTGATAATCCTAAGCATGTGTGAAGGCAACCGCCTCTCAGATCTCATAAAAGATTCACACACACAGCAAGCAAAGCAACCTCAAAAACGTGACTAGAGTTTCCCTTTTATACCTAGGGCAAAACAAAAAACCCTACACGGCATATGGGCTTAAGGCTGAGTTGGAAATTCTGCAGAAAAAACATTTTGCCCGACTTTCGATTGATCGAGCCAGTTAGAATTGCACATTCAATTCTGCAGTTAACTCGATTCCAACTTTACATAAAAGACCTATACTTTGAGCAAGTCTAAACAAGACCAACATCTGTTTGATTATGATTTGCCAACATTACAAAATAAAGTTCTAATACATTAGTTCATAATTACTTAGAACCTAACAAACTTCCCTTTTGACAATCCATGAAAAAACACAAACACAATGCTCAAAGTTACAAGGAAAACAGCCATTTACAAACAATAAAACCCATTACAGAAAATCCAACCTAACTACTATCCATCAATTGCAAGTGTAGACAGTAGCACGACTGAATCAACCTATATATTTCCTGAAACATTCAACAAATGCATAAACGCATGTGTGGAAAATACAAGTAAAAAAATAAATAAATTCTTGATTTCACATAACACAAAATAAAGACATATATCATGAATAACTCATAAATATAAATCAATAAGCAATGTGAAACAAGAAACATATACAAAATAATGTATCTCCCCCTATCATGAATAACCCAAACAAAAATACATCAAGAGCCAAAAAAAGGTAAATACACAATGAAGCACCTAGATACAATCTATAAGCTCCACAAGCTCCAACATACAAAATCTCCCCCTAACTACAAAAACCCTCTACAAATGTCCAAATGTACTCCCCCTTTTCATGACGCAATGCCAAAGGATAATCAGAATCCATCATCAAAAGGAGGTGGCGGAGGTAATCGTCTAAAATGCTCCAGATCTGCTCGCAAAGCGTGGATCTCGTCACGCAAGTCCACCAAAAGCTGACCATGAGCCACCTGAACAGTCATGACAGTCTCCAACGTACGACAAATGTCAAAAACATCCGAAGTAGATGGTGGAGGAACAGTAGCAACAGTAAGAGCAACAGACGCCTCAATCGAAGTATTACCTGTAGAAATGGGAGGAGGGGGTACGACACCAGAAGGCTTATCCCTAGGATGTTTAGAGCCAGCTCTCATATGAGCAGCCCTCTGCCGAAGAAAAGAGGCACCTATAGGAGCAACTATGTGTACGAGCTTAGAAGCGGGAAAGTCATCTAAACCTAAAAACAACAAAATCCGATGAATGAAAACCGGATGGAAAATAGCATGAGCGATAGAAGAACTCCTATAGACCTCATTCACAAAACGAAGAAATAGATGAGGAAAATTGATAAGAGCATCAGTAACAAGAGCATACAAAAATGCACAACGCTCCAAAGGAATGGTGTGCAAATGAGAGATAGGCCACAAAGAATGACAAGCTATCCTAAAGAAAAGATAGTGAATCTCAGTAAACTCAGCAGTAGTGATCCGAGGATCAGAACCCCACTGGATAGAAGATCCAGTGATGTACGACATAATGTCGTCAAGGGGTGGAGACTCTGAATAGGAATAGACAGGATGTTGGACCAACAGTACCCCAAGAGCATCAACCACTACCTTAGGAGTAATGGTGTACTCTTCACCTCATATCCAACACTTAACTAGAGTGTTGAAATCATAGACGTAGATAGAGAGGTTCGAATAGAACTCTCTAATCAGGGTAGCTGGGGGTGGATGATCAATATCCATCAGTGGTAACCAACCCCTACGCTCAAAATTAGCCCTAATGGCTGAATCAAGCTCATCTAACACAACCTTTCTGTCAACCCAAAATTTTCTCTTAATGTTCAGCGTCTCATACAACTCTTGGTTTTTCACACTCGAAAACTTATCACTCTCAAAAGAAGGCTCAGAAGAAGTGGAGGCTTTCCTATTGGCTCTAGTCTTCCTAGTCATGGTGCTAGGGTAAGGACAAAGACACAAGAAAAAGAACCAAAAAGAAACAAAAAGAAAAACCAAGGGCAGACTGCAAGTTAGCACAAAAAAATATAGAAATAACAATCTATATGATGCATAAACAGTATAATGTTATGATGCATGCTCTAATGCAATGAGAATAAGTTCAATTTGAGTTTAGAATCACAAAATTGGCTTGAGCATAGAGTTTATAACAAAAATCCCAAAATTTGAAAAACCACTTGTTCAATTTGTAATAAATTGACCAATTGATCATTACACAAGTTGGAAAACAGTTTAGAATGATCAACTCAATCAACCCAACAAGCCAATTTCATCAATTAATCTCAATTTGAACAAAATCCCTAATTCAGGTATATTCAAGCCCTAGAATTTTCAATTTCTCACAAATCACCAAATAGATCAAATTAAACCATCAAGAACAGTTATATATAATCTTAGAACAAAAAACCCATTGATCAATTTGAAGAAAACAATCTTGAATCATCAAAAACCCCAAAAATTTATAGGTTCGAAATTTCCCAAAAAATGCATGAAACTTGAAAATAAATGCAAAAGGAAGGGTAAAAGAGTCTTACTAGCCTTAGGGGAGAAAAACCTTGCAAAAGAATTGGAGGAAAACGACAAAAAAATTTGATTTAAGCCTTGACCGATCGAATAGAGAGAAAGAGTGTTTGAAAACTTTTTGAAAAGTAAGTTGACCACATGAGAATCAGGTTTAAAAAAAACTCTCTATACGATTTTCGATTGATCGAAAATTAGGTTCGATCGATCGAAAATGCTTTGATTGATCCAATATCAATTGAGCATCGATCAAAATAAACAGAGGCTGACCAAAGATTTTAAACGCAATTTCAATTAATCAAAAAACAGGTTCGATCGATCGAAATTCTGGAAAAAAACAAATTTTTGAAAAACAAAGCAATTTTGTACAAAAACTCCTCAAAGCATTGAATTTTATGAATAAAATGCATGAGTATGAGATGAAATATTTTTCAAAAACACAAGTTTTGAACCCAATTTTCCCAAAATTAAGAGTTTCAATCCATTCCCCTTAAATTCTCAAGCATCAAATTTGTTTTGCATAAAACTCAAGGAATTTTTCAAACTTGATTGGTCAAACCAAAGACACACACAATAATATGTACAAAGTTTAGCAAAAAGTAACTTGTGTAGTGTGTGCAACTAGTAAAAGTTTGAGATACATGTGAGGTGATATATAAATAGAAATCAACCACAAAGTCTACAAAATTCATCACATAGAATTTGAAAGAGACTATCACCTAAAGAGTTACATCATATAACTCCCACATCTCCTAGATCATAAGCTTGCAATCATGTAAGTTTCTTAATTTGCCTCTTATTGTACACACCAATTTTAATTGAGTAGAAACTTTATTGAAATAGCCGGGATAATGTACACACCAATTATATTTGATTGATTTAACTTTAAGTCCAATAATGTACATACCAATTTTAAGTAATTAAAACGAGGCTACACCTTATGTTCTTTTTGTGCATGTGCTACACTTTCTCGAGCACAAAATCTTATGATATGCACTAAGGTGTTCATGATTGGCTAGTGAATAGTGATGAGATGGTTATTTATGCCTTTCTCAAAAGGTTCAAGTCCAACAGTCAAAGACATATAACTTCAAGATCAAGACAAAGTGATCAAAGAATATAAACATCTTCCCACACAACATGCACTTCAAAACTTTAACTAGTAAAGTGCAATAAATAAGCTCATCCAAGCTAAACAAGGTACAAAGACATGTTTATATGAAAATAAATTGACCAATCTTGTTTTTCAAAAACCAAAAAGATAATACACAAACATAATTTGCTTCCTTTTTCCTTTTTTTTATTTATTTTTTATTTTTATAAAAAGAAAACAAAAACAACTTAGAATGAAATGCATAATTGTTATGCAATGCAAATCCTAGAAATAAAGAAAACAAGAACCAAAGAACAATGGTCACAAATAGTAGAGCAATGAAGCACAAGGACCATGTTAGAAAGACTCAATTAGATTGAGCCTTTTGCATGCAAAACTTTTTAAATGCACCTCGAGTATTGGAGTTCTTATTCATATGAGAATAATTACTAACTCCAGGATTGGAATACAGGTTTAGATCCTTTACCAATTCACCAATAAGTATCATAGAATCTTGTGCTTGAGGTACAGGTACTTTTGGTTTGTTTGCTCGCTTAGCAGCTTGTAGCTTGTAACAGTTTGGACAAATGTGTCCAAACTTTCCACAAAAATGACAAACCCATGCAGGCTTATCATGCAACTTGCCCTTAGAAGGGTTAGGAGCCTTAGGTTTAGACTCTTTAAGATCAACCCTAATCTTCCTAGAAGGTGTAACTTCTACAAATTTAGCCTCACTCACAAAAGGTTTGACAATCTCACTCATAGGGGGTTCGGAGGAAGAAGAAGGAACAAAGTTTGTGGAATGGGGTGCAGGCACAGAGATGCTTTCTATAAAACCTAAGCTAGTTTTGTCAAAGGGAGACTTTTGAACACTCAGGATGTGATCAAGTTTGGAGCTTGCAGACCTATCAGTTTGTTCTCTAGCAATAGATAATTCAAGTTCCAAATTCTTAACTTTATCAAGTAAAAACATGTTCTCAGTCTTCACATCATTCAACAATTCATTAGCATCAAACAGTTTCACAAGCAAATTTTTTTTTCAAGTTCAAGAGATGCAATTTTCTTTAAGCCTAAATCAACACTCATAGCATCCTTTGTAGCAATTTTGCAAAGTTTATCGTAGGCTTCTTGTAAATCTACATCCTCAGAGAGTTCCCCATCAGAAGGGTTCTCCTCAACAGCAACACTTTCATCAACTATAGCAATAGCAGTGAAAGCGATGAAGTTTCAATCATCATCACTACTAAACTCATTGTCAGAAACTTCATCATCACTAAGGGTTACAGCCATAGCCTTACCCTTAGATCTCAAGAATGTAGGATATTCAGATTTCACATGACCATACCCTTGACACCAAAAACATTGTTGACCCATAGTATTATTAAAAGGTTGACCTACTTTTTCTTTAGGTTTTTCAGTGTTATTAACCTTAGTGGGATCATTCCTTCTAAAATTTCTAGGTTCAGCAGTATTCTTACCTCTTGCCCTTCTGTTATTGTTCCTAAGAAAGTTTCTAAAGTTCTTGGTAAGGTAAGCAATCTCTGTAGTAGAGAGCTCATCATCAAATCCACTCACATCAACATCATCAACAGACTTAAGAGCCATTGATTTGGATTTGCTAGTCTTAGGTAGGTCTAACTTATAGGACTAAAGAGATCCTACAAGTTCATCAACAGGGATGGAATCCACATCCTTGCTTTCAGTGATGGTAGTCACTTTGGGTCTAAAATCCTCAGTTAAAGATCTAAGAATCTTCCTAACAATTTTAGGTTGATCATAGATTTCACCCAGATTATATGCAGAATTAACAATATCATTAAACTTAGCATAGAATTCATCAAAAGATTCATCATTAGACATCCTAATGCTTTCAAATCTAGTTGTTAATTGCTGCAACTTATTAATCTTAACTGCCTTTATGCCTTCATGCACAGTCTGAAGGATATTCCAAGCAGTATGAGCAACCTCAACATTAGAGATTCTCTTAAATTCCTCCATAGAAACAACATTAAAGATGGCATTAATAACTTTGCTATTGAATGCGGCTGCTTCTTTTTGAGAAGTTTGCCACTCACTAACAGGAGTAGTGGACTTCTCCCATCCGTATTCAACGGAGTTCCAAATTCTCTCATCAATAGATTTCAGGAATGCTTTCATCCTTACTTTTCAATAAGCATAGTTATTCCCGTCTAAGTGAGGTGGAATAACAAGAGAGTGTCCATGTTCCATGACAACTGGGGTTAAGGATCAGCTCAGAAATCAAAAGATCTACAACAAGAGAGTAACCTGTTCTGATACCACTTGTTTGTTTTTAGATCCCTTAAAAACACAACCAGATTAACCTAGTTATTTAGCCAAGTTATTACTTAGTCCAAATTCCAGATCTAGGTTAACACAATCATATAATCATATCAATGTAAAGTGCGGAAAATAAAGAACACAAAGATATAATGACCCAGGAAACCAAACTAGTAAAAACCTGGAGAGGATTTAACCTAGCTATCCTCAAGGTAAAACAAAATCCACTATGAAAGAATTGAAATTTATATAATAGCGACTTAGACCACTAACATCCTATTACTACCTCATGTAGAAAACTTACTGAGACGACCATGTGTAAGCTCTGAGACCACTGACTTCTTTTTTCTTGGATTCCCAACAAGTACAAGCACTTCCACTTGTATATCTTTAAGCTCTTATTGCAGCAACTGAAACGATCATCAAGCTCTCAATGAAATCTCCTTCTTGATAATCCTAAGCATGTGTAAAGGCAACCGCCTCTCAGATCTCACAGAAGATTCACACACACAGCAAACAGAGCAACCTCAAAAACGTGACTAGGGTTTCTCTTTTATACCTAGAGCAAAACATAAAACCCTACACGTCATATGAGCTTAGGGCTGAGTTGTAAATTCTGCAGAAAAAACATTTTGCCCGACTTTCGATCGATCAAGTCTAATTCTCGATCGATCGAGCCAATCAGAATTGCACACTCAATTCTACAGTTAACTCGATTCCAACTTTACATAAAAGACCTATACTTTGAGCAAGTCTAAACAAAACTAACATCTATTTTGATCATGGTTTGCCAACATTACAAGATAGAGTTCTAATACATTAGTTCCTAATTACTTAGAACCTAACATATTGAATTTCAAATATTTTATTGACCAATAAAATAAGAAGATTGACTTCACATTTCTTCTCGTCTTCAACCCTCAAGAGAAATAAAAAAAAAAAAAATCAAAATCGTTTATTTAATATGTGATAGGCCATTATATCTAAATTATTTTACTACTGATATTGGGTCAAGAGAAGTCTCAGGATTTCCATGGCTAAGAGAAAAATAAATCGTTGACGACTCTATTTAACAAAAAGTAGTATATTATTTGCCAATTAAAATGTCTAGAGGACGCTGATAGAAATACCGAGTAATAATTTATAAATTACTTTTATTGTTATGTCCATTAAATTTTATTTATGCTTAAAAAAAAGAAAAAAAAAGAAGAGAATTGTTACATTTCACCTCTATTGATGGCTATTTTTTCGAATATCTTACAATCTCGAATGAAGCAAAGACCAAATTCTTTGTGGGCCCAATATATCTATTTGCAGCATCTTAGTTTTATACATGGCCCAAGCTCATGTATTTTATTTGGAGAATTTTATGGAGATGTGATTTGGAGGATTGAAGAGAGAATTTTGATACATGTTTGAATCTAAAAGAAAGAAGAATCGTGTGGGCTTGGAATACATGCATTTCCATGAGCCCATAAGTGTAACACATGCAAGACAAATGCTAAGAAACTACCTCAAATTCCTTATTCACTCCATATTTCATGCTAATCCCTTATTTTATTTCCTCCGACAAATTCAGTTATTTCTTTAGGCTGAAAATATTCAAAGAAAGTTAGCCACTGATTAGATTGCCCAAAATCCAAACTAAGCTAAAGATTTCACTTATCCATGAAATCCACGACTCAAACTTATCAAAACTAAAAAGATCCATTAATTAAGAGCAACACCTGAGGATTATAGACACTCTCAAATAACTATATAAAAGCCAAGCATTTGGCAACACGAAAATAGGAGAAGCTCAAGAGGAAGAATAAAAAAAAGCTTAAATCTCCCTATCTAGTTATCCCACAAAAACACAACGTTCTTGTGTCAAATACAACGTTCCCTCTCTCTCTCTCTCTCTCCTATCACATCACTCTAAATTTGCTCTCTTTTGTCATATTTTAAAGCTCATTCTCTTTGCTTGGTTGTTATTGTAATCTACCTCTTTCATTTGCAAGTTAATGCTTTTGTACACAATTCTTTATATAATGCCGCTAACTTTCACCACAATACGTGTTGATGAGAGTAGCAAACTCAACCGATCAACCCCTATCTATTTTAAAATGTGACGCCAATTTGAGAGTGACATGTGACAATGCAAAGAAAAAGACCTCCAACAAGCTTTAAAAAAAATTAATAATAAAAATACTTCTCTTCTTCTCCTCAATTAATAGATCTTAAAGCTAATAGATTCTCATTCTGTCCTTCTAAAAAACTAAAAAAATAAAGAGAAGAAGAAGAAGAAGATTCCATTCCTCTCATTTTTCATTGCCAATAAATGGAGGAACGATCGGGATTAGAAAGGCTACAATAGCAGATATGATGAGATTAGCTTAAGGGTGTGTTTGTTTTGGGGTGAAAACAAGATGGAAAGAGAATGGGGGAGAGAATGGGGGAGAGAAAATAGGAGAGAAAATGAGTAATGAGTGTGTTTGGTTGGGAGAGGAGAAGGGGGAAAAATTAGTGGAGCCTGTAGACACCACATTTTGTACCCCTTATGACTCGGGCCTTCGTTCCCCAATGATGCTCAAACTCTAAGGCCCAAGGCCAGTTTAGAGCCCAATCAGATGTTAAATTGACTTGAGAAGTGTTAAAATGGAAAATATAACATTTTAAATGAGCAAAAATCTATTTTTGAAAAATTAAATGACCAAAGTGGCTCTCGGCCTACGTACGTGAGTTGCAACCTGCATACGCGAGCTAAAGCATGCGTACGCAGGCACCTTCTTGCATACGTAGCTAGGGTTTTAGAAGCATATGAAAGACAAGTTTTCTTTAATAATGGTTGAGGTTTGGAATGAATCCCACATCGTCTAGGAGCCATTCCAAACCCTATTTTTTCAACAATAAAAAGTCATACATGGTACATTTTCAAAACACACAGAAATCCCACGGGAAAAACTTAAGATTCACTAGAAAATAATGAATCAAAAGGGAGTTTTCACAAAACACCCTCAAGTCTTTTTTATTTGATTGGGACCCTTTTTGGCCCCAATCCTTTGAATTTAAGATTACTAATCACTATTTTATTGAATGGCGATAAATTTAACTGTGGGGAACGGTAAAAAATCAAGCCTTGGAGCTTTTGCTTTAAGGTATTCTTTTGAACTTTTCTTTTTCTTTTCTGCCTTTAATATGTTTCTTTGTTTAGTTTATGTTTATACATGTTTTCTAGGTTAGTTTTAGGTTTTCTTCATGTTTTTAAGCTTGTTAGGTTGCTAGATTTACGTTTTTCTATTTTGTTTGGCTTCTGCTCTATTTCTGTGTTAATTAAGTTTTTTTAGGTAAGGATCTGCATTTGCATGATCTAGCCTGCGCATGCAGGCTGCGTATGCAGACCTGTTCTAACATGCGTGATGCCATTACCAAGAAACCTTAATTTTTTTGTTTGTTTTGTTTTTGCATTCACATGTTTGTTCTATGTAGCCTCTTTTTCATATGTTTTAAACCCCATAACCTTTTGTTTATCTTTTAACATGTTTGTTTGTTATCACATGTTTAGATTAGGGTTTTTTTTTTTTTTTTTTTTTTTTTTTTTTGTTTTAATGCCGTTCATTCACATGTTCATGCTTTGATGCCATAGGTGTTGTGTTGCTAAGAGATAAGTAAAGGGTAAGTCATGCATTAGCAATGTCCATGCATTTGTGTTAGGGTTTCACTTTGATGATATGATGGAACATACTTAGATGTATAATTAGGGTTTATACTATGTTTGCCTTGTTGTGATGATATGCTTACTATCTTGTCATGGATGTATGATAGGGTTTTTCATATGTTAGATGAATGCTAGGGTTTCCTTTGTGTTTGGCTCTCTTTTGCTTTAAGGATGGATATGTGTTTTGGGATGAATGATGCCATGATTGTATGCTTAGATGTATGCTAGTGTGTGTTTGAGTATAGATGCAAGTGTTGAACATGTTTTTAATAAGGTTAGGACGTAAGACACAATGATGGGAGGCCAATATTAGGGTTGGGCGATCTTGGGTGTTTAACACCTTCTCAAGAACATACCTAAACTCCGAACTCATACTCTGATAGTAAGGTATATTCATGGTTCCTAAACTATATAACCAGGTGGCGACTCCGACACTTCTTTCCCTTGCGCCCACAAGGCCTAGAAGTTTTCTCTCTAGGCCCATAAAAATTCAATCCTCCCAATTCAGGAGGAAAACTAGAATGAGAACACTTGCTCATACTTTGGACAAAACTACCCCAACCAATGTTCATATATTTTGAACTTTTCTGTCCTTTCCCTCTCAACCAAACAAAAGAGTTTTTCATCCCTCCACTTTTCCTTCTATCCAACCAAACACACATGAGGGAAAACTAAATCTTTTCTACTCTCCACAATTTTCTATTCTCCCACTTTTCCACCCTCCAACCAAACAACCCTAAATCCCAATGGTTAACTTGATTTGGGCTTCGGTTCATTTTCTTTCCATCATAATCTCTTTTTAGTTCCAACTTATTCTGGGCTTCAGACTTTTTATCTTAAGGATTTTGTTAATTTTTGTAGTAACTAGGCCTTTTTTTTTTGTTCCGACTCAAAGCACTCATCTCATTGTTTACAAAGCCCATCCCTAAGGCCCACTAATATACATATACTTTTCGAAAAAAAGATTGATGTCCAGATTTTCAAACCAAGCCATGTGCAAATCGATTCTATTTCTTTTACCCAATCCCCATTAAAACATCCAGCTATATCGCTACAAGAATTTTTCTTTTTCCAAATAACATTAAATATCAAAAAATTTAGTTAGTTGTCACACTTCAAAACAATGTTGTAAACTAGCATCTCGAGTATCTAAAACTCAAGTTCCAAGATAAAACTCGGGTTTTTAAGTCTCAATTTGTAAGTGGTGGGAGATGATGTGGAAGAAAATCCTCATGGAACTCGAGTTTTTAAGACTCGAGTTTCACTTTTAAGACTCGAGTTTTAAAGACTCAAGTTTCACCATTTTAACTTCTTCTTCCTCGCATTCTTCTGAGTTTTGACCCAGCGTTCTTCTTCATGCAAATCTATAGACCAGATCGTCCAATCGCCCAACCAGCGTTCAATCGTCCAATCGGAGCTCCAGCATTCTTGGTTCTTCCTCTGTTCTTCGTATCTGTTCTTCGTCAGATAGTTCCTCTGTTCTTCTTCAGGTCTGTTGTTCTTCAAGTACCAAAATCGAGTCTTAGAGACTCGGTTTTGCTTTTTAGAACTCGAGTCTATAAGACTCAAGATCTATCTGGCATCATATTTTCAACTCACCAAGTGGGAATCGAGTCTTCAATCCTCGAGTTTTAGACTGAAATCGAGTCTATAAAACTCGAGATGCTAGTTTGTAATTTTCTTCCAACCGCATGTTAACTTATGATATTCTTTCTTCTCACTCTGCTAGTCTGCAAATTCCCTCATCGCTACAATAGAAAACTCATAATTATTAATTTGAACATGCTATTCCTTGTTGTTTCGCTTCACTTTGTTCCATTAATTTAATTATATATTTAATATTTAATTTTTAGCTTTGGCCACCGTGTTAATAAAATTATCACTTCTTAAGTTGTAATGAATTTAATAATGTTAAGTTAAATGGTATATTTGGTTATCAACCTTCGACTTTTGTTTCCATATTGTCCATATATTATAACTTATTTATTTTTAGTTATTTATTAAGGATTCGATTTTGACTCATCATGACCCCAAGGAGTGAAAGACTTAGTAACCAAGTCCATGATTACTCAGGTTATAGAGAAGAAACTAAATTGATAAAATTCATTTAAAAAAAATAAAAAATAAAAAAACTAAATCGATAAAAGTTCTATTGCATAGGTTAGAAATAAAATATGTGGATTTGATTTATTGCCAAACGGTTTGAATCCTTAAATAAAGTTCTATTGCATAGTTCTATTTTGTGGCATTTTAAATAAATTCTACACCCCTAAGTGGAGGCATCCGCAGAATTGTATTATAAAAACTGTGCTATGGTATTTGTGTATTTTCCGGGAAACCTAATTGGAAGAGTTTGAAAGAAATACTGAGATCTTGAAACCTTTTCTAAGAGGTATGAAAGTTCAATTAGTGTGTAAAACACTAATGAATGTTTAGACCCTCAATTTTAACAATACCAACACAAGCTTATACACAAACAATATATGTGCGGAATGATGAATATAGCTATAACCAAATTGGTAAAATACTCTAAACCATAATTAATCACAAACACAGTAGCAATTAAAAGGTAAAGAGTAAGGGAAGAGAGATGTGAACACAAAGATAACACCGGCACGTGTTATCGAAGAGGAAACTGAAGAACTCGGCAAAAAACCTCTCCGCCACCCTCCAAGCGGTAAAATGATCCACTAGAGAATAAAGTTGGGATACATGAATAGCAAAAGACCCTCCAAGCCTAATCTACCCGATGCACCTAAACCCTCCATGCTTCTTGCTCCAACAAGGTTAAGCCTAACTGTGTCTTCTCTAGCTTTCTGGATCCCACAAAAAGCTCCATATTGCATCTGCCATCCTTGCCATCTTCCAATGCTTCCCAAAACTCCAAAAACATTCTCAACACTCTAAATGGGTGTGGGTTGTGTTTGGATACTAATCTCCTCTCAATGGGTATAACAATGGGAGAAGGAAGGAAAAGAGACTACAAAGATTTCTCTATAAGAATGAGTAGCTCTCTCTCTAATAAGGTGGGTGTGTTGTAGAAACCTCTCTTAGGGTTCTTCTCTCAATAGGCTCCTCACCAATTTTGTGGGTAATAGGGGTATATATATAGTATGAGTGGAGAGGGAATACGAAAAGTCACATTTTTGCTAACAGGGAAAATTCGCGGGTCAACTTCACGGGTCACCTGAGTCGCAAGTTATAGCTGGCACAGCTAGCACATGACTCTTCAACTTCCACAGCTGGCACTTGACTCTTCAGCTTCTGGCATTAGCTCCTCATCTGACTTTTAGCTGTCTTAATCAAATCTCCACCACTTAATACTAAACCCAATACAAATAAATCCCACAAAAATACAAGGAAATAAATTTATGCAATTACAACACTTTTTGTCATGGAATAAGCCTATACAAATATTATGAGAAAAATCATAACTTAACAATCTCCCCCTTTGGCAATTCCGTGACAACACCCTAAAATATACTCTAGACTTAAACGTGAGTTTGGGAACAGTGACAAAACTCACTCACACCTAAAGGTAGAAGCTATGATGAACTTGGAACAAATATACTTGTAACCTGAAAAACTTGCACAAAACATGTTAGACCCTCAAGGTAAAGCAAGTAATAAAAGGACAAGTATAATGTAACAAGTAAATTGTGATCAAGTAAACATGATGTGAACCATATGAGTAACTTGATCATACACCAAAACAATCATAAAGAAATGACTACAATGATCACATAGCAAAGCAAATGATTATCCGAACATGCATTCAATGAAGCACAATAGCATTAGGATGTATGCATGTCCAACAGAAACATGATGCAAAGAGAACAACAAAGCATAGATACTAAACATAACTCAATGTGTGGGAATGGATAGCTGTTCTTTGGGCATGCTTTGTTTAGGTCGGTGAAGTCCACGCACATTCTCTACTTGTTGTTTTCTTTTTTAACCATGACCATGTTGGCCAACAATTCAGGATAGTAGACTTACTTAATGAAATCTGCCTCCAATAGTTTGCGTACTTCTTCGGCTATGGCTTTGTCCTTTTCTTGGTAAATAAAACTCCATTCCATCCTATCAAATGCTTTTTCGAAATCAATTTTTAGGGCCATGAGGCCGTTCTTGCTTGGAGGTGGATATGGTATGTATGATCTCTTGTGTTAAAATGACGTTGTCACTAGCTTTCCTTCCTGGGATGAAACTGGCTTGAAACGGATGGATGAGGTCCGGAAGGAAAGCTTTGAGTCTCTAAACCAGGATTTTCGTTACTATTTTGTATAATGTGTTGTAGAGGCCAATCGGACGAAATTGGTGGACTGTTTCGAGTCTTTCTGTTTTCGGAATTAGGCATATGAGCGTTGAGTTTAGGATTTCTGGGGCATTCTTTGATCGGAAGATGGTTTTGATGAGAGATGACAGAGGGACCAACAATGTTCCAATATATTTGAAAAAAGATAGGGTGGAAGCCGTCGGGGCCTAGCCTTGTAGGGTTTAAAGGAGAATATGGCCTGCTTGATCTTAAGGTTGGTTACGTCTCCATTCAAAGTGAGTTGGATGTTAGTCGAAAGGGAGTTGTGGTTGATCAAGCAAGGTAGGTGTAAAGGAGCAAGGAGCATATGTGAACAACATAGCAAAGTGTGTTAGAACCATGCTTTTGATGATTTGGGGTTCCTGGGTCCAATTTTCGGTTGAGTCTTTGAGGCAACAAATTCTATTGCAATGACGACAGTAAATGGTGGAGAGATGGAAGAAGTTGGTATTGCGATCACCTAAGAGGGTCCATTCAACGTGGGGTTTCATGGCCCAGAATTCTTCTTCAAGCCGAAGAATCTGATTGTAGTCATTTAGCAGTTTGTTTTCAAGGTTTTTTAAAAAGGAGCAGTGGCGGTTGCACAGAGATTTTTGGACGCCACTCAGTTGAGCGAGAAGACGCTTCTTCCTGGGGAAAATATTTTCGAAAGAGTTAGCGTTCCAATGTTTGATGCGGTGCATGAATTCCTCCATAGCCTAGGTGATATTGAGGGAGTGGTTATTCCAAGAATTTTGGATGATGGTTGGGAAGGCAGGGTCGTTGAACCAAATGGTTTCAAGCCTAAAGGGTTATTCACTAAGGGAATGGGTTAACAGGGGAGTAGTGTGAAGGACGATGGGATGGTGATCAGAGGAGGTTCTAGGGAGGTGTCAAACATAAGAGTCATTAAACAGGAGTTTCCATTGGGGGTTAGCAAGAGCTCTGTCTAAGCGTGACAGTTTTTAGACCCCTTAAACAATAGATTAAACCTAGGTAATTAGCTAAGTTGTTACTCAGTCCAAATTCCAAGTCTAGGTTATCACAATAAAAAGATCAAATCATGCAAAGCAGCGGAAAATAAATAACACAAGATATGATCACCCAGGAAACCAAACCGGTAAAAACCTGGGGAGGATTTAACCTAGCTATCCTCAAGGTAAACTTGAATCCACTATCTTGAAAGAATCGAAGTTCATACAATAAGACTTACAAGCCCCCACGCTCGACTTCTTATTGCTACCAACCAGTAGAACTTACTAATACGACCATGTGCAAGCTCCGAATCCACGGACTCCTTCTTTCTTGGATTCCCACCAGCTACAAGCACACTCGCTTGTGTATTCTTTAAACTTTAATGACAGCAACTGAATTGATCATTAAGGTGTAGAAAATATCTCCTCCTTGAAAATCCTAAGTTTGTGTAAAGGAAAGCTCCTCTAGATCTCACAAGAGATTTACACAAACCGCAATATGAGCAACACTAAAACGTGGCTAGGGTTTGCCTTTTATACTTAGGACAAATAAGAAACCCTAAAAACGTTTTAAAACAAATAGGGCTAAGTTGGACGAATCTGCAGAAAAGCATTCTGCCCGAGCTTCGATCGGTCGAGTCTAAGCTTCGATCGATCGAGCCAAGCCGAAAGCCTCAGTGCTTCCTGCTTTAAACTCGATTCCAACTTTACATTAACATACAACTTTGAGCTAGCTTTAAACACATCTAAACACATTGTTTTGATCATAGTTTGCCAACAATACACATTAGAGTTCTAAATACATAAAATCCTAAACTTTAGAACCTAACAAACTCCCCCTTTGACAATCCGTGACAAAACACAACTTAGAAGCTCAAAGTTTACAAAATGAAAAGCCCTTTACAAAATAATGCTCATAAACCAAATTCAATCCTAACTACTATCCATCAGTTGCAAGTGTAGACAGCAGCTCAATTGAATCAACCTGTATATTTCCTGAAACACTAAACAAAATGCATAACCGCATGTGTGGAAATAATACAAGTAAACAAAATAACTTCTTGATTTCAAACAACACACAAATAAAGACATATATCAATGAATAACTCATAAATATAAATCAATAAACAGTTTGAAACAAGAAACAAATAAAGTACCAACAAAAACATAAAACTCCCCCTAACATGAATATCCCATCAAAAACAAGGTAAGAGCTAAAAATGTTAAGTACATAGTGAAGCACCTAGATACAATCTAAAACTCCACAAGCTCCAACCAAAAACAAATAATCTCCCCCTGAAAACAAAAATCCTACAAGTACTGCCCCCCAAGATATCCATCATCAAAAGGGATCTAAACTGCGCCAATACGCAAGGCACGGATCTCATCAAGTACGTCCACCAAAATCTGTCCTTGAGCCGCCTGAACGGTCAAGACATGATCCAACGTGCGACGAATGTCTGAATCATCCGAAGCAGTCGGTGGAGGAACAGCAGCATCAGCATCAGCAGCAGCACCTGAAGTCTCAGCAGCAGCTGTACCTGTAGAAGAGGGAGGAGGGGGAACACTACTAGATGACGCACCTCTAGTACGAGGAGGAGCAACTCTCAACTGAGCAGCCCTCTGACGAAGAAAGGTGGCACCTATGGGAGCTATCACATGAACAGGCTCACCCGACGGAAAACCATCTAGACCTAAGTAGAGCAGAATCCTATGAATGAAAATAGGATGAATCAGCGCATGCCCTACGGCAGAACTCCTATGAACCTCGTTCAAAGAACGAAGGAACAAGTGAGGAAAACTGATGGACGCTCCAGAAGCAAAGGCGTACAAAAACACACATCACTCTAAAGGGATGGTGTGGAAGTGAGAGATAGGCCACAAGGAATGACACGCAATCCTAAAGAAGAGATAGGCCGTCTCGGTAAGCTCAGCGGACGTGATCCGAGGATCAGAACCCCACTGGATAGATGACCCAGTGATGTAAGACATGACAACATCTAATGAGGGTGACTCATCATAGGGATAGTCAGCATCCCGAACAACCGGCACCCTAAGAGCCTCAGCCACTACCCGAGGGGTAATGGTGAACTCTACACCTCATATCCAACTCCTAACTAGGGTGTTGGAATCATAGACGTGGCAAGAGAGGTTCGAGTAGAACTCTCTAATCAGGGCAGTCGGGGGTGGATGATCTATCTCTAAGAGAGGCAACCAACCTCTAGACTCAAAATTGGCCCTAATGGCCGGATCAAGCTGATCTAAAACAACTGCTCGCTCAGACCAGATCTTACGCTTATAGTTCAAAGAGTCATAGGCTTCTCTACACTTATCATTCTTAAACAGCTCAACCCTAGGTGGAGACTCAGAGGAAGTGGAAGTGGTCCTATGAGCTCTAGTTTTCCTAGGCATGGTGCTAAGATAAGGATCAAAACACAGAGCGAAAGAACAAAAAACCACAAACCAAAACCAAGGGCAGATTGCAAGTTAGCACAAAAACAAAATATAGAATCAAAATCTATATGATGCATGAACAAGTTTAAATGTCATGATGCATGTTCTAATGCAGTGAATTAAGTCAAAAAGGTTCAAATTACAAAATTGGCTTGCACATTAAGGTTTTTAACACAAAAACCCCAAAATTATAGAAACCACTTGATCAATTTGAAAAAAAATATTGACGAATTGATCATTACACATGATATAATAACAAAAATAATGACCAAATACATCAATTGGATAAGCCAATTTCATCAATTTAAGCCAATTTGACAAAATCCCCAATTCGGATCAAATTTAAAACCCTAGAATTTCCAATTTTTCAAAAACCACAAAATTGATCAAATTAAACTATAGGGAACATCAATATAACATCATGGCACAAAAACCCATTGATCAATTACACAAGAATAGGCTTGAATCATCAAAAACCCCAATAAGTTTGAAGATGCCGAAAATACCCATGATAATGCATGAAAAATGCATGAAAACAAGAAATAAACTTGAAAAAGAAGGGCAAAAGGGACTTACCGGCTTCCAAGGACAAAAACCTTGCAAAAAACTTGAAGGAAAACGACAAAAAAATGGATGGTGGAGCCTAGAGCCAACGCGGAGAGAGAGAAAAGCAAGAAACTATTTGAAAAGTGACTTTGAAAAAGTCCAATTCTGCCTTTTAAAAAACCTGATACACGAGTTTCGATTGGTCGAAAATAATCCTCAACCGGTCGAAACAGACAGAGACACCCTCTCTCAAATTTTAAAAAATTTTAAAAATTTCGATCGGTCGAAAAACAGAATGGACCGATCGAATCAGGCAGAGACTCACCATTTTCGAGGAAAAACACAATTTTTGAAAAAACAAGATGATTTGACTCAAAGCATTGAATTTTAAGAACAAAAATGCATGAGTATGAGATGGTATGTTTTTCAAACAAGAATTTTAAGCCCAAAATTCCCAAAAACAAAATTTTGCATTCTCCACAAATTTTCAAGCAACAAATTTAGTTTGCACATAATTCAAAGTGATTGCAAAAACGTGGTTGGTCAGACCATAAACACACACAATAACATGTACGATGTTTAGCAAAGAATAACTCGTGTAGTGTGTGCGACTAGCAAAGACTTGAGATACATGTGAGGTGATATGTGAATAGCAATCAATCACAAAGTCTACAAAATTCATCACAAAGAATTTAAAAGAGACTATCACCTAAAGAGTTACATCATATAACTCCCACATCTCCTAGATCATAAGCTTGCAATCATGTAAGTTTCTTGTATTTATGCCTCATAATATACATTCCAATTTTAAGTTATGTGAGTTTGGCATCAAGCCTAATAGTACACACCAATTAGATTTTAAGAATTAAGCACTTTAACCGAGGCTTCACCTTATGTTCTTTTTGTGCATGTGCTACACTTTCTCGAGCACAAAATCTTATGATATGCACTAAGGTGTTCATGATTGGCTAGTGAACAGTGGTGAGATGGTTATTTATGCCTTTCTCTAAAAGTTCAAGTCCAACATTTAAAAACATGTGACTTCAAGATTAAGACATAGTAATCAAAAACCATACACATCTTTCCCACACAACATGCACTACAAATCTTCAACTAGTAGAGTGCAATAAATAAGCTCATCAAAGCTAAACAAGGTACAAAAGACATGTTATGTGAAAATAAATTGACCAACCTTGTTCTCAAAAACCAAGAAGAATAGTGCAAAAACAAAATGTGCTTCCTTTTTCCCTTTTTTTTTTTAATAAAAATAAAAACACCTAGAATGAAATGCATGAATGTTATGCTATGCAAATCCTAGAGACAAAAAAAACAACAACCAAAGAACAATGGTCACAAAGGGTAGAGCAATGAAGCACAAGGACCATGTCAGAAAGACTCAGTTAGGTCGAGTCTTTTGCATCCAAAACTTTTTAGATGCACCACGAGCATTGGAGTTCTTATTCACTTGAGAATGATTACCAACTCCAGGATTGGAATAAAGGTTTAAAACCTTTACCAAATCACCAATAAGTACCATAGGATCAAGTGCTTGAGGCACAGGTACTTTTGGTTTGTTTGCTCTCTTTGCAGCTTGCAGCTTGTAGCAATTTGGATGTATGTGTCCAGTCTTTCCACAAAAGTGACAAACCCATGCAGGTTTATCATGTGTCTTGTCCTTAGATAGGGTAGGCTTCTTAGGCTTAGATTCTTTCAGATCAACCCTAATCTTCCTAGATGATGAACCTTCTAAGGGTTTAGCAACCTCACTCACAGAGGGTTTGACAGTTTCACTCACTATCTCACTCACTGAAGGTTCAGAAGAAGAAGATGAAGGAACAAACTTAGTGGAATGGGGAGCGGACACACAGATGCTATCAACATAACCTAAACCAGTTTTGTCAGAAGATGACTTTTGAACACTCAGCATTTGATCAAGTTTAGAACTAGCAGATCTAGCAACAGATAAATCAAGTTCCAAAGATTTAACTTTATCAAGTAAAAGCATGTTTTCAGTTTTCACATTGTTCAAAAGATCATTAGCATCAAACAATTTAACAAGCAAATTTTTCTTTTCAAGCTCAAGAGATTCAATTTTCTTTAGGCCAAGTTCAACATTCATAGCATCCTTTGCAGCAACTTTGCAAAGTTTGTTATAGGCCTCTTGAAGATCTGCATCTTCAGAGAGTTCCCCATCAGAAGGGTTCTCTTCAACAGATATGCTCTCATCAACTACAGCAGTAGCAGTGAAAGCAATGAAGTTTCCATCCTCATCACAATCAGACTCATGATCAGAAACTTCACCATCACTAAGGGTTACAGCCATAGCCTTACCCTTAGACTTCAAATAGGTTGGACATTCAGATTTCATGTGTCCATACCCTTGACACCCAAAACACTGAGAGCCCAAGGAATTATTAGAAGCTTGACCTACTCTTTCTCTAGGCTTATCATTGTTGTTAACCTTAGTGGGATCATGCTTCCTAAAATTTCTAGGTTCAGCAATGTTTGTGCCTCTTGCCTTTCTATTGCTATTCCTGAGAAAGTTTCTAAAGTTCTTGGCAAGATAGGCAATCTCTGTAGCAGAGAGCTCATCATCAAATCCACCACTATCAACATCATCAACTGACTTAAGAGCCATTGATTTGGATTTGGTAGTTTTGAGTAGATCCAACTCATAGGATTGAAGAGATCCTACAAGCTCATCAACAGGGATGGAGTCCACATCCTTGCTTTCAGTAATGGCAGTCACCTTGGGTCTAAAGTCTTTAGTCAAAGATCTAAGAATCTTCCTAACAATTTTAGGTTGATCATAGATTTCACCCAAGTTAAAAGCATAATTAACAATATCATTCAGTTTAGCATAGAATTCATCAAAAGATTCATCATCAGACATCCTAATGCTTTCAAATTTAGAAGTCAATTGCTGCAATTTATTTATTTTGACAGCCTTTGTGCCTTCATGCACAGTCTGGAGGATATTCCAAGCAGTATGAGCGATCTCAACATTCGAAATTCTCTTAAATTCCTCCATAGAAACAGCGTTAAAAATCGCATTCATAGCCTTGCTATTAAACGAAGCTGCTTCTTTCTGAGAAGTTTCCCACTCACTAACAGAAGTAGTGGGCTTCTCCCATCCGTATTCAACGGAGTTCCACACCCTCTCATCAATGGATTTCAGGAAAGCTTTCACCCTTACTTTCCAGTAAGCATAATTATTCCCATCAAAGTGAGGAGGAATAACTAGAGAGTGTCCATGTTCCATGACAACAGGGGTCAAGGATCAGCTCAGTGATCAAAGGATCAACAACAAAAGAGCTATCCGCTCTGATACCACTTGACAGTTTTTAGACCCCTGAAACAATAGATTAAACCTAGGTAATTAGCCAAGTTGTTACTCAGTCCAAATTCCAAGTCTAGGTTATCACAATAAAAAGATCAAATCATACAAAGTAGCGGAAAATAAATAACACAAGATATGATCACCCAGGAAACCAAACCGGTAAAAACCTGGGGAGGATTTAACCTAGCTATCCTCAAGGTAAACTTGAATCCACTATCTTGAAAGAATCGAAGTTCATACAATAAGACTTACAAGCCCCCACACTCGACTTCTTATTGCTATCAACCAGTAGAACTTACTGACACGACCACGTGCAAGCTCCGAATCCACGGACTCCTTCTTTCTTGGATTTCCACCAGCTACAAGCACACCCGCTTGTGTATTCTTTAAGCTTTAATGGTAGCAATTGAATTGATCATCAAGATGTAGAAAATATCTCCTCCTTGATAATCCTAAGTTTGTGTAAAGGAAAGTTCCTTTAGATCTCACAAGAGATTTATACAAACCGCAATATGAGCAACACTAAAACGTGGCTAGGGTTTGTCTTTTATACTTAGGACAAATAAGAAACCCTAAAAACGTTTTAAAACAAATAAGGCTGAGTTGGACGAATCTGCAGAAAAGCATTCTGCCCGAGCTTCGATCAGTCGAGCCTAAGCTTCGATCGATCGAGCCAGGCCGAAAGCCACAATGCTTCCTGCTTTAAACTCGATTCCAACTTTACATTAACATACAACTTTGAGCTAGCTTTAAACACTTCTAAACACATTGTTTTGATCATGGTTTGCCAACAATACACATTAGAGTTCTAAATACATAAAATCCTAAACTTTAGAACCTAACAAAGCGCTTTATAACTAAACCATTATCTCTCTTGTTAGTCCAAGTGAATCTTGGGCCACAGTAGGTGAGGTCCATAAGGATGCAGTTAGTTAGAAAATCATTGAACATGGACATATGTCTGCGGTTAGGGGGGGGGGAGTTGCTGAGTGTTTCATGGTGGTGTAGTGTTTCATTAAAATTGCCTGCAAGAAGCCAAGGGAGGGTATGAGAAGAGGCGAAGGAGGCGAGGTCCTCCCAAAGTTCGATGCGAGAAGCTAAATTTGGGCTAGCATATATGGCAGATAGGATCTAGTTAGATGAAGGGTTAGTGGGACATACCTACACGAAGGCAAGGATAACTTGGTTTGTCACAGATAGAATCTCCAGGTTGGTGTTGTGGTCATTCCAAAAGATCCAAATACCACCTTTGAAGCCATCAGCTTCGAACATTGTCAAAACCTAGAGAAGAACTGATATCTGTCACCCTTTGGCCTGAAATGTGAATCTCCATGATGATGGAAATCTCAGGACGATGAGTTCAGATGAGGTTGGCAAAGTTCCTACGAAAATAAGGGTTATCGCACCTCTATAATTCCATATAAGGATCTTCATTGGGAGAGGATTGAATGGGATGGTTGCATGTGCAATCCCAATCCTCCAAACCAGTGGAGGTGGGGTCAGAAGCGCTTAGGTTTGAGGGTTCAGGATGAGTCGATAAGAGTTCTGTGGACAACGGAGTTGTTCCATTGATAACCTGAAGCATGCAACCTGCCTTTGGACCATGTAAAGGATCCTTTGGTCTTGTTCCCTCATGCATGTCAATTGAAGCACATTGGTTGCTAGGGAAATGGATGTCACAATATCCGAAGCACATTGTGACATCTCTTCGCTCGGAACAATTCATTAGTCTCCCTTGGTGGTGGGCTCTGGGGGATGGTATCCAAAGAGTTGGATTCGTGTGAGGAAATGAGATTGCTGGGGAAACAAACGCTAAGTCTTCAGATATTGGGATGATCACTCTTCCCAATGGAATGTTCGGTGGGAGCATATGTGCTGGGTTGTGCAGGGTGCGTTCCATTTCCTCTTCTATGAAAAAGGGGTCAGGCAGCTCTGGATCCAATAGAGGAGGTGGTTCCCTATGGGTCTCAGTTTGTTGCGGTAAAGGAGCGCCCAGTTGTGCTGGGAAAGTGGGTTGAAGAGGATGGGTTCTTAGGAGGCAGGGAGAAGTGTTTGCATGGGAGACAGCAGTGGTGGTGGTGATGACTGTGGTGTCTTGGTTGCTACATGGCGGGCATCTATGGCTTAAGTTTGGATTAGCACAAGCTTGGGGAGAGCGAAGGGAAGTAGGATCGTTTACAGGGTTTATGCTTGTATAGGGATGTAAATGTGATATGAACATTGAAGCTCTAAGGTCAAACGTGCGAACATCCTCATGGATCTCATCGGTAGCCATCGAATTGAGGTTACCTTTCATGGAGAAGGTATGGTCAGGAGCAGAGCTCTGGATCCAACGGAGGAGGTGGTTCCCTATGGGTCTTAATCTGTTGCGGTAGAGGAGCGCCCAGTTGTGTTGGGTAAATGGGTTGAAGAGGATGGGTTCTTAGGAGGCAGGGGGAAGTGTTTGCAAGGGAGACGGCGGTGGTGGTGGTGGTAACTGTGGTGTCCTGGTTGCTACATGGTGGGCATCTATGGCTTGAGTTGGGATTAGCACAAGCTTGGGGAGAGCGAAGGGAAGTAGGATCATTTACAGGGTTTGTGCTTGTATGGGGATGTGATATGAACATTGAAGCTCAAGATCAAACGTGCGAACATCCTCATGGATCTCATTGGTGGCCATCGGATTGAGGTTACCATTCATGGAAAGGGTATGATCAGGAGCAGAGAGAGGTGTGTTAGCTCTCGATGTTTTCGAACTTACGTGGGAAGGGTAAGATTCTCTGAGGTCCGAGGATTCCATGGGGATGTCAAATTTTCCCACGTTGACATATTTGAACTTATTTTCTTTCGAAGGTTGGCTCGAGGTTGGAGATGGGACAGCTCCTGTAGACTATGATGGTCCTGTAGACTATGATGGTGATAGGTGTTGACCCAAGGGTGTTGTCCTTTTCAGCAAGCTTAGGATGCGTATGGCATGGTGCATGTTTGGTGGTGGGGCATGCTACTGTGTCACATAACGAATGGAGGTGGGAAGATGTTTCATGCGCCTTGGGACCACGTGATGAAGGGTGGGCACATGGGTGTTTGGAATAGTTAGAGGAGCAGGCGGTCAGAGAGGCAGTGCTCGGTTTTTCACGATGTTCGGGGTCGGAGTTCATGAGTTGAGGGTGGTGAGTTTTTACTAACATCCATTCCCCGAAAGGCTTGGGTGGTTCGTTCACGAGGTTTGCGTTATTTGTCGACAAGGGTGTGGGAAGGGGTCGGATGACAGTAGGGCGAGAAGAAGTTTTGTGCACGATGCATCCACACTCAAAGCAAATGGAAGATATCCCCTTATATTGAATGGGTTGCACCAAGGAGCCGATGCGGACCTTGGAGACTAGAGGAGAGTCCAAGTCTACTTGGATGCAAAGTTTGGCAAAGCGCCCTTGGACATTGTCAACGGTGCGAACATCTATCTTAAGGAGATCACCTAACTAGTTTCCAATCCGTTGAAGGATGGAGTTATTGTAGAATTCTACGGGCAGCTCTGGAAGTCTCGCCCAAATAGCCGTCGTGGTCAGTTTAGCCTCAGATGGTTTAAATCCTGGTGACCATTGCCGGACGAAAAGGAATTGCTAACCGATAAACCAAGGACCTTAATTCAAGACTTTCCAATAATCTTCCCTGAGCTTGAATTTGATGAGAAAGTAGTCTTGCATTGGAGGTCCCCTTGTGGTTTCCAAATGGCTCTGATTTTGTAGTCGAAGTATTTGAACCCTAAGGTTTTACCAAAGGCCTTGATAATTAATGCCGATCTCCAGGGGGCTCTAATACGTTGTTTGTCTTCTTTTGATAGCAGGATTAGGGGACTTGAGTCATCGGAATCATCATCTTGGTTGGAGTCAATATCCATGTCTGTTAGTTGAAGGTTTTGTAGGAAGTGGTCCTCCCAGTCACGATTTGGTTGGATTAAAGAATCTTTGTAGGAGCGTAGGGGGCGCTCGGGGCAAAGAGCTTGCAAGGAGGCTTTCTGCTTTTTAGTGCTGCGAATAAGAAGGTCTAATTCTTTCGATGAGAGCACGTCAAGTTGCTCGACTTCCATAGTTTTTTCTAGGCATCGAAATTTCATTACATTGGATGAAGTATTCTGAGGAGCCAAATTCAGGCCTGTAAGAGAAACTAATGTCATGGGTTTTGAAGTATAGGGTTGGTGGGCTCGAAGGGTTTTGGATTGTTGGCAAAGATTTTAAGCATGATTTAATGAAGGAGTGTGCAAAGATCGTAGTGATAAACCAAATGAGAAATAGGTAACAGTACATCATTTCACTAAGACTGGTGATCATGGTTTGTGGTATGTGTCAATAGGCTAGAGGATAATTTTCATATAAACTAGTTGCTAACCCGTGCGATGCACGGGATTGTTTTAAATCAAATGTTAACTTGTTCAGGTTTAAACATTTCTCAAATTTCAATTATTGAAAGCTAAATTGGCTCTAATCGAAGATGAAGAAACTATCAAAATATTACACATTAAATCATTAAAAATGAGATAAATACAAATATTATGAAGTAATATATTACAATAATCATAATGTGCTCTTACATTTGGTTTAATAAATATTACAAAAGAACCAGTAAATAGAATAAATATACAATTGTGCTCACATCTTCAAGCTTTATCCAATACTTTTCAAGAATGTATTTCCTCCCTTTCTTAGGCTCTTCTCTTTTCTCAACTTCTTCAAGCTACTTAATTTTTCGTCAAATTAGTATCAAGTATAACACCAAATTATACCAATTCATCAAAGATTTACATTGTAAAACCAAACACTCTTAAGATTTACAAAAGATTATTCACACACAAAAAAACTTCAATATATCCAAGTTATAAATAAAATACCAGTACGAATTGTGCTATGGTGGAAAATGGTACTATCTTTTGCCATATATAAATACAACATGACCTAAGACCTCAAAAGCTTATGTGAAACATGTTGAAATTGTACTATATGGTTTTATTCAAACATTAAGAATACAAAAGCCAAAAATCTAGATATTTATGGCATTTGTTTCAAGTTTATGCCAAACCAAAACTAAAGGCATGCCTGAGTGTAGTTCACAAAGGCTTTATGGCTTGGTAGTGTTGTCAAAATTTATGCAGTCTTCTAAACAAAAAAACAATCCAAAAGGAAGAAAAAAAAAGTCCAAAATTTGTGTGGTCTTCCAAATTAAAAAACAACCCTAAATAAATAAAGATGAAGATGATATGTAAAAAGATGGGTATTTAATAATGAAAATTAAAAGGGTGTGAGTTAAAAGGGATAAAATCTTGGGGGAGAATATAGTGACAAAGCAACCCTGCAAAACTATAGAGGAAATGTATTTATAATTAAAACTATATAGAAATAAACAATTAAAAAAAAAGTCACAGTCACATGTTCATATTGGGATCTTATAGAGGTGCCTAATGGCATTAAACCTGTTGGTTGCAAATGGGTCTACAAGAGGAAGAGAGGGGTAGATGGAAAGGTTAAAACCTTTAAGGCAAGACTAGTGGTGAAAGGGTATACACAAAAAAAAAAATGCATTGATTATGAAGAAACTTTTTTGCCAGTAGCCATGCTTAAATCTATCAGAATTCTCTTATCCATTACTGCTCATTTTAATTATGAAATTTGGCAAATGGATGTCAAGACTACTTTTCTAAATGACAATCTTGAAGAAGAAATTTATATGAAGCAACCAAAAGGATTCATAGCAAAGAAACAAAAGCATATGGTATGCAAATTGAAAAGGTCCATTTATGGACTTAAGCAAGCATTTAGGTCATGGAACATCAGGTTTGATCAAGCAATCAAATCATTTGGTTTTGAACAAAATCTTGATGAACCATGTGTATACAAGAGACATCAAGATAAAGTAGTAATTTTCCTAGTGCTTTATGTTGATGACATCCCACTCATTGGGAATGATGTAGGGGTAATGTCATTAGTCAAAATTTGGTTGTCAAGCCAATTTGATATGAAGGACTTGGGTGAAGCAAGTTATATCCTAGGGATCAAGTTTTGGCGAGATCAAAAGAATAGGATGATAGGCTTATCTCAAGCTAGATATATAGATAAAATTCTAGCAAGGTTTAGCATGCAAAACTACAAGAAAGGACTACTTCCTTTTAGGCATGGAGTTCCTCTATCTGATGACCAAAGGCTTAAGACTTCTGAAGAGGAAAAGATGATGAGACAAATTCCCTATGCTTTAGCAGTGGGAAGTCTTATGTATGCCATGCTATGTACTAGGCCAGATATCTGTTATTCAGTTGATATGTTCAGTCGATATCAATCAAATCTAGGACCAAAACATTGGGAGGTTGTAAAGCATATTCTCAATTATCTAAGGAGATCGAAGGACTATATGCTTGTTTACCATTGTGAGGATTTGATACCTATTGGTTACACAAATTTTGATTTTTAGTCAGATCTTGATTTCAGAAAGTCCACTTCAGGTTATGTGTTCACCTTGGGAGGTAGAGCCATTAGTTGGAGGAGTGTTAAACAATCTTGTATTGCTGACTCCACCATGTAAATTGAATATGTTGTTGTTTGTGAAGCAGCAAAGGAAGTTGTTTGGCTTAAGAAATTCCTTTCTAATCTTGGTGTTATAAGAATGGAACAAGTTCCAATCACATTGTTTTATGACAATAGTGGAGCAGTTGCACAATCCAAGGATCCAAGGAATCACAAGAAAGGAAAGCACACAGAAAGAAAGTATCATATTATTCAAGACATTGTGACTCCAGGAGATGTGGTAGTAGCAGGTGTTAGGACATATGTGTTTCACTTGTTAGGAACATATGTCATTCTTTTATATAATTGGCTTATCCTTTGACAAAACGCACTTTACTTATATTTGGGTAGATTTAGGATGTGTTTAAATACTTCAAGAAACCATGTTTCAAGATCAAGTGTTGAAGCCTTCAAGTCTATCCAAGAAAACAAGTTCATAGTGTAAAATCATTAAAGCTCGACAGCTGGCTTGACAACTGCATCTATCGAGCTTAAGGAAACTGTTCTACATTTGGTGTTCCCAACACCTGCTCGACAGCTGCTCGACACCTTCTATCTGTCGAGGTTTAAGATTCTCAGAATTCCAATATGATTTTCTTGGGATCCGTGAATTTGTCTTTGGGCTTTCTTTTCTCCTAACCCTAGACATATAAAAGGATCAGTTTAAGGGCCGTCAAACAGTTCACAAGTTGCACAAGCTTTGAGCAAACTCTGTTCAAGAAAATTGTGATCGGAGACGAAGTTCTTGCCCTAGTTCATCTCTTTCTCTTGAAGAAGTTGCTGTGTATGTGCACCGTAGGGTTTTGTGACCAAGCATCTTCTTGATCTTCATCGTGTGGATGAACTGAATAACTTTGCAACCAACAACCTTTTTAGTTGGTGACTGAAGTCACGTACTAGGATCCGCGCAATTGGTTAGTCACGTACTTGGGAGTCGTGTAAAGGGGAACTGTCACTACAGAACAAGTCCAATTGGGTATTGGGGTAAGGGTTCAACTGTAGGTTGGTAAGGTACTTGGATTCCTTTCCTTGTAACCACTTGTTGTGATAATAGTGGAGTTTCGGGAATGGTGACCTGAAAATCACCCGGTGGGGTTTTTTCCGTTAGGTTTTCCCTATTCGTAAACCAAATCACCTTGTTATTTATTTTCCGCTACATATTTAGTTTGTTGGTGATTTTTTTGTGCTACCACGCATTTGCATGATAAATTGATTAATTAATAATTTGGTTAATTAATTAATTAATTAATATTGGTTAATTAATTAATTAATTTATATCACTAGGGGTCATTCAATTTGTGGCCTATCTAGTGGTATCAGAACAGGCACACTCTGATTAGGGTTTAATCTTTGCTGTGTTGATCCATTGACCCCTATTTGTCATGGATAGAGGACAATCATTAATCATACCTCCTTTATTTGATGGCACTAACTATGCATACTGGAAAGTATGCATTAGCGCTTTCTTGCAGTCTTATGATGAGAAAGTGTGACAAGCTGTGGAGATAGGCTGGACTAAGCCTACAGAAGCGCCAACCGACTGGGATGATGCCAAGATTAAGGCAGCAAACTTCAACAGTAGAGCATTGAATGCATTGTTCAGTGTGGTCACCAATGAGGAGTTCAAGAAGATATCCTCAACTGAAACTGCCAAGGAGGCTTGGACCATTCTCTAGACAACCTATGAGGGTACTAAGGCTGTCAAGGACTCAAAGCTTCGGAGGCTCACTACAAGCTTTGAAGAGATAAAGATGGAGGAGGATGAGTCATTCGATGAGTTCTATGCCAAGCTAAAGGACATAGTAAACTCAGCCTTCAATCTTGGGGAAACCATTCCTGAACCCAAGATTGTGAGGAAAGTGCTCAGATCTCTACTCGAGAGATTCCATGCCAAGATTACGGCAATAGAGGAATCAAAGGATATTGACAAGATTCCTCTGACTGAGCTGGTTGGGAACTTGCAGACCTACGAGCTAGGGTTGACAAGAATAGGCAAGTCGGGTAAAAGCAAGAGTATGGCACTGAAGGCCAAGTGCAGTGAAACAGATGAATCTTTTGATGATGAAGATTCCAAGATGAAGTCCTACATCACCAGGCAGTTCAAAAAGTTTATGAAGAATGTCAATGGAAAGGGTTTCGACAAGGACCGCAGATAATCCAGTTCTTCTTAGTTTAAAGGTCAAGACAAAGGAAAGAAGGATGCTAAGGAAGGTGGTCAGTACACTGTTCCCTCAGGACCTAAGTGTTTTGGTTGTCAAGGTTTCGATCACATGAAGCATGAGTGTCCTACATACCTCAAGAGCATTGGGAAGTGCAAGGCACTTGCTGTTACCTTGAGCGACACTGAACCTGAGGATGATTCCGACAATGAGGATGACGAAATCTTAAATGCCTTCACGGCCACTATCAATCCTATTGATGAGATTGTTGAAGATGTGGTTAAAGAAGAGGAATTGGTGGAATCCAAATTTGAGAAGATGGATGATCAAGATGACATCCATACAGCTTATAAGAAACTTTACAAGCTTTCTGAGAAGCATGAGAAATTGTATAGGCTAATGACCAAGAAGCTCAATGATGTGGAACTTGACCGTGAGGAGTTTTCCACAAAGTTTGATGAGGCTAATCAGACTATTGGGGCGCTGAGGTTTGAGAACAATTTCTTGGCTGAGAAGACCAAGAAGCTTGAAGTAGAGCTATGTCAAGTCAGAGCTCAACTGGAAAGGACTTCAAGCGCAAAGCTAGATGAGATACTAAGCATTCAGAAATCTGCTTCAGATCGAACAGGCTTAGGGTATGGTCTCTCTTCTTCTAATGCTGCTTATTCTAGTACTACTATTTTTATTCCTTCTACTAATAATGTTAAAACTGAGAACAATGAGATTAAAATTGAATTAGCTAGTGAGAACATAGACAAGGGTAAATCTATCTTAGGAGCACCCTTTAAGTTTGAGAAGAAAGATGTTAAAAACCCTAGGGCTAAAAAGGCTAACTCTCAAAAGCCTAAACAAAAGAAGCAGCATCTCTGTCATCATTGTGGAGCTGCCGGTCATACTCGACCAAATTGCTACAAGTGGCTTGCCACTCAACAGAGCAACGGCATGATAGCATCTGGGAACCAGAATCAGCTTCAATCCTCTCTTGCTCCCCTTAGAGATCTTCTCAAAACCCTCATGTTCCTTTCGAACTTGAACGGTTTTAATTCTTCACCTTCACCACTAGTTCAAGTGTTTGCTAGACAGAAAGGTTCTTCCAAGGTGTGGAAGGAAAATGGCTCCAAGTGATTTTGTTACTTTTCTCTCTCTCTCTTCTTGTCTTTGTGTGTGTATTACTTATGTATTTTGCTTTCATGTTTTGAGTCAGTCTAGTTTTTATGCTTTGGTTGTTTAACATGTTTTTGTTTGATTATTTTTTCAGTTTTTGCTTTGTTTTGTTTTTCATATAAAAATTAAAAAAAAAAATTGAAAAATCAGAAAAATACAAAAACAGTGTGTGTTTTGTGTACTTTGGTACTTGTGTACCTTGGATGGCCATTGAAATAAAGTCTTCTAAACTTTGTATCATTTGTAACTTAGATGAGTATCTCTATGCACAACTAAGCAAGTGAGCTTTGTGGCTCGTGTTTGTGATGAGTACGATTAAGTTGTCTCTTAAACTTAACACTCATATCACTCTTTTTGACGAGAAGGACTAAAAAATCCTGAAAGAAATGCATAAATAACCATCTCACCACTGTTGCCCGCCAATCATAATAAGACACCTGTATGCTTTGGCATAGCAAAAGTGCAGTGTCAATGACATTTGTATGCTTAGGCATAGCAAAATTAAAATGTCAAATATCATTGGGTATTTCTTTTCTCTCTCTAATATGCTCGTGTATGATATGCATAAAAGAAAAATATGCAAAGAAAAATCAAAAGCAAAAAGATCAAAAATACTTTAAATATGATTGCAAGCGTGTGTTCTAGGAGATGTGAGAGTTATAGGATGTACCTCAAAGGTGATAGTCCCCGTCAAGCAGTTATGATTGTGTGTGAATTAAAGTGATTTTCTCATATCTCAAATCGTCATAACATGTATACACTTATACAATCTTGCGATGTTTTTCACACACAACACGCAATATTCTTTGTAATTCTTGATACATGTGCAGGTACAATGTGATTTGGCCATCACGAGGTTTTACATGTATTAATCTATGCTCACTAAACTGTCTTGACTTATTTTTGAAATATAAAATTGGTTAGACTTGTTTAGTGTATGTGTGTGTGTTTTTGAAGATCCATGTGCTTAAATTTTTATTTGAGAGATGTTTTTGAGAGCTTAATATGTTGATTGGATTGTTGGTTTAGTTGCATGTTGGATTGCATTCATATCTGTGTTTTTCACATATCGAAAAGCTGCTTTTAAAAGCTGGCTCGACACCTCCTCGATAGCTAGCTATCTATTGAGCTTCCTAAGCTTTTTCTTATTGTAATCTCGCCTGCACCTCGATACCTGGTGGATCGATCGATATTGGGTCTGCATCCTCGACAGCTTCTCGATACCTGGTGGATCAATCGAGCTTCTGTTCTTAATTCTGATGAGTTGTTCCTCGATACCTTCTCGACACCTCAGCTGTCGATGAGCATTTCCTCGACACCTCCTCGACAGATACCTCGATACCTGCATCTGTCGAGATTTACTGCTTGTCCTATATAAGCCTCCTGTGCAATCCGGTTCTCATTTCCTTCGATCTCTCTCTCAATACTTCTCTGTTTTCTCTCCCAAAACACTCAAATCTCACTCCAATCTTGGTTTCTCAAGGATTCTTCAAGCTTTTTCAAGTTTTCTTTACTTTGTAAGCTTCTAATCCTTTCACATTCATGCATTTCATGTTTTGAAACCTAGGTTTTGGTGTTTTTGAAAAATTTTGGGGTTTTTCAAAATTGATGAGTTATTATTGAAATTTTGGGACGGATTTTCACTTAAATGAGTTTAAAATCTCATACATTGCATCACATTAGCATTATAATGATATTGTCATGCATTTAGATGTGTGCTGATAGGTTTGTGTGCTGATAGGTTTGGATTGGGCTGAGCCTATGATGCAATTTCTTTTGCATGTCACATGTTCATGCATTTCCCATGCATACGTACTTCTTCTCAATATACTTGATATATTTTGAAACTGTTTGGGACTTTTCTGATTGTCATTCTTTCTCTCCCTCTCTATTTGTTTGCGATAGTCGTGTCTATGGCACCTAAGCGTAAATCCACTCTTGCACGGAACCCTCTTTGTTTCGGTGCTTCTTCATCATCTGATCCGACTCTAACTCATATCCGGTTCTGTGATGATGATGCCTTTAAGGCATTTTCGGAGAACATTTCTAGACGAGGCATTCATTCGGAACGCCAAGTCATTTTGACGGACTTTGCCGATACCGACCTTCCTTCTGTCATTCACAGTAGGGGGTGGGAGTCACTATGTGATGTCCCGGTCACTTGTCCTCTCGTGCTTATCTAGGAGTTCTACTCCAACATGCACGGGATTGATCATTCAGTACCTTTTTTCTTCACTCGCGTTCAAGGTACGCGCATTCCTATCACACCGCAGCTTGTTGCGGATGTGCTTCGGGTTCCTAGGATAGAGTTTCCTGACTATCCTAGTTGTGAGCATCTGAGGACTGTGTCCAAGAATGAGCTCATGTCTGCTTTTTGTGAGCGCCCTTCTACTTGGGGTGAGCGTCTATTTACACCATGTCGACCTTTTGCTAAAGGTCCTAGATTCATGAACATGGTGATGACTTTTATTTTGCATCCACTCTCTCACTATAACTCCATTACAGAGCCTCGTGCTCGATTTTTGTTATCTCTTCTTAAGCATCTTACTATAGATTTCCCTTCTCATTTCATTCTGTCTATTATAGATGTTCATCTAGATTCAGCGTCTCGTGATAAGTTCATCTTTCCTTCCGCTATCACGAGGATCTTACGCCATTTTTCCGTTCCTTTTCCCTCTTCCGACCATTTTACTGTCATATGTGCCATAGATTACGCTACCGTTAAATGTAGCGAGGCCCAGCTTCGGTCACGACAGTCAGATTCAGCAGCTCCTTCCTCTCGTTCAGCTCCATCCCGTTCTGCTCCATCCACATCCGCTCCTCCCTCTTCTTCAGGCGATGTGACTTTAGGAGACATCATGGCGCAGCTGCAGCACATGGATGCTCGCCTAGATACGCTCTCTATGGAGTTATATCAGGTGAACGTTCGTGTCGGTCGTATTGTTCGACGACAGGCGTCCATGGGTGGTTTTGCTCTTGAGGCTACTCCTTCATCACCTTCTCCTGTGGCTTCTGATTCTGATGAGGATGATGATGATGGTGATGACGATGATGCTTCGAATAATACTGACAGAGATGCTAGCTCTACCGATGAGATGTCTACTTAACACTCTTACCCTTTGTCATTCGTGACAAAAAGGGGAAGTAGTTTTGGTATGAGAGTAGTCTATCTTAGGGGGAGAGTTAGTATATGACCATTTTGTTAGGGGGAGTGTTGATACATTTTGAGGGATGTAGTAAGGATAGTATGTATCTTTTCTTTTCTTTCCTTTTAGATACATTACTCCTGTACATGAGGTCTTGTGACTATTTATAGACATACTTTATACTTATTTCTTTTTTTATATTGATGTATGTTTTTTTTCTTTCACCTACCCCTTCGTGTGTTGTTTCTTTTCTCCCTTTATACATATGTTTCTTATACTTGTATGCAATCTATTATTTTTGTTTCACACAAAGATGCCTTGATGAGTTTTGTTTAAAGTGTTTCAGAAATATAGGTTGTCAAAATCTACTTGCCATAAACTCTCTTCTTGCAAAGTTTTTCAAGAGTTTGTGTTAGGATAGATTTTATTGTATTCAACAAGTGAATATGAGTTGAGTGATTTATGACTTCTCTCATATGTTCATTTGTTTGTTGTGGTTTTGTCACGGATTGCCAAAGGGGGAGATTGTTAGGACATATGTGTTTCACTTGTTAGGAACATATGTCATTCTTTTATGTAATTAGTTTATCCTTTGACAAAACGCACTTTACTTGTATTTTGGTAGATTTATGATGTGTTTAAATACTTCAAGAAACCATGTTTCAAGATCAAGTGTTGAAGCCTTCAAGTCTGTCCAAGAAAACAAGTTCATAATGCAAAAAATCATTAAAACTCGACAGTTGCATCTATCGAGCTTAAGGAAGCTGTTCTACATTCGGTGTTCTCGACACTTGCTCGACAGCTGCTCGACACCTTCTAGCTGTCGAGGTTTAAGATTCTCAGAATTCCAATCTGATTTTCTTGGGATCCGTGAATTTTTCTTTGGGTTTTCTTTTCTCTTAACCCTAGACATATAAAAGGATCAGTTTAAGGGTTGTCAAACAGTTCACAAGTTGCACAAACTTTAAGCGAACTTTGTTCAAGCAAATTGTGACCGGAGACGAAGTTCTTACCCTAATTCATCTCTTTCTCTTGAAAAAGTTACTGTGTATGTGCACCGTAGGGTTTTGTGACCAAGCATCTTCATCGTGTGGATGAACTGAAGAACTTTGCAACCAACAACCTTCTTAGTTGGTGATTGAAGTCGCGTACTAGGATCCGCGCAATTGGTTAGTCAAGTACTTGGGAGTCATGCATCGAAAGGGGAACTGTCACTATAGAACAAGTCCAATTGGATATTGGGGTAAGGGTTCAACTGTAGGTTGGTAAGGTACTTGGATTCCTTTACTTGTAACCGCTTGTTGTGATAATAGTGGAGTTTCAGGAGTGGTGACCTGAAAATCACCCGGTGGGGTTTTTGCCGTTAGGTTTTCCCCATTCGTAAACAAATCACCTTATTATTTATTTTCCACTGCATATTTAGTTTGTTGGTGATTTGCTTGTGCTACCACGCATTTGCATGATAAATTGATTAATTAATAACTTGGCTAATTAATTAATTAATTTCTATCACTAAAGGTCATTCAGTTTGTGGCCTATCAGCAGAGATTGATGGTGCAAATATTCTGGCAGATCCATTTACCAAAGCCTTGCCCCAGACGACCTTTAAGTCACACCTAGAGGGAATAGGAGTTAGATTGGTACGCAATAGTCTTTAAGGGCAAGTGGGAGATTGTTAGGATTAGTGCCCTAAAATCCTATTGTACGATGTTGTGTGTGATATTATGTATGACATTATGTTATAAATAATGAAGTTGCTTTATTATCTAAAATAATGATAACACGAATATTTGGACAATATCATATAGTCCTTCAGATGCATAGTATGTGATTTAGTCACAGAAGATATAAATCACATGTACTTTGTAAACTCAAAACCTTAGTTCGTAGTCAGTGATGAAATTTGGCATTTCATCTGTGAAGACTATAATGTGTCAACTAAGATGGATTGTATTAATCATGGAAGTGGAGACTTCTAGTTGATATGTTGATGTGTCTTAAGTGTATAAGACATATTGAACTAGACCGCTGTGAAATTAATTATTCTATTAACGACTGTCAACTGAATAATAAATCTCACGACTTTCATTTTCATAAACTCTCAATCCTGAGAGGATAGTGAACTCGATCATGAAGTGTAGGTTGCTTTGATATATCAGGAGTGAGATCTAATTCAACTGTCAAAACCTTAGTATGTTGGGTAGCCACATGTAGTGCTAAAAGAACACATATTCTTAAGATGGAATTCATAGTCTTTTTGTAGAGATATAAAATATTCCCTTGAGATAAGTTTAATGAGTTTGGTTATTCAAAATGTTAGGCCTAACCACTTTAGTAAAGAGTTACTAAAGTTTATATTTTATGAAATTTGATTTCATAAATATATATGAATAACTTAAAGGATTAAATAGGGTACTCAAGGATCAAGAGGTAGTAATTTTCAAAGTGGCAGTAATATATTATAACTTTGTATTACTACGAATATTTTCATGAAGGGGTTAATTGTTTAGATAATAAAATCTTGGGATTTAATTTTATTAATAAAGCCTAGAGTACAATTATATTTATATAGTGGTAATAAATATATAAATATAATTAATGGTAACTTTGGGTTTGTCAAGAGTTGACAGATAAGTCCAAAGTTGGAGTTAGAGCTTTATTTGTTCCTTTGGTCTCATCCCAAGCCACACACTAAAGCCCAATTGGGCTGGCCCAAAAGGCTAGACCAATTAGATAATTAGTTGTTTATTTAATAAGCGTAATTAAATAAAGTAATTGCTTTTGACAATTATAAACGTACGTATGATTAAAAGAGAAATATATAGTTTTCTCTAAACACATTCTCTCTTGAACAAGTGCGTAAATAACTGATTGAGAGATCACACATCTTGGGCATATGTGGAATTGAGGTAAAGATTGAAAGTCTTCCCAAGTTCAATCTTCTTTTATTTTGAATTTCACTGCATCAAGGTACGCCTTTCTATTTTTTGTTTATAAAATTCTAGATATTCCATGTTATCTCACATGAATGAAGTAGATCCTTGTGTTGCTTCCGTTGTGGGTTTTGTATAAAATGCAAAACCAATTTTTTCCAATAGTTTCTTCGTGTGAGAGTAAAATGTTATGTCGTTGACTGTCAAATACTCCTATGTGCCATCAGTATTTAAGTTATAGAAAGCCAGATTGTGAGGCCTGCACATAACAATAAATCATAGTCTTGTGTGTGTGTGTGTAAAGCTAGTTAGAGAGAATGATCTACCTAGCAATGGTACCATTCAAAATGGATTTGTTCTGCATTTTGATTTCCAAATCTTATGATGAGCAATGTAAGTTTCATAATTTCATGGAAGGACAGTCCAATTATCCTCGTATCTTTTTCTAAAATATTGTTTCTAAAAATTCACACAAGTTTAATTTCCTTCTTGAAATTTTTTTCGTCACTCCAGTTCATGTGTTTCCAACCATTATTTGAAAACCATGGGCCACAAGGGCCTAATGGATGTAAGTCATGGGCCAACCATCATTTGAAAACATTCACTTTTGAAAAGGGTTATTTAATGATAAACATAATGAAAAAAATCTCTAGAAGGGTTTTAATAAAAATCTCATGAGTTTTTAGTGAAAAAAATTCCTAGACGGGGTTTTATGGAAATCCCATGATTTTGATGAAAGAGTTCCCATAAGGGTTTTTGTTAAAATCTCATGAGTTTTTGATGAAAATGCCCTTAGAAGGATTTGCGAAAATCCCTTGATTTTTGAGTGAGAAATCCCTAGGAGAGTTTTGATAAACATCACATGAGTTTTATGATTTGGTCCCTAGAAGGGGTTTAATAAAAATCTCATGCATTTGTTGTGTATTAGAGGTAGAAGACAAAATTTCATCTATATATAATATATTAAAATGGTTGTAACATTTAATATTAGAGGTAAGTATTTTGGTTGTTTTAGTGTTTCGAAAGTATTTTGGTCATTTTATAGGTTTCGAGAAATTTGGTTTTTGTCATTTTTCAAGTTTTAGGGTACTTTTCGTCATTTTAGAGGTATCAAGGTATTTTTGCTCATTTTAGATGTTTTGGGGAATTTTGGTAGGTTTCATAGTATTTTGGTTGTTTGTGAGGTTTCTGGGTTATTTTATTAATTTATTAGGTTTTTGGGGTATTTTCGTCATTTTAGAGGTTTTAGTCATTTTTAGGGTTTCAAGGGTGTTTTGTTCGTTTGAGAGATTTCAACTGTATTTTAACTAAGGTTTAGTGGTATTTTTGTCATTTTTAGAGGTTTTGAGGGTATTTGGCTTATTTTTTAGGTTTCAATGGTATTTTGGTCAATTTTAAAGTTTTGGGGGGCATTTTGGTTATTTTTTAGGTTTTTGGGATATTTTGGACATTCGTGGTGCATTTTAATCATTTTGGAAGTTCTAAGGGTATTTTGGTCATTTTAGTGTGGGAAATTTTGACAAAAATACCCTTAAAATCACTAGAATCGCCAAAATGAGCAGTCGAATCTCGATACCTTGTAAATGACCAAAATGCGCCAAACATCTAAAATGATTAAAAAATACACCTTGACATCACTAAAATGAGCAAAATGCCCCAAAATCCTCTACAATGAGCAAAAAAAACTTGAAACCGACCAAAATACCCCCAAAATCTAAAAAAATGAACAAAATGCCCCTGAAACCTAAAATGACCAAAATTACCTAGGAAACCACTAAACTAGCCAAAACACCCAAAAACCTATAAAATGACCCAAAAAAAATACCCAAACCTCTAAAACGACTAGCATTCCCTTGAAATCTATAAAATGACCAAAATATATTAAAATATTTAAAATGACCAAAATACTCTTTTAACCTCTAAAATGGTCAAAAAAATTCCTAAAACCTCAAAAATGACCACAATACGCTTGAAACCACTTAATGACACAATATAACCCGTAAATTTTGGTTATTTGGAAGGTTTCAAGTATTATAGGCCCGTTTAAAAGTTTCAAGGTATTTAGTCATGTAGATAGTTTTGGGATATTTTGGTAATTTTAGAGGTTTCAGGTTTTCGTGCTCATTCTAGAGGATTTGATGTCATTTTGGTCATTTTTACAATTTTGGGGGTATTTTAATCATTTTACAGGTTTTGGGGTATTTATGATCATTTTAGCGATTTCGCGGTATTTTGGTCATTTTAGAGGTTCAAGGTATTTTTGCTCATTCTAGAGGAATTAAGGGCATTATTTGTCATTTTGTGATTTTGGGGGTATCATTTTAATTCTTTTACAGGTTTTGGGGTATTTTTGAGTTCTAGAGTTTTCGGGGTATTTTTGGTCATTTTTACTATTTTTGAGGTATTTTTGATCATTTGAGAGGTTTAGGGATAATTTGGTCATTCAAGTGGTTTTGATGTATTTTTGGTTGTTCTGAAGTTTTGAGGCATTTTGTTCATTTTAATGGGTTCAGGTTGGGCGGGGGGGTAATTTTGGTCATTCTAATGATTTCTGGGTTATTTTTGTTAATATAGTGGTTTCAGGATTATATTTGTCATTTTAGAGGTTTAACAGATACTTGGTCATTTGTGAGGTTTCAAATGTATTTTGGTCATTCAAGTGGTTTCAAAGTACTTTTTGTCATTTTAGAGGTAAGTATTTTGGTCATTTTAGTGGTTTCGAAAGTATCTTGGTCATTTGAGGTTTTAGGGTTATTTTAGTAATTTACTAGGTTTTGGGGGTATTATCATCATTTTAGAAGTTTTGGGGGGTATTTTGGTCATTTTTAAGGTTTCAAGGGTATTTGTTCGTTTGAGAGATTTCGAGTGTATTTTGGCTAAGGTTTAGGTGTATTTTTCTCATTTTCAAAGGTTTCGAGGGTATTTTGCTTATTTTTGAGGTTTCAATGGTATTTTGGTCATTTTAAAAGTTTTGGGGGGGGGGGGGTTGTTGTGGTCATTTTGCAGGTTTTGGGGGCCTTTTAGTATTTTGGACATTCGTGGCGCATTTTAGTCATTTTGGCAGTATGTATTTTGGCCATTTTAGAGGTTTTGGGGTATTTTAAAAGATTTTTGATATTTTGGTAATTCTCACAAGTAAAATATTTTTTTTTTCTAGTGTGGGAAATTTTGACAATGAAATTACTAGAATTGCCAATATACCCCTAAAATAACCAAAATTACCAAAATATCCCCAAAACCACAAAACGTCAAAAAAAAAAAAAAAAAAAAAAAAAAAAAAAAAAAAACTCTGAAACCTCTTAATTGACCAAAATAACCCCAAAATCTCTAAAATGACTAAAATAACTTCAAAACCTCTAAATTGACCAAAACACCCCATAAACAGCTAGAATGAGTAGTCAAATCTCGATACCTAGTGAATGACCAAAATGCCCCAAACATCTAAAATGATTAAAAAATACACCTCAACATCGCTAAGATGTCCAAAATGTCCTAAAATCCTCTAAAATGAGCAAAAAAACTTGAAACCAACCAAAATACCGCCAAAATCTAAAAAATTAACAAAATACACCTGAAACCTCAAATGACCAAAAATGCCCACAAAACCTCTAAACTTGCAAAAACACCCAAAAACCTATAAAATGACCAAAAACATACACAAATCTCTAAAATGACCAATATTCCCTTGAAATCTTTAAAATGACCAAAATATATTAAAATATTTAAAATGACCAAATTACTCTTTAACCTCTAAAATAGTCAAAGAAAATTCTACAACCTCAAAAATGACCACAATACCTTTGAAATCACTTAATGACACAGTATAACCCGTAATTAGTTATTATGATAGTTTCGAGTATTTTAGGCCCATTTAAAAGTTTCAAGGCATTTAGTCATTTACATGGTTTGGGATATTTTGGTCATTTTTACAGGTTTTAGGCTTTCGTGCTCATTCTAGGGGATTTGATGTCGTTTTGGTCATTTTTTCGATTTTGGAGGTATTTTAATCATTTTACAGGTTTTGGGGTAATTCTGATAATTTTAGCGATTTCACAGAATTTTGGTCATTTTAGAGGTTCAAGGTCTTTTTGCTCATTCTAGAGGAAATGAGGGCATTTTGGTCATTTTGTGATTTTGGGGGTATCATTTTAATCCTTTTACAGATTTTGGGGTATTTTTGTCTTCTAGAGTTTTCGGGGTATTTTTGGTCATTTTTATTGTTTTCGAGGTATAGGGATAATTTGGTCATTCAAGTGGTTTCAATGTATTTTTTTGTTGTTCTGAAGTTTTGAGGCATTTTGTTCATTTTAATGGTTTTGGGTGGGGGTGGGGGGTTAATTTTGGTCATTCTAATGATTTTCGGTGTATTTTTGTTAATATAGTGGTTTTTGGATTATTTTAGTCATTTTAGAGGTTTTACAGGTATTTGGTCATTTTTGAGGCTTCAAATGTATTTTGGTCATTCTAGTGATTTCAAAGTATTTTTCGTCATTTTAGAGGTAAGTATTTTGGTCATTTTAGTGGTTTCAAAAGTATTTTGTTCATTTTGGAGGTTTCGAGATATTTTGGTTGTTTGAGGTTTCAGGGTTATTTTAGTAATTTATTAGGTTTTTGAGGATATTTTCATCATTTTAGAGTTTTTGGGGGTATTTTGGTCATTTTTAAGGTTTCAAGGGTATTTGTTCATTTGAGAGATTTCAAGTGTATTTTGGCTAAGGTTTAGGGGTATTTTCTCATTTTTCAGAGGTTTTTATGGTATTTTGTAGACATGGCAATATGGGTTAGAATTTTCTGACCCGACCCGACCCGAAAAATACCTAACCCGAACCCGATTTTTTTTTATCCGAAGCAAAAACGGGTTGACCCATGACTCGACCCATTAAAAAAAATTCGCTAAAAAAATATTTAAATTACGTCCTGATACTAAGTGCATAAAGCACAAAGTACCAAAACTTATAATCAATATATTATATATTATAAAAAATGATTGTTTGATTCATCAAAAGTCAAAAGCTAGCTAGCCTAGCTTCAGTGCACTGCTTTCCATTAAAAAAAAAAAAAAAAGCCTAGCTTTAGCCTTCACACGATACACCATTAGACCACACACGTTATACAAGGCAAGGGCCAAGGCTGTCAAGAGTCAGACAACCATTAAAAAAAAAAAAAAAAATCTCATTCAGCTGAGCTATAATTTGCAAGTATGAATATTTGCAGTGCTGAATCTGCTACCAACATTGAGTAGATTGAGATTGAGGTGTAATTCTTATAAAATATTTACTTATTCTTCTTTACTTAATATGTTATGTTTATTTTTAAATCTTTTTTTGTTTAGTTTATCTTTTTAAGTAATCTAACTTTACTATTATTTTAAATGCAACAAAAACATGTGCATTTAAGAAGACCGATAACTTGCTACTTTGCTGGCTTACTTGTTTTGTTTGTTTTAAGATCTATCTCTTTTTGAAGATGTAAACTTGTAATTATATGCATTTTGACAGTGAACTATTAACATTGAATATTTTTTCCATCATGAATTTATGACTATAAATAATTTTTGTCATGCTCAAAACTATCAGAATTGGAAGGATATTAATAAGTGGCATTAAGTGCAACTCATTTGCTTAATTGATTTTATTCATTCTCTCTAAACCAGTTGTCATTGGTTTGTTTTTGTAATTGAAAAAAAAAAAAAAAAAAAAACTTGTTTGAAAAATACGAGTAAACCTGACCCAACCCGCAACCCAATTAACTCGTTTTGACCCGTGACCCGTTTGACCCACAAACCCGATTGACCCGACCTGAACTCATTTTGCCACGTCTAGTATTTTGCTTATTTTTGAGATTTTAATGGTATTTTGGTCATTTTAAAAGTTTTGGAGGGAGGGGGGGTATTGTGGTCGTTTTGCTGGTTTTGGGGGCGTTTTGGTATTTTGGACATTTGTGGTGCATTTTAGTTATTTTGGTAGTATGTATTTTGGCCATTTTAGAGGTTTTGGGGTATTTTTAAGGTTTTTTGATAATTTGGTAATTCTCACAAGTAAAATAATTTTTTTTTTTGGTGGGAAATTTTGACAAAAATACCCTTGAAATCACTAGAATTGCCAATATACCCCTAAAATAACCAAAATTCCCCCAAAACCACAAAACGCCAAAAAAAAAAAAAAAAAACTTTGAAACCTCTTAATTGACCAAAATAGCCCCAAAATCTCTAAAATGACTAAAATAAGTTCAAAACCTCTAAATTGACCAAAACACACCAGAAACGGCTAGAATGAGCAGTCAAATCTCGATACCTCATGAATGACCAAAACACCCCAGAAACGGCTAGAATGAGCAGTCAAATCTCGTTACCTCGTAATTGACCAAAATGCTCCAAACATCTAAAATGATTAAAAAATACACCTCAACATCGCTAAGATTTCCAAAATGTCCTAAAATCCTCTAAAATGAGCAAAAAAATTTGAAACCGACCAAAATTCCCCCAAAATCTAAAAAATGAACAAAATACCCCTAAATCCTTAAATAACCAAAAATGCCCACAAAACCTTTAAACTTGCAAAAACACCCCAAAACCTATAAAATGACCAAAAACATACATAAATCTCTCAAATGACCAGTATTCCCTTCAAATCTTTAAAATGACCAAAATATATTAAAATATTTAAAATGACCAAATTACTCTTTAACCTCTAAAACCTCAAAAATGACCACAATACCCCTAAAACCACTTAATGACGCAGTATAACCCAAAAATTTTAGTTATTTTGACGGTTTCGAGTATTTTGGTCATTTTAGAGGTTTCAAGTTTTCGTGCTGATTTTAGAGGATTTGATGTCATTTTGGTCATTTTTGCGATTTTGGGGATTTTATAGGTTTTGGGGTTTTTTTTTTTATCATTTTAACGATTTCGTGGTATTTTGGTCTTTTTAGAGGTTTCAGGGTCTTTTTGCTCATTCCAGAGGAATTGAGGGCACTTTGGTCATTTTGTGCTTTTGGGTATCATTTTAATCCTTTTATAGGTTTTGGGTGGGTTTTTTTTTTTTTTTTTTTTTTCCTGGCTTTTATATTTTTCGAGGTATTTTTGGTCATTTTTACTGTTTTCAATGTATTTTTGGTCATTTAAGAGATTTCGGGATAATTTGCTCATTCAAGTGGTTTCGATGTATTTTTGGTTGTTCTGAAAATTTGAGGCATTGTAGTTCATTTTAATGGTTTTGGGTGTGCCCCGGGGGGGGGGGGTGGTAATTTTGGTCATTGTAGTGATTTTAGGGGTATTTTTGTTATTATAGTGGTTTTTGGGGTTATTTTCGTAATATTGGATGTTTTGGAGGTATTTGGGTCATTTCTGAGGTTTCGAATATATTTTGGTCATTCTAGTGGTTTCAGAATATTTTTGTCATTTTAGAGGTTTTTGGGTATTTTGGTTATTTTAGTGGTTACGAAAGTATTTTGGTCATTTTAGGGGTTTCGAGATATTTTTTTTTTTGTCAATTTTTCAGGATTTAGTGTATATTTTATCATTTTAGAGTTATCAATGTATTTTTGCTCATTTCAGATGTTTTCGGGAATTTTGGTCATTTTATAGGTTTCATGGTATTTTGGTTGTTTATGAGGTCTCAGGGTTATTTTAGTAATTTATTAGATTTTGGGGTATTTTCGTCATTTTAGAGGTTTTGGGGGTATTTTGGTAATTTTCAGAGGTTTTTATTGTATTTTTCTTATTTTTGAGGTTTCAGTGGTATTTTGGTCATTTTAAAAGTTTTAGGGGGGTAATTTGGTCGTTTTGCAGTTTTTGGGGGCGTTTTGGTCATTTTCTTTAAACTTTTGGGATATTTTGGACATTCGTGGTGCATTTTAGTCATTTTGGCAGTTCCAAAGGTATTTTAAAGGTATTTTTGATATTTTGGTAATTCTCGCAAGTAAAATAATATTTTTTTTTTTAGTGTGGGAAATTTTGAAAAAAATACCCTTGAAATCACTAGAATTGCCAATATACCTCTAAAATCACCAAAATACCTCCAAAACCACAAAGCGTTAAAAAACAAAACCCCCCGAAACCTCTTAATTGACCAATATGGCCTCAAAATCTCTAAAATGACTAAAATAACTCAAAACCTCTAAAATGACCAAAACAACCCTGAAACAGCTAGAATGAGCAGTCAAATCTCGATACCTCGTAAATAAGCAAAATGCACCAAACATCTAAAATGATTAAAAAATACACCTCGACACCGCTAAGATGTCCAAAATGTTCTAAAATCCTCTAAAATGAGCACACAAAAAAAAACTTGAAACCAACCAAAATGCCCCCAAAATCTAAAAAAAGATCAAAATACCCTTGAAACCTTAAATGACCAAAAATGCCCATTGATAATAGCTTAATTTTGCACATTTATATCATTATTAGAAAGCATTATCATACTTATTTTGAGTTAATTCATGCATTTTATAGTTGATTTTGGAATAATACTGAATAATAAATTTTGTGTTTAATTGAATTTTAATGCGTGAATTTGTCTTTTGTAAGATAATGAAATAAATAAGTGGATTTGTGCAAAGAAGAAAGCTAATAGACTTTAATTTTACAGGGGCCATGATGAAGTCAAAGAAGGTCAATCCAATTAAATTCAAGTCCAATTGGAGTAAGGAATCAAAGGAAATTTGCACCAAATCCAAGTCCAATTCGGATTAGGATTCCAGCCTGTGCACCAGTTAGTATTTGGAGCATAACTTTCTGCTCCAATGTCCAACCGAGATGATTCAAGTTGGGTTGGAAAGATAATCTAAAGGGATGCAACTTTTTAGTTTACGAGAAGTCCGAATTCTGAAGTTAAATGGGCCAAAAACGTCGATTAAGTGAAGCCTAAAAACCTGGGATTTCCTCCAAACGGGAATTCAACTTGTAATAGGATTCCTTGACCTATTTAAAGGCTCTTTAGGGCAAAATTCAGAGAAGAGATACTGTAGAACATAATTTAGGTTTTCTTAAAATTTCTTTACAGTTTTAGAGTTTTATTTGTGTTATGGCTTGTTAGAAGCCTTGCTAAGGCAAGGAGTGAAACCCAACCATTTATTGGTATGTTCTTAACAATTATTTATTAGTTTTAATGATTATTTTTTAATGTTTTTGATTGTTTTAATCATCTAGAAAAGTGTTTTGTTCTGTATAATCCTTTGATTTATCGTAGACTCCAGGCACGTTAAATGCTTAGTATTCCCTGTGAACTAATTCACTAGTTTTGTTTTGCCTAAAATCAATCAATTGCATGAAACTATCTTAGACAATTAATTCTTGAGTTTTTATTGTTAAATCATCCGACTAAGATCATCCTTCATATGAATTTTAGTTGAGTTATAAAATAAATATTGTTAAGACTACCAATAGATGTGTTCTGTGTGGGTCCTAAACCTTAGCACCTTAATATATTATTATTTTCACTTAATTTAAATTACTTTCACTAAACTGTTAAAAATCTCTTAAATTAAACTTTATTATTTTAGTTTTATTCTCTTGTGGTTTGCTAATCAATTCCCTTTTCCCTATGGATTCGATCTCGGACTTACCGAGTTATTACTTCGCGACAATCCTGCACTTTGGAGCATTATTTAAGTCGCAGCACCCACGAAACCTCTAAACTTGCAAAAACACCCAAAAACCTATAAAATGACCAAAAACATACGCCAATCTCTAAAATGACCAGTATTCCCTTGAAATCTTTAAAATGACCAAAATATTTAAAATGACCAAATTAATCTTTAACCTCTAAAATAGTAAAAAAATATCCTAAAAGCTAAAAAATGACCACAGTACACTTGAAACCACTTAATGACACAGTATAACCCGAAAATTTTGGTTATTTTGACAGTTTCGAGTATTTTAGGCTCGTTTAAAAGTTTCAAGGCATTTAGTTATTTACATGGTTTGTGATATTTTGGTCATTTTAGAGATTTCAGCTTTTCATGCTAATTTTAGAGGATTTGATGTCAATTTGGTCATTTTTGTGATTTTAGGGATTTTACAGGTTTTGGGGTATTTTTTATTATTTTAGCAATTTCATGGTAGTTCGGTCTTTTTCGAGGTTTCACGGTCTTTTTGCTCATTCTAGAGGAATTGTGGGCATTTTGTGATTTCGGGGGTATCATTTTTATTCTTTTACAGTTTTTTTTTTTGTCTTTTAGATTTTTCGGGGTATTTTTGGTCATTTTTACTGTTTTCAATGTATTTTTAGTCATTTGAGAGATTTCATGATAATTTGCTCATTCAAGTGGTTTCGATGTATTTTTGTTTGTTCTGAAAATTGAGGCATTATAGTTCATTTTAATTGTTTCGGGTGCGCGGGGGGGTTATTTTGGCCATTGTAGTGATATTAGGGGTATTTTTGTTATTATACTAGTCTTAGGATTATTTTCATAATATTAGATGTTTTAGTGGTATTTTGGTCATTCTAGTGGTTTTAGAATACTTTTCGTCATTTTGGAGGATTCAGAGTATATTGGTCATTTTAGTGGTTACGAAAGTATTTTGGTCATTTTAGGGGTTTCGAGATATTTGTATTTTTTGTCAATTTTCAAGTTTTAGTGTATTTTTCATCATTTTAGAGGTATCAATGTATTTTTGCTCATTTCAGATGTTTTCGGGAATTTTGGTCATTTTATAGGTTTCAAGGTATTTTGGCTGTTTGTGAGGTTTTAGGGTTATTTTAGTAATTTATTAGGTTTTTGGGGTATTTTCATCATTTTAGAGGTTTTGGAGGTAGTTTGGTCATTTTTAGAGGTTTTTAGTGTATTTTGCTTATTTTTTGAGATTTCAGTGGTATTTTGGTCATTTTAAAAGTTTGGCCAGGGGGGGTAATTTGGTTGTTTTGCAGCTTTTGGGGGTGTTTTGGTTATTTTTTTAGGTTTTTGGGGTATTTTGGACATTTGTGGTGCATTTTAGTCATTTTGGCAATTCTAAGGGTATTTTAAAGATTTTTTTGATATTTTGGTAATTCTCAAAAGTAAAATAAAATTTTTTTTTTTTAGTGTGGGAAATTTTGACAAAAATACCCTTGAAATCACTAGAATTGCCAATATACCCCTAAAATAACCAAAATTTCCAAAATACTTCGAAAACCACAAAACGTAAAAAAAAAATAATAAATAAATAAATAAAACCTCTTAATTGATCAAAATTGCCCCAAAATCTCTAAAATGACTAAAATAACCTCAAAACCTCTAAAATGACCAAAACCCCCCAGAAATGAGTAGAATGAGCAATCAAATCTCAATACCTCGAGAATGACCAAAACACCCCCAAAAACGGCTAGAATGAGCAGTCAAATCTCGATACATTGTGAATAACCAAAATGCCCAAAACATCTATAATGATTAAAAAAACCACCTCGAAATGAGCAAAAAAACTTGAAACCGACCAAAATGCCCCCAAAATCTAAAAAATGTACAAAATACCCTTGAAACCTCAAATGACCAAAAATGCCCACCAACCTCTAAACTTGCAAAAACACCCAAAAACCTATAAAATGACCAAAAACATATACAAACCTCTAAAATGACCAGTATTCCCTTGAAATCTGTAAATTGACCAAAATATATTAAAATATTTAAAATGATCAAATTACTCTTTAACCTCTAAAATGGTCCCAAAAAAAAAAATCTTAAAACCTCAAAAATGACCATAATACCCTTGAAACCACTTAATGACATAGTTAACCCCAAAAATTTTGGTCATTTTAGAGGTTTCAGGTTTTTGTGCTCATTCTAAAGGATTTGATGTCATTTTGGCCATTTTTGCAATTTTGGGGATTTTACATGTTTTGGGGTATTTTTGATCATTTTAGCAATTTTGCGGTATTTCGATCATTCTAGAGGTTTTAGGGTCTTTTTGCCCATTCTAAAGGAATTGAAGGCATTTTGGTCATTTTGTGATTTTGGGGGTATCATTTTAATCCTGTTACAAGTTTTGGTTTTTTTTGTCTAATGGACTTTTTGGGGTATTTTTGGTCATTTGAGAGGTTTCAGGATAATTTGGTCATTCAAGTGGTTTCAATGTATTTTTGGCTGCTTTGAAGTTTTGAGGCATTTTGTTCATTTTCATGGTTTCGGGTTGGGGGGAGGGGGGGTTAATTTTGGTCATTCTAATGATTTCAGAGTATTTTTCGTCATTTTGGAGGTTTTAGAGGTATTTGGTCATTTTTGAGGTTTCGAAGGCATTTTGTTCATTCTAGTGGTTTCAAAGTATTTTTTGTCATTTTAGAGGTAAGTATTTTGGTCATTTTCGAGGTTTCGAGATACTTGTTTTTTGTCATTTTTCAGGTTTTAGGGAATTTTCGTCATTTTAGATGTTTTGGGGAATTTTGGTCATTTAATAGGTTTCATGGTATTTTGGTTGTTTGAGGTTTCAGGGTTATTTTAGTAATTTATTAGGTTTTTGGGGGGGGGGGGATTTTTGTTATTTTAGAGGTTTTGGGAATATTTTGGTCATTTTTAAGGTTTCAAGTGTATTTGTTCATTTGAGAGATTTCGAGTGTATTTTGGCTAAGGTTTAGGGGTATTTTTGTCATTTTTAGAGGTTTCGAGGGTATTTTGCTTATTTTTGAGGTTTCAATGGTATTTTGATTATTTTAAAAGTTTTGGGGGTATTGTGGTCGTTGGGGACGTTTTGGTCATTTTTTAGTTTTTGGGATATTTTGGACATTCGCTGTGCACTTTAGTCATTTTGGTAGTTCTAAAGGCACATTTTAGAGGTTTTGGGGTATTTTAATGGTTTTTTAATATTTTGGTAATTGTCATTGGTAAAATAATTTTTATTTTTATTTTTATTTTTAGTGTGGGAAATTTTGACAAAATACCCTTGAAATCACTAGAATGGCCAATATACCCCTAAAATACCCAAAATTACCAAAATACCCCCTCAACCACAATACGTAAAGAAAGAAGAAGAAAAAAGAACCCTGAAACCTTTAATTGACCAAAATACCCTTGGTCATTCTAATGATTACAGGGGTATTTTTGTTATTAGAGTGGTTTTAGGATATTTTTGTCATTTTAGACGTTTTAGAGGTGTTTGCTCATTTCGGAGGTTTTGAAGGTATTTTGGTCATTCTAGTGGTTTCAGAGTATTTTGGTCATTTTAGTGGTTTCAAAAGTTTTTTTTTTTTTTTTTTGTCATTTTAGAGGTATCAAGGTATTTTTGCTCATTTTAGATGTTTTAGGGAATTTTGGTCATTTTATAGGTTTTACGGTATTTTGGTCATTTGTGAGGTTTTAGGGCTATTTTAGTTATTTATTAGGTTTTTAGGGGTATTTTCATCATTTTAGAGGTTTTGAGGGGTTTTGGTCTTTTTTAAGGTTTCAAGTATATTTTGTTCGTTTGAGGGATTTTAAGTGTATTTTGGCTGTTTTAGAGGTTTAGGGGTATTTTGGTCATTTTCAGAGGGTTTAAGGGTATTTTACTTATTTTTGAGGTTTCAATGGTATTTTGGTCATTCTAAAAGTTTTTTTTGGGGGGGGGGGGGGGAGGCGTATTGTGGTCATTTTGCAGGTTTTGGGGGCATTTTGGTCATTTTTTAGGCTTTTGGGATATTTTGGACATTCGTGGTGCATTTTAGTGATTTTGGAAGTTCTAAGGATATTTTGATCATTTTAGAGGTTTTGGGGTATTTGATGGTTGATATTTTGGTAATTCTCATAAGTAAATTTTTTTTTTTTTGTCTGGAAAATTTTGACAAAAATACCCTTGAAATCACTAGAATGGCCAATACACCCCCAAAATCACCAAAATACCCCTAAAAACAAACCCTAAAAAAAAAAAAAAAAAAAAAAAAACCAAAACCTCTTAATTGACCAAAATAGCCCGAAATCTCTAAAATGACTAAAATAACCCCAAAACCTCTAAAATGACCAAAACACCCCTGAAACGGCTAGAATGAGCAATCAAATTTGGGTACCTCGTAAATGACCAAAATGTGCCAAACATCTAAAATGATTAAAAAATACACCTCTACATCGCTAAAATGAGCAAAATTCCCTAAAAGCCTCTACAATGAGGAAAAAAAAACTTGAAACTGACCAAAATGCTCCCAAAATTTAAAAAATGGTCAAAATACCCCTAAAACCTCAAATGACCAAAATTACCCATGAAACCTCTAAGCTAGCCAAAACACCCAAAAACCTATAAAATGATCCCAAAAAAAATACCCAAAGCTCTAAAATGACTAGTATTCCCTTGAAATCTGTAAAATGACCAAAATATCATAAAACCTCATAAATGACCATAATACCCCTAAAACCACTTAATGACACAATATAACCCAAAAATTTTGGTTATGTTGTAGGTTTCACGTATTTTAGGCCCATTTAAAAGTTTCAAGGTATTTAGTCATTTAGTTGGTCTTGGGATATTTTGGTCATTTTATAGGTTTCAGGTTTGGGGGAATTTTATGTCATTTTGGTCATTTCTGTGATTTCGGGGGAATTTTAATCATTTTACAGGTTTTGGGATATTTTTTATCATTTTAGTGATTTTGCGATATTTCGGTCATTTTAGAGGTTTAAGGGTCTTTTTTATTCATTCTAGAGAAATTGAGGGCATTTTGGTCATTTTGTGATTTTGGGGGTACCATTTTAATCATTTTACAGGTTTTGGGGTATTTTTGTCATTTTAGAGGTTTTGGGGGTATTTTGGTCATTTTCAAGGCTTCAAGGGTATTTGTTCGTTTGAGAGATTTCGATAAAAAAATGACCAAATTACCCCGTAAACCTAAAAATTGACCAAAATACCCCATAAAACTAAAAAGTGATCAAAATACCCTAAAAAACTAAAAATTAACTGAAATACCCCCGAAACCTAAAAAATGACTGAAATACCCCACGAAACCTAGAAGTGACCAAAATATCCTTGAAACTTAAAAAATGACCAAAATACCCTGAAACCTATAAAATGACAAAAATGCCCCTTAAACCTATAAGACGATAAAAATGCACCCTAAACCTAAAAAAGATCAAAATCCCTCCAAAACCTAGAAAATGACCAAAATAGCCCCAAAATCTAAAAATTAACGAAACTCCCCTAAAACCTAAAACATTAGTGACATTCCCTCGAAACTTACAAATTGATTGAAATACTCTTAGATCCTTTAATTTGACAAAAATACCCTTAAAACATCCAAAATACTCCAAACCTCCATTTTGGTAATTTTGGAGGCTTCGGGTGTAATTTGTTCATCTTATAGGATTAGTGGTATTTTGGTCATTTTAGATATTTCGAGGGGTATTTTGGTCGTTTTAGAGGTTTAGAGCTATTTTGGTCGTTTTAGAGATTTCAGGATATTTTTGGTAATTTTAGCGGTTTCAGGTTATTTGTGTTCATTTTAGAGGTTTTAGGTGTATTTAGGTCATTTTAAAGGTTTAGGGGCATTTTTGTCATTTATAGGTTTGAGGGTATTTTGGTCACTTTTAGGTTTAGGGGATATTTTGGTCATTTTATAGTTTTAGGGGTATTTGGTCATTTTTAGGTTCCAGGGGTAGTTTGGTCATTTTCTAGGTTTAGGTGGTATTTCGATTAAATTTTAGGTTTTGGGGGTATTTTGGTCATTTTTAGGTTTCAAAGGTATTTTGATCATTTTTTAGTTTTAGGGGGTATTTTGGTAATTTTTAGGTTTCGGGAGTATTTTGGTCATTTTTTAGATTTAGGGGTATTTTGGTCATTTTTTAGGTTTCAAGAGTATTTTGGTCATTTTTTAGGTTTTGGGGGTATTTCGATCATTTTTAAGGTTTAGAAGGGGTATTTTGGTCATTTTTAGGTTTAAAGGATATTTTGGTCAAATTTTAGGTTTAGAGGGTATTTTGGTAATTTTTAGGTTTTGGGGATATTTTGGTCATTTTTAGTTTCAAGGGTATTTCGATATTATTTAGGTTTATGGGGTATTTTGGTCAATTTTAAGGTTTCAACGGTATTTTGGTCATTTTTAGGTTTCATGGGTATTTTAGTAATTTTTAGTGGTTTTTGATCATATTTGGTCTTTTTTTAAGTTTAGGGGATATTTTGATAATCTATACATATATAAAACCGAAACCTCTACAGCTCTCACAATTTTCCACGTCACCACTATTTTAATAGAGTTTTACTTAAACTAAACTATTGTAATAACCTAAAATAGAAAGAATCTAAAATATATGTTTCAACCCAAACCCGACTAGAAATTTCATTTATGAATTCATAAACTAAAAACCCTACAGATGCATAGCCATTCAAAACTACAAACTCTCTGTCACCGGAGTAGTCTCCTTACTTGCCTAAGATTCTTCTAATCAGAGCAACCGTTAATGTTGTAGAGTCTTTCTTGTGGTATTCTACCATTTTCCTTAAACTCAGATGAGAGGTGTGGCAACATATGCGTACTGTATTGAATCAGAACAAACGTGGGAAATACTTTGTAAGACATTTTATTATCAATAAATTTTTTTTAACCTTTTTCCTTAAGTCGTTGCTTTTGCTAAGCACTGTTGTTACGTTGAACTTTTTTGTTATATTGATCTTTTTTTGTTTTATATAGATTACATCAATTACGATTGCACTATTATTCTTATTTTGTGCTCACATTAAAAGAAAAGACCTGTGAAAGTGTTTGTGAAAGGGACAAAGGTTTTTAGTGGTCACAGGTAAGGGAAGATTTAAGTGATTGAATATATTGGTCTTAAAGAGTGATTTGGGAGGGCAAAGAATATTTGGCAAAACTTTTGAATAGCAATAGTTGTTTGATGAAAATTGATTTTGCTTAGAGGCATAAAATTCATCTCTGCAGAGGATTCACTTTGATCTTGTGATATAGCTGATATGGTTTAGATTTTAGCTTATCCATGGATCACATTCAAAATGTAAGAGAAAATGTCTAAGCCAAATTGGAAAGGGGCTAGGACTAAATATTATTTTCCAATCTATTTCTTTGCCTTTGGAACTAAATCAGAACTAGACAGTATCTATGCCCTATACATATACTAAGATGATATGATTTACTAAGATGGATTCTTTTGTTTTATATTTGCTAGATAATCTTTAATCTATGGACTATGTGAATATAAGTTTGATTTGTATTAAAATTGGTAGAATTTTTTGTGTTGTGGTAGAATTTTACTAATGGAATTTGTAGAATTATTGATTTTTTTTCTTTGGTTGCTCATAATTTATAAAATTAATACGATCTTTATTAACACAGCTTTAATTTTTTTAGAAATAACATTAGTTAGATAAGAATCGAAGAAAAGTAATATCTGAGTTGGAGTTTATTAATTACATTTTCTTTTTTGGTTTTGCTTTTAGAATTACAAGAGCTTCATTTTAAACACAATAGGTGTGAATGTTTCATGGTTAAGGAAACTCTTTAATTGTTATTTAATGCATGTTCTTGAAAAGAATTTGTAAGTTTTTCAATTAGTGAGTCTTGAAAAAAATGTCTCAATTATACTAGACTCGCGTATAGAGAGGCCATGGCATTAGTTATAGGCTCTAGATATTGCCCTTTTTTTATGTCAAATTTGGAGAATAAGTATAGCAGGTGAGTACAAATGAGGAGTTTGAGTGACTGAAACTTCTTTAGCTATATTTTGTGTTTCAATTGATCACAATTGTTTGTTTGTTTTTTTTTTTTTTTTTTTTTTTTTTTTTTTTTAAAATATTCATGTTTGAACGGTATCTTGTACAATTGCTATATATATATATATATATATATATATTATATCATTAATGTTAATGTCATCTCCTATTTATAAACATTTAAGCTAACTATAATGAAATGAATATTTGAAATAATTTTTTAAACTACCACAATTAAAAAAAAAAATTGTCAATGGCAAAAAAAATTAACAAAAATATTTTAAAACTCATATTTAATAGTTTTCCCGTCCATTGCACGGGTTAGCGACTAGTCTTAAAAGATTTTAAGAGTATTTTGGTCATTTTTAGTTTTAGAGGCATTTTGGTAATTTTGATTATTGGGTAATTGGGTGGGTTGAAGTTTACACATAATAATTGGATTGAGTTGAGTTTGGATTAGAAGTAATTAATTAAATGGGCAATAAAATATTTATGTACCCAACTTAATTATGTCAACCCAAAACCTACTCATTTGATACCCTAATCACGACTCACATCCCTAAGTCAAAAAACTAGTTGTATTCTTTAAAAAAAAAATAAAAAACCAAAACTAGCCAGTACCCAGTAAAAAAGCAACCAATCAATGGTCACACGTCAGCACCATCTCAATGGAATTCTTCCGCTTCCAGAGTATACTCCAACGGTAAGTAAATGTAGAGTAGACCGTAGAGTGTAGACACCACGAATCCACGATGCTCCTGCGATCTGTAAGCCTAAGCCATGGATATGAAACTTTAACTCTAAGACTTAGACCTAATCGTCCTGCAAAGAACAGACTATCAAAGATCATCAAATCTTGCGCTCCCAGAAAGGACCTTCAAGGCCAATCCGTTGCTGTAAGAGTTTCTCTATAGCCTTTAATTCATGCGCCGCATTTTTAAAATTTTGCTTTAGCTTATTATTTCACCTACAAATTGATTATTATGCTATCTATCTCTTGCTTCACAATCGAGTTTTCTTCACAATCGAGTTTTCTCCATGTAGTAAAAATTAGAGGAACTTACATTTTATATACGGGTGCTCTTAGGGTATTTGATAATGAACCATTTTAAGAAAATTTAATACCACTTTCACAGATGAATATAAAAAACTGTGATAAAATGTTAGTTTTTTTTTTCCTCATAAAAAGTTTATGAAAATAGTTACTAAACCAGTGCCATCAGGTCATCCATTAACTTTCCCCTTTGTATATATACAATGTGAGAAGGGACTTTGTTCATTGCTGAGCTGCGCAGTCACATTCTATTATTTTTATTGCCTTCATAATTTGGATGAAGGGAGTGAGAAGAATTTGTGATGTCTTATGGTTTTATAGAGAAACTGGTCAAAAACCCATCTTGTTGAGTTGATGAATTTATTATATTTGTTTTGCTGATTCTGACATTGAATTATGAATTATTGATAAAAATAAAAGAAACCATTTTATATGGTAAGATTATTGCAAAAGCAACCTTATGGAATTGGAAATTGTCTTCTTCTTATTTATTTATTTTATCTGAAGCTAAAATAGAAACTGGACAATGCACACCTTTTCACAAGCTAAAATAAGATAAGTTGCGGAAATGCTTTTGAGTCACTATTGAATTTATGTCTAGTTACCTGGAATGTGCTAACTGGTGTTGTTGGATATGTGCACGTTGGAGGTGATTGAATTGTTTCATTAAATTGTAGATCATTGGTCTGGGAAAATCTGGAAGAGCTGCAGCTAGGCTTGCTCTTGCAAGAGGTGCTTCAGTTCTCGCAATTGATGAAAATAAGAATTTGGGTCTGTTAGAGGTAAATTTGCATATCCTTTTTCATAACTTTTTTCATGATTCTCTTAAATTTAAATGTCGCTTAAAATAGGTCTCCTCTGTCTCTTTTCCTATCTACCTATTTATATGATTGTAACGGTCCCATTGCTTATTGGTTGCAGCAAGATCCTCTTTTTGAAGAGTATAGTGGTTTGAGAACAATTCTTGGAAACCTTGATGTACAGCTACTTAAGGATGTCGATTTGGTGGTTGTTTCCCCTGGAGTTCCACCAGAAAATTATGGTCTATCCACATTGTTGGAGTCAGTAAGTCAATTAATTTATATGATTGACGTTAAAAATAAAGGAAAAAAACCATATTCCTATATTTGAACAAGAAAATGGAAAATGCACTGTCTCCCTTCCACACCAGGGCAAATAAAAAATTGCTTTAAATATTATATAATGACATGCTTTTATATATTTGTTTCCACCTGCTTTCAACGTATGAAATTTGAACCCTCTTAAATATTTCATGTCCTTCATTGAAGTTGTTCTACATGATGCTGTTATCCACCAATTCAAAAAGTTGTGCATAAAAAAAAATAAATGCAGGGACAGCGGATAATGTCTGAGTTGGATTTTGCTGCAGAAATTCTTCCAAAAGATATCAAGATTTTAGCAGTGACTGGAACCAATGGAAAATCAACTGTAGTTACTTTTGCTGGGCAGGTTTTACAAGTCCCTTTCTCTTTGTTTGTATGTATATATGTATGTATGTATGTATGTATGTATGCATGCATGTATGTATGCGTGTATATGTATCTAGACATTATAACGTCTTTGTTAAATGTTTTTTTATTGTGAGCTATAGCAGAAGAAATTAGAATCCTATTTTGCTGCTTATAAAGGTATAATTTCCTTTGTGGGAGCACAAGATGAAAAATTGAAATAAAATGACAAATGAGTAAGATGCTAAATTTTTGTCCCCAGAGCATTGTAGCTCAAATGAAACTTCCTATCCTCATAAGTAAGCATAGGTTAATGAAGAAGCCATAGTTTTATGATTTCTTTGCACTAAAATATCAGTTGGCATTCATGTGACAGCTAGTGCCTAGATGAGTCTTAACTCTTAAGCATAGTTTACTTGATTTTTCTTTACTTTTAGTTAATAGTGAATTGCTGTGACGTAAATTTTAATTAAAGAGATCCTTTTTTTTTTTTGGTAATTCCTTTGGCTATATTACTTATGAGTCCTGAATGTGCAAGGTATTTTTTCCCCAATAAAATTATATTACATTTAAAAAAAAAAATGAATTGAAGCAATTTAGAAAGTTCAGGGTTTTGATTGAAACCTTAAAATCTAGTGTTGGATTTGAAACCATTCCCAAACTATGTAAATTGGTAACCACTTAAAAAAAACAGAAAACATATTTTAAAGAACGAGAAGTGTTGTCTGTTGCTCTCGAAATAGAAAATGTGTTAACCACCACCAAATTTCTTGTATCTGTTAAACCCTAACCCCATTTCTTGTCTCTTGAAAATGCAATTCACTCTAATGCTCCTATTCTTTATTTGAGAAGCACCAAAGAATTCTCTAAAATCAAATGCTATGTTGATTTCCCACTATTGCTTGTGCTCTTCCTTGGCACACTATTCTCCTCTGCAAATTTTCAACACTATTCTGGATCATTATTGATATACACTTATCTTTGACTTCTATAATATAGGAAATCCCTATTACTGAAGTACATAAATATCCTTGACTCTAGGAAATTAAATTTATTTTTAAATAAATCAAAAGTTGGGGGGTGGGGGGGACTTCAACTGTAGACATCTTTGTTGGAAATACCAAAAGGTGCCAGTTAAGTTATAAGGCCATTGGCCTAGGAAATCAAATAAAATAAAAATAATTTAATTAACTATAAGAGCTAAAATGAAATCCAATCAAACATTAATGAAATACAATTGACTTCTAAAATTATGCAAAACCAAATTAAAATAAAATGTCTTTACACTTCCCACATCATTCTCCCCTAATTGGGGAAAACTCATCATTGAGTTCTGAGATGGTGAAGGATAGCTGATAAGAATGTCACAAGTGATACTTGCACCAATTCTTTAAGCACCTTTGGTGGCATTGTGAAGAAAAATGCTTTATGTTCCACCACATCATTAAATTAATCTAGAATGATAAAATTAATTGTTAGAATCAATGTTGCAAATGAGCCTTATCTCGATCCATAGAAAGCATGATTGTATTAAGCTCCACCTTTATTTCTTTGATGCCTAAAAAAAAAAAAATGCTTCCAATATCAAAGACTTTCGACCCATCAATTTAGTGGCAAACCGGCTAAAAGGGGTTTTACATCGACTTATTTCTGAGTCTCAAAATAGTTTTGACAGGTGGGAAATTTACCCACGGGGAAATTTATCCATGTCCTACCTTGGTATGCCATTGGGTGCTTATCATAAGTTTGTTTCTATTTGGAATCCTATATTGGAAAATTTTGACCAAAGATTGGCAGGTTGGAAGAAGTTGTATCTTTCTAAAGGTGGTAGGTTGACTTTGCTTAAAGGTACGCTTTCGAGTTTGCCTACCTACTACCTCTCACTCTTTACTATTCCTGCTAGTGTGGCAAATAGGATTGAGAAGATGCCAATCTCTGGCGGAGGGTTATCTCCACAAAATATGGTGAGGGTCAAGGGGGGTGGTGCACTAAAGTCTGCAGGAGGGATCATGGGTGTGGTATTTGGAGAAGCATTAATGAAGGGTGGGAGAGCTTTTCTAAGCATCTGTCCTTTGCAGTGGGTGATGGAACTTGTATCTGCTTTTGGCATGATAGGTGGATTGGTGAGAATTCTTTAAAAGATTGCTATCCTGAGCTTTATGCATGTTCAGCGGTCAAGGATGCTTGCATCTCTGAGGTATTGTGGGCTCCAGAAGGGGGTACTATTAGAGTGTGGAATTTAAGGTTTTATAGAGCGTTTGAAGATTGGGAGTTGGCTGCATCTTATTCTCTATTTCAGCTTATCCATCCTCATATTCCTCGGGGTGATAGGAGAGATACTCTTTGCTGGCGGCTAAAAGGGGATGGAAAGTTCGACACCCGGTCTTACTACCATGAGATTTGGGGTGCCTCGAATTCTTTATTTCCTTGGAAGGGTGTTTGGAAACCAAAGATTCCTAAGCGTGTGGCGTTCTTTCTGTGGACAGCTACACATGGTCGGATCCTCACTTTGGATAATCTAATGCTTAAGGGTCGCCCTTTGGCTAATTGGTGTTGTATGTGTTGCTGCCCTTTGGCTAATTGGTGTTGTATGTGTTGCTGTGATGGAGAGTCGGTAGACCACCTTCTTCTTCATTGTCCTGTTACTCATTCCCTATGGGCTTTCATGCTTCAAGCTTTTGGTATTCATTGGGTTATGCCAGGTTCGTTGGTGGGTTTGTTATCTAGTTGGCATCAATGGCTTGGGAAGTATAATTCGAAAATTTGGAATTTGGTTCCAGCCTTCTAGGGTGCTTAATGTGAATTGTGTGGTTGGAGCGAAATCGTCGATCTTTTGAAGATAAAGAGAAAACATTGGAGGAGTTAAAGATTTTATGCCAACGCAGTCTAATGGAGTGGTCTCGTTGTTGGGGTTTTACTAAGTGTTCTTCTCTCTCTAAGTTTATGCCTTCCCTTAGCTTAGTTTCCTGACTCCTCTCTTGCTGTTGTGTTGTGTTGTGGTGTGTTGCTGTTGTGTTGTGTTGTTGTTCATCATCATGAACATTTTGTACTTCTCATTTATTTTTTTCCCTCTTTAATATAAGATTTCTGATTACCTATCAAAAAAAAGGATTGAGAAGATGCAATGGAACTTCTTATGGGGTGGTATGGAGGATGAGTCTTAAAAATTCACTTAGTGAGATGGGCAAGGTTTGTAACCCTATGCCTAATGGTGGGCTAGTAATAAGGAAGATTACCACCTTCAACAAAGCTTTATTGGGGAAATGGTCGTGGTGGTTTGGGAATGAGGAGACATGGCTTTGGAGGTAGTTGGTAGAAGCAAAATATGGGTGGATTGCAGTCAAAATTGGGTAGGGGTTCTTATGGTTGTGGTTTATGGAGGAATATTTTGGGAAGTTTTTAGTCATTTTACCTGGTTTAAGGTTTGGATGGGGAATCGGTTGAAGTTTTGGTATGATTGTTGTTGTGGTGATCAATCTTTGAATGAGGCTTACCCGATTCTATATGACATTGCTATTGATAAGGAGGCTTCGGTTGATTCTTCTTTGATTAGGCAAGGGGTGGGGGAGAGGAGGATATGGGATGTTAGATTTTTTCGTGACTTTAACAATTGGGAATTGGAGCTAGTAGTGGACTTTCTTCATATTCTGGTGTCTAATTCTCTTGCTAGTGATGGTGGGGATCTTATGTGGTGGGTGCCAAAGAAGAAAGGGGTATTTGATATTTGCTTGTTTCATAATACACTAAGAGGTTCCTCTTCGGTCATATTTCCTTGGAAAGGTATCTAGGGCGTCTAGGTACCTAGATGGGTTTCTTTCTTTGTTTGGACTGTGGCTTGGGGGAGGATTCTCAATGGTGATAATTTGAGGAGGAGAGGTTTCCCTCTTGTTGATTGGTGTTATATGTGTAGGGGTAGTGGAGAGACTGTAGAAAGGAATGGAATAGTTATAAGGGAATGCCTATTCCATTCCCTCCTAAGCATTCCTTTCAAAAAATAAGAGGAATTATGATTTATTTAATGAAATGGAGATCAAATACTGAATTATCTACATTTTGAAAAAAAAAAAAAAAAAAAAAAGACAAATAAAAGGTGGATTATATACTAGTGAAATTATATATTTCTTACTCTTCCATTCCTTGTTTTATAAACTCTAAAAACATACTATAAAAATACTCCATATTCATTCCTTTATGATCAACTCATTCCATTCTTTTATAAACTCTCAAACATGGTGTAAGAGAATTACTAATAATTATTGCTTGAGTAACTTTGATTCCTTGCCATTTCTAAATTCATCTTGTTGCAATGTGAATTTGCTATATTCTTTATTAATTATATTTTTGTGATCATTTGAAGTCAGATGCTTAATCATTTTGGCATTGAGGCGTTTGTTGGGGGAAACCTTGGAAATCCACTCTCGGAGGCTGCTTTTCTGTGCTTATCACCTTCTATGAAGCCTGGGTTTCAGGTGAGTCTGATTGTAAGAATCATTTCTCCTTCCACTCGGATATATTTAAAATGTCATTTTACAAGTATTTATCTGCGAATTTCATTGTCCTTTGAAGTCAAGGTCAACTGTAATGGTTCATTTCTCTTTCAGGTTGCTGTTGTGGAGGTTAGCAGTTATCAAATGGAAATTCCCAACAAGTACTTCTGCCCTTCAGTGAGTCGGTTTGAAATTTTAACAGTCCAAGTTTCATTTATATCCCCCCTCCCCCTTTTTGTTCGTCTGCTAATATATGGGCATCTTTGCAGGTTGCTGCTGTGTTAAACCTTACCCCTGATCATTTAGAAAGGCACAAGACAATGAAGAATTATGCAATGACCAAGTGCAGTTTACTTTCTCACATGACTGGCACCAAACTGGGACTTCTTTGTTTCGGTAAGTACTTTTATCATATCTCAGGTAGACATATTTTGTCCCAAGAAAGTTATATGAACTTTTTTCCGGAGATATTCATACTTTTTTTTTTTTTTAATTTTAATTTTAATTTTTATAAATTTTTTATAAGATTGAATTTTTTAATAAAGATTATAAGAAATAATTGAGAAATTATAATAAATACGACTTCAGGTTTGAGTTGGACTCCACTTGTAAGTGTGATGGTTTAGTAGAGTTCCCCAATTTTATAGAATTGGAAACAGTCCATAGGGTCCTTGTAGTGACAATAGGTAAATAAGTGATAATAGTCTTCTTGTATAATTCTTGTATACCTGGGTTGGAAATAAGGAACCTGATCAATGTAACATGAATGAGGACCTGGAAAATAGAAGTGAGATCTTTTCTTGAAAGTCTATGACAAACCTTTTTTTGAACTAAGAAGAAACAAAACTATTGAACTTTCTGAAAAACATACTCAAAAGTGGACTTGTTTCATAAAATAAGCTGTGATCTCAGTGACACTTCAGGAATCTTCCCAATAGACTCTCAGTTTAGAGTTTAGAGGAAGACAGAGTAGGTTAATTGCAATTTCAATTGCCATGGAAGTTGGAATGTTTAAGTTTTAAGTTGTTGTTTTAACAAATATGTATGTTTCTGCAAGCTGAAATACATACATTTTACTGTGGTTTTGATTCTTTTGAAACACATTTGAGGCAGGAAACTTTTCTGCTCCTGCTGCATAGCTCTTATTCTAAAAGAAGATTGGCAATTCTGAAACCCATAAGCATAAAAGCCTTATGTTTGATGATCAGAAGACCGTTCTGATTAAGTCTGGACTTTTGTCTTTATATCATCAGTTTGTATTTTATATTAAGATCTAGGTATCTTATCTTGTTGTGCAGATTGTAGTTGGTTTATCTTTTAACAGCTGTGTTCCGATCACTTTTAGGAAATCAGCATTTGAATGAAGCTGTTAGGGAACATGCTGAAAATTTTAATCTTGCTTGGATAGGAGCCTTTCCTGGAGTGAAAGTAAGATGTCTTTCCTTCATATATTTTTTGCTCAGGACTCATTGAGGACCATATATTGAGCACAATGTTTTGAAAGTATATACATAATTCCAAAAGCAAATGGCCCCACCCTCAGTGAAAGTAGGGCTATGGGCTAGGAACTTGAGCATTAGTTGATTTTGGACTGTATATTGCAGGACCTGATTTTCTGTTACTCCACTTTTTTCCTAAGTGACACCAAACATAAATTCGGATCTAGAGGCTCTTTAGAGAATCAAAAACTGCCCCAAATGTAAATTTGGATTCAAAGACTCTGATCAAACACCACCAAGGGAAGTCCTCAAGCCCCAAATACCATCTTTGGCTAAAATATTTAGCAATCTACCACTGTTTGCGAAATATATAGCAGTTTCTTTGTTTTGAAATTCGAGTTCATGAAACTCTAGTTCTACATAGAACTCGAGTTTATGAAAATCGAGATCCAAAAAAATGTGACATAGTGGCAGAAGCTGATCTGGCATTATATAATTTAAAAGTCCACGTGGAATTCAAGTTTTAAAAATTCGAGGTCCCTGTAATACGAAACTCTAGCTCTTGAAGCTCAAGTTCCTTTAAAATTTTGAACAAGTGAGAAATAAGCTCAGATTCCTATGCCTCTGTACCTTTCCTTTTCTTTTCCCATTTCATTGTCTTACCCAAGCCTCACTTGAAACCAGTCAAACTTGTGAACCACACCATCCCTCAGGAGCAAGTGTGGTCATTAGAGTAGACAAGTCAAAGACTCATTTAAGGAGCTTGTCTCACAAGCTTTACTTCATGTCAAAGATGTGGCCTTATGCGTGTGGGTCACGCTGAAGTGAAGAAGAAAAGTAAAGGAAAAGAAGAAAAGAAATAGACTGAAGAAAAGGAATCTATTCAGCCACTTTGGTGAGGAGAAGTTTTATGTTAGATTTACAATGTTGCCATTAAAAATGAGGACCACAGTTTTAGAGATATGGACCTCAGTTTTATGGTACTCGAGTTACACATTACAAGGAACTTGAGTTTGTGGTCGAGTTTCACAAACTCGAGTTCTACATGGCCTTTTTTAATTAAAATAATACAGGTTAGTGGGTGCCACCATGGCAGTTTTTTATAGAACTTGAGTTTTTGAAACTCGAGTTACATGTCAAACTCGAATTTTAAAAAGGTGGTAGATTGCTAAATATTTCACAAACAGTGGTAGATTGCTAAATGTTTCAGCCAAAGATGGTATTTGGCCATTTTGGCCCTCAAGCATCAAGCCCTGCACGTTCATTTCAATACAAAAAGAGCTTCCTTTTGCTATTGCAAAGCCTCTGGTTTTTAATTCCAGGATTCTAAACCAGATCAAGATTTCTGCCTTTTTATTATGGAGTGGTGTAGGAGGTCAATCTTGATGGGCAAGGGGGGGTTTGTTTGTGTGGCTTGATAGGATGGAAAATTTTACAAATTGAGGAGAAAACTTTCAAGGCAACCTTCTTTCTTTTTTTTGATAAGTAACGTAAGTAATTTTATTAGAAAAAAAATCAACCAAGTACACTGGAAGTGTACTATAGTGGCACAAATCAAGAGCCCAAATTACAACAATCAATAAAGGCAACCTTTGAAGAGGGCAATGATGGGGATAGACTTTGGGTGATTGAAAGAAGTAAAGGATTGATATGCTCAGTAGGCTTGGTGAGTGGTAGTGCTCAATGGAAGATGCGGAAAGGGACAACAACCAAGTATTTGTTAGAAAACTTTGAGAAGAGAACAAGATCTGCTAGTCTATCATTGACCAAATGGACTAGGAATATGGTTGTTGGTTCTGGAATTGGGTAACAACTGGAGATGAGGCTTTGTGATTACCATGCAGGTATGATGGAAGCTTGATGCCAATAGCAAGCACCACAACTCAGAATTCAACGTGTTTTGGAAAACTCTATGCTTATATCCACAAGTAACGCCAGCCAAAATACACTATCAATGATAAGAATTACAACCATAGACAATCAAATGCACTCATAGGTTCTCTCACACTAACACACTAGACAAAACTTTGTCTTCTAAGTCTCACACACACCTCAAGCTACACTACCAAACCCTTCATAGTGTTGTCTATATGTAAGGCTTTAATACTTTTCTTGGTGGACAAAGGAACATGAAATTACTTCTTTGACAAGCAATACCAAGAAAACTCACATAAGTAACCAATTCATACTAGGAAACCTCTAAAGTATTTATTAGCACCCCTTTGGATACTCCTTTGTGCCCCTACATTCTCAACAAGATATACGATCAATTGTATTCAAGCAATTCTTGGAATTAAAAAATAAACAAACTGTTAAGCACACACAGGTTTTTTTTTTTTTCAACCCCAAAAAAAGGACTATACTCTTGGAAGAAACCCACTCCATATTCTTCTAAGAGTCTTCTCCTCATCCCCTAAGGGAGGATCTATGGGCTGAAGCCACCAAATTTTTAGTAATTTTCATAAATCCACCTTAATCCAAACAAGGTTCCTTGAATAAGATGATCATTGTTTGCACAACCAAATCCAAACTCAAATCTATCTTGAATGAATTCGCATACGTCATACGTGTCTATCTTGAACTAACTTCATATGTGCACTAGACATTACCTTCATAGCAGATTCAACCTTGGGCTTTGATACTGACTTATTGTGATAGTGGAAGACTGGAAGTTTGATACCATTTTTCCTTTTTGTGAAATTTTATTTGGTAAAAAGAAGTTCCAGTACTTAGTGTCAAATCCTCTACCACTTTGATTGGAAAGCTGAGGATGCTCAAATTTGTGTCTTTCTGTGGAATGATATGGGAACAAACACAAAAGATATATTTTGGTGTGAGCAATTTTTGTCTAAAATATCAACCTCATCAAAATTATTTCTCCATTCAATTGACAAATAAAACATTAGAGGACTATTAAAGCTTAGTTCAAAACATTTGTGGGGAGCTTAACATCTGTCAGCCTATTTTTATAGATGTTAAAGCCATGCAGCGACAGCAAGAGTGTATGTGTGCTCTTGGTTTCTTTTCGGTCTCCTTAATGGTTAGATCTTTTCAAATCTCAAAATTTGGCCAGTCCCTTCTCTCAGTCAGGTTTTTAATTGTCTTCACGAAGCCTCCTAAACTGACTCCAACATCAATACCATTGCTCACTATTCTGATCAATCTGCTTTCGCTACTACATTTATAGGCCATGGAGATTGTGATCAAGGGGGAGGCCGATACAGAGGTAGGGCACCCCTTCTTAAATGTACTCATTGTGGGGGTTAAGAATCTTATGTAGGTTTTTGGTGGGATCTTTATGGAAAACTAATAATTCATCGGGTTAGTTTTTAGGAGTAAAATACTTCACAGTTTCATAAATTATTAAAAAAAAAAAAAAAAAACAAACAAACAAACAAACAAACCACGCACACACACACTTATTCGCTGCATGATGGTACTAATTACTCCAAAATCTGAAGAGAAGGATGATCAAGATGACATTGGTGTTGAAAGGAAGAATTCAATGATTGAAGTGCCACTAAAATAGAGTAGTTCAAATTGACCAGGTAATAAAGTCCATTGACTTCATGTCCATCACCCCTGAAATATACATAAGTGGGCCAGAAGATTGCAGCAAAGTTAAGAGTTTTGTTAAGCTTAGTAATAGACAAAAGGATAAAAAGGAAATTTAGGGATATGCAAGGAAGAAAATAGTAAAAGAGTAGGATTAAGGTTGGCAGCGTCCAAACCAAAAATGGAAGTAGTTGAGCCATCTACCAACATGGCTTGAGGAAGATTATTAGAATGCTTAAGGTCAGAAAGCAAACCTGGGTTACCAGTTATGTGATCTAGGGTTCTTGAGTAACAAGACAAGCAGAAAATATGGTAGTACCTTGCCCTACACGTTGACCAAATATATCCTTTCTTTGTAAATTGAACTACCTCTCCTTTACTTGGTTAGATATATCATTTGTTGTTAGTGCAGTGAGTCAGCATATGGGAGCGCCTTGCCTTACACATTATGAGGTTGTTCTTCAGCTTGTGAAGTATCTTGAGGCTCACCCAAGGCTTGGAATTTTATATAGAATCAATGGCGATTTGGATGTAGAGGTTTTTTCAAATTCAGGCTGGGTAGGAATGGGATCACCCTCAGGTGATCTAGTATAGGTGTAACTTGATCACTTGGAAAAGTGAGAGCTAGATAGAGTGTTATGTCTTGTTCCAGTGCAGAGGTTGATTATAGAGGAATGGTTCATTCATCGTGTGAACTCATGTGGATTAAACATCTTCTATAGGAATTGAATTTTGTTGTGTAATTTCCAATGATTTTGTATTGTGACAACCAAGCAGCAATTCATCTTACTTCCAACCCAATGTTCCATGAACGGACCAAACATATAGAGGTGGATTGTCACTCTTTTTCAAGAAAGAGTGGCGAGTGGTGTGATTGCTACCTTGTACGTCTCCACAGGGCTTAAGTTGCTAGTATGTTCACGAAACAATTGTGCAGGAGTTGTTTATACTTGTTATGTTACAAGTTATGCTTATATATGCCCCAGCTTGAAGGGATATTGTAAGGGTAATTGGGTAATGTTGTATCGTGGGGTTAACCTATTAATAGTATTAGGTAACCCTAAGCATTATTATTCAATTGTGGTCTAGAACAAATATATATGCCACTAAAAATAGTAGCTGGGCATATTTTTTAAAGGCATTATGCCACCTGTCTAGTGCTTTCTGAAACAATTATGATTTTAAGGTATAATTTGTATTGATTAGGTATTTCATTTTTTTTGCTTTCTTATTTTTTTGGAGGTCATTGCTTGTTTGCAACAGATCAACATTGAGACAAAAATTGCCAGCTTGGAAGTTCCTACCATGGGAGTTGTCTCACAACTACAATTGGATGCAATGAAAGTAATGGGAACGCACAACTATTATAATGCTGCAGTGGCTGCATTATGTGTTCTCGGACTTGATCTTGGACTTGATGCTAATGGTATGAGTTCAACAATTGAAAATTTAAGGGCACCACCGCATCGGATGGAAATTGGTAAGCCATAATGGATATTCATCTATTGTTATGTACAAACTGTTGTCTCAGTAAGTGTGTTTAGGGCATTCTAATTTAACTTTCTAGAACACAATATATTTTTTCACCGATGTGAAGTGGTGTGTAAATAATGCATTGAATTTGTAATAAAATCGTTGTCATGTCTTAGCATCTATACCAATTCTTGAAAATTTTATATCACTCTCCTTTAATCCATGGTTGCTAAGTCAATAATTTAGGCACACCCATTATTTCCTTAGTGTTTATTATGATTTTATTTCCCATAGATCAAAGAGTCTGGATTTTATACTAGATTAGCATCGTTATGCAGTACACAGGGATGCCAATGGGGTAACATGGGTTGATGACAGTAAGGCAACAAATGTTGAAGCAACGTACACTGGACTATTGGGTCTGAAGCAACAAAAGTCTGTAATTCTACTTGGTGGCCTTGCAAAGGTATATTAAATTAGTGCTAAGCTCTACTTTCATGTATATGATTGATTGCTTATGTTTAGTATTTCATTTACATAAAAATCTTAGTTATATAAGACAACTGTGAACAACTTTTAGGATTTAAAAGTATTGCTTATCTGAGACACCCTTAATCAGGGTTTGAAACATAAAGTATGTTGATGTGCATTCAACCCTCATCCCACATATGATAGAGATCAGTAATTTGCCTTAAACAAATTTTATTTTTATTCAATTTAATTTTATGTTGTAAATTCCACTAATGGCAATGTGGTAAATCTTTGTTTTTGAGGATTCTATAAAGGCAAACTTGGTTATTGTCAATGTGTTTTTACCGCAACGAGGCTTGCACATGTTGTTGTCCTTGTCTGTTATTTTTTTTATACTCCCTTTAATTTTTCTTAATAATGAATTGTGTTAACAGCTGTTTATCATACTTCTAGACGTTGAGATGAAAAAACTTGGAACCCATGGAATTTTATAATGAAAGATATCTATATATTACTGAGCACTTGTGATTGAGTTTTACTTTCTGTTTGTTTCTTACTATCATTGTGTTCCTTTTTTTCCATTTTTTTCCCTTCTTGGGACATTGGGGCATTATAATAAGGTCCTTTCCACATAAAACTCTTTTACCCTGCAGTGATAATGCATTTTGTCCATTATTGTGAATCTACAAACCGAAGCGTAGCAGCCAGTTGACAAATTTTTTAGATGTGATGATTACACATTTATTTTTTGCCTTGAACAGTGCATACACATGAAACCTGATGTCCTTGCTGCTTGTTTACATGTCTTAAGTATTCATCATGTGGCAAAGAGCTTTGTAGTTCAACTGGCACCTCTTAGTGTTTCCAATAGAGATGTTCAAAGTTCAAATCCCCACTACCCTATTGTTGTAACTATCTAATTATTAAAAAAAAAAAAAAAAAAAGTACTGATCATGTGTAAAAATCGAGTATGAAATGAATTTTCTCTAGTGGATTTAATTTATGCACATGCCATTGAAGTAGATTTGAATCCATCAACATGTCAAACATTGAAAGTGACTTGAGGCTAAAAAGCCTCTGAAACAAATTCTTATGAAGTCCAGTTGACAGCTATTTTATGGTTCCCAGCATCTTTTTGCTTCTTGTAATGTGGTTGGTAACTGTTAACCTAGCAAGCATGGACAAAGAAAAATGGGCTGCATGTTGTGTCAGACATGGACACACCTTGGACACGGCTGCGTGTGTGTTTATGGAATTAGGGATGGCAATTGGGCAGGGTAGGGTCAAATCAGGGGTGCCTTGTCCTCGCCCTGTCCCTTTTTTAGCGAGGGAAACTATGAATTCATTGCAAAACTATGCATTTTTGCCATCACCACTATTGATCGAAGAGAATGTAGCTCTTTTCATTTCTCAGTTCTTACCCTCTCTCTTTCTCTCTCTCTCTCTCTCTCTCCCTTTGCATTGCAACTTACCTTATATTGGCGACCGACAACCCATTAGTAGCCCCATCGCATCTCTTTAGGGACCGGCGATGAGTTCTCTAGGAAAGACCAGAAAGCTTCACAGAGGATGCTCACAGCTTGATGACCTCAATGATGACATCGATGAATGGTTGGATCATCTGCTTAGAGGAGAAGGTGACAGAGATGAATGGAAAGCTTGGACTTCACTCTTGACAACAAGATTATTTTATTTTGCATAAATTTTCTCTGCATTTTATGTTTTTTACCCTTTTTTTGGTGGGTATAGCATAAAGGATATTAATGAAAAAGAAATTAAAAAATACGCAAAGTGACTAAGTAACAACAATATGTTCGTAACACAAGGCGTGTTCTTTGGGGATGATGTTGTGTTGGAATTTAAGGAATTACCATAGGTTGCTAGTGTAGAGTATAAGACAGATTTAGCTATAAAGCTTTTGTTAAATTGGAAATCTTAGGATTCAAACTAACAAAGATGTTGATGGTTTTTTAATCCACTTGGTTTCAGACTTGGTGCAATCCAAGGCCATCATTCTCTTTGTTTTAGTTCAAGAAATTATTTTTCACTGTGTTTCATGTAGTGCTGTGTCTGTGCTTCCTATCTGTTAACACATGTATAGGAGGATCAAATTAATTTACGGTATGTATCTGGAGAGCTTCCAGGATCATCCCATTGTGACTTTCAAATGAAATTATTATTATTTACATGTTATGTTGTTTTTCTTCTTATACTTTTGCAGGTAGTATATGGGGAAGAAACTAATGGATTTGAACAATTGATTGATCCACTGAAGTATCATAGATGTGTGATCACTGTATGTGATCTGTTCCTTCTTGTTTTGTACTGAATTACTCAATAAAGATGCTTTTATTTAAAAATTCTTTACACTAAATGATTCCTGTTCATAAATGTACCCAAGTTCGGATCTTCGGGAAAGGTGATTCAGAAGACCTTGTCCGATAATGGTCTAAGCATTCCCTGTATTGGAGCTAAAAATATGGAGGATGCAGTCAACTGTGCTAAGAGGATGGCAAAATTTGGTTTGTCTTTTTCAATGCTTGAAATTGCTGCAAGAAACTTTATTATTCTGTCATTGCTTTCAGCGCATCATTTTACAATTAGTGACCTTGGATCAGATTCTTACTATGTAGTTTAGATGGCTTGGTCCTTCATAGGCGGGTTAGATTTAATATAAGGTCGTTGCCAAAGTAAAAAATGAGTATAGCTCCTGAAGAGAAGAGATGGATACAGCCTTTTAGATCAAATATAAGCCTCAATTCATAAAGTGCATTGTAATGTTTATTAGTTTTTTGAAAATATAAGTTGGATAAATGGATGAAGAAAAACTTTAGGAAAAGATATTTAAATGCTTTAGATGCAACTAAATGTACATCAAGATTCTCAAAGAGAGAACTTATTTTGGTGTAACTTTGGATAAGTCCTGATTATAACACATTTAACAGGAAAGAAAAACAAGAACGGAGATTCTATTTCCTTGATAGAAATTTCATTAAAGAAGAAGAGAGGTGGAGATGGGAGGATATGGAAGCTTCTATTGTACCAAATAATACAATTAACTACTGAAAGGTAACAATAACTCCAAGAAGATAAGGAAGAATCATGTCTTGGATGTACAGAGAACTATGGAAAAGCAATCAAAGGAAAGCATCTCTGAATTGTGACTGGATATCTCAACACCCTTGGAAGCTTTGTTGTTGTGCTCATTTCTAAATGCTCCACAAGGAGCACAATGGCACTGCTTAGAATGCAATACCTCTAATAAATGTCACTCCCACTTCCCTCTAGCTACACTAACAACTGAAGCACAAGTTGGCATAAACCAATTCAAGGACTTTCCAACTCAAGAACAGTATTATACAAAACTAAATTCAAAGACCAAAATTGTGCAAGCAACTAACTAGTGCTGAAGCAAATAATTAAAGGACTTTCCATCTGTTTTCACATACAAGAACAATTATAAATGTATAATTAAACTAGCAATTTCCATTTTTTTAAAGTAAAATTGCAGGTACTATTTCTTTGTCAAGGGCCAGTCTGTCTGATTAAAGCATGAGGTACAAATAATTGGACATATGGGAGTTTGAAGACATGAGCATATGGTGAACAACCTCTGTTGAAACATTGGAAGTCATAAAAGCTATAACAGAAGATGTATATTTATAGGCTTTATTGATCAGAAAGTGTATTTAAAATATTTTCCTGTATGGTTATTGTTAGGAGATTTGATAGCATGGTGTTAATTTACAATAAAATGACAGTGGTTATGGCAGCATTTCTTTTCATGTTGGACTGGAACATTGGCTAGTTTCAAGGGAAGCATATAATTTTATTAGCATTTATTAGGTTAAATTTCTTATTAAGTATTCTGCTACCTTAGTTGTCTACAATGACCTCAATAGCGTTTTCCTTTATTTGTTTGAAACTTGTCTTTCTTGCCTCCTTTGAACTTCTATACTAAAATTTGTACATAACCAGATAACCAAAGCTCAAATCCAGTGTAGTCATATACACTAATAATGTAAAATAATTGTGTAGGACTCTAGTCTTGGTGGCCTGTTTAGCTGGAGGCTCAGACTGTTCCTTACAAATCCAATAAACATTATATATGAAAACTTAAAGCTATTCAAGGTAGAGTTAGTAACTTCAGTGATTGAAGTTACTGTACAGATCTATTGTCCAAAGTTCTTATGGTTGAGCTTTGAGACTGTTTAAAAGCATTGAACTTGTTTCAAAGTCTCATTTGAAATTTATCCTAGGACTTCTTAAGAAGCAATGCTGCTGTAATGTTGCTTCCATCCACACCCATAACTTCGAAAACTCACCTTCCATTGTTTTACCAATAGTGCACCATTAGGTTTTTCAAGGATGTTGATTAAGTTAACCAAGTTGATGAAGTTAACTGTGAGCTTTTGTGTTTAGAAAAATCTTTCTGTGGTCTTTAGTATTAAATTTTAGGATTTCTAACTTGTAGACAATGACCTTTTAATTTGTAATGAACGCAGGGGATGCTATTGTACTCAGTCCAGGTTGTGCGAGCTTTGATGAATTCAGAAATTTTGAGCACAGAGGTTTGGTTTTTCAGGAGATGGCCTTCTCCTCGTAGTAAGTTTTCATTCCCTGTATCACTGCTTCAATCATAATTGGCTCCTGTGGCCGATGGTGTAATTTACTCTTAACACTTTGAACTTTTTGCACAGCGTACTGTTTAACATATGATTTATCCAAACTGTAGGAATTGCAAATTAATCATCCTCTACCTCTCCCCCGGATTATGCCTGTCCCTTATCAAGTTACTGGAGTGCACATTTTAAGGCACCGTTTATAGGGATTTTGGAGTCAAAATTACTATATATATATATAGAGAGAGAGAGAGAGAGGTGGTAGTTACACTATGCATATGAGACAGTTGAAATCATTTTCAGTTGGAGTGTACGGCAATGTATAACTCAACATGTACAGAAATAATTATTGATATATGTTTGTGAGAGAGAGAGAGAGAGAGATCAGTATAATCAAGTTTTAACAGTCTTCTGATCTCTTCATCTAGTAGTTCTGACAATATGTGAACACTAGTAATTCCTTTGCATGCAATAAAATTTTTCCTTGATTAAAGTTTAGAGCAATGATAGTTACATATTTTGTGTACACACAGCTGAAATCGAGTTTTAACATGATTTCAATTATAATTGTAAAATTGTATTTTCAAAACATGATTTCACAATTTACAATTACAATTGAAATCGTGTTTTAGCTGAAGTTTGTACGGCAATGTATAACTTAACATGTGCAACAATAATTAGCGTAAAATTCAAAAGTTGGGAGGTTGGGCCAAACAAGTCCTGCCATCCTGTCTATTAAGATATGGGTGTAAATTTTTTGGAAGTAATGTTATTGGGGGTAGTGGCAAAGTCATCCCAAGGATTGGTGGGTTTTGGTTTGTGGATTTATTCCGAATACTTGTAAAGAATAGAGACGCAAAATTCTTCACCAACCTTTCAAAATTTTGAGGTGGCATATTGTGATTGGTTCTAATAAAAGCAAAAGTGGGTTCAAATGAAAGAAATTTAATCACGACATTCCACTTTAGTTGTGAAAAAGAGGGCATTTTTTTGCAAAATATTCAATTTTTGCAAGAATTATTACTGAAAAGCTTCTGTTTGAAGTTATTTTGTTATGTAATCTCTTTTAGAACTCGAATTTGCTAAAATCGAGTTCCAAGCAAATAGTTGATGTCTGACAGAAAATACAACATCAGACAATCCGTGTGGGAAGCTATCTATTCGAAACTCATGTTTAGCAAACTCGAGTTCCAAAAGGGTATATAATAAAATAATTTTGGGTGGACTTTTTAATAATTTTTTTTTTTTTTTGCAAATATTAAATGTTTGACGAAAATCTATATATTACTAAAAGCTGAAGCGTGGCATTTATTACTTCTGAGCTCCTGTTGCGCCACCTCATTGTCACGTCATTCGTCACATAATTATTATTTATTATTTATTCTTTTTTTTTTACAATATATATATATATATATATATAAATAGATTATTGACTTTACATCTTTGTCGGTTTTAAAATCTATATATATTTCTTTTTTATTTCCAATTTTCCTATAATTTCTTTTTACGTTCACTTATTTTTTTTTAAATATTTACACTTTCTTCAACATTTCTTCTTTCCTTATCTTTTTCATCTCCCCACTACCCTTTACTTTAATATTGTTATTCATCTTTCCTTTTATCTTCCTTTATTTGTCTCTTCTTATCCTTTCCCTCTTACTATAAATTTGTCACTCTTTTCCATTTTTTGCATAGTTTTCTCTCACAAAAAGGTTCTCTCTCTCTCTCTCTCTCTCTCTCTCTCTCTCTCTCAATGTTTTGGTGGATTTTTATTTTTTATTGCATCTTCGCTTTAGGTTGATAAATTTTTGTGTTTTTAAGAACTCTAATTTAGGTTGATATGATTTAGTTTTGTGTTTTAAGTTATTGTTATTATTATTATTTTTCTTTTTAATTGTTAAATTTTATCCGATTACATTATAAAAAAATTAAAGATAGTAGATAAAAATAAAATAGTATTCCATTACATAGCATAATTTGGATAATTTAGTGTTTATTGTTATATCTTTTCATATTTTTTTTTCCTTCTCTTCTATTTTACTCAATATTGAAATTCAACCACATCCTCTTTATCATTAAATTATTTATATTTTCTCTCTCTTTTTGTTTTAAAAAATAAAAAATGTAATATTTTACTTAAATTCAAATAAAAGAAAATTGTGCTCATCAAATTGTACTCATTTTTTTTTTTAACATTTACACTTTCTCCCACCCTTCTCCTTCCCTTTACCTTTTCATCTCCACAAACATTCTACCTTGATATCACTCTTCCCCTTTCCTTTTATCTTCCTTTATTTTGTTTCTTTTTATTACCATCCTCTTAGTATAAATTTGTTATTCACTCTTCCATTCTTTATATAATTTTCTCTCACAAAAAAGTGGTTATTTCCCACTCTTTCTCCCTCAATTTTTTGGTGGATTTTTTTTTTTTCTTGCATCTCTATTTTAGCTTGATAAAGTTTTGTATTCTTTAGAACTCTATTTTGGTTGATGGGATTTAGTTTTGTGTTTTAAGTTTTTTATTTTTTATTTTTATGACTTTGATTGTTAAATATTATCATATTGCATTACAAATAATTAAAAATATTATATTACATAGAACTATTTGGATAAGTTAGTGTTTATTGTTATGTATTTTATTTTTATTTTTTTCTCATATAATTTTATTTAACATTTAAATTCAGCCACATCCCTCATATATATCATTATTTATATTTCCACTCCTTTTTTATTTTAAAAAATTTAAAATATAATATTTTAATGCTAGGGAAACACTCATTCTCACATCCAATGCATCAAAGGAAGAATGAAATACAAAACAAATCAAGTTAGAAACACTAAAATAAAAAATAAAAAAAAACTAATAATGCATATTTAATGTCATAGAATTATCATCAAATTTTGGAAAACGATAGGTTGCCAATGAGAGAGAGAGAGAGAGAGAGAGAGAGAGAGAGAGAGAGAGAGAGAGAGAGAGAGAGAGAGAGAGAGAGAGGTGGTATAGAAAAAAAATCAATACAAAGTAATTAAGAGTAGATAAAGAAAAAAAAACAAACGTCAATCAGTAATCATTGATTGGAAAACAAAGAGGTTGTAAGGAGAAGTAAAAAATAAAATAGAGATTACCATGTGGAGAACATTAAAAACTTTACAGTGTAGTAACATAAACCGTTAAATTTACTTTAATTAATCAACAATCAACAATTTAATACAATTATAGTACTAAATTTAAATTTAAAACTAATCAAACTCTAACTATGGAAACCATATTAATCATAACTAAAAAAGGGATGTTCTCTGATAGTAATAGAAATTACATAAGAAATAAAGTTAAAAAATTTAAAAATCTATTTTTTGACATTTCATTTAACCTTATTTATAATATATATATATATATATATATATAATTTTCATACACTATTACTTTCGAAAATCTAATGAACAATGCTACCTCTCATTTATCGTCTTTGTTATGCAAATCATCAGTTAGTAAATATATGATAATAATAAGAAGCGTTACAAATGAGATCACTAAAAAAAATATCTAAAATTAATTAGCCACTATCATCATGGGGTAATAGTCTATAATTTTACGCATCCAAAAAAGTGGAATATATAGAGTTTTCTTAAAAGTATGTGTAAAAATTCACGATATGTGTGTGTGTGTGTGTGTGTGTAGAAAGGTAAAAAAAAAAGGTATATTTAAGGTTTTTATTTACTTAAAAACTAATGAAAAACCAATAGTTAATAACTAAAATTATAGTATTAATAAAATATTTAATGAGACCACCCTAAAAAAATTATCACGCGCAACGCGCGGGTGTGCAACTAGTTGTAATAATAGCTGAAAATGTATTTAAGTTGGTACAAGCTATTGTTATGTTAATTGAGTTGTAAGGCATTTAGTTAGGGCATTCTGTTAGGTAGTTAATCACGTGGGGCTTTTAGAATGAGTATGTGCTGCATTATATAAACTAGTGTTTAACTTCATGCATATTCATGGATACAATTAAAAACAATTACAATTACATGGTTCAAATTATACTTAAAAAAAAGTTTAAATTACATATGGTATTAGCTTACACTTTTTTTAAACTATACATTTCTAAAACATGTAATGATTTCTCATTTATTTATATTAAAAACTGCCAATCTAAGGACCAAATGTAGAGGCAATAGTTTGATAGAGCCATCTATAAATGGGTTAGGGGAAATGATGGGGAGACTAAGAAAATAACGAAAAAGAACTGTGTGAAGAAGGAGAAGAAGAAGGTCATGGGAGTGCGTTATAAAGAGAAAGAGAGTTTGATTGGGTGGTTCTGTTATCCAAAAGAAAAACCAAATGTAACACAGATATCTGATATTAAAAACCATTCTATCCCAATTCCTTACTCAAAATTGAATCTAAGCCAAAACCTAAATGCAATCCAATACAATCCAATCCAATTCAATTAGAATACCCAGACCTAAATCATATTTAAACCCAAATTTAAAGAAAAAAAAAACAAAACAGAGACTAACCGGTGGAGGATACGAATCTGATGGTCTGTCTCTCTATTTCTTTGTATTTGCCTCTCTCTATCTCCGTATCTCAATACCTCTTGGACCTTTCATTGTGACCGGTGGTAATTCTCTCTATCTCCTCCATATTGCACGCATTTTTTCTTCTCCTCCCCCTTTTTTGTATCGCTAGGTTTTTTTTAGTTGCAAGGCTTTTTTTATTTATTTTACTTTAACCTCTTTATATATATATACACACACACACACACAAACACTATCGAATGTTGTTAAGCTTGGGAAACAATATAATGTATCGCTTTTTTATTTAAACGTGGTTGAATTTTAGATAGACACTTTTCCTACATGGCAGCACCTCCTTAATTATAGGAATCAACTTTCTCTCAGCTTTTGCTATTATATATAGTATATGATATGATATGATATGATATATATATATATATATATATATAATTTAGACTTTAATTAGATTTAGACTTTGGTTTTTGCACCTAATAATTTACTTGCCACAAAAATTAAAAAATTAGATGGACATATGGTGCAAAATTAAACTTCAATTGAAATCTAATTTATAATCTAATTGGATTTGGACTTTTTGATTTTTATGCTCAATAATTCACTTTGTTCAAAATTAAAAATTAGACGAGACATATGACGCAAAATTAAGAATCTAAATTCAGATACAATTTATTTATAGACAACGAAACTCAAACCAAATTCAGATACAATTTACAATTAGTTTTGCATAAAGATGGTAGGGGCCTGGCTTGTGATTGACAGGTGTTGAAGGAAGTAGGGGCCTTATTGGTGACAAAGCTACTGTTGGGTAAAGCTTTTGCAGGAGCAATAAGTGTTCCTGACATGCATGGATAAGGCCGAGCTGCCTCAGGATGTTTCTAGGACCTTTTATTTTTATTTTTATTTTAAGTGTTGGACTTTTTTAGTCCCATCTATCTCTTCCTTGGAACCATTCTTTGTTGATGTCAGCGTCAACATCTAGGTCATGGTTATCATAATAGGGGTCATCATAACCAATAAAATGATTAAGCATTTCCCAATGGTCTTCATGTGGCCACTGTTGTCTATAAGTTTTTAGGGTGCTTAGTCCTGTTTCAGATAAAGTTCCCTTATTAAGGGATTCTGCCTTTGTAAGAGCATGGTGACAAGATGCCTAAGTGGTGTCCATGTGTAAATGGAGGGTGTCATCTGGGTTAGTGACCCAATGCATTTCTGACGGGTGAAAGATACCTTCTGCTTGGATGTCCTTTTTAGAATTGAGCTTAGCAATTATACATCCTATGGTAATTTTGTAACCAAATCTTGGATGTTCTGTGATGGGATACTTTTTCCAATCTCCATTATGAGCATCATTTTTCAAGATTTCAAACTAGAATTTTTTAAAATATCTATTTTCACATGGAAAAACAAGTCTGTAAGACCCTGGTTCAAAATGAAGACACAAGTAATACTCATTGAGTAAATACTACATGTAAAGATAATGTATGACAGTCTAGTTGGTTATCCAAAAGGCAAAAGGGGTTCTCCATGGTTGGTCTAAGTCAGGATAAATAGCAAGAAAGTGATTATGGTGTTCCTTAAGGTAATTATAGAGGACTCTGATGATTTTTTTTTGGATCTGGCTTCAAGGGTCAAGGTCTTTATTTGGTCTTTTATGTTTGGAGGAATGTTTTCTATCATATTAAGGATATCATCAGGGGCTGCAGAGGAAGAGCCTAAGGATGAGGATGGATCTGTAATAGGATATACACACAGGGGTAAAGGAACAATTGTGGTGTTAATGGCTGGCGGCTTTCTAGAAAGATAATCAGTGATTAGGTTATCTTTTCCTTTAATGTGCTTTACTTGGAAAGAGCATTGTGAAAACCAATTTGACCATCTGAGTAACTGAGGATGGGAGAACATTTTTCGTTTGAACTGAAGCATTTTTGGAAAAGAGGACATGTCCATTTCGACTAGAAAATTATGCCTAAGGAGATGAAACTGGAATGTTTCAATTCCATGTGTTTATTGCAAGTCCTTGAAAGTGGGATGATAATGAAGCTCTGAAGGCTTGAATGCACCACTTTTATATCCACAAATATTTCTTTTTCCATCAATTTCTTCAGAAAGAGTTGCTGCCTGGTACTCGTCACTTGCATCTGTCAGCAAAATTCATTTGCTTGGTCCTCGAATTTGTAGCGGGGGAAGCTTTTCTACTAATCTTTTTAGTTGTTGGACTGCTTCTGTGTGAACAGAATTCCACTCTGGAGGGGTTTTCTTCAAGAGTTGAGCTAAACAGTTCCTATATTTGGAAATCTTCGGGATGAAGTCGAACATGTAATTAACAATTCCAAGAAATTGTTGTATCTGTTTGGCACTTATGAGCTTATCTGGAAATTCACTAAGAGAGACAACAATGTGAGGCTGCAAAGTATATTTTCTATCTGAAATGCTTACTCCTAAGAAATCTATAGAGGACTGTCCAATAACCATTTTCTTTTTTGAAAGCATTATTCCTTGAGATTTCACTCAATTATAAAATTCAGTGAGCAACCTTTCATGGGATTCTTCATCTTTTGAGAACGGGAGGATGTCATCCACATAGATTAATGCATTGGCTAAGAGTGGCTAGAACAATGTTACCATTGCTTTTTGGAATTGGGATGGGGCATTTTTGAGGCCAAAAGGCATGATTGTCCTATCTGTCCATTGGTAATGGTGACCTGGAATGCAAAATGTTGTCTTATACCTTTCTTCTAGGTGGATTCTTAATTGCCAAAATCTTGCTTTAAGATCAAATTTTGAAAACACTTTTGCATTTGAAAGATGCTAGAAGAGAGCACTCTTGTTTGGCAAAGGGAATTTGTCATTTGCAAGAAAATGATTAAGATCTTGGTAATTAATTACCAATCTGAGTTTTTCTCAGATTTGCTCAGCATGCTTGTTGACATAAAAAGCTTTACATGCCCATGGGGAGGCTTTGGGTTCAATGAGTCCTTCTGAGAGGAGGGTAGATAACTTTTGTTTAGCGAAGACTAAATGTTCTGGATTCATTCCTCTATGGCTGGCTGTTGTGAGATTTACATCTTCATTCTTTTTGAAGGGAAGGTGTATGAAAAAGTTTGGGTTCTTCCATAAGGGATTTGGGTTTTTGAGAAGGAATTCAGAATGACTATTTGCACAACAATCTTTGATGATCTGGATTCTCAAAGAGTCAAAGGGGTCAACTGAAAATAGATGAGGAACCTGGGTCCAAGTGAGAAGGTGTTGTTTGTGCAAAAGTCCTTTTGAAGACCATTTAAGGCAAGGTATATGGTGAAAGAGATCAAATCCTATAAAAGGGTCTTTGCCAATAAGAGGGGGATCCAAGGACTTGGTGTTTTATGGTGAGGGTTGGGAAAATTCTAATAAGGATAGGCTTACTTTTCTGGGTAATTAAGAATGTCTCTCCATTTGCTGCACAAAACATCTGGTTATGGGGCAACCAGAATTCTGTGGGTAGAATCTTAAGATGGAGAATTGTTGCTGCAACTCCAGTATAAAAAAGGGCTATAACTGGAATAGGTCTAGAGTAGGTTTGTAGAAGGATATGTACTTGGGCTATAAGAGTGGGGCTGGTTAGGGGAGCTATAATGGGCTGGGACGTATAAATGGTTTGGATTTCTGGGTCTGAGGCATCATAACTGTCTGAGTCTGAATCTTCTCTGATGTGGAATAAGCCATGACTACTAGAGCTTGAGGAGAGTAGTTATCATCAAGTGAAAAAAGTGATTCTACATTTAAGAAAGGAGTTTCATCTACATGAATCTGGGCTTGTTCAAGAACCTTTGTTGCTTTCTCTTTTTTTGGACAATTCTTTGCAAAATGGCTTGGTCTTATACACACAAAACAGACTTTTGAAGTTTTTCCTTGGAATTGTTTTCTTTTGAGAAACTTCTATTTTTTCTTCTTGAAAAATTTCTTTCTTGGTCCTGCATGGTGTCTTCTTTTCAAGAGATGTTTCTTGAAATGATCTCTTCTTTTTATTGAGCAATCACAGTTTTTCTCATAGCACTTTATCTACAAATCTCTCATCTTGCAACTGTCTTTGAGTTTACTATGAACTTTTTCAATTTTTGAAAGAAATTTTCTCTGGTTGCAGAGCTTTTCTAGAGTAATGGGCATATGCTGGTAAATTTCTCCCAAGGAGGCTTATTGCAAGGTTATTCTTTGGAGGTTCATCATGCGAAGATTTTCATCTCCCAATGGATCCGGGAGGGAATTGAGGAAGGTATGTTTGATGTTGACATCATCCATGTCATTGATAGAATAAAATTGTTTTGACATCCTATCAAAGTGCTTCTCCAGGTCTTTTGTTTCAAATGAGCAACATTTCATGGCCAAGAATTCTTCTCGTGCTAATTCTGTAAAGTGTACTAGCAAGCCAAGAAATTCATTATGAAGAATTGTGAAGAAATCTTCTAATGTTTAGCATTGGGCTGCTTGTCTTTGCCGAAATTCTCCTAAATTGATCCACCATTCTCTTATTCTTCCTGTGAGTCTTGCAACAAACTTAGCAATAACTTGGGCAACCTGAAAACATGTTAAAAATTCATCATGCCATTTGGAGGGAGGAATATTATCAATGGTAAACAGATGTTTTGAATCTGTGTTTGATGAGTGGGTTAAACGGGTTTGGTTGTTGGGGACAAAAGGTGGTGGAGGAAAAATTGAAGGTGGCGGTGGAGGCGGTTTAGGGCGGAGGACATTATCTTCTTCTACAGTTGGTTGGTCATTTGTTATAAACACTCCTTCTAGACCAAGATCAAACAGGTCTAAGTTAGTAGCATCAATTACTAGGAGCACAATAGGATCTCTTAGATTTTCAAGGGTAAGGCTTTTTAGGAATGATGAAATTGGATTTGGAGGGTCAGGATCTATAGCCAACATATTCATATCCAGAGGTTTTGAAGAAGCACCAATGGTTGGATCTGAAGGATGGTATAATGGTTCTTTGTCCCTTTGCTTGGGGAGGGGGAGAGGGAGGGGGTGGTTCATTCTGTGAGCTGGTTTGGGATTTTGGTTTAGGTGGAGATGGATATGTTATGGTTGGGAAAATTCCACTTGTCTTGAAAGGGTTATAATCAGGATGTGTCATGGCTAGTGGTTGGAGATTTTGTCCAAGAAAGGTTGATGAAAATGGAGAGGTTAAAGGTATGGACAGGTCTTTATATAATGATTGTCAAGGTTGGAAAGGAGTATAGACAAGCATCGGGAAATGTTGGGTAATTGTCTTTTGTGATCTTTCTATGGATTGAAGTTATGTCAGCAATTGCTTTCTTTCTTTTTCTTTCTGCCCTATGAGAGGGAAAGAAACATACATATCTTTGACTGTGGATATAATTGTTGCAAGCTCTTGTTCAAGCCATCAACCAAGCTCAAATTCATACTCAATTTTGTATATAATCTTAGCTCTTGTAAAAAATAAATTAAAACGAATATTCAAATTAAAGGAAAAGAGTAATAATTTAAAGAGCATAAAATAAAATTAAAAAAAAAAAGAAAAAAGAGTTAAGACTCTACATAAATTATAAGCATTTCATTTTCAATTAAAACTCTATTAAATTTTGAACATTTTTTTTTTAAAAAAAAATTCCATTATTCATCTGCCATAGTATCTAGTTTTGATAAGAAATTCAAAATTACATTATAGGAAAAAATTTTATAAAAATTTTAATAGTTAAATTTCACTGATATTTACGAACCCTTCTTTGCTTTACGTGTATTATAATTAATTGGTGCATCACACGGTGTATATACAGATGTTGAAGATTCTTTTTTGACCCACGTAACACTATTTCATTGGCAACTCATGTCACATTAACATTATCATAGATTTTTGGGTAAATTTCCTTTAAAACCCAAAAGAACTCATATTTTATTCAAGTACATGAATTGGATTCATAGCCCCCAAGACCTTCACATTATGGAGTGAACTTATTGTCCACATCTCCATATTACATAATGGGCTTATGGCCCACATTATTCTCTACTTTATGGAATGAGCTTAAGGCCAAAATCTTCTACTTCATCACTTGGACTCAACTGGGCTCACAACCCACAAGGTCATCTAAGCTCATGGTTCAAGCTCAAGGCAATTTATTTCATCAAAGCCCATGATTCAAGCTCAAAGAAAATTATCTCATTTTTAGCTCATGATCCAAGCACATGAGCTTTATAGGGGAAACCTTAGGAGTCATGGTTTAGAGGACTAATAAGTATGTTTAGTAAAGCTCCAATGGTTTAAAGTTGATAAAAGAAACATGAAGTTTGACACGTGTTCTCTAATTCCCTGAACTCAAATGGGTTAGCGTGTAGCAAGTAATCTTTGGTAAGCATCCCATGTTATATAGCACTTTAAATAATAAGATTCCTTATTGCCCTTTGCCTAAAACATAATTCTCATCATATGAAAAATCACACAAAAGGTCCAACCATCTAAATGTTGACCAAATGACTAGTCATTTAGGTTCCAGCCGTTCTTATACCAAAATGGAAAACTATCCAGATTGCTTAATATATTCTAGGGATAATTACACTTTACCCACCTGTGGTTTGCCTCTAATTCTTTGTGCCCACCCGTGGTTTAAATTTTGACACTTTGCCTACCTGTGATTCTCACCGTTACCCAGCCGTAACCCACCTCTCCAATTTCCGTTACTCTAACACAGAAAAGGTAAAAAACAAAACCCCACACGGATCAAAACTCACTCTCTCCCAAAACTCACTCACTCCCATCCAACCCAACGAAGATCCACAATAAACAAGGACGAGTACTATACTAGTACCTGCACTTTTTGGCTATTACGGCGAGGCCATGTGTACCAAAGCCGTCGCAACAAACAAGGACGAGTTCTTTGAAGGAAGGGAAATACTTAGCGAGATGTTTTAGATCTTCATCGATGACCGACATGCGTTTCAAGTAGACTTTTTTCGAGCCAAGGATAGGCGGAGCCCAAGGCGTCGACCCACGGCACGAAGTGGGCCCTCCATTCTGGCAGCATGAGGTTGAAGTCGGCGAACCTCGGCCTGCCCTTTATGGCCATGGCCCGGACTCGAGAGAACCGGGCAGTGGCCCGTCTGGGCAAGACGGAGTAACAGTTCCTGATGAAGAGCTCGGATTGGGTCAGGGCCTCGACTCGACACCACGACTTGCAGACCAATGAGGCAGCATTTCGGTCCCACCGGGAGGTAAGGAACTGGAGCACGTTCTCGAGGACGTTCTAATTTCAAATTGACTTCTAATTTAAGCCAAAAAAATACCCACAAGAAATAAAGAAAAAATAAATTCAAATTATTAACCTTCAAACACAATTTAGACGCATTTGAAGTGATTTTTCTCATCAAAATTAGAGGGTTTGAAATTTAAATTTCAAAACAAAAACTTGGAGGTGCAAGTCAAGAGATTGGGCCTGATGTTGTGTATATTTGGATTCAAGGTTTAACATCACTTGGAATTTTCCAGTGGGTTCAGGTGGTGCTCAATACTTGGTTCGATTGCATTTCTGTGATATTGTTAGTCGTGCACTTAACTTGCTGTAATTCAATGTATATCTCAATGGGTACCTTGCTTATGAGGATCTTGATTTGTCAGTACTTACGTCCCATGTGCTTGCATCTCTGATCTATGTGGATTTTGTTGTGGATCTTCGTTGGGTTGGATGGGAGTGAGTGAGTTTTGATCCGTGTGGGGTTCTGTTTTTTACCTTTTCTGTGTTAGAGTAACGAAAATTAGAGAGGTAGGTTACGGTTGGGTAACGGTGAGAATCACAGGTGGGTAAAGTGTCAAAATTTAAACCACGGGTGGGCACATAGAATTAGAGGCAAACCACAGGTGGGTAAAGTGTAATTATTCCTATATTCTATTTTACCATTTTCAACTATCTCTAATCTCCAAATATAAGGAGAATCCATTGTTTGGATCACACCAAATAACCTAAGGACTTGAAATGTTGGTTTCAAGGAAGGGAGTTTACAGCTATCAACTTCTTAAGACATGAGGAATTTAGAAAGACTTTCTTACTTGTTTCAAGGTCATTGATAATCTTGCTTCTATCTCTTTCTTTCTCAGCCTTCTAACATGTCCCCCAAGGTTCTTTCAGGGCTAAGGTTAAAAGGACTTTTTTTTAAAAAAAATAAAAAAATAAAAAATTTATAGAGTTTTCAATCTATAACATCCATTTTTGATGATACCCTCATAATCTTCAAGATGATGAAATTATAGTTCAAAAATCTTTGAAATAATCAAAATGCTTCGAAAACCTCTGAAATAAAAAGAAATAATCATTTAATCTCCAAAATATTCTAAAAGCAGCCCAAAAGACCAAGATACATTCAAAACCTTCAATATGATTGACAAACAAAACTCATAAACATCAAATAACCGAAAATCTAGGCCAAAATGGCCAACTGACCGTAAAATTGTAAGTATATAGTTAGTAGGTTCCGTTTACAAACATTATAAATTTCTAGCATCTCGAGTTTTAAAGGCTCGATTTTGGGACTATAAATCGAGTCTTTGAGGTTCGATTTGCATGCTTCAACCAGTTCTGATGTGGCATTTTTTTGAGGTGGATGTCCACTTGGAAATCGAGTCTCTAAGACTCGATTTCAAACCCAAATTTTTTTTAAAAAAATTCCAAGTATCTACATGCCGAAATACACAGCTCTCCAAAACAAATTTAAGAAATTTCACTACGCAGATCAGATCAGATCAGAGGGAGAGAAACAGAGAACCTCACCAGCGCGGCCTGGGGCTCGCGCCGGCCAGCGTCGCGCGCGGCCAGGGGCTCGCTCCGGCCAACGTCGGGCGCAGCTAGGGGCTCGCGCGAGCCCCAGGCCGCGCACGACCCAGGCTCGCGCGAGCCCAAGCCGGCACCAGGCTGGCCAGCGCGAGCCCCAGGCCGCCTGGGTCTCGCGCGAGCCTGGGTCGCTGGTCAGTTTCTGGTCATGCCGCGCGCACCTGGGTCTCCGATCTCGATCTTCTCTCCCTCTCTGTTTCTGGTTTTCTTTTCTTTTTTCATTTTTTCTGGGTTTTTCGTTTGGTCTGAGTGGTCTTTATAGGGGTCAGAAATCCAGTCTTAGAGACTCGATTTCCAGGTGGACATCCACGTCAAAAAAATGCCACATCAGAACTAGTCCAAGCATGCAAATCGAGCCTCAAAGACTCGATTTATAGTCCCAAAATCGAGTCTTTCAAACTCGAGATGCTAGAAATTTATAATGTTTATAAACGGAGCCTACTAACTATATACTTACAATTTTAGGGTCAGTTGGCCATTTTGGCCGAAAATCTACCCAAAACTATTGTGAAGGCAAAATACCAAAATGACTATGGTATCCCTCAAAACTTTGAGAAGCGTCCCAAACTTTTAAAAGTCGCATAAAAATAATTTTCAAGTAGTTTCTTTTTTCTTTTAATAAAAAAATTATAGTAGTTTTTTTAATTATTATGAGTAAGTTTAGTTGATAATTTTTATATATTTTTTTTTCTGTACACTTACTTTGATTGTGCTTTATTTTTGAGGTTGATTTTAGTTGTTATATAATAATATTTTAAATTGTGAATCAAAGTTATTATTTAATATTAATATAAAAAATATAGCAAATTCATAATTTTTTCAAGCCAATTGTTAGAAAGAATACAACTGTTTAGTTTTAGTTGAAAATATTTTCGATTAAAACTGTTTAGTTTTTATCTCAAGACAAACAGAGTTTACAATTCCAACTTGTGACATTATTTTGTTTAATAACAAAAACAACTGTTTACGAAAGCACATGACATGTTTTAAAAAAATGTTTTTAAGGAATTAAAACTTAAAATATATATAATAAAATGTTTTTTTATTTTTATGTTGATTTAACAAAAAAAAATTTCATTTCTAGTTAACTTAAACCAAATGATGATGCCCGAAAATTATGTTGAGTGCAATAACACATTGCCTCCTAACAAGATGATTAGTTTAGTAACTCAAAAAATTTCTTTAATGTTTTTTATTTATTTATTTATTTATTATAATTGTTGTGATGACATGTTGTAATTGGTGTATAATAAAAATATTGTAAGTGGTGAATCTATTATACTTATACTGAACACATTTTGCTAAGTCAATAAATTATTAAAAATAAAAATAAAAGGGATCAAAGTCAAATTAGACTTAACTCCCTTGAGGTTTTATGAGAGGGCATATTATACTAATCACCTTTGCTAAATTGACAATTTTTTTTTTTAAAGATAAATCTAAATTACACCAAAATCTCTTGAGGTTTCATGAGAAGACAGTTTGGCGGAAATTTTCAAAAAATGACACAATTTATATAAATGCAACAAATTAGTTTATATTCTCTAATTATTTAACTTCCCTAATATAATATAATATTCTCTTTTTTTTTTCAAAATTTACATTAAGGTTTAAATAGAGTTTTGTGAACATATGACATACTCCTTTCAGGTTTGTATACATGAGTAAGATTATTATTATTATTTTTAATCGGAATTTCATTGGAGAAGTAATGATGTGAGAGGTTATAAACTTACCTATTACATCACATTTATAAAAAACCTTAAGAAGGTAGGTATTATTATTATTATTATTATTATTATTTCCCCTTTTTTTAAGAATCAGTAAGTATTATTTCTTGAAACATTACAAAAAGAGGTTTTTTTTTTTTTTTTTTTTTTTTTAAAACAAATATACACAAAGAAGAAGGAAAAGAGTTCTAAATTCTAATAGAAAGGTATACTACAACTTTACTAAAAGACCATAATAACTTTCAAAAAGAGTTAAGACCAATGTTTAAACATTGGTCTTTAACTCTTAACGGGATACTACATTGGTCTTAACTCCTAACGAGATTAGAGCAGTAGGTTTCAATAAGAGTTCTACTACCACAGTCAAATTTACAACTTTTGTCACAGTTGTATTTGACACTTTTACATTAACCACGTGGCAAAAATGGTCCATATTTTTTTGGTAATTGGTAGTACTAGAATTTATGTTTAAAAAATTCACGTGCCAACCATCTTGTAAACGAAGAAGAAGCTACCGCTTGCCATAGCATAGCAACAAGTCAAGCAAGTCAAGCAAGAGAGTTTCAGCTGAGGTGAGAGAGAAACTTCACAGATACAAACCAAAAAAAAAAAAAAAAAAAAGACGCGGCTTATCTCACAATCCAAAACCTTCAAATCGAGTTGAGAATTTTGCAGGTATTCTAATTCTTTGCTTCTTTCCTCTTCTAGAATCTCGCCCAACAATACATTACCTTTTCTCCTCCACAGTTATCACGTGTTTTCCTTTCTGGGTTTTTTTTTTTATTTTTATATATATTTTACAAAGATTACAAATCGCCCTTTTGTCCTTATTCATTTCTGCGTGAACACAACCTAACAGGTTCGGTTTCTTAATGTCTGCAAAAAATTTCAAACATTTTGTGTTGTACGATGTTACTTGCAAGTTGCTTCTTTTTTGTTTTTATGTTGCTCATTGACGCATTCCTAAACATTGTTATTCATAATTAGCAATGTCCAATGATACCCTTGAATTTACTATTTCTAATTATTTTGCAGTTTTGGCTATATATTGTAGAATTTAAGAGCTTTCTGTTTCTTCAAAACCAGAACAAGCAAGCGAGGTTTTCTTTCTGATTTTTCTGTTGTTTGGATTGGATTAACTCATTCTTGTTTTTCATGATCATGATGTCATGGGATATTCCATGTTTGCCTTGTCTTGTCTTGTTTCTGTTATTGCTACTTAAAATTGACCAATTGGGTTTTGTTTGTTTAAGATTATATGATGCATTTACAAGTAAGCAATTGCGATTTATTCTTTTCGTCACAAGAGGAACAGAATTTTGTATTGCCTGCACTTGTTCCTCGCTTCTTGCTACTTAATTGAGTCTGGGTATAATGAAGGTTTTGAGTTTGAATAGTATTAGGGAGAATTACTCAACATTGATGATAATATGGTTCAAAAGAAGATCCCATTTAGGGTTAATTTTTAAAATTCCAAATGTCTTCTTCTATTTTGTTAGTCCAAACCAATGTCCAATGAGCTCTAGCTAAAATGGCATCTCCTCTCCTTGTAAGAACAAGATGGAGGTTTCGGTCATGAGTTTAGGAGTGTTGTGTGTGTTATTACCAATTAAAAACAAAAATTGTGAATTCCATAAATTACAATATTTATCATCAAAGCATGAAGGCTTTCCTTTCTTTAAGGAGTGGAGCTGTCAGGTTTTATAAGTTATTGACTCGTGTTTGATGGTACTGTTGAATATATAAGCATTGGATTTTTTAGTTTACATAATGCAAGCAGATTTTAAATAGCCTGGTTTTCCAATTAGAAAAATAGTTGTCCATTGGTGTTCCTATGGATGACTGTTTGGAGAGCTGGAGTTCCTTCTAAGGTGGCTTCTTTATATGGCTTGCCTTTTTAGGCCATATCTTAGCCTCTATATAATTAAAAGGAGTAGTGTCTTATATGTTTGGTGCTTTATGTTCAAGAAAAATGCAGACATTCATTACATCATAGTCTTATTGTTTGTGTCATTAAGCTTAGAATACTCTTTGGTTGAAGTGGCATGGATGATCACTAAATTCTTATTTGATTTGTTGAAGAATTGAAGGGGTTATGGGAAGATAGAAAAGGAATGGTGGTGTAGGTTAGATGGCAGTAATGCTGTGCTTGATGTGGTGTATCTGGAATAAGCATAATAGTAGAGCTTTGGCGGGAGTGGATACTCCAATGTTCTAGCTAGTTGATCCATAAGTATGAGGCAATTATAGATTCTCTTGATCTTGGGATAAATAGGTGAAAGAAATATCATGTTTGGCTTGGGAGTCTTTGTCCAAAGAAATGTCTTGTGAAAGGGCAGATGTATAGAACCTTTCAACAATGTAGTGCTTTTTTGGTAGATTCAGAGCTAGCTGGTAATGACATTAAAATATTTGGTCAGAAAGGAGCTTGTGAAATTTTTTAGAACCTATTATGTGTGTTCTATAAAAAGAAGAAAAAAAAACTATTATTTTTGTAAGGGGTAAGAAGGCATTAATCCATTCCTTGTATGTGATTCACCTTGATGTTTCACTTAATCCTAGTGTCTAAAATTGATCTTTATGTCTCATGTTTGTAAGTTCTTTCAGGTTGATCTTTGTAATACATATATGAGTGGTGAGAGAACTATATTAACACGAAAAGGCTCAAAGGTTGGTGTTGGAAAAACATGGTGTTATTGTCTAATTCTAGGCTTGTTGCCCTGATTATTTTACTCTATGGCTTAGGTCCTCAGGTCTCCATAAAGGCTAAAACTAATTTGGAGTTGAGGGAATTAATTTGAGTATCTACATGAGCAAAGTCCCAATCCTGACCTAATACCATAAATGAGGATCTCATGGAAAGATACATGAGATGCTCTGCCATTGACAAGGAATGCTCCTTTGAAAAATATATACAAACAGTTCCCTAGTACTTAAAAGCATATTGCTAGATTTTTTTTATAGAAGTGACCAAGTAAACTTCCCTGTATTGCGCAATGGAGTATGAGCTGTAAAACTTTTGCCTATAGAGCAAGATAGGTTGATAAACATCTATATTTTAGGATATTATTTAATGAGAAAGGAGTGATTCTTTAAACATGGATCATTCTGTCTGTTGGTGCTGTTTATTAATAATAATTAATTCTGTGATCTCTCTATATGTAGATCACTAATGGAAAAAGGAGTAGCTCTTTACATAGGTAGTTGTTCCTTTTATGAGAAAATCAGTGATATTGAGATACTTGAAGAAGTGTGATTGTAATTAGTTGGCCAATAATGCACTGTGCCTATGCCTCAGGTTATGACAATAAGAGTGCTTGCTCTCCCATCAGCACATGTGCTAAGAATGTTGTCTACCTGAGTGCCCATTTTCAATCCCAGATGGGCAGCAAAATCTGTGCTGCAGTGTCACGAGGACCATCCAATTTGCGTTGTTTCTATTTGTACCCTGGGCATTCAAAAACAAACTATGGTAGCATGTCTGTTTCCAAGATATTATCTACTCCATCATGTGCTAACCAAACGTTCCATGGAAGCTGTTTCAGGTCTTACTTCTCAAATCAAAGGGGAAACTTGCTAGTTAAATGTTTAAGCAGTAAAGGACCTCAGAAAAGGCATCTTGAAATTTCATTAGCGTGCCAAAATTTGAATATGAAGCTTTTGGTGCCAAAAAAAGGAATGCTTCCCAAAATCAAGTGTAATGTGGGGCCAGTATCTTGGCCCCAGGGATGTGCCTCTGCTGGCTTAATTTTTGGCTTACTGGTTTGTTGTTCAAATTCTGAACCCACACATGCAGAGGCATCTCACAAGGAGGGGCATAAGGAAGAAGAATCATGTGTTAAATTCTCACATGGGAAAAAAGTCTATACGGATTATTCAATCACTGGTGAACATCATTTCATACTTAGCATCTATACAGTTTTCATTCATATTTTAAATAACTTGTTTCTGGTGCATCAAATTCTCTATACTTTGAAACTGCTTATTTAGATTACTATTTCTATTACTATTACTACTATTATTATTATTATTACTATTATTGTTCATTATTATTATTATTTTTGATTGGATGTGTCAGTGTGGATAACTGCTCCATTCTGTGCAGGGATACCTGGTGATGGGAGATGTCTGTTCCGCTCTGTTGCTCATGGGGCTTGTTTACGATCAGGGAAACCAGCTCCAAATGAAAGCTTACAAAGAGAACTAGCAGATGATTTACGGGCTAAAGTATGGTTCCTATGCTCCTCCACTATGACAGTTATGAGTTTAAAATTTTAATTTAATAAGCATGGTTTGCATACCTGCTGCAACGGTCACTGCATTATTTCTATTACCCATACCAAGGTTTCCATCTACCATTTGAAACTCATAACTGGAATATTTATTTATTTATTTGTATAAGAAGATATGAATGATGGGGAAAAAATGTCATGACCAGAGGAAGCAGTAATCCCATCTGTGCTATATCCCAAAAAGACTAGCCGAGTTGCAGCAAACACCTAATGTGCGACACAACTCACATCCGTGTAGACACATCCATTTCAATCCACATAATTTGGGATATGACAATCTTTGTATTAGTCCTCACCAAATTACGCTGACAGGATTTTCGACATGTAATTTGGGGTATCACAACAATAATGAATTTCTAACATGTAATTGACCTCTTTGTATTAGTCCTCAACAAATAACACTGACAGATTTTCTGAATGTTTGATGCAGGCTTATTTATGTGTTTATTTTTTAATTCAGTTGACCCCTAATATGTGTTGATCTTTACATTTGTCAGGTTGCAGATGAGTTTATCAAAAGAAGGGAAGAGACCGAATGGTAAGTCTTTGAGTTGTATGCTTTTGTCATTCTGACAACTTTAGTGCTACGCTTGTTTGCCCTGTTTTGATCACTGATTATATATGTCTTGTATTTTACAAAAAAACTGTTGTTTATTATTCATGATTAATTAAAATGGAAAAGAAATTTAGTTAAAAAGTTTGGCAATGGAGGCTACTCCTTGTAATTGTTGCTGATGTGGCTGAAGTTTGATGGCTTCACAATGTTAACAGGTTTGTCGAAGGAGATTTTGACACATATGTATCACATATAAAGAAGCCACATGTATGGGGAGGTGAGCCTGAATTGTTCCTAGCTTCACATGTTCTCCAGTAAGTCTCTCTCTTTCTCTTTCTCTTTCTCTTAATGTGCTCAATGTGGTAGTTGGGTTGTGGGGGATTGGAGGCTGGGACTTGTCATCTGCTTTAGGGGTTCTTGAGTTAAATCTAGAGGTTCTAATTAACAGACAAGTGAAATCTTCATATTATATATAGGGAAAAGAACCAGTCCAAGATGCACTTACTGCATTGCAGACTATTCATCTTTTACATAATCTTGGATGTTGAACTGATAGGAGTTAGCTACAGGATGCCAATTACAGTATACATGTACGATGAGGATGCTGGTGGCTTGATATCCATAGCTGAGTATGGCCAAGAGTATGGAAAAGAAAATCCAATCAGAGTTCTCTACCATGGTTTTGGTCACTATGATGCATTGCAGATGCCAAGAAAGAAGAGCGATAGATCACGACTTTAGTTTTCATATTTGAACAACAGAAGAGCGGTTGTTGTTTTGAACTATAACCAACGAAAGTGGATTATAAATTGTATCATTTATTTTTTCTGCTATAATAAGTGGAAGAAGGAGGATTTGAACTTTGGTTCTCCTTATGGGGATAGTTGGGCGATGTCACTGAGCTATAAGGCTCTTGGCACATCATCTTCTTATTTGTATTCTAGATATCATAGTTAAAGAAATAATTGAATTCACTCGAGACAAGCTGAGAATAAGACGTTAGTTCTAATAACAGAATCTTTCCTATGCAATCTTCTTCTTTGCAGCCAGATGTGGTTGAATTTAGACAGCTGAAGAAGTGAAGAGAAATAGATTGAGTCGAAGAATAATTAATAAGGATATGTAAGTCAGACATGTATGTAACTTTCATTAAAGTTGGTGATATTGATCAAAAGTTCTGGAAAACTCCAATGCTGATCATGCTAGTTCTTGAGATTAATAATTTGCAGGTGAGTTTGTTACAATTTTTGTAGCAGCAAAACCTTGCCAGTTTCGCCAAGTGTAATGGCCCGTTGAAAGATATCTTCTTGGGCATTTGTGGCCCTCTATCACATTTCTTCCGTTAATGTTCCCAAAAATGACGCTATTTTCTGTAGAAAATAGAAAATAGAAAATAAAAATAAAAGTTCTAAGACAGAAAATAAAGACAAAAAAATCCAAAAATTAATTTTAAAAAATCATCTTTAGGCTTTAGCGCTCCACCTGACAAGTATAGCCGCAAATCAACCATCAGTTTAGTTTTTAAAACTCAACCACAAGAGGAGATTTGAAAAAATAAAAACAAAAAACGTGAGATTAGGAGTAAAGAAGCCACAAATTAAAAAAAAATGTGGGCTTAGGATTCTGAGTTATTGAAGGAATATGGAGAAGTTGGAGCAATTGAAATCTCTAAATACATAGTGGTCTTATTTTGTATGCAATATTGTACGTGGAGTTAGTGATGTATTTTTATTAGGTTGTTCTTAAGTTTTTGTTCATCCCAAAATTATTTGTATTTTTATGTTGTATTGACTATTCTCTCTTTGAATTTCTTTATACAAAACAACTATTTGAAATATCTAATTTTAGTGTAGAAGAATATTTCAAGTTTGAATAACTAAAGAGAGTTAAGGAAAATATTTTCAAAACTATAAACTTGTGTAAAATAAAAACAAACACACAAAAATGTGAGAAAGAGAACATAAAAAAGATTGAGTAATAAGAAAATTACATTTTTATGCCTCAAAGAGAAACAAAAGGAGGGGAAAAGAAGACATTTATTTATGTTTTGTTTTAGCAACTGGGTTGCAGTTCAAAAAAAAAAAAATGATAGTACCTAAATTTATGGATGAGAAGTTTTTTTTTTTTTTTTTTTTTTTTTTGAGAAACCAGACTAGCAGCCTGGGGCTTTATTAGAAACAAAAACCAGAAAAAACAGGAATTAATGGACATCAAAGAGAGCCAAGGGGGTAATATCATCCGGCAGGTCCTCTATCCAGGCCTGAAACTCTAACCCAGATTTGGCCTTTTTTGCTAATGCATCAGCTACCCTATTACAAGAACGTTTAACATGATAGAATTCAAAGCAGGATAAATGAGAAGCATGGATAAGAATATCATCTATCAGGTTGCCATACATTGCTTCACTAGCAAGCCCGTGATTAAGACCTTGTATCACAATCATCGAGTCACCCTAAAAAATTACTTCATGAATACCGATTTCAAATGCAAACTTCACAGCACGACGGCACGTCAATGCTTCAACCTCGACAACTAAATTTGGATGAGAAGTTATAGTAACAATTTTAAAAATAAATAAATAAAAACAAAAAACATGAAATTAGGAGTAATGAAAACCGCAAATTAAAAAAAGAAAAAAGAAAAAGGTTAAGACTTAGTAAAGGTAAGAAAAAAACATGTAAAAAAAGAAAAAAGAAAATAAAAATGTGTGCTTAGAGATGTATTTTTATTGAAGGATGGAGAGTTGGAGCAGTTTAAATCTCTGAATCTCTAGTGGTACTTTTTTATAGGCTATGTTTTAGTGGGAGATAAAAATGTATTTTTATCTGATTGTCCTTTAATTTTATCTCTACTTAAACTTGAAGTTGTAGAAGTATTTTTGAATTATCAAAATATCATCTAATACGGGGGAAGCCCAAATAGATAAATAAATAGTAGAAGTCTAGAAGAATAGATAGATTACAAAAGCAACAAATCAAAACTCTTAGCAGTCAGCACTCCCACCCAATCACCACATATTTGAGGCACCCAAACCCATCATTGCCTGAACTTATCGGGCTTGTCAACCCTGAACCAATCACTGCCCAAACCCATGAGCCCATGATTGCTTCCACCAAAACTTAAACACATCGCTGCTCCTAATGCACAAACTCACCACCATAGACAACAACATCAAACTAGTTGTGTGACCTACGTTGACCCAACAAATTCCAACCAGCAAATCCATTGCCACAAATTTGTTCAGCTTTGAATTTTGAGAGAGAATTGACCCATGGATAAATGGTGGAGAGAGAGAGAGAGAGAGAGAGCAATAAAAGTGTACTAGCCTCTGAGCACATACTCACGCGTATGCTCAAAGGGTCTTCTTTTTTTTTTTTTTTTGGTAAAGGTTAATAATTTGCATCCATTATAATTTGAGATTACTACATTTTCCAATCACAAAAATACCTAAGGGTGTGTGATGAGTGTAAGGCTCTTTTCTTTTTTTGGGTTTAATGTTATAATTTTTCTTTCATCTTAATTTGAGGTTTACACATTTGTCCATTAATATCACGCATTTGGGAACTACTAATTGTGGGCGTAGCGGTTTCCTACTTAAAGGAAAGGGGAGTACGCCTCAGTCAAGTGGATCGGGGTGGAGAAAAGATGGAGTCACCACCTAGATTAGGTCTAGAAACCATAAATATAGTGCTTTTACATGGAAGGGCTAGTCTTACTACCAGAGTATGAATTAGGAGTTTAGGTATGGGATGGGAAGGTGTTAGGCACCCAACGCTACCCAACCCGTGGGTCGGCTTCCAGTCATTGTGTCTTACGTTTTAATCTCATTAAAGGCTCATTCTATATTGTAATCTATAGTCACACACACACACACTAACATACATCTAGCAACCAACATGGCATCAATCATTCCAAAAGCCCTAACATACATCTATCATGGCAACTCACATCAAGCCTAGCATGCATCTATCATCCATATCATATCATCTCATCCAAGGCAGCAAACAACAAGATATCACAAGGGCAGAAACATAGACATGGCAACATCAAAGAAACATGTGATTGCATTCTAGACATCAAGAACACATCATCCAACGAAGCATGTTCAACTCATCATTAAATATATATCCAATGCATGTTCATGTGGATGCATGACTTACTTTACTACATCTCAGCATCTATGCATCAATGAATGGACACATGAATGCATGTACAAGGTATTAAAGCAAGAAAATAAAAGAAAACCCTAATTTAGTATGTTAAAGGCAAACAAACAATTAAATAGAGGAATAGAGACTCAAAAAACATAAAAAGGAGTTAAAATAAAGGCATATGACACAAGGAATAAAGAAAAAGAAGCAGAAAAAGCCAGATTAAGGTTTCTGGGTTGAAGTATGCATGCACATAAGCTTGCGTATGTGGGCTAGTTGTATGCGTACGCAAACTTCAAGCATGTTTGCACATACAGAATTATGCGTGCATAGACATACCCCCAGAAACCCTAACCTAGAAACACAGAAACAGAGCAAAAACAAAAACTAAAGAAACTAACAACCTAACATGCTTTAAAACATGAAAACTACATAAACCTAAACTAAACAAGCACATTAAAACATATATAACAAATAAATTAATTAAGAAAAAAAGGAACACAAGTTATTAAAGATTCAAATTAAGGGAGAACCATGAAGAGAGAGGCTCACCTTGCATATGGAACACAACTTGGTTGATATTTAATCGACCCCTCAGTGCCTACAACACAAAGATTAAGTTGAAAGAACAAGAGAATTAAAGAATACAATAGTTTTTGACAATCACAACTCAAGAACAAGATTAATTTTGAAAAAAGTTTTGAGAAACCAATTTGGAAAAATAGTTTCTACCTTAGAATTAACTAAAGAGAGGTTTTTAATTTGTAAAAAATGTGAAAAGGTTCTGTGTGGGTGTTCTAGAAAAGAGAATTAGGGCTTTAGAGAAAATTGGGGCAAAAAAATAACTCTCTCTCACTAGGGTTTTGATTGGAGACACAAGATAAGTATTTATAAGTTAAAATTAGAGTTTTGGGGGCTTTTTAATGATCTTTGGACATTCTCAAGAGTCTATGGGCCCGCCCACATCAAAGCATGATGTTTTAGGCCCTTAAAATAAAGTTTTAAAACCTAGAAAATCAAACTGCCTAGTTGGCCCAACTTCAAATGCTCATAACTTACTCAATATAAGTCCAAATTAGGCAAAATTTATGTTCAATTGAATCCCAAGATGTCTACTTTCCAATTCAACAAACCTCACTCAAAAATTATTTGTGGATAAAAAGTTATAGTCAAAACAATGAGCAAAGGTAATTTTTTTTCAATTTTGATTTCAAATTGATTTGAACACTTTTGAGTTATGATTACCTCCAAACTATTGTGAACTCCTTAATTACCCTTGGTTGAAATATGTCAAGCTCATCATTGGGGCTGGGGACCATAATTTATTAATGGGTACAAAATGCGGTGTTTACACTAATACAACCAAAAGTGTTATGAGGCTAGCTCCAAAAAATAAACACTGACATGACATTGAAATCATTGTTCTTTCGTGGATTTGTTCATTTTGTAGCTAGCCTCATGACATTCCTGGGTGTATTAGTAGTTCACAAATGTGTGATATTAATGGACAAATGTGTAAACTTCAAATTGAGATGAAAGAAAAATTATAACACTAAACCCAAAAAATAAAAATAAAAAAAAATCAATGCTTCTCCCATTAGTGAATTAAGAGACAGAAAAGGTAACATATTTTGTAAAAGTTTATAAAAATCTAATAGTGGAGAGCAAAATATTATTCAGATTTACAACAATTAAACAAAAAAGCAATATACAGAATTTAAATATTCTATGAATAAGTAGCAAACACTAATTTTATATATTAAACATGGAAGTTACTTTGTTTTTATTTTGCAAATAGGAAAGACATTCATTAAAAGAGATAATATATTGTAGACACTGTATTTTGTTTGCCCTTAATTTGTGTGCCAGACCTTGAAAATTCCAAAAATATTATATTTTCTCCATGGGGCTGCATAAACATCTAGATTAACGTGGCGCAACCTGTTCAGGCATTAGAGCACTCGAAGTGCCCTTTCAGGTCAAATTGATTAAAATGCGCTTAGTCAACCCTGTGTTTACCAAAAGTCAAAGTCGATCAAAATCATCCCAAAATAACATTTTTCATGTTTCTACATCAAACCCGAGCTACTCGGTGATTTTAGTCAACTTTGACTAAGCTTGACCGGAGGTTGACTCCTGAGGGCACCAGAAATCCTAATTTTGATCTAACTATCAAAACAAGTTGGGACTAGCACCATTATGAAGATTATCAAATTCCCTTTCCAACAACTATTTATGGATTAAAATTTGAGTTAAAACGGTTAAGATATCTTGAAAACTGGACAAAGCACGTTAACACGCTTCCCGAGGCCATAACTTTTGATCCGACCGTTGGATTTTTAATTTATTTAGCGTTATGGAAACTAGACATCCAAAAATTTCCAAGGACACTATGAGCAGCTCAATCCAATACCAGGAAAGCCTTTAAATACGTGTTCGAAGTTGAACCAAGAAAAAAAAAAAGAAGAGTTTTGGGTAGTTTTCCAAGGTAGATTCTCTCTCTCTCTCGTCTCTCTAATTTCTCTCCCAAACTCATCCAAACAGATCCAAACACATCCAAACACCTTAGATTCTCCACTTTCTCTACAATCATCAAGGTAGTGTTCTTGCACACAATCTTCCTCTCCTTGGTTCCATACCTTGGATTTGAGGTTTAGGGGTGTGGATGTAGCTTTTTAGCTACAATCCACACCCTTTTCTTTTTATATCTTTTCCTAGCTTTATCTTGCTTAATAAAATGCTTTATTGCTTTTCCTAGCATGTTCTTACTTCCTAGCATGTCTTTATAGTTTTAATAGCATGTTTACTTGCTTATGCCATGATTTATCGCTTTGATGTCGTTGGCCTAGCCTTCTTGGGCTAGGATATGTCTAAATTTAATGTTTGTTCTTAGATCCATATGATTTAGGCTCCTTGCCATGCTTATGCTTAGATCTACATGTCCATGTGTTCTTTGCCATGTTTATGCTTAGATCTACATGTTTATGCTCACATCTACATTCCTATTCTTAGATCTATGTGTTTATGTGCTTCGTGCCATGCTAGTGTGCTTAGATCTATGTCGGTTGCTATGCCATGTGCTTTTAAAGCCCTTCCATCCCTTGATATCTCTCTTTCTTGTGTTTTGGCCCTTTCGGTAGGGGTAGATCTAGATCTTGTGATGTAGGCCTACATCCATACATCTAGGCCTATATTAAAGGGTTTGGATAATTTTCTTTGCATGTCTATGTTTGCTTGTTTTCTTCTATGCTTTATCTCTATGTTAGCCTCTCTAGATCTGGGCTTTGCCATGCTTTGTGCCCTCTGTGGGCTTTTGCTTGTCGATCCCTAGAGCCACTTGCTTTGTGTGGTTGCATCCGTCCTTCCTAGGGCTTGTTTGGGTGTAACCACTTGTGAGACACACCTCTATGGTGTTGGTGTGCTTGATACACACTTTCCTCCGCTCTGTGCGATGTTGATATGCTTGCCTTGCTTGCGTTGTGCCACCATTTGGCTTTCTTTGCATCTTTGCATCTTTTGTATGCTTGCCTACATGTTCATGCATGAGTCTGTGTGTCGTCCATACTCCATTCCAATGGAACTATGGACACTTGATTCAAACATACATTTGTCCTCCTAGGACACCCCCATTTGTTTGATAACATGTTTGTTTTCCTCTTCATGTGCTTCACATATTTGTTTGCCCCCGTTTGGCATATTTTCCTAATTTGTTTTCAGCATGCTTTTCCTACCATTTGTTTCTTTGCTTGTCTGCTGGCTTATTTCTTTTCTCTTTGCATGTACACACATGGAGCAAGGATGCTTGGAGTAAGGGTGCGACATCCTAGGCGCAAGCAAAAAGGTCAAGGATGCAAGCAAGAGGATGCAAGACCACAAAGGGCAATGTATAGTAGATTAGGGGGCCTGGCCATTCCAGAGCGGTCTTCTCTTTCTCTCTCTCTAAGCCTCCTTTTTAGAGCATGTATTAGGGTTCCCCCTCTCTTTGTACCCATTTACTTTTCTTGCCCCTTGCTTAGGCTGCGTTCCCTGGGTGTGACAATGTATGTTTTACATTTCCTGTACCTTGCTGGGACATACCCTTGGAACGTTGGCAATGTCTATTTCCTTTCTTGCTCTATGTGATAGCATTGTGCATGATGTATGTATATATATGCTTGCGTGTGTGTGGGTGATTGTGCACTTTGTAAGATGGACTCTCGTGGCTATGTGAGTGACCCTCTTTAGTCATGATAGCTCTTGACCTTGTAGTGTGGGTATGTGCTCAAGGCGATTGCCGTAGGTGCATATTCATGCTATATTGTGTGCATGATCATCGTGGTGTGATTGTTTTGATCCATTTCACCAAGTGACATTGGTTTCCCTGTGTATGCGACACGCATCAACATGCTTGATGCTTTGAAAGGTTTCGGCTCGTCAGAGTACAAGCATGTCAATGAGTGCCATATACATAGATGTGAAACCTTGCTAGTACACCATAGCGCACTAAACACAAAACTTTGCCGAATTTTCACAGTGAAAATGGGGCATCCCCATTGCCATATTCTCATGTCAAAAGCTTGGTGAGAATAACGTTTTACGAGCTATGATGCATCTGAGGCGAAGCATTGTCGGATTTTTGCCACGAAAATAAGGCGAAATGTTGCTTGATTTTTGCCGTGGAAATTTGGCAACGACTTCAAATGCATTTAGAAAGTGTCGATTGAGACCATACCCATTCCAAAATCAAACCTTAAAGCCCAACACATTTAAAGCCCCAAAAGCTAATGCCAATAGCCTGTTTTCAACTGCCAATGTCCTTAAATTATGATTTTACCAAAACAAAGAACTGTCTATGGACAAGCGTTGTGGGGTGCCTAACACCTTTCCCACACGTAACTAGACTTCTGAACTCAAGAATCAAGATTTTTTACCCATCCACATTAGATTAGGAAAAATGACCTTTTTCTTAACCTAGGATTGATAATAAAATCAAATAGAGTCAAGTGACCAATCACACATAGAAAAATCCAATGATTGGTGGCGACTTCACTTACCCTTGGTAATTTCCATAAAATCGACTCATATTCTAGTCACACACCTGAGGTACAACACACCTCCATACCATATCATCTCTTGCATCGAGGCTGAGATAGATGAAAGGTGCGTGGGTGTCGCCGCGATAGGTGGTCAAGCAACCCCGAGGCATTGACAAACTGGCGACTCCACTAGGGACACTTAGAGAGTTTAACCGTTAGAGCTTTTGATAAGATCATAGTCTTTGGACATTGGCTTTCAAAAACATTGAAATTGGCATTAGCCTCTAGGACTTTCTTTTTGAAAATTGCTTTTACTATATCCTAGTAAAATATTTTCAAAACTCAAAAATGTTTTCCAAAAATAAAAAAAGATTTTCAAAATGGTTTTCCAAAAATCGGCTTTAAGGTATTTTCATTTGTGTGAAGCTTTCCTACTTTCCTAAAGCATGCTGTACATCTTTCCTTCACATGTGCAAACCTAGGGTAGTAAGATTTAAATTCTGCTACACCTTTATTTGTGCATATATCGGTTGTGCTTGGAAAGTCATTCCCTTTTCATTTCAAAATGCATGACATCACCCCTCATATTATGTCAAACCCGAGCCCAGGGTTGAAGGCTAATGCTGGTTGCATACACCTTAGATAGTTACTCGATGCTGAATTGTAGGCTTTTCTTAGGTCCATGGGTGGATAGGATTATGCTAAAAAGGCCCCCTTGGTCCGCTTTATCCCGCAACTTCTAGGAAGGGAAGGATTAGATGATCGAGGTCCCCCCTAAGAATAGGACCAACTTACCAGTTAAGCCGTGTCTCATATAGTTGGCCTAGACTATGTCAAACCTGTAAGGAATAAGAAGAGCCAAATCCAAGTAAACATCCCAGCCTAGGGTAGGATATCCTTCATAGGATTTTTTTCAAAATGAGTTAAAGGGAAAGTATCCAGTTTCCATTTGCAGGTTTGCTATTTTCGCTTACATCAAAGAGTCATGCTCTACTCCAGGTTCTATCCATCTTGCTTACACAGCATCTATGATAGACCCTAGGCCCACATTAGATCATACCTAGTCCCCAAGGGTTTCCAACCCTACAAGGGCATGCATGCATACACTAATGGCTCCATCATGTAAATGGGTACAAATAAAATTTGTGGCAAGTAGCCGAAACTCCACACCGAGGACATTACCAAGGTTCAAGATCTTCTCTGAAAAGTCCAAGATTTCAAGAATAAACTTCATTGTAAATTTGAATTTCCCTATATTGTAAAAGGCCCACTATTGGAGCCATTGTCTATACAGCCCATGATCTTGGGGCATTGTAAAAAGCCAAATTTTGTAAAAAACATTGCTTTTCCATGTAATCAAAAGAGAAGGTCCATCCCACAATTTCAAGCATGATATGAAAGTTTCGGTTACTTGCCAAGCTTGTGCATTAATTTCACATCACCATAGAAACTCACCATGAAAAATACCTGATCAAGGGTCCAAGCCAATATTTCAAAAAAGATAGGTGCATTTTAAATAAGCAAGAACATAAACTAACTTCGGGTTTGTTTTGTGTTTCCACATTGTCAATTTTTTAAATGTACCCCATTTCTTTCCTATCCCATTACTTTCCTTTCCAAGATCCTAAAGAGAAAAGATTGCTAAAAGGAAACAGTCTAAGCTACCATCATTTCATGATCCAATTATCACTAGGTCTTGTGCTAGAGAGATGTCTACTAGTGACCCTTCAGCTTCTGAAGTAAGTGCTGCCAAGTTCATGCAGATGAAAGAACAAATGGCAAAAATGATGCGCATGATGCAACAGCTGGTTGTAGGAGGGAACCAAGAATCATCTGATCCCTCTTCAAAGAGCTCCGTGCCCATTCTGAAAATGAGAACTGGCCACCGCTAGATCCGAATCATGGCCAAACTACACCACCATTCACCCCACAAGGGAATAACTAAGAAGTGGATCCTTCTAAGGATAAGACCTTAGATCTGGTTACGGTTATGTCAAAAGTCAAGTGGAAACTTTGACTGAGAAAATCCGTATTATTGAGGGCTTCAATTCCCAAGGAAGTGTCAATTTAGACAATTTGAACAATTTCCCTCGGGTCATTAGGCCTCCTAAGTTCAAGGCACCCAAGTTCGTCAAGTATGATGGCATTGGAGATCCTTGCACCCATCTGTGCATGTTCTATAGGAAAATGGCACTCTATGGAGACAATCATCCTTTACTCTGCCAAATTTTCCCTAATAGCTTGATTGGCCTCGTAGCCACATGGTATGTGAGGTTGGAAAAGACCTCCAGTTGGAGAGAGATGGTCAATGCATTCCTAGAATACTACCGGTTCAATACTGAGATAGCTCCCGATCAAACAGTTCTTCAGAGGATAGAAAAGAAGAGTGGGGAATCTTTCCATGAGTATGCCCAAAGATGGCGTGCACTAGCCACCCAAGTGCTTCCTCCTATGATGGAAAACGAAATGATCAAATGATTCATTGATAACCTCAAGCCTCTTTACTATGTGAAGATGATTAGTCCCCAAGTCACTCACTTTGCAAGCCTAATTCCTATTGGAGAGTGCATTGATGGGTATTAGGAGCAAGAAAATAGTCAATCTTGAGGCTCTAAATTCTATGATAGAACAACAAGTGAAGAAGGCATCAGCTTCTTGGCCTTATCAGCAACAAGTTCAGCCAGCCTAAGCACCTTACCGAGTTCAATCAAAGGGAAAGCCCGATCAACCCTGATATCCTAAGGTAGAACCATGGAAATTCTCTCTATTACCTATGCCCATGGCAAAGCTTTATGCTTATCTATTGGAGAAGAAGCTAGTGACACCAATATTTGTGAAACCCAAAGATGGTCCTCCTCTACCCGGCTTTGACCCATCCAAAAAATGTGAGCACTATTTTGGGGCCGAAGGGCACACTTTGGAAGAGTGCATACATTTAAGACACCGAATCTAGGATCTCATTGAAAACATGTTAGTATAGTTCGACAACACGGCTGGGCTGAATGTCATCACTAACCCCTTGCCTCCTCATCAGAAAGGGAACATGAATGCTATCTCTATGGTGGAGGAGAGGATCCTAGATTTCTCATCCTCTTCATTCCTTTGGAAAGTGTTAGGTTCTAAGGAATTAGGAACTAATGTATTAGAACTTCATTTTTTAATGTTGGCAAACCATGATCAGAACGTTTTTAGTCTTGTTTAGACTTGCTCAAAGTATTTGTTTTTATGTAAAGTTGGAATCGAGTTTCTGCAGGATTTACTGTGTAAATCTGCCTGACTCGATCGATCGAGAATTAGACTCGATCGATCGAAAGTCATGCAGATTATTTTTTCTGTAGAATTTCCAACTCAGCCCAAGCCCGTTTGACGTGTAGGGTTTTATGTTTTACCCTAAGTATAAAAGGGAAAACCCTAGCCATGTTTTAGTGTTGCTTTTTATGCTGTGTGTGTGAATCTTCTGTGAGATCTAGAGGTAGTTGCCTTCACATACACTTAGGGTTATCAAGAATCAAGATTATGTCAAGAACTTGATGATCAATTTAGTTTCTGTTTCAAGAGCTTAAAGATATACAAGTGGGAGTGCTTGTGATTGCTAGGAATCTAAGAAAGAAGTAGTCCGTGGACTCGGAGCTGTCACGTGATCGTGGTAGTAAGTTTCCTACTCGAGGTAGCAATAGGATGTTAGTGGTCTAAGTCACTATTGTGTAAACTTTAATTCTTTCAGAGTGGATTTGTTTTACCTTGAGGATAGCTAAGTTAAATCCTCCCCAGGTTTTTTACCGGTTTGGTTTTCTTGGGTTATCATATCGTTGTGTTCTTTATTTTCCGCACTTTACAATGATATTATATATTTGTGTTAACCTAGATTTGAATAATTTGACTAAATAATCACTTGGCTAATTAACTAGGTTAATTTGGTTGTGTTTTAAGGGGTCTAAAAACGTACAGAAAGCCATGGTGCGAGCCCTAGCCCAGGAAAGTCACATTGTTCTAGACAACATAGGAACTCTAGGTTTTGATTAGGAAGTTTGCTCATTCTGTGACAGTGGGACCAACATGCCCTATTCAATTGTAGAGTGCTCCAAGGACAAGTTTAGAGTCTAACCGATCGTGGTATCATCTGGATCGAAAGAGAATCCATGCGAAGGAGAGATTGCATGGCAGCTAGCCTATGCCCTCCAAGTACCCAAGCGGGAACTAGTCACAACACTATAACTGTAGGATCAAGGAAAGATTAGGACCAATACTTGCAAGAGCACTTGTGTAAGATTCCTCCATCTCCTCTAACTTCGGTAGTTATCGAAGAGATTATAGAATCGCCTATGGATTCAGGGGCGCTAGCTCCAATGAAAGAACAAGCCATGCCAGCCATTAAAGGCTTTACTCCTTTAGTCTTGGCATTGCCAGCAGTCGTAGAGCCATCTCCAGGATTTATCTAGAAGGGAACCCCCGTCATCCCCGCCATTCGAGGTTTCGATCCTTTAATTCTGCCAAAGCCTATCTGAGGAATCTCTAGGGCTCTTAGCCCAAAAGCTTTAGAAGCTGCTCTACACAACCTAGACATCATCAATCTAAAGATATTCTCCCTAGTTCCAAATCTACAAACTCAAGAAGGTATGGTCATCCGCATGTCGAAGCCTTTCCCATACCAGGATAGCCATCGTGTCCCATGGAAGTACGATGTAACTTTGATTTCCACCCAAACTAGAAAGGAAGGGGTTTGCTCTAATATCTCTTCAGGCCTAGACGAACTCACTAGGAGTGATCGATGTTTTACTCCTAAGGAACTAGAAAAAAAGAGGAAAGAGATTGGAAAGAGCATAGTTGAGCTAGTCAAGAATAGGGTCACCATTGAAGAAGCTGGGAATACTTGAAAACCATCCGAAAGGCCGATAATAGTGTAATTCAGCAGTGGGACAAATCTCTAGATCAGATTTCTATCTTAGCCCTACTACTCTCTTCCGAGGTCCATCATGAAGCTTTATTAAAGGTGTTGAAGGAAACACATGTTTTTATTGGTATTATGAACTCCTCTTTCGAGGGTATGGTATCATTGGTGTTGACCACCAACCAAGTCTCCTTTTTCGATGATGAGCTACCTCCAAAAGGTAGAGATCATACCTTGGCCATGCATATCGTAGTTAAGTATGAAGACATGATTGTCACAAGGGTGCTAATTGACAATGGATCAGTCCTAAATGTCTGCCCAATGGCCACTCTTGAGTGCCTGAAGGTGGATATGTATCTTATTAAGCCTAGCACTATGATCATCAGAGCCTTCGATGGCACACATCAAGAAGTGCAAGGCAAGATCGAGCTAATGATTGAGATCTTCCTGAGATCCTTCATGGTCAACTTCCAAGTGATTAAGGTTGGCTCTCCATACAACATGCTTTCAAGGAGGCCTTGGTTGCATGCAGCAAGTGCAGTTGCGTCTACCCTCTATTGAAGACTCAAGTTCCTTTCCGAAAATCAGTTGATCACTATAATGGCTGAAGAGCCCATGTCTATCTTCTAGGAGACATCTTTCACCTACATCGATGCCAATACCTTCCATGAAGCATCTTTCCGTAGCTTTGAGCTAGTTTCCACGACCCATAATGCTTTAGAGCCTGAGTCCGGCTGGCTTGCAGAAATTCTAATGGTCATGAAGGAAATGTTCAAGTTTGGTTACAAATTAGGCCAAGGCCTCGGAGCCATAGGACGTGGGAGCCCTGCTCTCGTTGAACTCTCAGATAACAAAGGAAGATTCGGCTTAGGGTATGAACCCATTCATGAAGAACTCTTTCAAGCTTCTAGAGGCAAGAAGAGAAAGTGAGACACTTCAAGGATGTCCATTCCCTATATCAGAACCACTTTTTTGGCTCCGGTCAAGGTCATTCTACCAGAAGCTTTCAAGGAATTAGAAGATGAAGAACCTGATCTGGCTTGCATTATTCGGCTCTATCCCAAAGAGTTCTCCATGAACGCTATCATACTCTTGAAGATAATTTGACTTCTACTATCTGACTAGGGATTCTAGGCAAGACAGTAGGCCTTTGGATCATCAAGCCTTGCTTTGTGGTTGCACCAGCTGGGTAAGAAGTATTCCATCGTCGAGTGATTGAGCCTTCCAATCACCCGAGAAGGTTGGAATAGCATATCTAGTTTGTTTTGCATGCTTATGTTATTTCTCACTTATTTGTATTCCTTGTTCATTTCCCCAGTTTGTTTTCCTAGAAACAATAAAAAAAAAAAAAGCATTTCCCTTTTATCATTATCAAACATAAACCTTGTTTTCCCCCTACCCATAATCCAATAATGAAATATTCAGTGTAGTATTCAGGAAATTCTTACATCTCTCTTTAGTTTCTTTCCTATGAATATGTGTGTGCAAATTATCTTATGTTTCTTTGTATATGTTTCGCTCTACAAGATCTGTTTTGATTCCCAAGTGGGTACATCATCCTTTTACCATGACGAAGGTGTAGATGATGTGAATGAGACAATAGAGTTGGATCATGAAGCTGAAGGAATGGAAGAGGTCCCAAACTTACCTCGAGACATCCTAGAAGCTCTGCACACAGAAAGCAAATGGTCCAAGCCCAATATAGAAGAAACAGAAGTGATAAACCTAGCTAATGAAGGCAAGACAAAAAAACCCATCAAGATCGGGGTAAACTTTCCCAAAGACATGGAAGATGAGCTCATAACTCTGCTAAAGGAATTTAAGGAAATCATTGCTTGGTTTTATCAAGATATGCCAAGACTGGATACCGAAATCGTCGTCAACAGGATTCCAGTTAAATCTGAATGCTCCCTAGTGCGGCAAGCCCTTCGAAGGACAAAGTCAAAGATTATCCTGAAAATGAAAGAAGAAGTAGAAAAGTAGTTGAAAGCCGGTTTTCTTAACACCATAGCCTACTCTGATTGGGTTGCCAACATTGTTCCCGTGCCAAAGAAAGATGGGGAAGTACGCATGTGCGTCGATTATACAGATCTGAATTGGGCCAACCCAAAGGATAATTGTCCCTTGCCACATATCGATACCCTGATTGATAATACCGTGACTAACATATTCTTCTCCTTTATGGATGGATTCTCAGGTTATAATCAGATCAAGATGGCTGAAGAAGACAAAGCCAAAACAGCGTTCACCATTCATTGTGGAACTTACGCTGATATCATAACAACCAAAAGATAACTGATAATGTAGAATAAGCTAATTAAAGAATGTAAGTGTTACACATATCAATAAACTCAATCAAAATAAAGCAATTATTTATTTTACAAAACTAAGAATCACTAAGGAGTTGTGCATGATTGCATGTAAGTTTTAATTTCTTCTCTCAACTGAACTCAACTAACACTGGCCTTTATGCAATCCACAAAAAAAGTCACCCTACATTTATAAAAAACAAAAATTATATGAGTTAAATATGTTTTCTGATTTTGGACATTTAAACAAATACATGGTTGTTATGTTTTTTATTTTAATTTTTTTGACCACATTAGAAATTAGTGCATATATATATATATATATTTTAAAGAGTGTAGAGAGATGTGAGAGGAAAAAAAATAGTTCAAACACCAAAATAACATAATAAATAAAAATATTAAAAGGAAAAAGGATGCACCGATTCTATCATCTATAAGTTAAAACTTCTTAATTATAGCACGTGTCCTCAATTACAAATTTACAACTAAAACCCAATAATTATTAATTTTTTAATAAACCCAATAATTTTTAGATTTGTAGTGGTTAGTGGATTTAGCAATAGTAAAAAAATTCTCAAAAAAAAAAAAAAAAAAACCGTGCCCTAGAGAAAACTTACATTCCTTTTTTAATGAATAGAGCTAGGTTTGTAGACAAATATTTTGCTCTTCAACTATCTATGGATGTAGCACACTTTAACTGTCTATAGATATAGCACTCAAAGAATAATCTTCCTTGTGTATCTTTAGAAACTACATTGCATTTATACAAAGAAGTATCCGCCTGACGGAAATTGTATTTCAATTAGGAGTAGGAATAGGAATGGTAATCTTTGTACACATAACAAACTACTAGGTAGAAGTTTAGTTATTGAGAAGTTTTTGTTTGTAGTGAGTGGGGAGTTATTTATCAGCTATTGAGTATTTTTTTGTTTGTAGTGAGTGGGAAGGTATTTCAATGTGGGAAGTATTTTAGTTAAAAGTAATTTCTATGTATTTCAACGTTGAAGTAGTGTTTCAACATAGGTAGGAATTTATTTAGGAGAGTTTTTACTCTGTAGGTTTTTAGTTTTTTTTTTTTTTTTTAAGCAATTTAAATTGTAATCAAATGTGCTTATATTTATTTAGTTTTTTTTTTTTTTTTGGATAAACTTAAGGATTTAAAAAAAAAATTGATAGATAAACGTGAAAATGATTTTTTTTTAAAAGAAAAAAAAAAAAAAAAAAAAAAAAGCAACGTGGGGTTGTTTAACTTGTTTTTCTTTTTTTTCTTTTTTAAAAAGAAAACAATAAATGTATAATTGCTTTAAAGAAGTGAGTTAGTTGGAGAGTGATCCTATTTTGTAGGAAATATTTTAAGTGAGAGTTAGAAATATATTTTTATAATGTTATCCTCAAGTTTTGCTCCTACTTAAATGTAGGCTGTAAGGTTATTTTGAAATAAAAAAATGTCTAATCCAAATGGGAGAAACTCCTCAAATAGTAATATAAATAAATAAAATAAATAAATAAAATAAAAAAGATACAAGGATATAGAAAAGCTACAGTTTTCTTGTATGTTTAGAAGAAAATGGTAATTTTCGGGAACTTTTGAAAAGGGAAGTACAAATCAATAGGGAGTGTTTTTGTGTAATTTCATAATTTAGTGTATAGGACTCTATATTTTTATATTTCTATTAACATGGTTGGGGAATGCTCAAGGGTCAAGACTCAAAACTTTTTGGATTGCTCATGGGTCTGTGAATACTGTGTATAGATTAGAAGTAGCGAGAAAGTTTTTTTTTTATGAGGGGCCAAAGCTCTAAGAAAGGGGTGCAAGAAAGCGTGAAAAGTGGAAAATCATGCCCAAAAATTTAGCAAAAGAGAGAGAAAAGGGCAACCCGTGTCCAAGAGAGGAACCTTTTCCATGCTATGTTATCATCTCTGATTTCTTGCTAGTTAGACTAATTAGTAATAGCCATGATGGCGAACCAGTTGACAATTATTGACGCACGTTACCTTTCCCTTGCTGTGGTCCCTATAATGAAACCAAGAGGAGAAAACTTTGAAACGGGTCCCCAACAAGTGCAAACGGCCGTAAGAGGGGTCTGTAGCTTTTTAGACCACACTATTTCATTTCATCTGTAGATATAGTAGTGCACTCCATTACACACCACTCAGGTGGTCGTCTAGTTCTTTCAAAATTTGCCTTTGGACCACTACCTTTACCTTTTCCAATTCTGTTTGGAATTGTCATTCTTTCTTCTTTAGACTGTATAGTTTTTTCGTCCTAAACTGATCAAGGGTCCAGGTGATGTAAAACTCAAATTTTCATTCGATTCGACAACGCAATCGTATTAAAGTTAAATAGCAAGAAGTAATAAACGGCATTAGTACAAATTATCAATGCCAAAAACATAATCACGTGAAATTTGGTGACTTGAAGGAAATTAATGTAGAGATCCCCTAAGGCCATGACCTATGTTGCCTTTCAGCTAAATTCTTTTGTTTAAAATTTCACTTTATCATGGTAATATTTTCTATAATAAATTTTGTGGAGGGATGAACTTGAGCTCGGGCCGAGAACAAAAGGCCTAACAGATCTTACCTTAATAGATAGGTTCGGCCCAAAAAGGTGGATATGAGTAAAGAGGCCTGAGGAATAAAAGACAACTCCCAAAAACAAGTCTCGTGGAGGTCTGAGATAGCTACCATTACCAAGACTCCCTACCAAGGTAATAAGCAAGGCTCTTCCCATAGGGAACCACGGGTAACCAGCTCCCCTCTAGTCCAAGATACCACCATCATCAAACTCGCCTTGGAAAACACCCTGAAGAGATAAGGACCACAAAGGCAATCACCTCCGCATTAATGAGATGTTTTCAACCTAATCCCTTCCACATCAAATGCTAATTGACTAGCTTGAATAGTGAAGACATCCCCAAAAGTCTTATTTCGTGATGGATGAATGGTAGAGTAGAGGGGTGATGGGACAAGTTTCCACCGAATCCAACTGTAAACAGTCCAGCTAGGGAGAGAAGGAAGGGGGGAAATGCCTATAAAAGGAGTGGAGGTGAGTAGGAAAGGGGGTTCAAAAAAATAGAGGGAGAAGACTTAGAGAAGAACAAGAGAAGAACAAAAGAGAGAAAGTGTAATGGTAGAATAGGTCTAAGAGTTTTTAGCTTTCAATCCAATCCTTTGTACCTCGGGAAAGCAGTTTCTATATCAATAAACAAACTTTTTGTTCCTTATCACTTTGTAATTAGTTGTCTAGATCTCCCATTGTGGAATTTTTATCCTTTTCCTTTTTATAAATTAATTGTGCAAGTTATCTACCTAGTCACTACATTTACTAGTGTTCAATTTCGGCACCCACAAATTTTAAATTAAAAGTCAAAATAAGCTCTTACCAATTCTGGGACATTTTCTAGGGTTCATACTTCTTAGTATTGGTTTATGTAATTTGATCATTTGAATATTAAAATTTTAGAAAGCGCATTTTTTTCCTTGATGGATTCCAAATTAGCTTTCTTGTGAATTCAAGGAACATTTTTTATGTTTTAAGGGTTTATTCTTATGAATTCAAGGAAAATTTTAATATTCAAATGATCGAATTACGTAAACCAATACTAAGGGTCCGTTTGGATACAATTTATTTTGTTGAAAACTGAAAACTAAAAATACAAAACACTGTAGCAAAATAATTTTTAAATGTGTAAATAATACCGCAAGACCCATTTTTAATATTTTTTTTCCTGAATAAAGTGGTTGTGGGTCCCGTGAATAGTGCGTGAACAGTGTATAATATCTCCTACACAATGTAATCCGCGTGCATGAACAGTGCGGATTACTGTTTATATCTGATGAACAGTGCAAGAGGTTCTTAAATAAAAAATATAAAAATAATAATAAAAAAAAATGCAAAAAACACAAACGCAGCTTAAGAAGTATGAACCCTAGAAAATGTCCTAGAATTGATAAGAGCTTATTTTGACTTTTAACTTAAAATTTGTGGGTATCGAAAATGAACACTAGTAAATGCAGTGACTAGGTAGATGACTTGTACAATTAATTTAAAATATACGAGTTTTATTTCTTATGTTTATTCTGCTACATCAGTTGATGCCATAACTCTTCTCAAAAAAAAAGTTGATGCCATAACTCTATATATCTTTATTTGGTCTGATAGCTAACGAATGAGATGGTAGTAGTTCGGTGATGAAGACAACCAAGTTCTTACAATGGGCAAATTCCTTCAGTTTCAATGTGATAACGAACAAGTACTACATCAAGTGCAACAAGCCCTTGTCACTATTTTTTCTTGGACGAGGCAAGCTAACCACGACAACAATGGTTGACACGACAATTAGAATGAACATGCTCAGCCCGTTTGTGTTTATGGTCAATCTCAATAGACCTCTAGTCTATGAGGAAGGTCATAGTGAGGACAAAGACTATGCTCAAGACATTTTTGGAGAAGGTTGCAAATTGAGTAACAAGAGCAAACCGAGATTAGGTGGAGATTGCACTTTTGGAATTTGGAACAACGAGATTTTCGTATGAAGATGGACTTGCCATCCTTCTATGGTCATGTAAGAGTTGCTACCTATAAAGCTCTTTTTAAAATTTATTTTTGAGGATGAAATCTGCCTACCTTTGCTTTAGGGTGACAAATCTTAAAGTGGAGATTCAATTGTCGATGTAATTCCCTTATGCTAAGAGATATATATAATGGAGTCACCACTTAATTTAATTGAAAAGAACAATTAAGAAAACCTAATAATGTATCTTTTACTGATAGTTTAAATAAGTACCTAGATAAATGAAAAGTAAAAAGTTTTAGGCCTAAATAGTAAATACAATCTATGAAAGAGAAACGTACAAGGCTTAATTGCCTAGTTACAATCTACAGAAAGTAAATAGAAAATTACAAGGGAAAAGCGTAATTCACATCCCATTGACTAGGATTGGGAGCTAAGCTACCAGGTGGAAAGGTGTTAAGCACCCTATCCCACACAACCTAAATTTTTAATGAATAAAAACAATTCATACACCATTGAAATAAAAACTACATAGTGTGCATGATGTATGAAAGCAATTCGCATGAAAAAAGAAATGAGGTTAGTATTGAACATGTCGCATATATAAGTTAGAAGATGACGTGAATAAGAAAATCCTAGATCAATGACAGCTCCAAGAATTTTTTCTAGGATGTTCCTCAAGAAGCATAAATTACAAAATCTAATAAAAAGAAAAATTTATATATTGACAACAACAACAATAATAATAAAAAAACACGCAAATATGTAAAATTTTACAACATAAAGCTTGCGGAGTTTAGTTGTGGTTGTTGTTAGTGTTGCTGAATAGGGATGGAGAATAAGTGAGTTTCTTATTTCCTTTTAGCCTTTAGGATTGATTTAGTTTTAGTTTAAATTGTTTTAATGGCTTGTGAATCCACGAGACAGTTAAGATTTTTTTTTTAAAAATATTTGTTGAATTAAAAACGTAATCGTGTTGGTGTTGGAGTAGTGATAGTCTTAGTCTAAGATAAGATTGATCTTGTACTGGGCTTTTCTATTGGCATTTAGTTTGGGCCTTATTAGTGGTTTTATTATTATTATGTTTTTCCATACTTTTTTCAAGTTTTTTTTTTTTTTTTTTTGGGTGGGGGGTTCTTTGCATGGTTTTATAAACCATACGGTGAAAGAACCGGAAAAGGGACTGGTTACTGGTTTTTTGGTCAGACTGAGATCCGACCGATAGTCAAATCGGTGACGTCATAAATAATATAATTAATAAAATTTTAAATTATATAAATAAAAATATAATAAGTTTGTTACTAATAATATGATGACAAAATGTAAAAATATAATATTTAGTGACACTTTCTGTGTAAATTTAATCAAATTTCCTTAGAATGGACAATCACATGTTTAATTATAATCATAAAAATAAAAATTTTATTTTATATATATATATATATATATATAATGAATTAATTGATGTTATATAAAAATTAAGTAACTTTTTAAGTTTATTCACTCAATTAACTAAAACTACTATTTTTTTTTCTAATCAAAATTATCGGAAAAAGAAAAAAGAAAGTAGTTGTACAATGAAAAAAGCTAAATTTACGTGACTTTGACCAATTAGTTGAATAATATATATATATATATATATATATATAATAATAATAATAATAATAATAATAATAATGTTTTTGAGGAAAAGTAGTAGTACAATGGCAGTGTGTCAAGTAAAGTAAAAACTAAAAGTAAAGCCATAGTATAGGCTTAAAATAATATAAAAGCATATGGTTCTCTTTGCTTAAAAGACCCTAATAGATTGTTAAGTTGCTTAAATTATGGACCAAAATTTAATTTTATTGGCATAAAAAAATTCATAGTGTTCCCAAATTTTTTTTAAAGGTAGATAAATATAAAATTTTAAATTATTATGTATAAAGGCCCCTGTCCTAGATGCAATTCTACAAGACATGTTAAATAAACCATGAAAAGCCTAATGGATCTAGATGAGATATGATCATGCATGAAAACCTTAGCATATATTTGGTATGTTATAATAGCTCCTATAATAGAATAGTTATTCATACGTAATAGCAATTCGGTTATTTGGTTGAATCTTTATTAGATAGATTTGTTATTACATAGGTGTACGGCACCGAGATCCTAAGACCCATATAGGCCCTTGGGCCCAGGCCCAACAGGAACAGCCCCATTGCCCTAAGCCCTTCTTGGAACTGCCTTAGCGTAAAAACTAGTTTTGGGCCTTGAATTTGTATAAGTGCTCGGCATAAGTTTTCCCGAACAAGTGTATGAACCGTGTCCAGGAAAATCATGATATGCTCGGTAAACTGCATTACCGAGCACTATCGACTAAGCTGGAACCAAGTTCCAAGGCCATAATTATTGCACCCCACTCTCACCTAAATACCCACTTAAATCAAATAATATTGGACCTTCAATAGCACTAGCGGAGGCTGTAATTGTAATCTCCCCACTAACCTTAGCTATAAATAGCAGAAGTTTGGGAGGAAGAAGGGGGTTCAGAAGCCCACTACAAATAAATTGTGAGCCCAAGTGAGTTAAGGCCCAATAGTCTTATATCTGGTTCTCACAATTGGCGCCCACCGTGGGGCTCTCCTACGAAGCTGTGGTTCGACTGAGACTCAAACAAGGGAAATGTCCGAGGAGCGTTTAGGAGGGCGTGCGTTGAGCAGTTCCATAGGATCTTCTCGGGGATCGACGTGGAGGGAGAGAAGGCAGAAACGGGGGGAGGATAGGGAGCACCCCAGAGGAGAGGAAAGGTCCGGATTGGGAGAAGGGTCGGCCCAGATACACCAAACGGTTTCAGGCGTCTCGGCGCATCAGCAGTATGATGATAGAGACCGAGAACTGGAGCGGTTGCGCAGATTGGTAATGGATTTGGAGCTGGAAGCAAGGGGTCGGCGCCAAGAAAGGAATCGCAGCCTCCGGCAAAGGAGAAATCGGGGCGAGGAGGGCTCCAGCCGATCTGGTACGCAACGATTCCAAGACCGATCACGCTCTCAAGAGTCACACCGGCACTCCCGGGAGACACGTCATTAGCGGGACCGTTCACGGTCGCATGGATATGATGACCGAGGGTCAGAATCGCCGGAGGAACGGCAGCACCACAATGCTGCCATAGACGCCATGAGCCGAGCCTTACGAATGGCTGCCCGGTCGCCGTTCTCCGATGAGATTGAACGGGCCCCAATGCCGAGCAGATTCACGTGACCGCCATTCAATTCCTACGAGGGGAAGACAGACCCCGTGGAGCATGTCAGTCATTACATCCACATGATGTCTTTGCATGCACACAGTGACGCATTGATGTGTAAAGTATTCCCCTCTAGTCTCGGCTCAACGGCCCTGAGATGGTTCAATGGGTTACGGAAAAGCTCCATACATAGCTTCGCCGAGCTGATTCAAGAGTTCGGCAGTAGATTCGTGACATGCAATCGAGTGCAACAACCGGTTGACGCGCTACTTTCCATGAAGATGAGGGTCGGGGAAACCCTTTAGAGTTATGCCAGCCGATACTGGGAACTCTACAATGAGATTGGTGGAGGGAATGAGAAAATTGCGACAAACACCTTCAGGATGGGGCTCCCCGAAGACTCTGAACTACGGGAGTCGTTGACGAAAAGACCCCCCGAGGATATGAGGTAACTGATGAGACACATAAAGGAGTACAAACGCCTGGAGGATGATCGGCTACAGAGCAGGGGGAAAGCTCCGTTACTTGGGAGATCTCGGCAAGGCGTTGTGCCAGCAAGACCCAAAAAAGACTTTAGAATGTAGGAACTAGAGGTGCAAATCGAAGGGGTTAATGTGGCGTTCAAAGAACCTGTGCACAAAATCTTGGAGCGAATCAAGAACGAGTCATTCTTCAGGTGGCCAAACAAAATGGGGGGCGACCCGTCCCGAAGGAACCAAAACCTATACTACACCTATCATAGAGACAAAGGACACACCACCGAGCAGTGTCGGGTATTAAAAGATCATCTCGGGCAGCTAGTAAAGGCAGGGTACCTGAAAGAGTTTGTAGTAGACTCCACTGACCGAGAAGCCGGCCAGGGCGTCCAACAGAAAAGGAACCCCCCCCTCGCCTCCACTGGGGGTAATCGAAGTCATCCATGCTGCACCAAGAGGAACGGCAGCAGCAAAAAGGGTATTAACAGTGGCTTGCACGGGAGGAGATTCAGCCGAGAAGAAGAAGAAAGTTGAACGGCTGACCATCTCGTTCGGAGAAGACGATTTGGAAGGGACGGTCCAACCTCATGACGATGCTTTGGTGGTGACGGCCCGGATAGGCGGGTTCCTAGTGAAGAGGGTGATGATCGACCAAGGAAGCGGGGCTGACGTCATGTACTCGGACCTCTTCGAAGGGCTCGGATTGAAGACCCAGGATTTGGCGAAATATGACACGCCGCTGGTCTCATTTGACGGGAGAGTCATAATTCTCGAGGGACAAATCTCTCTCCCGGTGGACATGGAAGGCAAGGGAGTTATAGTTACCTTCATAGTAGTCCGATCATTCTCACCGTATACCGCAATCCTAGGGAGGCCGTGGATTCACGCCATGAAGGCTGTTCCGTCCACCCTCCACGTGAAAGTAAAATTTCCCACTGAGTATGGAGTTGCCGAGGTGAGGGGGAACCAACAAGTGGCGAGGCAGTGTCTTGTCGCCGCGATCAGATGGAAAAGTGAACAGCTCGGACAAGCTGAACAGGCCGAAAAAGAAACTTCATAGCAATTACAGAAGCCCCGAGGGGAAACGGGGGTGGACGTGGCCGAGGAGGTATTGAAGGTTAGAATTCTTCCAGATACTGACAGGTATTTCCAGATAGGTACAAGCATGAATGACCGGAAAAGGGTAGAGATGTTGTTGTTCCTTTTGCAGAACGTAGATGTTTTCGCCTGGAACCCGTATGAAGTGCCCGGCGTAGATCCCGAGTTCATTGTACACAAACTCAACCTGGACCCATCATTTCCCCCGAAGAAGCAGAAACCGAGAAGAGCGTCAAAGGAACATGTCGACGCAGTAAACCTGGAGGTCCAGCGGCTGAAGGAGGCCGGAGTCATAAAAGAAATATTCTTCTCGAGATGGCTAGCAAACACAGTTGTAGTGAAGAAGAAGAACAGTAAATGGAGAGTTTGTGTGGACTTCATAGACTTGAACAGGGCGTGTCCCATGGACCCATTCCCAATGCCCAAGATTGACCAACTAGTAGACGCCACGTATGGGCACCCGAGGATGAGCTTCCTGGATGCTTTCCAAGGTTACCACTAGATTGCCTTGGCGCCCGAGGATCGAGAAAAGACAACATTTATATCCCCGAATGCAAACTATCACTACGAGGTCATGCCGTTTGGATTGAAGAACGTCGGAGCCACGTACCAACGGATGATGACGAGAATGTTCCGAGAAAAAATTGGATGCACGGTTGAAGTATATATTGACGACATGGTGGTAAAAAGCAGAACAGAGTCACAGCATACGGAAGACCTTTGGGGAGTATTCGAGATACCACGACGGCATAAATTGCGCCTGAATGCCGAGAAGTGCACTTTCGGTGTGGGGGCTGGCAAGTTCTTGGGTTATCTGATCTCTACTCGGGGAATAGAGGCTAACCCCGACCAAATAGAGGCTGTGAACCGTCTCAGACCACCAAGCAATCCTAAGGAGGTGCAAGTGCTTACTGGAATGCTAGCCGCCCTAAACCGATTCATCTCCAAGTTCGTTGATCGCTGCCGGCCGTTTTATCAACTTCTGAAGAAGTGGAAGGGGTTTCGTTAGGACGAGGGATGTGATGAGACTTTTCGAGAGCTGAAGGAATACTTGGCAAATGCGCCAAGGTTGACGGCCCCGGAGCCCGGGGAGGATTTGTTTATGTACCTCTCAGTCACCGACCATGCCGTAAGTGCTGTGATACTAAGGGACCAAGGAGTACAGATGCTAGTGTATTACATAAGCAAAACCTTGGTAGATGCCGAGACAAGGTACCTGCCCCTGGAGAAGTTGGTTTTAGCCCTGGTGCACCCACTAGGAAGTTGCCACACTACTTTTAGGCTCATACGGTGTTCGTCCTAACCGAGTATCCATTACAGTCACTGTTAAAGAGATCAGACTTCACAGGCCGAATTGCCAAATGGGGGACTCGGTTGGGATCGTTTGACATAAGATACCGACCTAAAAGCTCGGTGAAAGGACAGGTTCTCGCAGATTTCATCGCATAATTCACACCCAAGAACGATGGCAAGGTAATCTGTAATGCAGAAATTCGCCCGTGGAGGGTATTTGTGGACGGTGCTTCAAATGCTATAAGGGTCGGGGCTGGTATTGTCATAATCACCCCTGAGGGCATACGATTGGAACACTCCTTCAGATTGGGATTCAAAGCCTCAAACAATGAAGCCGAGTATGAGGCCCTACTGGCCGGTTTGAGGGTCGTATTGCATCTAGGCGCAAAAGATGTTGAGATTTACTCGGACTCTCGGCTGGTTATTTATCAGATCACAGGAGACTTCGAGGCTCGGGACTCTCGAATGAAAGCTTATCTAAGTGCGGCCAAGCAGATTATCGGTCAATTCGGAACGGTAAAGGTGTCCTAGGTAGCTCGGTCACAAAACAAACACGCCGACTCACTTGCCACGTTAGCCTCATTGGCTACCGAGGACACGCCACAGCTAGTCACAATAGAACTTATAAGGGAGCCAAGTATCAGTGTGAAGAGTATTCCCGACCAAGCCAGAGTAAAGGTTGCCAAGGTAGCGATGGCCATTCGTGTTGGATGAACCCGATCATAGATTTCATTGCCGAGGATAAAGTTCCGGATGATGAAGTCGAGGCCAATAAGATTCGTCGGGTGGCTCCCCGGTACTGGCTGTCTTCGGACCACAAGTTGTACCAAAGGTCCTTCGCAGGCCCTTACCTTTTATGCTTACATCTCGAGAAAGTCAGCGAGCTTCTGACCGAGCTACATGAGGGAGTGTGTGGCAGCCATGTTGGGGGACGATCTTTAGCACACAGAGCGATGACCTAGGGGTTTTGGTGGCCACGGATGCAGAAGGATGCCGCCGAATATGTTCGGAGTTGCGAACAGTGTCAAAAGCACGCCCCTTTGATCCATCAGCCTGTAGGACGTCTAAATCCCGTCAGCACCCCGTGGCCTTTCACGCAATGGGGGCTTGACATCCTCGGACCATTCCCCCGAGCAACAGGGAACCGTCATTTTGTATTGGTGGCTGTAGATTACTTCACAAAATGGGCGGAAGCCGAGGCCTTGGCAAATATTAGGGATACTGACGTGAAAAAGTTTGTATGGAAAAACATAGTCACAAGGTTTGGGGTGCCAAATTCGCTAGTAACAGACAATGGGCTACAGTTCGATAGCAAAGCTTTTCGGACCTTTTGCAGCGAACTCGACATTAGGAACAAGTATTCAACCCCGGCTTACCCACAAAGCAACGGCCAAGCTGAGGCAGTGAACAAGACTATTTTGAACGGGCTCAAGAGGAGGTTGGACGGGGCGAAAGGAAGATGGGCAGAAGAGCTACCCAATGTATTATGGGCTTACCATACGACCCCCAGAAGATCCACGGGCGAGACCCCGTTCTCTTTGACGTATGGAGCAGAGGCTGTGATACCAACCGAGGTGAGCTTATGCAGTGCACGGGTGGCGGGGTTTGACCCCGTCCAGAACACCGACCTTATGATGGAGCGTTTGGACTGGCTAGAAGAATGCAGGGAAGCCGCAACCATACAGCTCGCCGAGTATCAGCAGAAGCTAGCCCAAAGATACAACCGAAATGTAAAGGGGAGGGAATTCAGTGCCGGAGAACTGGTGCTAAGAAAAGTCGTGGGAAATATGCGAGACATAGCTGCAGGGAAGTTTGCTCAAACCTGGGAGGGACCGTACAGAGTTACCGCCATCGGCGGTGCAGGGGCCTACTACTTGGAAGACCTTGACGAGAGGCCACTTCCCCGGCCGTGGAACGCCAACAACTTAAAGAAGTTCTACGCGTGACCATCCATGTAAGCCAGAACTTGTATTTTGCTAAAATCAGGATTATGATGAAGTTGTTTGTACATGCTGTTTTTGGTTCCATAACTGCACACCAAGAGAATTGCAAATAAAATCTCCAAGGACAGAAACCTGGCCCTCGGCTTGATTAAAATCGCCGAGCAGGTGGAAACCTTATAACTAAAATCTCTAAGGACAGAAACCTGGCCCTCGGCTCGATTAAAATCACCGAGCAGGTGGAAACCTTATAACTAAAATCTCTACGGACAGAAACCTGACCCTCGGCTCGATTAAAATCACCGAGCAGGTTGAAACCTTATCACTAAAAACACAAAGGACAGAAACCTGGCTCTCGGTTAAGCTAAATTCGCTGAGCGGGTGGAAGCCTTATCGCCACCAAGGAATAAAAGGATAAAAGACAAAAACATCACCCTCGATAGGATCACAATCACTGAACATATGGGAACCCTAACCCTTTACAAACGCTAAATCCATTGGCGCTCTCGGATTCTCCAAAGCACCGCGCAATAGGTTTTGGGGGTATCATTCCATTAAATGGCCAAAACACTAGCATGATCCAAGCAAAACATACAAATAGATAGAAATTCATTCAACGGATTAAAATGAAAGTCAGAAAAGAAAAACGGTTTACCAATCAAACAAGTAAAGGTAATTGTTCGTTCACCACATCCCAGTGACATAGGCAAATAAACCATTAAATTGGAAATACGATAAAAATAAGTAAAAGCATAAAAGGACTGCAAAAAAAAATCAGCTGGAGGGTCGGGCCGGGTCCGTCACTTCTGGCTGGTCGGTTAGGGGGAAACGCAAGTCTTCGCTGAGAAGGTCCTGTATAGTCGGGATGCTGGTGGCTTCCATGTCCTCTGGCTCGGCATAAGCGTCAATTTGTTCAACCAGCTCCCTCATGCTTGCTGTTTCCTCCTCATCAACAGCAGCTGGGGGATCCTGCACGGCAATAACAGGGCTCGGAAAGGGAATTTGGCCGGGGTCTTTCAGGTGTGAATCCTCGGGAACTCCCAGTGCTTGGAGAGCGGTGAAACATCCGGCCTCAAAACCCAGGTTCCGAGCCTGGGCCACTATCGGCTCTGCAGATTTCTCGCATCAGCAAAGCCTTCGTTGTACCACTTTTGCTCGCAGACCGCCAGGGCTGCCCTAAGGTCGGCTAGTTCCTCGGCATTGGAAGTATTGAGGTTGATGGCTTCAGCTAGCTTGACCTCCGTTTCATTCTGCTTAGTCAAGAGCTTCGCACACCTCTTTTCCGCCAATGCCCTGTTCTTCTCCGCAGCAGCAGCCTTCTTCTCGGCGGATTCAGCTGCCTTTAGCTTTTCCTTCGCCGTTTTGGCCGCTGACTCCTGCGCCCCCTTTTCGCGCTCAACTTCCTCGGCAAGATCCCGTGCCCGGCCAGCCACTATGTGAGCCAGTTGGGCAGCCTAGCAAGCACAAAAGTTAATAAGGAAGTAGAAGTGAATGTATGGGAAGAAATAAATAAACTAAATAATTACCACAATGGCGTGCCACTCTAACCGGCGCCCCATAGACTCCTCAGATCCCTCCTCGAAGGCATGCATGTCCTCAAGAAGAAGAAGACCTTCGGCCAGAGTTTGGGCAATACGGCCACCCTCGCCTTTCTCCCACATCCGAACACAGGCGGTTGAATGCAATGGCTTGCCGTCCAATAAGAACTTGGGCTTCCACGCTGGAGCCACTTGGGAGGAGGATGCAACCCCCGTACCAGCCTGGGTCTGCGGCTCACGGATAACGATCTCCCCTGTTGGCTGGGGAGGAGTCTGGACGGCAGCATCTCCCGGGCCCGTGGAAGGTTGATCGGTTACCTTTTATTTCTTACGGGCCCGTCCAGCCTAAGAAGAGGGTGGAGGCTGAGGCCCCTAGCCCTGGCCCTGAGAAGGTAGGGGCTGGTTGGGCTGCCGTGCACCGGGCACAAAGCGGTCAATGGTCATGACCTTCCTTGACACCATCCTTCCGCTGGGTTGGATAGCTTCAGCCGACAAGGTAGCTGCTTCAATCACTGGTTGCTGAGGCTCGGCCGGGGGATTCTCGGGCTGCGGCTGCTCTTGAACAGGGCCCTCTTGTTGGATAGCTTCGTGGGCTAACTCTCTAAGGCGCCGAGACACCCGTTCCGCGGACTCGTCTCGCAAAGGGGCTAGCTCGTCCGAGCAGGTGAAGCGTCGTCCAAACTCCCTCGCCTCCCCGGTTGTAAGCTTCGGTGGCAAGAAGTTTGCGTACCGGACGTCTATGTATGACAGCAGGGGATTGTCAACTAGAAGTGCCTGCTTAAAGTTCTGCCAGGTGGAGTAAACTGACTCTACTCTGAGGATCAGGTGCGAAGCCCGGAGTTGCCCGTCCCAATGAACGTATATCTCGGAACGAAGGATGAAGTTCAAATCCTTGGCATGGACGGTTTTGATGTCCGGAACAAACACTTTGCCGTCTGCAAAGGAACAAGTGTCATATCAGTATCTGATTATAAAGATTTACTTCAATAAAAAGAAAAGGAAAAGTGGAGGAAAACATTTAGATCAAGGGATTGCTACAAACCCACTTCACACCGTGAAAGGGGGCAAGGGACGTCCTTGGCAAACCAATTACCGCGCACCCGAACGAACTCCCCGACGAAGTTCCTGTTCGAATCAGGCAGGCATGATATCAGCCGTACCCGATTATCTCTTGTCTTTAGGTAATAGTTGGTAGCTTTGTTCCCACAGAGGCTATACATATGGTTAATCTCATAGTAATTTAACTGTAAATCAAAGGTATGGTTCAACCTACTGACGCAGCTAACTACCCGGTAAAAGTTGGGGGGAAGCTGGTCGGGACACAGCCCGTAGTACCTAAGTGTATCGGCCAAAAGGGGATCCACGGGGAACCTAACCCTACCTTCTAAAATTGCCATCAGAGGAAATAAGGCTGTACCAAATCCTCGGTGGAGAGCAATATCACTCTCGTGGCAGTAAGCCACATCCACGTCATCGGGAATACTGAATGTGCTCCTAAAGGTGGCCAAGGCAGCCGGGGACTCTAGAAGATAAGAGTAACCCATCTATAACACCTAATGCTATGAAAAGGAACTTGAAGAAATAAGCTGAAGGAATAGAAAGGGGAAGAAAAACTTACTTTAGGTTCTAAGGAGGAAGGGAACACTGGGCAGGTGAGTAAGCGCACAGAGAGTCGGTCGGCAGAGAGTAAGCGCGAAATATCAGAGATGGAGGAAAAATGAGAGAATGTTCTGAGGGGAACTATTTATAGAGTCAGAAAGGGGGGCAAAGAAACGTTTAATCAAGCAATAAATGGGCACGATTTACGAACGGCCCTGCGAATACCAAAAGTAACCGATATGCGTGCTGCTTCGGTTCACGAAGTGTCAGGCAATAATGACAACTGTACCTGGCGCCGCGAAACGGCACGTCTTTTGAGATGAGCATTAATGAGAAACCGTAACCACGACTCCCAGGCCATAAAAATCTCCGAGGTCAAAAGGCTCGGCCAGCTCTTTGATTCTTCCCGGCAACCGGGTATGAATCAAGGGGGGGCTAATGTATGGCACCGAGATCCCAAGACCCATATAGGCCCTTGGGCCCAGGCCCAACGGGAACAGCCCCATTGCCCTAAGCCCTTCTTGGAACTGCCTTAGCGTAAAAACTAGTTTTGGGCCTTGAATTCTGATAAGTGCTCGGCATAAGCTTTCCCGAACAAGCGTATGAACCGTGTCCGGGAAAATCATGATATGCTCGGTAAACTGCATTACCGAGCACTATCGACTAAGCTGGAACCAAGTTCCAAGGCCATAATTGTTGCACCCCACTCTCACCTAAATACCCACTTAAATCAGATAATATTGGACCTTCAATAGCACTAGCGGAGGCTGTAATCGTAATCTCCCCACTAACCTTAGCTATAAATAGCAGAAGTTTAGGAGGAAGAAGGGGGTTCAGAAAAATAGAGAGAAAACAGTCAAGGGAGAAGAAGAAACTGAGTGTTGCTTTGAGTCTCTCTGCCGAGAACGACCCAGAGTAGGAAATCCTTAAGCCCACTACAAATAAATTGTGAGCCCAAGTGAGTTAAGGCCCAACAGTCTCATATCTGGTTCCCACAATAGGAATAACTATTTTTTAAATTGAAAAATAGTTATTCCTCTTTAAAATTGAAAAATTGTTATTCCTCTTTAGTGTATATTGTATATAATAGGTTTTAAAATTAATATATTTTTAAAAATATAATTTTTCCTTATAAATCATATTTTACAAACTTTTCATATGTAACAACCTAACTTATGGATAGTAATAATTATTTCATTACAATATCTTCTATTCCAGTAATAAGATTATTATTCTTAATGTAATCTACATTTAGTAACTACCAAACGTGCCCTTAATTTATATAGCATGTGAAATTGTGATTAATTTGAATTAAAACATAAACTATTTTGGGTACTTAACAGTTTATATTATCATAAAAAAAGATGATGTATTTTGTTTATATTATTTCTTATTTAGACAAGATATTGGTAATTAAACAAATGATTAATAGTTTTGTAAGGACGCGATTCGTGACGGACCGTAACAGTGTCGGGTTCGCACGTGAAAAGGCCCCTAACAATATCATTTGTAGAGCGTGGGTTTGAAAGGCTAGGCCCTGGTTGACAGGCGGTGGGTTTTCGCGGTGTTCGTGCGAGCTTAAGTTTCCCTACACCCCTGGAGTCTTTCTCCTGGAGGTGGGCTGGGAGGCTCTGGTTTCTGGCCATTTTTCCCAACCCCCCTTTTAGGTTACTTCTTTTTCCTTTTATATTCGCCTGCGTTCATTGTCCTTCGTCCACGTATAGGGTCAATCTTTCCAAAATTGATACTTGTCCCATCAGCCTATCCCCCAAAGTCGTTGGGGGATGGTTGTAAAAGCCAAAGAATGCGGCTCTGTCAGGTTCAGAGCATTAAATGGCAATAACAGCAGCTTTCCCTGGATATTTTAGATCTTTTGTCCTGGTTTCGGTCCTATACCGTTTCTGCCCTCCTTTCAGGGGGGGAACTTTGGGTCTGCCGAGGACTGAGCCGTCCTCGGCGATGTCCATAGGCTATTTGGTCGAGTTTGGGCCATAGCCCTCCTCGGCTTGGGCCTTCGGATTTTCCCCAGGTAGATGGGCCCGGCCCGTAAATCGTTTGGGCCCTATAATAGCCCCTCAAAACCCGACTGTCCATCCTCTTGGTTGGAAAGGGGGGTTTTGGTGATGCCAAACCTCTCCTGTGGCCCAATCTATTCGGCCTATTAAACATGCTGGCAGTTCCTCATATGCCCAAGAGATTCACCGGTCTACGAGATAGTTTTTAATTTCGCGCTTGAGGCGTTCTTATCGCTTGGGGTATCCAAAACGCGCTTTGAATAATCACTATTTACGAGACTACTTTAATTCGACGGTTTATTTTGATGGGATGGAGAAGCGGAACCGGCGTGTTTGGGTTTGCTGATTCCTTTGGAGATCTGAACCTATTAAATGCCCCCCGCTCCGCCCTCTGTATAAGTAGGACAGGAGGAGGTGATTGTTTTTACCAAAAATCCCTTTTCATCCTCCTGCGACTCTGGAATACTTAGCCTCCCTTAAGATTCGGTTTACTCGCTGGTTTATATACTTAATCGTAAAATACTTTACCATAACAACAAGGGATGCAAAAGCCCCACCCCTCCCAAAAACGCCACGTTCCGATAAAGCTTATCATGGCTCGATCGGGACAAGGATGGCGAAGACTCAAAATCGACCTCATCCTTCTTTCAGTCAAAATCCGAAGCAGGGACTCGTCACGTCAAACTTTCGACGTGACTGAGTCGAGAACACCCAAGATCGTTACCATCCGGCTCCTCACGAGCGTACCTAATATGGCACCGGCGTGTTAGGAGTCAGGGCGGAGGCAGGGGCTAAGTGCTTCTGCTTCTCCCTCTTTTGCTCCTTGGTGCCCTCCCCCTCCCTCTTCTTATTGTCTTCCCAGCACCAGTTCCGCCCTGATGCTGTTTCTTTTCTATCTTTTGCTCCTCTCTTTGTCTCTTCATCCCTCTCTCTTCTTCTCCTCCTTCTTTACTCATGTCCTCCATTTTCTTTATTCATCCCCTTCGTCTTCGTCATTGATTTCTTCCTTACTATTTCCTTCTTCTTCATTCATTTTCTTTTTTAAAGTGAGTCCCTCTCTTAGTATGAACAGCAATGAGGCAGAGATTGGAGAAACTTTGAAGACGAGTTTAAAAGACGCTTGACAGTTTACCTTTCTGTACTACAGATGTAATGGTTGCTTAGGCAGTTTACATTTTGTATAGGCTCGTTTGAGCCCCTTTTTGTATGTTGTAGCAATTTTTCATATCAATAAAGATTGTTGTCTACCTTGTTTCGCATATTATGTCTTTATGTTTTCATAAACTTGCAAGCCCTGCTCGGCACAATAATATAGCATCTAACTCAATGACGACTAAGACCAAAATATTTGATAATAAAATGATGTCGTCATAGCTTTGACAGAAGTGCTTGGCACAATAAGGCCGACCCGTAAAAAATAGTACTTACCCGGAACTAGCCGAGGAGAGAACCGAAGGCTTGACGCCGTGTGAGAAATAACCGTCCGAGGACATATCCCCTGCCAAATGAACAGCCCTCTTATACGACTAAATGCTGGGGCGTTCCACCACCTTCCTTACCCCCTTATTGGCCTTAACCTTCTATGGTGTTTAAGCCGTAGACGAAGTGACTTGATGTTTTTATCAAGTAGCCCATCTTACGAAATTCAAACCTTTACTTACCCAAGTATTTGGTTTCCCCATAGGCTTGAGTCCGAGGACCATGCAAGACATAGGTTCTGTCCAACACTTGTAATTTTCATCTTTCGTACTTGGTTTCCCATAGGCTTGAGTCCGAGGACCATTCAAGACCTAGGTTCTGTCCCCGGGCCCTTATGCTAAATCGGGCCTGGGCCGTGAGTTGACTGGGCCCAAAATTAGGGGGTATTTCCGTATTCTCAGGCCACGCGATATTTTCTGGGCGTCCCAGTATTCGAGGTGCGCCTTCTCGAGACTCCTCTAACTTCAGGGTTGCAGATGACGTTGGAAATCGAGCCAGAGACATTTTGTCTGTAGCGTTCCTTGGGACGCTGCGTGAATTAAATGCCACTATCTTATCTTTTGATATAAATAGGAGAGAAAGTTACTTTATCCACACACAAATCCTTCAGATTCCTCCCTTAGTTCATCATGCTTGAGGCAGGGCTTGGGAAAAAGGAGCTCCCTCCGCCACAAAGGCGTCATGTCCCTCCGAGACTCAGAGTAGGGAGGTACGGGCCAAGGAGGTGCAAGTTCAAGGGAGCATTCCATTTCGTCATAGGGGAGAGGGTCTTTTTCCCTCTTTTAGTCAAAATCCGAAGCAGGTTCTGGTCATGCCAGTTTTTCGGTATGTCCAAAGAAGGAATTTCCACCATCAGCACTGTCTGCCTTGTAGCAGGCAAATTCCTGCGGGGGCTTCCCAACTTCCGGCTCCCTGCGCCTTTTCTGTAGATGGTGTTAGCCTGAGGTCAGGTTCTTTGGCTGCCTGAGTTATGGGCATGCAGAAGTGTCGAGGAATAGTTTACTTAGACAACGACTTGGCGCAGTAGCCAACCTCTCGTCTGAGCTGTCCCCACGGCTTTCTCTCCACTCGCCTGTATTTCCCTTTACTTATGTAGTCAGCTTTAGTGTAAGCTTGTTTCAGCCTTTCATTGTACACTGTACTGTTCCTTTGTCTTAATAGAACATGAGTCCATTTCTCTATACATATCTTTCTTCTCCGTAACAACTACTGTATGCATGAATATTAAATGCAAGCTTGCTCTTAAGGATATTCCGAGCAGAAAAAATGCTTTAATACAGGTTCTTACTAATTCAAACTCACAAATATTATCAAGTATAACAATGATAACTCTCAATAAATTAAATTCTTGGGACTAACTGGGATAAGCGCTGAGTACTACGCGACGCATGCTAGACCAATGTCCGAGAACGATAATCTCTAAATAATTCGTCTGAAAGGGTAGCTAAGTAGCGAGGGACTTTGATTGTGTTTTTGGGTAATGAATTGCGTCGTACCGGATCAACCCCTTTGACACTAGGGACTTGAGGGCAGATTGTGGAATCTATGCATTCAAGGTACTAACCCATTTGTGAACTAGGAGTCCTCTTCGGATGGATTTTGAGGTTTACGTGCCATAGTTGGTTCCATATCCAGGTAGTTGGTTTTCCCCATAGGCTTGAGTCCGAGGACTATGCAATGCCTTGGTTCTGTCCAAAACCTAGTTTTCATTACATCCAGGTAGTTGGTTTCCCCTGAGGCTTGGGTCCGAGGACCATGCAATGCCTTAGTTCTGTCCAAAACCTAGTTTTCCGCATCCAGGTAGTTGGTTTCCCCTGAGGCTTGGGTGACCTGCAAATGCTTGGTTCTGTCCAAAACCTAGTTTTCCACATCCAGGACCATGCAATGCCTTGGTTCTGTCCAACCTAGTTTTCCACATCCAGGTAGTTTTTTCCCCTGAGGCTTGGGTCCGAGGACCATGCAATGCCTTGGTTCTGTCCAAAACCTAGTTTTCCACATCCAAGTAGTTGGTTTCCCCTGAGGCTTGGGTCCGAGGACCATGCAATGCCTTGGTTCTGTCCAAAACCTAGTTTTCCACATCCAGGTAGTTGGTTTCCCCTGAGGCTTGGGTCCGAGGACCATGCAATGCCTTGGTTCTGTCCAAAACCTAGTTTTCCACATCCAGGTAGTTGGTTTCCCCTGAGGCTTGGGTCCGTGGACCATGCAATGCCTTGGTTCTGTCCAAAACCTAGTTTTCTCTTTGTGTGGGATCTTGGCTTTAGGGGAGTTAGCTCCTCAGCCAAGCCCCTAGAGTTTATCCATACGGTTAACGCTACCAAGTGCCTAGTTTGCTCTTTACAGGGGACCTTGGCTTTAAGGGAGTTAGCTCCTCAACCCAGCCCCTAGTCAAGAAACGGAGTCCCTAACAGAACTTTATACTAGAACTCTATAACCAACGGTTAGATATAACGAAGAAACTCTATCGACCCACTTCCTATACCAACACACAAGCCTCCCCACAGACGGCGCCAATTGTAAGGACGCGATTCGTGACGGACCGTAACAGTGTCGGGTTCGCACGTGAAAAGGCCCCTAACAATATCATTTGTAGAGCGTGGGTTTGAAAGGTTAGGCCCTGGTTGACAGGCGGTGGGTTTTCGCGGTGTTCGTGCGAGCTTAAGTTTCCCTACACCCCTGGAGTCTTTCTCCTGGAGGTGGGCTGGGAGGCTCTGGTTTCTAGCCATTTTTCCCAACCCCCCTTTTAGGTTACTTCTTTTTCCTTTTATATTCGCCTGCATTCATTGTCCTTCGTCCACGTATAGGGTCAATCTTTCCAAAATTGATACTTGTCCCATCAGCCTATCCCCCAAAGTCGTTGGGGATGGTTGTAAAAGCCAAAGAATGCGGCTCTGTCAGGTTCAGAGCATTAAATGGCAATAACAGCAGCTTTCCCTGGATATTTTAGATCTTTTGTCCTGGTTTCGGTCCTATACCGTTTTTGCCCTCCTTTCAGGGGGGGAACTTTGGGTCTGCCGAGGACTGAGCCGTCCTCGGCGATGTCCATAGGCTATTTGGTCGAGTTTGGGCCATAGCCCTCCTCGGCTTGGGCCTTCGGATTTTTCCCAGGTAGATGGGCCCGGCCCGTAAATCGTTTGGGCCCCACAAGTTTAATTATTATTTGATTGTTTACATTAAAAAGACGTAGCTAATAGCATATTTTTAAAGCTGTCACTGTGACCGAGCAAAGAAGGAAGAAGTATATTATGCTACGGGTATATAATTCCTCTTACTCACAGTTGAGTCACTTGAGTGGGTCTAACAGCCGATAAATCTTATTAACTGTGACGGGGAGGAAATATACCCCCAAAATATGGTATATTTTCTGCAAAGAAGGCTATGAAGATTTGCTTAGCAAAAAGGCCACCAGATAGAGCGATTGACTTTACAAGGAAATTACAAAACGAGATTGTGTGATATTTCCCCACTGTATCTTGATAGTGAAAACTGTGAAATCACAAGCTTGGTCTTTTTGTTCCCAACCAAACCATAGTTGTCACTTGTCATTGTTGTCAATTGAGATCAAATAAATAGAGTATTATATGTGATGTAATTGGTATGAATGGTTAAAATTTAAAATTATTTTTTACAACTTTAAATCTCAACTATTTAATATAATAAATAAGTAAAAGTAAAAAATAAAAAAAATTTGTGAAAAAATTAAGTGAATGGTAGCAATTGCACCGGAACCAATTCCAAAGAAAAATGTACTTTTTTTCCTAGCTGGCTTTTTCTCCCAACGATTTTGAACAAAAGATCTCAGTTAGATTTACTCAAATAGCCTTGTTAGTGAAATCTGCAGACTGAAAAAGTGACACATAATATGTGTCCATGTTGAATGACTTTCTGACATAAACGCAAACAACAGAAAACGCTAAATTACAAAGTTGTCCCCATAATATCACTTTGTGGACAACTTTATGCTTCTCCATCGGACCACAAAATTGAAAGAATAGCCTTGTTAGTGAAATCTGCAGACTGAAAAAGTGACTGACAATGTGTCCTTCTGACATAAACACAAACAACAGAAAACGCTAAATTACAAAGTTGTCCCCATAATATCACTTTGTGGACAACTTTATGCCTCTCCATCGGACCACAAAATTGAAAGAAAAACCTTTTCCTTTGAAAATCTTTTCATGGCACCCTTTTGTGGGCAAAGGTGCAGTTGTTCGGTTGTTCCACTTTCTTGGTCCCCTGGAAGAAAACTTTGAGTTTGAGTTTGAATTTTTTTTTTTTTTTTTTGGAAGAGGCTTTTTTGTTGTCATTAATGTGGGTTTGGCATCGTAGTTTTATCTGTTGAAGATGAGTGGTAAAGAAAAAAAGAAAATTGTATCTAATATTTAGTAAAAAGTGAAATTAAAATTGAATTAAACCAAAAAAAAATGGGGAAACTAAAATAGCAAATTAACTAGTATTACAGAATTAGAGCACTAATATCAGTTGTGCTATGTTAAATGTCTTTTTATCATACTAAAACTTATTTTTTCTATTTTACAATGGCATTTAACATTACATCATATGTTGTATGTTTTATTTTTCAATACAACACATTAAAATATTACTAGTCTCATCACACACGCTTTGCACGTGCGATAAGACTCTTTTTTATTATTTTTGATTTAGTGTCATGATTTTTCATTATCCCAATTTTTGGATTATGACACTAAACCCCCCAACAAATACCAAAATCATGTTGCTTTGAACTGGAAAATAATTTTTTTTTTTTTTTTTTTAAATCAGCACCCGCAAACCAATCTTTTTTTCTTTTTTATTTTTTATTTTTTTATTTTAGAAAGCACAGACCAATCTCATAGTAAACAAACAAAATAAGGATATGGTAATTTGATTTTTTGTTCTAAAGTGATTTTGTATGCCTTCCCAACCATATTCCTCGGAGTTTTTCTCAATTTGGCAAGATCAACTCTCCTGATCACCACTAGTTGATCGTTCTCCTCTTTGAGTTTCATAGAGTCCACGTCTGCATAGCAAATGAAAGATATATAAAAGTCTAGAATTTGACATATTAACAATTTAGTTTTTAATATGTGATTTCGCAAGAAAATATTCAATGTAGTGGGCATATTTTATAAAAACTTTTTAAAGATTCAACAATTTTTTTTTTTTTTTTTTGAGAACCAAAAAATTCAATAACTTGGTGACCTAGCATGTAGATGAATTTAAACAGAAACTTTGTATTAATCTTATGAGACACTTTGAAACAACATCATTCTAAATAGAAAGGATGCAAAAAATTTTGAAAAAAAAAATGAATGAATGAAATTTCTAGAAAGGCATTAATAGAAGCCAAAATAAAGAAGCATAAATGAAGGGGAAAAAAAAGATCTCATTTGTCATATTTTTCACAAAAAATTACATGCAAAATTTTTGAATTAAAAAGAAAGAAAGAAAAGCTTGGTATTAAAGAAGAGAAATAAACAAATAGAAAATTGTCATGTGGCCAGAGAGAAACAAATACAATATTTTAAAATGGCAATTGAATGTAAGAAATAGGAAAACTAAAAAACAAGATAAGTAAAAGAAGAATATTTGCTTATATATTTATCCGGATAATTTTGGAAGTCAAGTAATCAAGTCTTTTGTTATTCTAGTGCAATAATATACTATCAGTTTTTTTATTTTTTATTTTATATATATATATATATATATATATTTCCAGAAGAAGAAAAAGAAGATGAAGAGGAAGGAGGATATAGCATGAAACTTAAATAAAATAAAATAAAGACCGGAAAAGTAAAAGAAGTTAAAGAGAAGTTTAAAATTTTAAATTTGATAGTAAAGCAGTTTCTTAGGAGTAAAACATGGGGAAGTGGAATTCAAGCAATTTGTTAGGAGTATAATGTGGGAGTGGAATTCAAACATGTTAGGGTTTTTTTTTATTTATTTTTTATTTTTTTATTTATAGTTTAAATTAAATGTTTTTTAAATATTATATATATAGTTCAAATTACTTTTATACACTCAATTTTTTTTTTTTTAAGAGTAGTGCTTAATAAATTTTAGGGGTATTTTAGACATTTTAAGAAAATGATAACTAATTTTTTGAATCCTCTTAATATATAGAGATAGAGATATACAATACATTAAAATAACCTAAAAAACCCTCCTACAATTGTGTTTTTTTAAGAAAAAAACAAACACAAAACCTACGATACCACCTCACAACCCACCACCATCACAACCGCAAACTTACCACCACCAACCACCGGCCAAAATCAACCAATCACCAACACTAACTACCTCAACCACACCATCGCATACTCTTGGTGCGATGGTCACTCCACAAGTATAAGTGCTTGTGGGGTGCAGGGGGTAAGGGTTATGATTCAAGTCTCCAAGTAGGAGTTTCACACACATATACACTTAGATTAGGTTAGAGTAGAATTTCAATCTTATATGTATATAATAAAAAAAAAACTACCTCAACCACAACCACCAAAATTAGCCCATTGCAACCTACCAAAATCGGATAAACTCAAACCGTAAAAAAAAAAAAAAAAAAAAAAAAAAAAAAAAAAAAAAAAAAAAAAAAAAAAAAAAAAAATCCAAATTCAAATCAAAACTAGTTGGTAAGAGAGGCAGAAGATCGGCCGGTGGTGGCTTCTTTTTCAATAGCCACTACTTCAGATTGGAGGTGGTGCATTCAGATTGGTGGTTGTAGCTTCAAACCAAGGCTGAGATGGGCTTTAGACAATGATAATGGCTTCTGGCCTAGGTTTCGTCAGAGAGAGAGAGAGAGAGAGAGAGAGAGAGAGAGAGAGAGAGAGAGAGAGAGAGAGAGAGAGAGAGAGAGAGAGAGAGAGAGAGAGAGAGAGCTCGTTGGGGTGAATAAAAAACAATAAAAAATTTTAGGACATTATATAATGTCATTCTACTAGTAGAATGACATATTAGCGTGTTTAAATTTTTTTTGAGATTTAGAACACTTCATGAAGCAAAAATTTTGGTATTTTAGTGTGTCAAATGTTAAAAATATAGTATTTGGCATATTTGATGCCAATGCTAATTACGAAACAATTGCATTCTTTCCATCTGTGCAAATTAAAAAAAAAAAAAAAATTTGATCAATTGATCCCGTTTATCTATACTATCATTTAAGAGGTTTTCCCTATTGGGATTCTTCAATTTTGATGTCTAAAATACTCTCAAATTTACTAGTTTGTAAATTTAAAGTAATAGGGTTATATATATAAAATTACTTATTTAAAAACTCCTAAATTTTAAAAACATTTTCTTTTATCTCTATTTAAAAAAAAAAATAAAAAATATCCCACGTTCTATGATTCTATCAAAAAAAAACCTACCCAACCACTTTTTTTTTTCTTTTTTCAAATTTGTGGATAACTACACGTTTAAAAAGTCAAATAAAATACTATTGTTCAGATAAAAGTAAAATTACCACTCTCCAACAATCATAGGCTATTTAATTAATAATTCAATGAATAAAAAAACTTGCTTCAAGTTAATTTTTTATGGAGAAATGATATGTCTACAACATTTTTACAACAAATCGTAGGTGGCAAGTCGTTACTAGTTGTTATTGTTGTGGCAAAAAAGTAATCTTAGCATTAGTTTGAAATTTGAACCAATAACAACTAACCACCTGTGATTTGTTGTAAAAATGTTGTAGACGTAGCATTTTTCCTTTTTATGTTCAGGTTCTCCTCCCTCACCCTCAAAAATAGGCCCCACAACCATATGTAATGCCAAATATTTCATAAAAGACAACTTTGATCTTTGATGAGTTTCCACTCTCCACTCTCAACTTCCCACTACAAATCCTAAAATGTAGCTTACCACTTTAAAATTTAAAAATTAAAAATTAAAATACTCACTTCTACATAAATAAAAACTTCTCACCACCAAGTAGTTATCTCTATGTATTATTCTCTATATATTAAGAGGATCTTAGTTATTGCCTTTTGTACGGTCAAAATTACCCCTCTAATAACAACACTACAAAATATACATATTACACTTAAAAAAAAAAAAAAAAAAATCTAAGGGTATATATGGATATTTGAATATTTATTTTAGTAGAAATTGATCATATCCAAAAGAAATCCAGAAAATTTCAAGTACCACATTTAAACCCATGTTCAACTTTTCCCTAAAAAAAATTATTTTCAAATTTATCCAAAAAAAAAAACCCAACTTTCAAATCTTTAACAAAACTTTTGGATAACTACTGCTAAAAAAAACTGAAGTTAAAAACAAATCCATAAAATTTTAAATACCACTACTACATCCAAAATTTTATTAAAAAAAAAAAAAAAAACCACGTCCAAGCCCAACCCACGTTCATATTCATATAAAATAATTTTTTTTTAAAAAAACCATGCTGATCTTTGACAAGTCTTCTCAAAATTTTTTTTTTTTTTAATAAGTGTTTTAGATAACTATAACTACTAAAAAGATTGAAGGAAGTTAAAAATATGCAACACATGCATATGTTTTGAAATTCAAATTCATTAAATAAATAAATTAAAAAAAAAAAACCATGTTCAGATCTTTAACAAGAATTTTAGATTACTACTTACTAAAAAAACTTACGCGATTTAAACAAATACCAACTCCATCCCAATTTAAACCATTATCAAAATAATAGCTCTCCAACGTTTCAAACATTACATTCTTAAAAACAAAAATATAGTAGTTTCAAACATTTAATTGAATAGAGAGGTTGATAGTGGTTTGTGGGCTATAGAGGATTCTTGGTTGGTGTTCATAGTAGCTAATTTGATGCGGTCATAAACTTGTAATGGAGGCTGCTTTGGGATTCCATCATTGCACAACTATGGAAGTAGAATTTGAGTTCCAGCCAAGGGGGTTAATTGGTGGGTTGACTATTTAGAGGGATGGGTTTTTAGAGATTTTGTGTGTGTTTGTGTTTGTGTGTTTTTTTTTTTTTTTTTTGACCTTTATTTTTTTGCTACTGGCTTTGAATTCATGTATATACATTTTATTTTATGTTATGTGTGTCATGTATTACATATTACAAAATCAAAAAGTTTGTGTTCAAGAGAATATGAATTTGAGATAGAGAGATTTGGTGATTTTTCTGTGTACAAGTTTCTGTTAGTAGATCAAAAAATCTAACTGGTGTCAATTTGGCTCACTATGAACACTCACCATTACTTCTGTTTTATACGCACTTATTAACTTTATAATGTATATTCTTATTTGAAGGACTTGCCTAAGGGGATTGGTTGACCAAGATTATGACTTCAGATCAAGGATGTCAATACCGTACCGGAGGCCGTACCGGTTTGGCCACCGGTACGATATATTTCGGATATCGGTCAATACCGGTGTACCGTTTCGGGTTTACCGCTATTTTTAATATTTATAAATAAATAAATAAATAAATATATATATATATATATGTATGTATGTATGTATGTATCTGTGTATATATATATATATATATATTATAATAAATATAAAAGTTTACCATAAAACATTTTCTCAATTAAAAGGGGAAAAAAATAAAATAAAATAGAAAGTTTAAAAGTTACCATTGTATATTAAGAAAACAAATAATACTAATAAGTTAATACAAATACGTTACTATTCTGTCCTAACAAAAATTCAAAAATTACAAAACTTAATAAAAAAAAAAATTTTTTTTTTCTGTACCGGCCGGTGTTGCCTGAAATTGGCCGGTACGGCCGGTATTTTTTCTGGTACAAAACAGGAGGGTCGAGCATACCGAATTGCTGGCCGGTACGGTATATTCCGGCCGTACCGGCCGGTATGGTACGAAATTGATAACCTTGCTTCAGATGGATTAAAGAAGAAGAAGAATTACATAAGAAACTCTTATCTTTCCTACCACCATAAGAAACTCTTATCTTTCCTACCATCTTCAAATGCATTTTTTTTTTTTAATGAGAAAATCTGAAGATCCCACTGAATATACATTTTACAGCCCTGAGGTAACTCAATATTAAGAATTGTCATTTTGTTTGTTTTATTTTTTTGCTTAGTATATTTTTTTAAGTGATGCTGTATGTGATATTGAATTTGCAATTTGGTACTCTTTTTAGTGAAAATATATACAAGTAGTCAATTTAATGGAATCATGTAGCTAAGTTTTGGATTTTAGGCATTCAGAATTTGAGGCAACCCCAATGAAGAGGAAGAGTGCCTTAGAGAGTTTAATGATCCATGGCTTGGAGCAAAAGTGGTATATATTAGCATATATTTGGTATTTTTTTTTTCCTGTGGTCCTATGGATATTGGCTGTGCTATTTGTAAAAATATCTTAATTCTGTAGAAAATAATAGGTTGCAGTGGTTGAAGGCTACTACAACCTGTGCAATGTTTTTCATGTTTTATGTCTAATATTTGTGCGTAGATGCTCCAGAAGTGTAGAATTTTTTTTTTTTTTTTTTTAATTTTTAATGTTTAAAATTTCATTAATTTTAATTTGGGGTTTATGCGTATGTCGAATGAAGTTTATGTGTATGCCAATCACACAAATTAATTGAAGTGTGTGATGAGATCTAGCACCAAAAACTAATCCCATCCACACTCCCCACATATTAACATGGTTTAATTTGCCTTTGCAATTACATCATTTAAGTTACTGTTACAAAATTAATAAATTTAGCATTTACATATTAGGTGCTGTAAAATATTTGGAAGGCTCAATAAAAGACGTTGCATTATAATCTTCTTCATTGTACATTGTCACATATATATATATATATATATATATATAGGTGGATGGAATTTTTAGAATACATTTTTATAATCCAAATATTGTTTACCTTATGAGTTTGTTGTATATTATTTTAGTTATGTTATTGAACAAAAACATATTATTTATGGACAAAAAACTAATCAATTAACAATCACATTATAAACAACACATTGAATGGATGAAATTTATGAAATATTAGCCTCATTGCATGCGCTTCGTGCGTGCATGAGGCTCTTTTTTTTGGGGGTTTAGTATCATCAATTTCTATTTATTACATTTTGAGATTTAAGTGTATGTTTGATCGTATTATACATTTGAGAATTACTGATATAACGTGTGTTATGAGACTAGCTTCAAAAAATGAACACACCCGCACACGAACATATAATTTCAACTTTTTTTCATTGTTCATTTTTTGAAATTAACCTCAAGACACTCCGTTGTACCAGTAATTCTCAAATGAATAATACGATCGAACATACATTTAACGATACTAAGGGGCTGTTTAGTAATATTATTTTAATAATATTGTTTGTATTTTTTAAAAATAAATATAAGTAAAAAAATACATAAAATACATTAAAATATGAAAACATGTATTTAAATACACGTGGCCTAAGTCTACAGAAAGATACCAAACTCCCAAAAAGAAGAGTAATTGATAAAGAGATGGGAAACTACGTAGCACCCGCAAAAGAGAGCTTTTTCTCTAGTTTTATTTATTTACTTTTTGTTAAAGTCTATTCGAAAGAAAATATTCTTATTCTCAAAAAAATTATTTATCTTTATACTTGTAATCCAAATAAACTTATAAAAATAAAAGTGGTAAAGAAAAAACAAATCTGTGAAGTATATTTTGAAAGCGTCCGCGCGTGCATGAGGCTAGTGTGAAGTAATTGATAAAGAGATGGGAAAGTACGTAGCATGCACCCGCAAAAGAGAGCTTTTTCTCTAGTTTTATTTATTTACTTTTTGTTAAAGTCTATTCAAAAGAAAATATTCTTATTCTCAAAAAAATATTTATATTTATACTTGTAATCCAAATAAACTTATAAAAATAAAAGTGTTAAAGAAAAAACAAATCTGTGAAGTATATTTTGAAAGCGTGGGGATTACAACGTGGCGATGCTTTTGTTTCAAAATTATACTATTTTGCGTGGCGATGCTTTTGTTTCAAAATTTGCTAGCTTATCTGATATTTAAAAATAAAAATAAACATGTAGCTCTTATCCGAGTCCGACAAATAAAAGCAAAAAAAATATAATAGTAGCAAGTCTAAAAGCTAGTTGGTTTTCATTGTTCAGAAAAAATTCAAACCGCATAGCCACGTTGCTCTGCATCGCATTCCAGTTTTCCACTTTCCAATACCACCTCGATAAACACTTCCACTCCCCAAATTCAAACTTCAAATCCACAACAACAGCAACAACATCCATTCTTCTTTCTTCTTCTTCTTTTCACACCAAACTCACTCTCTGCAACTCCTAGTTGCCAAAACAAGAAGAAAAAGAAAAATGCCTGTTCGGCTAACCTTTTTTCTCAGTGTAATACTAATTATCACTATCATAACTTTTCCACTATCTTCTTCTCTAACCCCAGACGGACTCTCTCTCCTAGCTCTCAAAGCCGCCATAGACTCCGACCCGACTCACGTCCTCGACTCCTGGTCCGACTCCGACCCAACCCCATGCCACTGGCCCGGCATTGTTTGCGCTCGCAACCGCGTCACCACCCTTTTCCTCCCTAACAAGTCCTTCTCCGGCTACCTCCCCTCCGAACTCGGCTTCATCAACTCGCTCCGCCGACTCACTCTCTCCCACAACAACTTCTCCAACACCATCCCTTCCCATCTCTTCAACGCCACAACTCTTCTCATCCTCGACCTCTCTCACAACTCTCTCTCAGGTCCAATCCCACCTCAAATCGCTTCCCTCAAAACCCTTCGCCACCTTGACTTGTCCTCCAATTCCATCAATGGGTCTCTCCCTAGCTCTCTCTCCGACCTCCAAAACCTCACCGGAACTCTCAACTTGTCCTTCAACAAATTCTCCGGCGGAGTCCCAGCGTCTTACGGAGACTTTCCGGTGATGGTGAATTTGGATCTCCGGCATAATAATCTCACCGGCGAGATTCCTCAGGTTGGGTCTTTATTGAACCAGGGTCCCACTGCTTTCTCTGGAAACCCTAGTCTCTGTGGGTTTCCGTTAGAAACTCCATGTCCAGAAGCTCAAAACCCTAATGTTTTTAAAAGTCCCGAAGAGCAGCCTCCGAGAAAACCAGAAAAACCTAACCCAACTTTCAAGAAAGACGGTACTCCGAATTCCGTACGGGTCGTATCGGTCGTTTCGGTGGCGGTGGTGTGCGTTATTTCGGTTTCGGTTTTGGTTTCGGTGTTTGTGTTTCGGAGGAAATGGAAGGGCAGTGGTGGGGAGGGCAAAATGGGAAGAGAAAAGTTGGAGGAGTATGACGAGGGGTTCAGGAGTAATTTCGAAGAGGAGGAAGGGCAAAAGGGTAAATTCGTGGTGGTGGACGAGGAGGGGTTTAATTTGGAATTAGAGGATTTGTTGAGGGCATCGGCGTACGTGGTGGGAAAAAGTAGGAGTGGGATAGTGTATAAAGTGGTGTCTGGGAGAGGATCCAATGCGGCGGTGCCTACGGTTGTTGTGGCCGTTCGGCGATTGAGCGAAGCTGCTGATGCCACGTGGCGGTTCAAGGAGTTTGAGTCTGAGGTGGAGGCTATTGGTAGGGTCCAACACCCTAATATCGTACGGCTGAGAGCTTATTACTATGCAAATGATGAGAAGCTGTTGGTTAGTGATTATATTCGCAATGGGAGCTTGTACACTGCGCTACATGGTAACCATTCTCTTCCGTGTTCTTTATGAATTATGATAAGTGAATTTTGGTACGTACATGTAAGACTTCGTGTTTTATCTGTTTTGAGTTTTGACTGTGTAGTTGGAGTTTATTTTTTTCTAAATTTTTTTATTTACTTTGATTGTGTCATAAAAAAAAAAAATAATGTTATGAATTAGTAGAAGTTTGCTAATTTAACTATTAGGAAAAATATTGTGAATTTTTTTATATTACAAGAAATAGTTGTTCTTTATAAATAGCTATTCTTCAAAATGAGAAATAGTTATTCTTCAAAATGAGGAATAACTATTCATTTTTTTAGTAAGTATAATAGTTTCAAAACTTAATATATTTTCAAATAAATAAACTTTTCATATACATCTAACAATTATAAAAATAAAGGCTTCAAAAAAAAAAAAACAATTATATAAAAAAAAAAAAACATATCTCTCTCTAAAATTTAAAAAATAACAATTTTGAAGGAGATATAATTATATGAGTGAGATATTTCCTAAAATAAATCTTAAGTTTTATTCTAATGTTATAACTCACAACCAAACTTATAAATATGTACAACACATTTTATTTCTAGTAATAAAGATTACAATTCATATCATAATTTCCATTCAACGTAACAAATGTACCCTAAAGTTTCTGAAAATGGGAGTTGATAATTTTTTTAATTTCAAAAATACGATTCTTATAAAAAATTGAGACAAGTTCCATATAAAGTTAAACAACATTTTACTTTAACAGATTTGTGCATTTGATATAGCTTCATCTATAAATGAGAAAGTCCAGTGATGCAAGTTGTGGCAGTAGAAGAATTGTTTATAAATTAAGGCTCCGTTTGGTGGAGTTGTTAAATAATGCATTTTCAGTTTTTAAATAACATTACACGTATTTCTACACACGTATTTCTATCCATTTTTTCACCTACACGTATTTCAAAAAAATACAAACAACATTACTCAAACTTCTCTACCAAACGGGCCCCTAAGCAATTTTAAAAGGTAGCTTTTTTGGAACTTCACTTGCTCTTATTGGGTACAACTTGGTCAAACTCAAAATCCCACACATTTTTTTTTCTTAGCAAAATAATTTATTAAACAATCACACTTATTTTAGCAATGACGATTTTTAATTTATTCTTCCTATATAATTCAAACAGAATTGAGTTGTGTCTTAAGACTCATCATGTGTTCACATGGTTAGTGGTTACCCAACAACTTAAAGTCAAAGTCCACAAGAGGAGTGGGATTAAATATTAGAGTTGGCCTTTACTATGAGCACAATTGTTCAGTAGTGTACTCTTGTTTTATATCTCTCTCCTTTTAACATACTGAGTAGTACTGTGGGCCCACCTGTAAGAACCACTATTATTGTGTTTGAAACTTAGATTTGGATTTGGATTTTAAATTAATAAATTTGAAGTGCGATGATTTCAAATCCATTGATTTTAGGAGGTATTTCAAATCCAAACACTTTAAAGGTTTAAAATCCTTGGTGGATTTATCAAATCAAATCCTTGACTTTTTTAATTTGTCCAAACTAGATATTTGGATTTTAATCACCCAAAATTCAAATCAAATGGCCAAATCATGTCATCCAAACGCACCACTAGAGATTTGGAAAGAATTTCTCCTGTGCCAAAACTATTAGACAAATCCAATGTAAGGTTGATGTTTGAATAAAAACAAAAGAAGTAAAAATACCAAACAAAGAGAAATGTTAACTTGTAAGGAATAATTGCTACATTTGCTAGAAATTATAATGTTTTCCATGATTATGTATTCATGTTGTTTCTTTTTCCTCTGACTCTATATTTCCTTCTTTCTCTTCTGATGTGTCATTGTATCCATGCTATTGCTCTCTAACATAAGCTATTGCTTTAACCAATTAACCCTGTAATCTTAAATTATATAAAATTTTTCCCCTTAAATTCTGTAATCATGGTATCCACCGTTGCTAGAATTTCATTTGCTTGGGGGTGATTTGCTCTTTTAGGCTATGATTACATTGAAGTAAAATTGAGTTACTTTGGCAGACTAATGTACTTCTAATCACCTCTCATCTTTAGGTTTCATTGAATGTAAACGTAGCAGAATTGATTTAAGATAATGTGCATCATAGAGATCTTCATCAGTGTGTTCTGAACAAAACTTACAGTCAATAATTTGATATCCGGCATCTGCTGGGTTAACCATGATCTGATTGTTCATGGAAAAGAAATGGTCATTCATAAAACTGTCAGGAATAACTCTGAAATTTGAATCAATTTACAACTTCACTAATGCTCAACTTTTGAATATCTAAAACATTGAGTTAATGGGCCTCAATCTCAAATTTGTACGGTGTACTGCATAGTATTTTCAGTTGACTTTTTTTTTTAAAAAAATTTTAAATTTTATTTTTTATTTTTTTAACATAGCATTTGAATTATTTTCTTGTACAATTCAAAATGACATGCGGTATTTTCATTCAATGGAATTATAGCAAGTTGTTACCATTGTCTGTGATGAGCAATGATGATGAATGTATAACTGCATGATTATACAGAGGTGTCCAAGTTAAAATTTTATTTTGACAGCTACCATTTAAAAACCTATTAGTAAGCAATGGTAATGGGATAAGTTGTCATTTTGAACCTTCTAGTGTTGATTTTTCTTTCTCCTTTATATTCTGTTTTGAGCTGATGATAAATATTCCACATGATTTTGGGCCTTTTGTGGTTTTTAGTGCTTGTGCACCAGACGAATGAAACTCTTTCAGAGTGTTCTGTCTGATAGCTTGGTTTTGGTACAACTGTTGGTATCATTCTTTTGTTTTCTTTTGGTACACCTGAGGCGTATGTCAAAACCTGTACTGAGTGGTGTGGTCCTGTTGATCGTTCTTAAAGATACAAGACCTAAATGTAATCGATAGACCCCATTTTGGGTGACTTTAAATCGCATGGTTTTCCATTCAGTCAATATTCATTGGTGACATGTAGCAAAAATATGGACCACGGGCAACAGTTGTCTTCTTGTGATTTAAAGCTGCATTTCACGCGACTAATGGTTGCTATCCTGTTTGTTCACAGATAGATAAAATATTTGTTACTCTACTAGATCAATGAAACATGTTTCATATATTGCACATACAACAAGCAATTATTGTGTCCTTGTTAAAACTTGTCATATTGTGGCATAATTAGTGACTTTTTCCCTAACTTTGGTTAATGGATGTTGTAATTTGTGACCATCATTATTTGTGAGCAATGATGATGTTTTCTCCATGGTGTTAAATAATTGCAGGCGGTCCTGGTCCTTCCAATTCTTTGCCTCCGCTTACATGGGCAACAAGGTTAAAAATTGCTCAAGGAACAGCTAGAGGTTTAATGTACATCCATGAGTTTAGCCCCCGAAAATATGTTCATGGCAACATAAAATCAACAAAAATCCTTCTCGATGATAACCTCCAGCCTTACATTTCCGGTTTTGGACTCACCCGTCTTGTTTCAAGTACCTCTAGATTTACCAATTCATCATCCAAAAAGGAGAACTCTAACCAAACCATCTTTACCTCTTCATTGGATTCAAGAATTTCAGCTTCCTCTAACATGTACTTGGCACCTGAGGTTCGAATGCCTGGCAACAAGTTCACTCAGAAATGTGATGTTTACTCTTTTGGTATTGTGATGTTGGAGATGTTGACTGGTAGGCTGCCAGATGCAGGACCAGAAAACAATGGTAAGATGCTAGAGAGTTTTGTGAGGAAAGCGTTTCGAGAAGAACACCCCCTATCTGAGGTTATAGACCCAGCACTTCTGCCTGAAGTGTATGCAAAGAAGCAAGTTGTTGTAGCATTTCATATTGCACTAAATTGCACTGAACTTGATCCAGAGATGCGGCCTAGGATGCGAACAGTTTCAGAGAGTCTTGATCGTATAAAATCACAGTGAAGAACATTGTAGAATTTTGGTTCTTGTTGCTGATTTTTGATGTTGAAGGTGTTTGGTTTGTTAGCAGTCCATGGTTGGAGGGGCATTTGGATGTACATTTTCCCGAAAATGTTTTTGTAAGCCAAAATGCGTTAAGATTCTCCTGAAATATGGAGAATGTGCGGGGGATTTAATTCCAAACGCTATTCCTAGCAGGCTTGCAATGAATGTGTATCAATCTAGCCAATTTGTAATTAATGTTTCAGGATATTTGACCCTTGATCTCGTCTAAATTCGTGTTCCTTAGTGCTTATGTTTGTTTTCATCTCGAGCTTTTGACAATCCAAGCTGCAAATGCTCCTGCGTAGTGTATACAAGCCTTACAACAAAATGGTTTAAGTAAATATCCCAATTGCGCAATAGTAATAGTATCTATCTTTGTCCAATGTCTGAAGTTCCAATCTCACATTTCCTTTTAACTATCTATCTATACCAAAAGAAAAAGAAAAAATATAAAAAATAATTTACCAATACTTTTGAATGTCAATATTCGTCAAGCTATTGGGTTCTTTAGCTAATTTCGCTTACGTCCAGAAAACTTTTATTGATGTTATCACCATGCCTCCGTTGAGTTTGTTTTCCTGAATTTTTTTTTTTCTTATATTTAGTTGTAATTAAGAAAATGAGCTTAAAAAACATTTTGAGATATTTGACTTGCACAAATATTCATTAACGTTTCATATAAGCGATAGTGGTGAAGGTTATAATGGTGGCATCAGATGTGGCTTCTTATTTTCGTTTCCTTTTTTATATTATTTTTCATTGATTTTGAAAAAAAGTTATTTATTGATCAAAATTTCAGCTGCATCAATCAAATTATTTTCTTAAAATATTTTCTGCCAAAACAAGGAAAATATTTAAGTTCTTGTCCTCTGGAACACTTAAAAAAAAACTTTTTCATAGCACATGAAATTATATGTTCCCCGGCCGTACTTTAATACAGCTTCACCTAAGACAATTTCGGCCACTGCATTACGTTTAAAAACTAGAAGGATTTTTTTTTTTTTTTTGAGAGGGTAAGTTTTAACTTATGGCTTCTGATATACTAATTGATTTTTGGTATAGACTACTGATGATGCACAAAAATCGTCAGTGAGTTGATCATCCACACGCATGTCAATTGCGTACTTGAAGAATGAAAGGGTGAAGAACTTATAGAGAGCACTGGTGGGCTGGCCAAAGACTTGCTGAAGGTTAAGTTAATGATAGAAGAATCTCCAAGAGCTCAGTAGTGTGAGAGTTAAGAAATTTCACATACCTTAGGGGAGAGGAGGTCTGGTGTTTATATAGTAGTGTAGAGCTAACTGAAACCACCTTGAAATACGGGATCTTTCCTTGTGAAGAAGATTTGGAGTTAAGACCCCGAGATTAGGGCTTCCCTTTCCATATGGGGAAGATCCAAACGTGTAGTAGGGTTTTCGTGGTGTGCCAGTTATATCCATATAGGGATGTATAAGTGGGGATCACATGAGTTTGTGGGGCCCAATGTACTCAACTATCGGTATGCATAGCCATCTGTCTGGTTCATACTAGCCATCTATCACATCCATCCGTTGAGTCCCTTCATCTCTCCTATTGTGCCATACCTCCAATCCATCCGTTGAACTTTATGCATGCCACCCGTTAGGACCAAAGGACTAGTACCCGACGGGTCACAATGAAGTTGATGGTCACTCTGAGATGATCGTACCGTCAAGACCTTATAGAGGTGAAGTGAGTCGTATATCTCGATGAATCATCAGTTGGCTTGTTTTCATCCTTACAGGTTGAAGAGTTAAGAAAATATTAATGTCGAAAATATCCTTATCATCTGCTCCTTACTTTGTTGTTTGTCGGGGTTGTCGATAGACCTTAGGGTATATCGGATTATCTGTGGTCATTAACGATTTCGTCTTGTGGTTCATGCCATTTATAAGGGTGAAAGAGTCTTTGACTAGAGTAAGGTGACACTTGACGACCTTTGAGTGGGTGATTTGAACAGTCGCATTGCTTCATTTCTCGCAACTCTTCGCTCTATAAATAGCCCAATCCCTTTACTAACCTTTTCATTTTTTCATTTTACTTTCTTGACTCAACTGGAGCTCTTTGTTCATTCGTCGATGAGCTCATTCGTCACTCCCTAGAATTATTCGTCCAGCCTTCCTTTCTATTATTGGTTTTCCACCAAGTAGGTCCTTTTTCTTCCCTTTTCCTTTACGCTCTCTTATTTTCTATCTACATTCTCAACTTAAATAGTCGTCAGTCTAGTCCCTAGTTCTCATGTGAGTAGCTATTTAGCATTCATTCATCGCTTGTAGGTGAAATGAAGTCAGGTGATAGTGAAGCGATGAGTGAACAGTTGTTGTTTGCCTATCTGGTAGTGGGTGACGATGAGGTCTATTCTTCTAAGGAAGAGGAAGAGGAAGGAGAAGAGGAGGAGGAAGAGGAAGAGGGAGAGGAAGAGACTACTATCCCATTGAGACAGTGCTATAGGTCATTCATCCTTCCCCAGATTTGGTCGGTGAACGATTTTATTCCAAAAATGTTGAATGATGTTTTTGGTAGGCTTCGTCCATGATATCAAATTCTCGACGACAAGCCCCTAAGGATGGTGAAAAAGGGGGAAAAGTGTTATTCGGGAAGGACTGCAAATGTCGGCTTCTATGAAGTTGCGTTTATTTTAGGGTTAACGCTGCCCCTCACTGAGTTGCACGGTTGGCTGGTGGATTACCTAGGCATATCCGTTTGCCAAATTGCTCTAAATACTTGGAGGATATTCCTTGGAGTAGAAGTGTTGTGGGGTCAAATGAGTGGGGGTTGTCGTAGCCTTACCCTTGATGAATTCTTTTATTGCTACAAACCCTAGCAAATTGAGGCGTCAAAAGGGTTTTTTAACTTCGTAGTTCGCAAATTGACGTTGAAGTTAGTGTAAAAAATGCCTAACTCCAATTTCAGAGATGGATCTAGGGGAAACGAGATCGTTACGGGTGTAGACATCGCATTTTGTACCCTTTACGACTCAGGCTCTCATTCCCCAATGATGGTAAAATTCTAAAGCTCAAGGTTAGTTCAGGGCCTGATTAGACTTAAATTGACTTGAGGAAGATTTTTTTATGAAAAATATAACTCTTTTATGAGCTCAATAAAACTATTTTTGGAAAATTAGGCCACGGAAACCCTAGGGCATGCGTATGCAGACACGTGTATGCATATGCATGCTTTAGATTTGCGTACTCATACACGAGCATGTGTATGCATTTAGGGTTCCAAAAACTATGAAAGACAAGTTTTTTTGCATTAAAACTGAGGTTGGGAATGAATACCACATTGTCTAGGAGCCCCCCATTTTCTTAATATAAAAGCCATACATGGTACCTTTTTAACACACACAAAATTCTAATGGAAAACCTAAGATTCATTAGAAATAGCGAATCAAAGAGGGAGCTTTTCACAAAACATTTTCAAGTCAATTTTCTTTTGATTGGGACCTTTTCTGGTATTGATATTTGAGTTTTGAAGTTTACCGATCAATTTTTTTTGGTTGTGAATAGATTTGACTAAAGGGAATAGTCAAAATCAAGCCAAAAAGCTTTGTTTTGAGGTATAAGTTCTAAACCTTCCTTTTCATTTCCTTGCTTTTTTCTTGTTTTAATCCTTCTGTCCTCTTTATTTTCCTTGCTTCTTTATGTTATAATATGTCTGCTTAGCTTAGGTTTTCTTGGTTTTATCGTTTAAAGCATGTTAGGTTGTTAGATTCTTTGTTTTAAGTTTCTGCTCTACTTTTTGTTCTTGCTATTTATGGGTTAGGGTTTTAGGTGTGTATGCGTACCATGCTTCTTGCATGCGTACGCATACTCGAAGTATGCATACACATACAATTGGGCTGCATATGCAGACCTTATGTATGCGTACACGCACTCAAGCCCAGAACCCTAATTCTATGTTTTCTGCTTTTGTTTCTTTATTTTATTTGTCTAAAATGTCTATGTTCTAGCTTGTTTTTGCACATATACGTTTTTGTTTCTCTGTTTATTTGTTTGTTTGTCCTTAACATGTTAGATTAGGGTTCCTTCTTTATGTTTTCTTTTTTTTGCCATCAACATGCATATGATATGATCATGCATTGATGCATAGGTGTTATGATATAGTAAGGTAAATGAGGTAAGTCATGCATTCACATGAACATGCATTTTGGATGAGTATGTTTGCTTGATGCTTTAATACCATGCTTAGATGTTTGGGCTACATTTTGATGTTAATATCTTGTTGCCATTTTTCTGCCCTTGTGATATCTTGTTTGTTTGTTGCCTTGAATGAGATAATATGATATGCATGATAGATGTATGCTAGGTTTAATATGAGTTTCCATGAAAGATGTATGCTAGGGTTTTTTGGGATGATTGATGCCATGTTGTATGCTTAGATGTATGCTAGTGTGTGTGTGAGTTTAAGATGCAATGTTGAACATGCCTTTAATAAGATTAAGATGTAAGACACAATGAGTGGAAGTCGGCCCATGGGTTGGCTGGGGTTGGGTGCCTAACACCTTCCCATCCCTATGCTTAAAACTTTGAACCCATACTCTGGTAATAAGATCAGGCCTTCCTTGTAAGGGCATTATATATATGGTTCCTAGACCTAAACTAGATGGCAACTCCGTTTTCTTTTCTTTGCCCCTGTCCACTCGGCGTGTACTCCCATAAAAGCCCAAAAGGCACATTGGACCCATAGGAGGTGAAAAAGGCTGTGGCTACTCGAGCTCAAACCAGTGGATCGGCTACCCCTTATCCAATGCCATCTAAAAAAGGAAGAACACGGGCGACAGTGAACGACCGGCCAAGAAGGCATCGAATCCTCCCATTTGTTTAGACCAAGTGGGTACTTCCAAGAAGACCCCTGAGCTGTTGCGTCATAGCATGGGTAAGGGTCTTATGACCTCTCAAGGCCCCGTCGCCCCTTCAACCATCACCCTGTTGGTGAGGAATAAACCGCATGTTGTTGAGACGATCCAATTAATCATAAAGGATGAGGACCTCGACGAGTGCTCCAAGCATGAGACAGAGTTCTTGGGGGAATCTGGTCTCTTCGACCTAATAAGGGTAAGAAGTCATTTTATTTGTTCATTTTCCTCATATGTATCTCAAGTCTAATCAGCCGTTGCCTTTGTTTCAGGCTTTGGTAAGGATGCGGGCCTTTCATATTAGGTGTTTTGCTCAAGAGGCGGTGGTCAAGCACCTCAAGACCCATCTGGCAACCAAGGGAGACCAGATTAAGAAGTATAAGGAACCCCTATCCATCTCCTTAATGGAGAGGTCAACACCCAAAAGGCCAAGGTGACCCAGCTAGAGGGAATTGCCTGCCGAGTAGAGGAGTTGACTAAAGCCAACACCAACCTGAAAACTAAATTGATCGCTTTTCATAAGTAGGTTGACAAGGTCAAAGTTGACACCATTGAATAGTTTAAAGATTCCTAACCCTATATTGATGAGTTGGGTGGCCAGTACGGTGAAGGCTTCACGGACTTCCGCAAGAAGGCCGTCCTCCTTTTCCCTAGTTTGGACTTCTCTCAAATCCATATTGATACTACAATCCCAATGACTCTAGGTGGAGGTGATGTGATTATTGAGATTGATGATGAGGGAACCGACGAATGAGTGGAGGGGGAGAAAGTTAGTCCGACTGAAGGGGAGGCCGATGGGTGGACTACCACCGAAGGCCCAACCATGCCCGACGCTCCTCCAGCCTGATCAATTTATATTTTAAGCCCTTTTTTCTTCTTTCTTTTTTATATGTTCAAAATAATTTGAAAACAATTTGGGTGTCCTGTTTTTTTATGCCTTCATTGGGCTTGACGAGGTTTTATTTATATATCCATGTTTTTTGCACATATTTTTTATGCATGAATGTGCGTGATGAACAAGTGATGTATCCATCGACCTTAAGCGCTCTGTTGAACAAGCGACATATCCATTGGCTTTTAAATGCCTTATTGAGCATTTAATGTACCCGTAAGCTATATATGTCTAGCTTAATTATATGTTGTATTCATCAACTTAGGTTCGTACCATAGGAAGGATTTAGAAATTTAAGGACTAGGCACTCGTCGGTGTCCTCGGTCGTTGGTCCATCCCGTAGGTTAGACCTGGAAATTTATGAAGGACCAGGCACCCGTTGGTGTCCTTGATCGTCAGTCCATCACGAAGGTAGGACTTAGAAATTTTTTTGAAGGACCAGGCACCCGTTGGTGTCCATGGTCATCAGTCCATTTCGAAGGTAGGACTTAGAAACTTATGAAGGACTAGGCACCCGTCGGTGCCCTTGGTCGTTAGTCCATCTTGAAGATAAGACTTGGAAACTTATGAAGGACCAGGCACCTGTTTGTGTCCTTGGTCGTTAGTCCATCCTATAGGTAGAACTTGGAAATTTATGAAGGACCAAGCACCCGTCAGTGTCCTTGATCATCGGTCCATCTCGAAGGTAGGACTTAGATTTTTTTTTTTTTTTTAAGATTTTCCTTGTTGTAGACAGATAATTCTTCAAGAATAATTCCTCTTATTAAAAATAATCCGAATATATGAAAAATGTAGATAAATTGCTCGATGAGTTTCCTTAGCAAAAATTAAACAACCGAGAAACTCAACAGTTTACTTAACAAAATTTAAAGGAAAAACGATAACATAGTTTGTAGTTTATGCGCTACTGGTTGTATCTCCTTAAGTGCTCAACATTCCAAGGGTGATGGAGCTTTTGTCCATCAAGAATTTCTAGGTGGTAGGTGCCCCTTCTATAGTAGTCGACGATCTGGTGGGATCCTTCCTAATTGGGGCCTAGCTTGCCCTATGTAGGATCTTTGGTGGCTGTTGTTACCTTCCTTAGGATGAGGTCCCCAACGTTGAAGTGCCAAGGCTTGACCTTGGTGTTGTAATGCTTGGCCATGAGGTCCTGGTAGTGGGCTATTCGCTGTTTAGCCGTCACCCTGACTTCATCCGGTAGATCTAACTATAGGCGTATTCCTTCTTCATTCCTCCCTTCGTTGTGGTGAGCTACCCTGTAGCTAGCAAGCCTTACTTCTACTAGAATGACGGCTTCATTTCCAAATGCAAGGTAGAAGGGTGTTTCACCTGTGGGTGTTCAAGCCATCATCCTATATGCCTATAAGATGCTTGGCAGTTCACTGGCCATATCCCCTTTGCCCCCTCAAGCCGAGTCTTGATTATCTTGAATAAGAATCGGTTTGTAACCTTAACTTGTCTATTGGCCTGTAGGTAGGCGGGTCAAGAGTAGTGGTTTTTGATCCCCAACTATTGGTAGAAGTCTCTGAATGCGACATTGTCAAACTGCTTTCAATTGTTAGAGACAAAAACCCTAGGGATCTTAAAGTGGCAAACCATGCTTTTCTAGACAAAGTTTCAGACATTCTTCTTAGTGATGGTAGCCAAGGGTTCTACCTCTACCCATTTTGTGAAGTAATTGATTCCTATGACGAGGAACTTGAGCTGCTGTATTGCTATAGGGAAGGGTCCTATGATGTCGAGTCCCCACTAAGCGAAGGGCCACAGAGTGTTCATCGAAGTGAGCTGTTCCAACGACTGCCGTATAATGTTACTGAAGTGTTGGCACTTGTCACACGCCTTCACATAAGATTGGGTGTCCTCTTACATGGTAGGCTAATAGTATCTTGCCTATATGAGCTTATGAACCTAGTGACTACGCCCTCTAGTGGTTTTCACATACTCCCTCGTAGTCCCTTATGACGTAGTCTGTTTCATCGGGAACTAGGCACCTCAGATACGGGCGAGAAAAGCCCCTTTTGTAGAGCACATCTCCTATCAGTACAGAACGTGATGCCTGCACCTTCAGCCTTCGGGAAGCATTGCGGTCTTCCGTAAGCGTTCCATTTTTGAGGTAGGAGATGATTGGAATCATCCAGTCGACTCCTGTTTGGATTACCTATACATCTAATTTATCAATGGCAGGTGAATATTGGACGAAGGATAGTACCTGACTATCGATGGTCATGTATTCTGCGGATGCTACCCTGGCTAGACAGTTAGCTTGCTTATTTTCTTCCCTTCTCTCACCAGACTTGGGTACTTTTTCATTTGTTCCCCTTAGGCCTCGTAGTATCCGTTAACATGTCCGATGATGACTTGGGAGTCACTATATATAATTGCCGACAATGCCCCTGTTGCTTTAACCAAGTCAAGGCCCGTCAAGTCCGCTTTGTACTTAGCTTCATTATTGGTCATTGGGAATTGGAGGTAGACCGTACATTCTATCAAGTCCCCTTTTGGGGATCGTAGGATAACTCCAATTCCTCCAGCATGTCAGTTGGACAACTCGTCCGTCCAGACCATCCATGGGGTTGCCCCCTTGCCTTTATCCTCCTTCGCTGTGAATTTAGCAACAAAGTCAGCCAAAGCCTGGGCTTTAATCGTAGTTCTTGGATGGTATTGCACGTCGAACTCATTTAGCTCTATCGCCCACAAAACCAATCATCCGATTGCCTCCAGATTGTTCATCATTTTTTGTAGTGGTTTGTTGGTTTGGACCACTATAATGTGTGCTTGGAAATACGACCTGAGTTTGTTGGTAGTTGTAATTAGAGCAAAAGCCAATCTCTCCATAGGGACCTTTCTTCTGCGCCTTTAAGTGCTCGACTAGCGTAGTATATGGGTAATTGTAGGTGGTCCTTTTCCTAAATAAGAGCTAAGCTGATAGCCATAGGGGATACGACCCGGTAGAGGGAGAGCTCTTCATTGGGCTTGGATATACTGAGTAATGGTAGAGACGTAAGGTACACCTTCATCTCCTCGAAGGCTCTCTAGCATTCGTTAGTTCACTCAAAGGCCTTCTGTAGTGTTTTGAAGAAAGGTAAACATTTGTCCGTCACTCGAGAGACGAACCTGTTAAGGGCTGCAACCCTTTCGTTCAAACTCTGCACTTCCTTGATGTTCTTTGGAGGTGCCATTTCCAATATGGCTTGAATTTTGTTGGGTTGGCCTCAACACCTTGCTGGGACACCATGAAGCCAAGACGCTTTCCCGATGACACACCAAACACACACTTACTGGGATTAACCTTCATGTTATAGAGGTGAAGGGTTTCAAATGTCTCCCAAAGGTCGTCAAGGTGGTGATCTTCCCTCTTATTCTTTACCAAAATGTCATCTACGTATACCTCAATGTTTCATTTAATTTGCTGGACAAACATTTTGTTCATAAGTCTTTGGTACATCACTCCTGCATTCTTCAACTCAAATGGCATGACCTTATAGTAAAAAAGCCCTTGGCTTATGATAAAAGAAGTCTTCTCTTGGTCAAACTTGTTCAACCTAATCTGATTGTAGCCATGAAACTTAATAACTGGTGCCCATCTGTTGAGTCTACAAGGAGGTCAATTTGCGGGGGTGGGTAATTGTCCTTCGGGTAGGCTTTGTTTAGGTTGGTGAAGTCAACACATATCCTCCACTTGCCATTCTCCTTTTTGACCATTATTACATTGGCCAACCAATTGAGATAGTAGACCTCTCTGATGAAGCCTGCTTCCAACAGCTTGTGGACCTCCTCAAATATGGCTCTGTCCCTTTCTTGGGTGAAGACTTTCTTCTTCTACCTGACAGGAGGGAAGGATGAAGAGACGTTGAGCTGATGAACCATAATACTCAGATCAATTCCTGGCATGTCCTCATGGCTCCAAGCAAAGATGTCCAGATTATTCTTTAGGAAGAAGGTGAGCTCCTTACAGACCAAAGGGTTGGCCTGTGTACTGATACGAGAAATTTAGTTTGAGCGATCGTCATCTAGAAAGATATCTTCCAAGGCTTTTGTCGGTTCTATTGTCATTGTGGACACAAGGGGGGAGTCGCCACCTAGTTTTTGTAATGGTTTAGGAACCATATATATAACGTCCTTTACAAGGAAGGACCTTTGATCTTAGTACCAGAGTATGGGTTTTGGAGTTTAGGATTGTTCTTGGGAAGGTGTTAGACACCCAATATCGCCTAACCCTAAGGTTGGCCTTCTATCATTGTATCTTAATCTTAACCTTATTAAAAACCAATTCAACACTTGTATCCTAACTCACACACAAACAACATGGCATTATTCATCCTAAAACACATATCTATCCATAAAAGCAATAAAGAGCCAAACACATATGAGAAACCCTAGCATGTGAAACCCTATCATACATCTCAAGACAAGGCAGTAACCCAAACATGGCAGCAAAGCAAAACATATTATAAATCAAAACAAGGCATCAACTTCATACACATATATCAAGGGAGGATTAAACAAACAACATGCATGTTCATGTAAATGCATGACTTACCTTACTTACCTTGCAGCATCTCAGCACCTATGGCATCATGAATGGGCATGTGAATGCATGTCCATGGCATTAAGATTACGAAACAAGAAGACAAACCCTAATCTAGCATATGAGAGATACCAACAGATAAAGCATGTGAACCAAAGACTCAAATATGTATATACATATGAAAAGGGTTTAAACAGAGGCAAAACACATGAATCAAACAAACCAAACAACATAAGGAATTTGAATCAGGGTGTCTGGGCAAGTACCAGTGTACGCAAGATTTAACCTGCGTATGAATGCTTATGGCATGCGTGTGTGGGACTTGTTCAAAACCCTAATCTAGAAATAGACAAGTAGAAAGACAGAGCAAAAAGGAAAATCCTAATTCCAACAACCTAGAATGCTTATAAACATCAAACAAGCATAAGACTAAACTAAACAAACATGTTATAAAATAAACAAAGCAAGAAAAATAGATTAAGCAGCAAAAGAAAGACTAAAAAGAGAAAAGAAAGGTTGAAGTTTGATACCTCAAAAAGGAGTTCCTAAGCTTTGATTTTGACCGTTCCCCTTAGTCAAATCTATCACAAGTCATTAGACAAGTGATTAGCAACGTTAAACCAAAAGGATTGGGGCCAAAAAAGGTCTCAATAATATAAAATTGAATTGAGGATGTTTTGTGAAAAACTCCCTTTTGATTCACTATTTTCTAGTGAATCTTAGGTTTTTCTCGTGGGATTTTTGTGTGTTTTGAAAATGTACAATGTATGGCTTTTTATAGTGGAAAAAATAGGGTTTAGAATGGCTACCAGACGATGTGGGATTCATTCCAAACCTCAGCCATTATTGCAGAAAACTTGCCTTTTCCATACTTTTGAAACCTTAGCTACATGCACAGGAATGTGCTTGTGTACGCATGCTTTGGCCCACGTACACAGGCCGTTGGCCACGTACGTGGGCTGAGGGCCACTTTGGTAATTTATTTCCAAAAATAGATTTTTACTCATTTAAAAAGTTATATTTTCCATTTTAATACTTCTCAAGTCAATTTGATATCTAATTGGGCTCTAACTTGGCCTTGGGCCTTAAAGTTTGAGCATTATTGGGGAACGGGGGCCCGAGTCTTAAAGGGTACAAAATGCAATGTCTACAGATACCCCTCTTTTGATTCATGAGTTTCGCTAACGGAATCAGAAGAAAAAGAGACAAAACATTTTGTTTCGACGTATGGCTCGGGCCCAACCCATGCACATGACACATGCATACATGGGATGGGTTGCAACTCTAAAGAGTTGCGTGGGATTCGTATGTCCAAAGTCCCACCTTTATTGCTCGGGAAATGAGCAACGACAGGTTCATTGTCCCAGAACTTGTTTTGCCACTTGCAAGCAAATGGCGAGTGACTCACTATCCTAGAGTCACTAAAAAAGAAAAAAGAAAAACAAACAAGGGTGCTCTTATTAGCTGACCCAACAAAAAACAAAAGGATATAGTCTCTGTGGTGTCCATCAAGGGTTCTTGCCTCAAGCTTCTCTGGGTGACTTGTTCCTCTTGTCTTCTTCGCTTCCTTCTCTACCTTTTCTGGTGAGGCTCTTACCTCAGGTTGACCTTGGTCTCTTTCTCTATCACTATCTCTACCATTTTCTATTGTGTCTGCATGTTCCACTCTCGGAGGATATGCACACAAGTAGTCTTGATTGTTAGATCCATTAGAAATGGTGAAAACTCGTTAAGGAGTAGATGTGCATGGGGAGGAATCTTCTGCCTCTCATGACTTGCTTGGGGATGAGAAACTTGCTGAAGAGTAGTAGGAATGTACTAGCTGAGGAGCAGTGTAGATGCGTGATCCACTGGGGAAGAATCTTCCGCTTCCTCGCTGGGGATTTTTTTTAGGTGTATTGGACTCACTAGGGAAGAATCTTCTGCTTCCTCATAGGGGATACTTTATGTATACTTGATTCGCTAGGGATACTTTGGGGAAGAATCTTCTGCTTCCCTACTGAGGATAGTGTTCTTAACGTGCTTAATCCACTAGGGAAGAATCTTCTACTTCCTTACTGGGGATAGTGTTCTTGATTTTGTGTGATTTGCTGGAAATGGTTTTGGGACGTACATGCTTCATTGGGAGAAGAGTCTTCTAGTTCCTTTACTGCTCAATGGGGAGTCCTTTGATGATTTTGTGCCTAATTGGGGCAATCTTGAGATGTTTCCTCTTCTTCTTTTTTTTTTTTTTTTGAAAGAAGGAATTTTTTTTAAAATTTTTTTCAATACTGTTCATACTAATCCACACATAGTTTAGTGGTGAGGCCTATACTACACATAGTTTAGCCGTCAAGTGTGTTCCCGCCTTTTCATTTTTTCTCCAACAGTTACCAACCGTTTCTTTTTCTTCTTCATTCTTTTCATCTCCCTAATCTCTTCACATTCCTCATAACTCCTTTCTTTTTTTTCTCTCTACAAAAACCTCCCTCTCTTCTTTCTTTTCCTCACTTCCTGACTCTCTTAAACTCTTTGATTCTCTCATTTTCTCTCTTCATCTTCTCCAATGGCACCTAAGGCCAAGAAGTCCTACGTCCTTTCTTCTGATGCATTCCAACTCACCTACTGGAGTGGGGCAATGAGATTGATGGGGCCTCCATCATTGACATACTGGCTAGAGAAACACATCCCCACGAATGAATCTATAAGTTTTCAAATTTTTTCTTATTTTAAGTTACTCTTTGATCTTCCGTTTTAATGTGTTTTTCACCATGCAAATGCTTGGGTTTTGTTGTGGGGTGGGTTTAGATGAAAACCTGACATCTTAGGAGGGGTAGAAACATGTTTAGGATTGATTTTGGATGATGTATGCTTTAAAATATTGAAGAACTGCTTCTATCTGTGTTTCTGCGTGCGTGGGCTCGGGCCTGCGTACACAGCTTGTACTCATGCGTACGCAGGTTTGTTCTTGCATGTACAGGTCTATTCTTGAGGTTCTGTGTACATGGGAATGGGCCTGTGTACGCGAGGTCCTATCTGCATTCGTGGGATTTGACCTATGTATATGGGACACCTAGTAGAGGCCCTAGTCTGCCCATTTTCACTTCTTTTTCATTTGTTTCACTTTTGTATGCAATCCTAACACACATTGTTGTCATTTTTGCACCTAAATATCACTGTATCCTTCTTTTTATCTTCATTCTTACATCAAAGACATCATTTTTCATTAATTATGCTTGAATCAAGAATCTTTTTTTTTTTTCATCATCCCATTATGCTGGTAGGGGAAGCACTAACAAGTTGGTGGAGTGGTACAACCTTCGCGTTCCTAAAACCAGGGCCTATATTTGGGAGGCAGGCTTTGAGCCTATCATTGGTCTTCTTTCGGAGAAGTTTGCGAGTGCTACCTTGGTGCAGTGCCTAATTGAGAGGTGGTGGGATATTACCCACACCTTTCATATCACTGAGTGGGAGATAATGGTGACTCCCTGACTTCTACCGCATGACTGGCCTTAGCTTCGAGGGGACCATCATCAAGTTGGACAGTGTGTCGGGCATCTGGCTAGGTCTTGACATGTTAGGGAGGAAGTACTCCACTGAGACCATCTGCTACTTCGACTTGGTGTCGGATTACAAGCTTCTCCCACATAGGACAATAGAGGAGCATGTTAATATGGCTAGGGCTTTCCTTTTTCACATGTTGGGGGCTTATCTCTTTGCCTATGGTGGGCAAACGGTGTCTTTGAGGTGGTTGTCCCTCTTTCAGGACTTTGAAGAGGCATGGAGGGCTAATTGGGGGCAGATATGTCTCACATATCTTTACTCCACCCTCGACACTCTTAGTTGGGGTATCTTGTGCCAGCTTGTGGGTCCTTGGAAGCTTTTTGAGGTTAGTTCTCTTTCCATTCCTTGCATTTTCACTTGTAGCTTGTAGTCTTGTAAACTATATTATCTTGCGAGCTATCATCTTGCGAGCTATCATCTTGCATTTAACCTGTGGCTCGTGCTACTTTTTGTAGTGGTGGGTTGTTAGGTATGGCCTCATAACCTTAGGCACTGATCTAATTCTGAAGGAGTTCCCTCGAGTAAGGGCTCACCTTGCTGTGTTAACTTCGGATGAGGTAAGTTCAAGAGCTCTAATTTTCAAGTTCCTTCATGCATTTCCCTTAGGATCTCCCTCTTCTAATCTTGTGTCATTATAGGTTAACTAGACTCCATGGGTTAGCCAGCCCCTTCCTGCTTCTCGAGACTTGGAGCTTGCCGCTTTCATTACTTCTGAGATTACTCGTCCCTTTGAAGGAGCGGGCTTGAGGGTGCTATACTTGGCGGAGAGGGTGCGGTGCCAATTGGTGGGTAGGGATGACCCACAGATTCCAATGGACCCTTTTGAGTTCATGCTTGCCCCACACTTCATGATTGATGCCAAATACAACTTGTAGGGGAGTGGTGTTCCCTATGTCGGGCGGCTTCTTGAGGGCTTGGACTATGAGGAGTTCAGCATCACTTTCCTCATGCCTTCCCTTACTGCTCAGGTATATGTTCAATCTCTTATTCTTCTCTTCTTTACCTTGTTGTCATGGCTTCTAATGGTAGAAAACTATAGTAGGAAGAGCCTATTGTCGGTGAGCCCATTGACCCTCCATATCTCCTTTGGACGATTTATGCTTATGGATTTGACAGCTTTGCTCGAGAGCGTGTCGTGCCCTATAATCCTAATGTCATGGGCTATCCTTTCCCTCCCAACACTCAGGCGGTGAGTTCTTTCTCTTTTTGCCAATTCTTTTTTTTTTTTTTTTTGGGTCACTAACCCTTCTTTCTTTGAATTGTAGCCCACTATCTAAGAGTGTGAGGAGTTGGTATGGCTGGCTGGGAATCTCAAGCTAGAGGTGACCAACTATTCTAGGAACTTGTATAGCCTTAAAGGAGCAGCCCACTCGAGCAATGGTGATGATGACGACGACGACGACAATGATGGTGGTGATGAGGAGGATTTAGAGGCAACTCCTACCTGTTAGTCAAGGAAAAGGTGACACCATTGATTACCTGCAGTCAAGACAAATATGGGCATACAACACACAACTTTCCTTTTTGTTTTTATGGTTTTTCTTTTCTCTTTTATTTCCCTTAGCATACATTTGGATTTTAGTTTGAGACAAAGGATTGTACCTAAGAACATCTTTTTACATTTGTGCTTTTAAATGGGACTTAGCACTTAATTTACAAGATATATGGTTAATTGTATGTTTCTATACAACTTTGCTCCTTTGATGCTTGAAATCTTGTGCTTGGAATATGTCTTGGATGATCCCTTAGGTTGTAGGAACCTTAAGAATGCCTTGAAGTGAAAACTATGCTCAAAACAGGGGAGAATGGACTTCTGCCAAGCACCATGCGTATGTGGGGATGGGCCTGCGTACGCAACTGTGACTTTGCGTATGTAGAGTTGAACCTGCATACGTGGGTTGCGAATCAAAAAAACCCTAACCGACTTTCTTAAGTATAAAAGTAGCTGTTTGAGTCTAAAATCCCTCACCAACGTATTTTCAACATAGAAAGCCCTTTTTTGAGTTCCCTTAATGGTAGAAAATTCTCCACTTGATGTCTCTGCTTGGAATAGGAGGCTTGGTCCCGATTTTAAGGATTCCATTGCCTCCTATGGTCTTTCTTGTGTCTTCCCATATCACCAATTAGGGTGGATAAGCCTCTTCTTTGTGTTGCTGCCAACTATTGGGTTCCTTCTTGGCATGTTTTCCACTTCAAAGGAATAGAAATATGTCCCATTATCGAAGAGTTTGGTGCCCTCATGGGTGAACCAAAGATTGATGATCTCATCTTCCCTACCATGGACGAGGATCTCCCCTCCATGCTGCAAATTGTGTTGGGTGGCACTACCACCACGGAAAATAGGTGATGTGTCTTTGGCAAGCTTAACCTTAGGTTGGTTTTTGAGTACTTTTCCGATTTGACCCTTCTTGTGGGTGAAAGGCCACGTTCATACTTTCTCTGTGCCTTTTGCCAATGTGCTCTTGCAAGGTATTTCTTGGTTCAAAAGTCATACTGTGTGGACCTTCGGATGTGCATGGTGGCTTATGAGCTAAAGAGAGGTAACCTGGTGGGCTTGGTATTGACAGAGACCTTTAATGGTTTGGATCCCTTTCATAGGAAGGAAGCAAGCTTCTTTGTAGGAAGTCCCCTTTTCCTTCAGGTATAATCCCTAATTTTTTCCTAGGTTCTCAACCTAGTGGGATCTCTCTAATTTTTGCATGGGTTGCCTTTTGGTTTTCAACCCATCGATGCACCTTAGGTTGGTTTTTGAGTACTTTTCCGATTCGACCCTTCCTGTGGGTGAGAGGCCACGTTCATACTTTCTCTGTTCCTTTTGCCAATGTGCTCTTGCAAGGTATTTCTTGGTTCAAAAGTCAAATTGTGTGGACCTTCGGATGTGCATGGTGGCTTATGAGCTAAAGAAAGGTAACCCGGTGGGCTTAGTATTGACAGAGACCTTTAATGGTTTGGATGCCTTTTATAGGAAGGAAGCAAGCTTCTTTGTAGGAAGTCCCTTTTTCCATCAGGTATAATCCCTGATTTTTGCCTAGGTTCTCAACCTAGCGGGATCTCTCTAATTTTTGCATGGGTTGCCTTTTGGTTTTCAACCCATTGATGCACCTTATATTGTCTTTCATCATTATTTTATTTTTTTCACTCATGCTCTCTTTTCTTTTTGGCTCTTCTTTCTCCCCTCCCCCCCCCCCCAAGATATGGCTAGAAGAGAGGCTTCGGTTGCTTCAACCTCCCACCGTACCTTTCAGCACCTACCTTTCTAGTCATCTTAGGGACCATCGGCTTCATCAGAAAGACATGAGCTTTGAGGCATACATAAAGCATATGGGTCCCATCAAGGAGACCGACATTCATTAGGTTGTGGAGTGATGGCCCATCTCAAGCATGGTCCACAGTTGCTATAAGGATTGCTGTGTGACTTTAGTTGGACTTTGTTGCTACTCATACTACTCTACTTATCATATCTCAAGGCAATTTGGAAAGCTTCAAGGCGCCCCTGATGATGAAGGTGCCTTCCACACCGAGGTGTTTATCAATAAGATCTTGGGTAGGATTAGTGAGGCTTAGACACATCGTAGGGTGATGAAAGACATTGTTCCTCCTCAATACATCTATCCCAATGCGAGGTACAAGCAATGGTTGGAGGATGACATGAAGTGGATTTTGAGGAATGAAAAAGCTTACATGAAGACTAGCAAGAAAGCAAGGAGGATTGAGTGACCACCTTGATGGGCCCTAATAGGCCAAGAATGTATTGACCCCTTGTGATGAATTAACCAATTAATTAGCTAAGTTAATCAATTAATTTAATTAGTATGCAATATGCGTGGTAGCACAAATAAATCACCAACTAAGTTAAAGTGCAGCGGAAAATAAATTGACATAGTGATTTGTTTACGAATGGGGAAAACCTACATGGCAAAAACCCCACCTGGTGATTTTAAGGTCACCACTTCCGAGAATCCACTATTATCACAACAAGCGGTTATAAGTAAAGGAATACCCAGTACCTTATGCCAACCTATTGTTGAACCCTTACCCCAATACCCAATTGGACTTTTCTGTAGTGACAATCTCTCCTTTCAATGCACGGCTCCCAGTACATGACTAACCAATTTGATGCGTGGATCTCAATATGCGGCTTACACACCAACTTGAGAAAGATTTTGGCTGTAAATTTCTTCAGTTCATCAACACGACAAAGATCATGAAGCTCCTTGGTTACAAAACCCTACGGCGTATAAACCCAGTAGCTACTTCAAGAGAAAGATGAACTAGGGCATATGTCTCCGATTTACAATATGCTTGTGAAAAACTTTTGCATTTAGGTGCATCAGCTGTGATGACCCTTAAAAGAATCCTTATATATGTTTAGGGTTGTGAGAAAAGAAAGGCCAAACATCTATACACGGATTAGAGTGAAATTAGATCTGAAAAAATGATTTTCTTAAATCTCGATAGATACCCTATCTATCGAGAAGCTGTTGAGCATCGGGCTTAAATAGCCTTTTAAATCTCGATAGATACTAGCTGTTGAACTTTAAAATCAGCACTTCTTCACTTGATTCTTGGATAGACTTGCATGACTTTAACACTTGAACTTGAAACCTTATTCCTTAAAGCATTAAACACATCCTAGATGTAATTACAAGTAAAGTGTGTTTTGTCAAAGGATTAGCCAATACTATATTCACATATGTTCCTAACATGATTCACATATGTCCTAAAAATCTCCCCATTTGGCAATCCGTGACAAAACCACAACAAACAAATGAATATATGAGGGAAGTCATAAATCACTCAACTCATACTCACTTGTTGAATACAATAAAATCTATCCTAACACAAACTCTTGAAAAACTTTGCAAGAAGAGAGTTCATGGCAAGAGAGACTTTGACAACCTGTATTTCTGAAACATTTTAAACAAAACTCATCACGACATCTTAAACAGAAATAAAAGATTCATACAAAATATAAGAAGCATCTGCATAAAGAGAGAAAAGAAACAACATCTGAAAAGATAGATGAAAGAACTGTAATAGCAACCTCATCATATATATATATAACGTCATAAGTACAAGGTTTGCTATCACAAAGTAAGAACAATGTTTCTATAAGAGAAGAAAAAAAATACATTAGTCCTCACTACATCCCTCAAAAGAAAAAACACTCCCCCTAGCAAAAATCTTCTATGCTAACTCTCCCCCTATGTACATGACTACTTTCATCCCAAAACTACTCCCCCTTTTTGTCACGAATGACAAAGGGTAAGTAACTCAAGCAGTCATCTCATCGGCACCAGAAGAGCTAGCATCCTCATCCTCATCATCCTCATTGTTGTTGAAGTCACCATCATTGTCCACTTCCTCAGAAGCCTTTGGAGAAGGAGAGGGAGATTCTACGAAGCCACCAAGGAAAGCCTGCTGTCGAGCAATACGGTCGAAACGGGTGTTCACCTGACATAACTTATCATTGAGTGTGTCAAGGCGAGCATCCATACGCTGCAGCTACACCATGACCACCTCGAGGGTCACACCACCCATCAATGAAGGAGTGGATGTGGAAGGAGTGGAAGAAGCTGGAGGAGTTGCTATCTCTGTTCGTGGCAGCTTCGGTCAAAGCTGGACCTCGCTCCATCTGATGGTGGCTGAATCTATGGCATACATAACCGAAAATGAGGAGACTCGGATAGGAGACAGAAAAATGGCGGAGAATCGGTGTGATAGCCGAAGGAAAAATTAGCTTATCATGGGTTGTTGTATCCCTATAGACATCTATGAGGGATAGAATGAAGTGAGAAGGAAAATCAATGGTAAGTCCCTTAAGAAGGGATAACGAAAATCGAGCATGAGGCTCTGTGATAGAGTTATAGTGAGATAATGGATAGAGAATGAATGTCATCACCATGTTAAGGAACCTCGGAACTTTTGCAAAGCCTGAGCAAGGGGTGTTTTGACGATCACCCCAAGAAAAAGGTGTCTCATTGAAAAGAGATAAGAGTTCGTCTTTAGATACAGTCTTAAGACGATCACAGTCAGAGTAGTCAGGAAGTGCTACCCTAGGTGCATGTAGCACCTCGGATACAATATATGGAGTGACTACGATACGTGTACCTCAAACAAGTGACCGGGATGCCACATAGTGACTCCCAACCCCTATTGTAGATGATAGTGGGAAGGTTAGTATTGGAAAAATCTGATAGAATGACTTGGTGTTCCGAATGAATGCCTCGTCATGAGGAGTTCTTCGAAAAGTCCTTATGGGCTTTATCATCACGGAAGTGGACGTGAGATGGAGTAGAAACAGAGGAGGAGGAAGAAGAAGATGCCTCGGAACGAAGAGGGTTCCAAGATGGAGTGGATTTTCATTTAGGTGCCATAGAGCAACTAATGAAAGAAAGAGAGAGAGAAAGAGACAAACAGAAAAGCACCAAACAGTTCAATATAAGAATATAAAGAAACGAAGGTACGTATGCATGAAAAATGCATGAGCATGTGATATGCAATATTAAAGACATCATGGGCTTAACCCAATCCAAACCTACTAGAACACAACATTTCAACATAATAATCACACATCTAAAATGCATGAATCATAGTTAAAATGCACATGTGATGCAATGCATGATGATTTAAAATCATTTAAACAAAAACCCATCCCAAAAATTTCATAAAAACCTCCATAATTTTGGAAATCCCAAAAGTTTATAAAAAAAATCCCAAAAGTTAGGTCAAAAGGATGAAATGCATGGAAAAGTGTAAGAAAGGAGATCATACCAAAAGAAGAAATCACCCTTGAGGCCGAAGATTAAGTGAGGAAGAGGTTTTGAGTGAGAAAAGAGAGTTTGGGAAGGTGAGGGGTTAGAAAGAATCGAGAGAGATTGAGAAAAATGAAATGGAAATCACGCTGACCCTTTATATAGAAATCCCAGTTTCTTGATGGATTAAGAGGTGTCGAGAATAAATTTTTAAAAAAAGAGCTGTTGAGGAGCTATCAAGGAGCTAACGAGAGGTGTCCACAGCAAGTTGACCTTAATGGATCGAGAAGCTATCGAGCATCTATCGAGCACATAGAAACTTCCTTGATAGATCGAGTAGCTGTCGAGCAGCTATCGAGATTAAATCTCAAGAACTTGATGGATCGAGATTGCGATAACATCTATCGAGAAAGGAAGCTGAAGAGCTCAATAGATAGTCTAGCTGTCGAGAGATGTCCAGTAGCTGTCAAGATTGCTTAAAAACAGTTTTTCAAAGAAGAGGAAAATATAGGTATGAATGCAATCAAACATGCTACTCAACCAAAGATCCAAAAAATATTTTTAGCTCTCAAAAACATCTCTCATCAAGAAAACGTTAAGCATTTAGATCCAGAACACACAAACACACACACACACACACACACACACTAAACAAGTCTAACCAATTTTATATTTCAAAAAAATAAGTTAAGACAGTTTTATGAGTATACATTAATACATGTATTCCTTGTGATGGCCAAATCACATTGTACCTGCACATGTATCAGCAAAGAATATTGCATGATGTGTGTGAAAAACATCTCAAGATTACATAAGTGTTTACATGTTATGATGATTTGAGATATGAGAAAACCACTTTAACTCGCACACAATCATAATTGTTTGATGGGGACTATCCCCTTCGAGGTACATCCTATAACTCCCACATCTCCTAGAAGACACGCTTGCAATCATATATAAAGCATTTTGATTCTTTTTGCTTTTATTTTTCTTTGCATATTTTCTTTTGTTAAGAAAATCATGCATGGTCATATAAGAGAGAGAGAAGAAATACCCAATGATGTTAAGCTTTTGACATTGCACTTTTGCTAAGCCAAAGCATACAGATGTCATTTCATGATTAGCGGGTAACAGTGGTGAGATAGTTATTTATGCATTTCTCTTTGGATTTTCTAGTCCTTCCCATCAAAAAGAGTGATACGAGTGTTAAGTACAAGAGATTACTTAATCTTACTTATCACAAACACGAGCCACAAAGCTCACTTGCTTAGTTGTGCATAGAGATGCTCATCTAAGCTACAAAACATACAAAGTTTAGAAAACTTTGTTTCAATGGCCATCCAAGGTACACAAGTACCAATGTACACAACACACACTGCTTTTGTATTTTTCTGATTTTTCAATTTTTTTTTCTTTTTGAAAAACAAAATAAAGTAAAACTGAAAGTAAACAAACAAAAACATGTTAAACAAGGCAAAGCATAAACTAGACTGACTTAAAACAAGAAAGCAAAACACATAAGTAATGTAAACTCAAAAACAAGAAATGGAGAGAGAGAAAAAGTGACTAAATCAGTTGGAGCCTTTTTTCTTCCACATCTTGGAAGAACCTTTCCATTTTGGAAACCCTTGATCTGGCGGTGAGGGGGAAGAATTGAAACTGTTCAAGTTTGAAAGGAATATGAGGGTTTTGAGTAGATCTCCAAAAGGAGCAAAGGAGGATGGAAACTAATTCTGGTTTCCTGATGAGATCATACTACTACTCTGTTGAATTGATAACCACTTATAACAATTAGGTCGAGTATGTCTAGCTGCTCTACAGTGATGACAGAGATGCTACTTATTTTGTTTAGACTTTTGAGTGTTTCCCTTCTTAGCCCTAAGGTTTTTAATCTCTTTCTTATCCAGCTTAGGGGGTGCTCCTAAGATAGATTTATCATTGTCAACATTCTCATTAGTCAACACATATTTCACATCATTATTCTCAAATTCAACATTATTACTGGGAGAAACAACAACAGTAGTACTAGTAGAAGCAATATTAGGAGAAGAGAAATTATACCCTAAATTGATTCGATCAGAAGCAGATTTCTGAAGACTAAGCATCTCGTCAAGCTTTGCACTTGATGTCCTCTCCAGTTGAGCTCTAACTTGGAACAATTCTGTCTCAAGCTTCTTGGTCTTCTCAGCCAAGAAAATATTCTCAAATCTCAGTGCTTTAATGGTCTGATTGGCTTCATCAAACTTCGTGGAGATTTCTTCTCGTTCAAGCTCCACTTCACTAAGCTTCTTGGTGGCCAACCTATACAACTTCTCATGTTTTTCCGAGACCTTGTATAATTTTGCATAGGTTGTGTGGATGTCATCTTGTTCATCCATCTTCTCAAATTTAGACTCCACAAAGTCCTCTTCTCCATCCATATCTTCAACAATCCCCTCAATAGGATTTATAGTGGTAGTGAAGGCATTTAGGATTCCATCATCCTCATTATCAGAATCATCTTCAGGCTTGGTATCGCTCAAAGTAGCAGCAAGTGCCTTGCTCTTCCCAATGGTCTTGAGATACGTAGGGCACTCTTGTTTCATGTGACCGAAGCCTTGACACCCAAAGCACTTTGATCCTAAAGGAATAGTGTACTAACCACCATCCCTAGCATCCTTCTTTACTTTGTCTTGGTTCTTGAACTGAGATGAACTGGACTGCATGCGGTCTTTGTCAAATCCTTTCAAATCCTTTAGCATTGGCATTCTTCATAAACTTTTTGAATTTCCTGGTGATATAGGATTTCATCTTAGAATCTTCATCATTTGAAGACTCATTAGTGTCATTGCTCTTGGCCTTCAATGCCATGCTCTTTCCCTTACTAGATTTCCCTATCCTTGTTAAACCCAACTCATAGGTCTGCAGATTACGAACTAGCTCTATCAGAGGAATTTTATCAATATCCTTTGATTCCTCAATCGCGAAGATCTTGGCATGAAATCTCTCGAGTAGAGATTTGAGCACATTTCTAGCAATCTTGGGTTCGGGAATGGTTTCCCTAAGATTAAAGGTTGAGTTCACTATGTCATTGAGCTTGGCATAGAGCTCCTCGAATGACTCATCCTCCTCCATTTTAATCTCTTTGAAGCTTGTAGTAAGCCTCTGAAGCTTCGAATCCTTGATAGCCTTTGTTCCTTCATAGGTTGTTTGGAGGATGGTCCATGCTTCCTTAGCAGTTTCACTAGATGATACCTTCTTGAACTCCTCATTTGTGATTCCATTGAATAAAGCATTCAATGCCCTGTTGTTGAAATTTTCCGCCTTGATCTTAGCATCATCCCAATCGGCCGGTGCTTCCCTCAACTTGGTCCAACCTATCTCCACAGCTTGCCACACTTTTTCATCTAATAGCTGCAAGAAAGCTCTCATGTGTACTTTCCAGTATGCATAGTTAATGACATCAAATAAAGGAGGTATAATAAGAGACTGTCCTCTATCCATGACAAGCAAGGGTCAATGGATCACACAGCAATGATTAAAACCTAATCAGAGTGTGCTTGCTCTGATACCACTTGATAGGCCAAGAATGTATTGACCCCATGTGAAGAATTAACCAATTAATGCCAAGCTAATTAGTTAATTCAATTAGCATGCAATATGTGTGGTAGCACAAATAAATCACCAACTAAGTTAAACTGCAGGAGAAAATAAATTGACATATTGATTTATTTATGAATGGGGAAAACCTACATGACAAAAACCCCATTGGATGATTTTAAGGTCACTACTCTCGAGAATCCATTATTATCACAACAAGCGGTTACAAGTAATGGAATCTCAGTACCTTATACCAACCTACAGTTGAACCCTTACCCAATACCCAATTGGACTTGTTCTGTAGTGACAATTTATCCTTTCAATGCATAGCTCCCAATACGTGACTAACTAATTCGATGTGCGGATCTGAGTATGCGACTTACACACCAACTTGAGAAGGATATTGGTTGCAAAGCTCTTTAGTTCATCAACAAGATGATGATCATGAAGCTCCTTGGTTACAAAACCCTACGACGTACAAACACAACAACTTTTTCAAGAGATAGAAGAACTAAGGCATATGTCTCTGGTTTACAATATGCTTGTGAAAAACTTTTGCATTAAGGTGCATTAGCTGTGACGGCCCTGAAAAAAATCCTTATATATGTTTAGGGTTGTGAGGAAAGAAAGCCCAAACATCTATATACAGAGTGGAGTGAAATCAGATTTGAAAAAACTAATTTTCTTAAATCTCGATAGATACCCTATCTATCGAGAAGCTGTTAAGCATCAGGCTTAAATAGCCTTTTAAACCTTGATAGATACTAGCTGTTAAGCTTTAAAATCCAGCACTTCTTCACTTGATTCTTGGACAAACTTGCATGGCTTTAACACTTGAACTTGAAACCTTGTTCCTTGAAGTATTAAACACATCCTAGAATTATAAGTAAAGTGCATTTTGTCAAAGGATTAGCTAATACTATATTTACATATGTTCCTAACATGATTCACATATGTCCTAACAGGCCCTATATTTTATTTTTCTGCACTTTTATAATTCTCATATTTTTTTTTTGAATTTAATAAAAGATTGAAATGTTCCAAATCCCCTATGAAAACAGTCTTATCAGCTTTTAATTTGAGTAATAAGAGAATAACCTTTTTATTATCTTTGCTTATAGTCATTTATTCCTTTTTTTTTTCTTTTTCCTTTGCCATGTAATTTTTTCCCAAGACGTCTCTTCGGGATTTTTTGCCATGCCCATAGTCTTTCTCCTAAATTTTGCCTAGACTGCCCTTTCGGGTTTTTAATCTACTGGGGTTTTCTTGTCGTAATTTTTGCCTAGGCTGCCCTTTTGGATTTTCAACCTATCAAGCTCTTTTCCTTTTTTTTTTTTTTTAGATGTTGTATTTCCAGAGTCTATCCATGTTAATTGGGCGAAGCATCTCTTCCCCATCCAAATCTGTGATCCTTGTAGCACCTCCAAACAATATCTTCTAGATGATAAAAGGCCCAAACCACCTTGGCTTCATCTTTCCCCTTGGGTCAAAAGTCTCATCTCTAAGTACCTTTAGGACTGAGTCCCCTTCTTTAAGGTCTCTCGGTTTCACCTTCTTGTTGAATGCTTTAGCAATCCTTTTTTGGTACCCTTGCGCATGATATTGTGGCCTAGCCCTTTTCTCATCTATCAAAGCCAATTGTTCATATCTCGCCTTAGTCCAATCCTCTTCTAGGACCTTGGTTTCCACCAATACCCTCAAAGGTTGTATCTCCACCTCAATAGGAAGCATCGCCTCACTACCATAAACCAAAGAGTAAGGTGTTGCCCTAATTGACGTACAGATAGAAGTTCTATAACTGCATAAGGTAAACGGAAGCTTCTCAACCCAATCTTTGTATGTCATTACCATTTTTGCTAGGATGTTCTTCACATTCTTATTAGCTGCTTCTATGGCACCATTAGCTTGTGGTCGATATGGCGAAGACTTATGATGCTCAATGCTGTACAACTCCATGATCCTTCGAACCTCCCCCTCAAAGTAGGAACCGTTATAAAAAATGATCTCTTGTGGCACCCCAAACCAGCATATATGATGTTGTTTTCTAAGAACCAAGCCACATGCTTAGCCTTCAATACGGAGTAGGAGGTGGCCTCCACCCACTTGGTGAAATAGTCAATTGCCATCAGAATGTATTCATGCCCATTTGAAGCCTTAGGAGCTATCCTTCCAATCACATCTATGCCCTAAACCGAGAAAGGCCATGGAAAAGTTATGCTATACAACTCACTAGGTAGTACATGGTTCAAGTTGGCATGCGTCTGACAATTATAGCAACTTTTCACTTAGTCCACACAATCAGTCTCCATTGTATTCCAGAAGTACCTAATCCTTAGGGTTTTCTTGGCTAACATTTTCCCATTCATATAAGGACCACAAACCCCTTGATGAATTTCGTCCATCACTCTCCCGACTTCTTCCTTCTTCAAACAACAAAGGTGTATGCCATCATAGGATCTTTTATAGAGTTTTCCTCTACATGTGATGTATTGTGTTGCCATCATCCTAATGGAACGATGTTCTCTCTTGTCGGCACCATCCAGATATACCCCTAATTCCAAGAACTTCATGATGTCACAGTACCATGGAACTTCCTCTTCCTCTATGGTCATTACTAAAGCTTTAGTCTTCCTTTTGTGCACCTCTTCACAACTTTGCTCAATCTCCAAGGGTCGTGTCCACACTTCCTTGGGTATCTCAACCATGGAGGCTAACGTAGCTAAGGCATTCGCAAATTGATTTTGAGCTCTAAGAATGATTGTGTATTCAATTTTGTCAAAGGTCTTCGTCAAGTCCTCCAATTATTATTGATAAGGCTTCAAGTGTTCCTTCTTCACCTTCCATAACTTTTGTACTTGGGCTATAACCAAAGTTGAATCTCCAAAGACTTCGGCCCCCTTTACCCTCAATTCTCGAAAAACTTCCATTTCAACAATACAAGCCTCATACTCAGCCATGTTATTAGTTGCTTCAAAGTTCAACTTGATTGCCAAAGATATGTGAGATCCCTCGGGAGTGATCAAGAGTATTCTTATCCCATTCCCTTATTGGTTATAGCTTCTTCAAAGTACATCTTCCACATCCCTAACTCAATATCCAAAATGTCCTCATCTAGAAAGTCTTCTTTACCATCTTCCCCCTCTATAGGATTCTCGGCACAAAAATTTGACACGACGCTCCCTTTGATAGCTTTTTTAGCCACATACTTCAAATCGAATTCTGTTAACAAGATCAACCATCTCGACAATCTTCCACTCAAAGCGGGTTTCTCAAAGAGATACTTCAATGGGTCCATTCTTACGACCACCCATATTTGGAAAGGTAAGATGATATGTCTCAATTTTTGTATGGCCCAAACAAGTGCAAAGTATGACTTTTCTATGGGAGTGTACCTAGTCTCATTATCATGGAACCTCTTGCTCAAATAGTATATGGCCTTCTCATTCTTGTCATCGTCTTCTTGTGCAAGCATACTTCCAACCGCATCCCCTATGATAGAGAGGTATAGGAGTAAGGGTTTTCCATGTTGCAGAGGCACTAGGATAGGTGGGTGGAGGAGATATTCCTTGATAAGTTCAAAGGCTTTTTGGCACTTATCGTTCCATGTATGTGGTTCATTCTTCCTTAAGAGTTTGAAGATGGGCTCACAAGTAGAGGTGAGCTTGGTAATGAATCGACTAATGTTTTGTAATTGACCCAAGAAACCCTTTATCTCTTTCTCACTTTTGGGTGGCGGCATCTCCAATATGGCTTTGATCTTATATGGGTCAACTTCTATCCCTCTATCACTGACTAAGAAGCCTAGCAATTTTCTAGTAGTTACTCCGAAGGTACACTTTTGTGGGTTCAATCTTAGCTTATGCTGTTTAATCCTTTTGAAGAACTTCCCCAAGTTTATGGTGTGGCTTCCTCTATCCTTGGATTTCACTATCATATCATCGACATTCACCTTGACCTCATTATGCATCATATCATGTAGTAAGGTTGTAGCCATCCTTTGGTAGGTTGCCCCAACATTCTTGAGGCCAAATGGCATCATTGTGTAATAATAGATTCCCCATTCGGTAGTGAAAGTGATTTTGGTCATATATTTGGGACCCATATTGATTTGATTGTATCCCAAGGAACCATCCATGAAAGACATCAAGGCATTTCCCGTCGTGTTACCCACTAAGACATCAATGTGAGGGAGAAGAAAATCATCCTTAGGGCATGCCTTGTTCAAGTCCCTAAAATCCACACACATCCTCACCTTCCCATCCTTTTTAGGTACAAGCACGACATTGGCTATCCATTTGACTTGGTGTATGAGTTTGATGAACCCTACTTTTAATTGTTTAGTGACTTCCTCTTTGATTTTTAAGAGCCATTTGGCCCACATTCTTCTCAACTTTTGCTTGATGGGCACCATATGATCATAAGTATCAATGTGATGTTGAGCTATATCGGGGTCAATTCCAAGCATATCTTCATAGGACCATACAAACACCTCTTGAAATTCCATGAGGAGTTCTTGAAGATCTTTTCTTTGTTTTTCATTTAGGGTTGAACCAATTTTAATTAAGCGTGGATTCTCATTGTTGCCCAAATTAATAGTTTCAAGAGTTGGTTCCATAGGTTCAATTTTCATTTCCAATTGTTTATTAATTTCATTTTCAAATTCATTTGAACCATTTAAGTGCAGAATTGCAATGGTATGGGATACATCAAAGTAAGCCAAATCAAAATTCACCTTATTGAAAATATTGAAAATTACATTGGAACTTGCATTACAAAACTTTTTCCCCATGTTATCAGAAAACCAAAACCCAAGTCCAATTATTAATGGGCCCCATAATAGGCATGATGAATGTGGAAGGATCACTTGGCTCTTCATTGGTGATGGCGAACATGTCCCCACTCATCTTCATCATGGTCTTCATTGCTTTAGCATCCATGTAGTTCACCTAATCAACCTCTTCTTGGTGTGTGTCCTCAATCTTGATCAAGCGCCTTCCTTTCTCTCAAATCCAAATGGGAGTGGGGACATGTTTTCTTGACTTTGATGGTGCAATGATGCTTGAAAAGAAGCCCTATTTTCATTAAGCTCATGTCCCAATTAAAGGTTCCTTTTAACTTTTAGATGTCCTTAGAAAATTCTTAAGTTCATTTTAATGAAGGCCCAATTAGAATGTTGCTCCCTTCCCTTTCATGGATTTTTGCTCCTTGTTTCATTGGGCTTTTTATCTATTTACAATAAGGCTCTCATCTTAATCTCATGGGCTTTCGTTAGAATGCACTTAGAAATTTTCAACCTTTTGTCTCAAATATAGGCTTACAATGTATTCATCACTTTTGGGCTTTTCCTTTCTATTTATCATTTTGTTTCATTTTTTGAAATAGCCCTTTAGCTAGAATATATTGTAGCCTTCCTCTCAAAGTCCACAAAATTTTCATCATTTTGGGCCTAGAAATGTAACAAGGAGGCCCAAGATTAGGGAAGCTCATATTGGCTTTGTAGGATTTTGGATGCTAAGTTCATAGCATATTTGTTACTTTAGGCCCAAAGTCCTCTTTTTCAAAAGGACTTTTTCCACTTGGGCCTATGATTGCAATTAGGCTATGGTCTTATGAACATTTCAAGTTAAGAGATTTAGGGACAGTCCTCTTTTCTTTTATCCCATAACATCTTAGGGTATATACCATAACTTTAGGGCCATCCTTTCCATTTTTACATCTTTTATTTGTCCTTTAGAATTAGGTGAACACACGATATGGTTGAACAAGCAAGAGATATAAGGGGTATCCATTGTGATAGGGTCTAGGATCTCTCTAGTGTGGGTAGGCTCCCTAAGGCTAGGGATAAATAAGTAGGTGACCCATAACTAGGTGGGCTATGATTCCAACCGAGGGCCTAAGTGGATCCCATAGTTTAACGTACTCAAACCCCATTATAGGCGATGGCATCGATTATGAGTTGGTGGGATTAACTTTGGAAGATTTGGGCTCGAATGGAGCCTTCCATCTTCCCACTCATCACCAACCGAGGTTAAGGGACAAAAGAGAACAAGTGATGTGTGTGCAAATAAGTATTTGAAATGATTTTTATTAAGGTTAAGAAGCAAGACACATAGGAAATTAGACTTATTATCCCCAGTGAAGTCGCCATTGTGGACACAAGGGGGGACTCGCCACCTAGGTTTTACAATGGTCTAGGAATCATATATATAGCGTTCTTTTCGAGGAAGGACTTTTGATCTTATTACCAGAGTATGGGTTTGGAATTTAGGTATGTTCTTGCGAAGGTGTTAGGCACCCAAGATTGCCCAACCCTAAGGTTGGCCTCCCATCATTGTGTCTTAATCTTAACCTTATTAAAAACCAATTCAACACTTGTATTCTAACTCCACACACTAGTATGCATCTAACATACAACATGGCATCATTCATCCCGAAACACATATCTATCCATAAAGCAATAAAGAGCCAAACACATATGAGAAACCTTAGCATATAAAACCTTATTATACATCTCAAGACAAGGTAGCAACCCAAACATGGTAGCAAAGCAAATCATATCATAAATCAAAACAAGGTATCAATTTTATACACATATATCAAGGGAGGATTAAACAAACAACATGCATGATCATGTGAATGCATGACTTACCTTACTTACCTTGCATCATCTCAGCACCTATGGCATCATGAATGGGCATGTGAATGCATTTCCACGGCATTAAGATTAAGAAACAAGAAGACAAACCCTAATCTAGCATATGAGAGATACCAACAGATAAAGCATGTGAACCAAAGACTCAAATACGTAAATACATATTAAAAGGGTTTAAACAGAGGCAAAAACATGTGAATCAAACAAACCAAACAACATAAGGAATCTAAATGAGGATGTCAGGGCAAATACCTGTGTACGCAACCAGAGGCCTGTGTAGGCATGCTTATGGCATGCGTGCGAGGGACTTGTTCAAAACCCTAACCTAGAAACAGACAAGCAGAAAGACAGAGTAGAAAGGAAAACCCTAATTCCAATAACCAAGCTTGCTTATAAACATCAAACAAGCATAAGACTAAACTAAACAAACATGTTATAACATAAACAAAGTAAGAAAAACAGATTAAGCAACAAAAGGAAGACTAAAAAGAGAAAAGAAGGTTGAAGCTTGATACCTCAAAAAGGAGTTCCCAAGCTTTGATTTTGACTGTTCCCCTCAGTCAAAATAGTCAAATCTATTACAAGTCATTCAACAAGTGATTAGTAATGTTAAACTAAAAGGATTGGGGCCAGAAAAGGTCTCAATCAAATAAAATTGACTTGAGGGTGTTTTGTGAAAAACTCCTTTTTGATTCATTATTTTCTAGTGAATATTGGGTTTTTCCCATGGAATTTCTATGTGTTTTTAAAATGTACCATGTAAGGCTTTTTATAGTGAAAAAAATGGGGTTTGGAATGGCTCCTAGACGATGTGGGATTCATTCCAAACCTTAGCCATTATTGCAGAAAACTTGCCTTATCCATATTGTTGAAACCCTAGCTGCGTATGCAGGAATATGCCTGTGTACACATGCTTTGGCCCATGCATGCAGGTCACTGCCCACGTACATGGGCTAAGGGCCACTTTGGTCATATTTCCAAAAATAGATTTTTGCTTATTTAAAAAGTTATATTTTCCATTTTAACACTTCTTAAGTCAATTTGATATCTGATTAGGCCTTAAACTGGCCTTGGGCCATAGAGTTTAAGCATTAATGGGGGCCGAGTCATAAGTGGTACAAAATGCGGTGTCTATAGTCACCCATCGCTCTTTAATGTTCAAATTCTGTAAGTGATTATCCATTTCCAACATGGTTATGTGGCACTTGCGAGCCGCCATTTAATCTCTGCGTGCCTTTCTTACCCCATACTCCATCAGGAATTTTACTAGCAAGTGGTAAGTAGAGGTGGCTACTTTCCATGTGTTGAGTGTAGGTTGCCTGATGATGGCATTGTAAGGAGAAGAACAGTCGAAAACCTGGAAGGTGATCTCCTTGGTAAGCTGGTGAAGGTAGGTGCCTATGGTTACTGGTAGGTAATGGACCTGACGGGGAAGACTTTGGTACCACCAAATCCCACGAGGTGTGTGTCCAATGGTACAACCACTTTTTGCCGATCCTCATCTGCTGGAAGGTAGGATAGTAAAGGATGTTATCTGAGCTCCCATTATTTACTAGGACCCGTCGGGTATTAAAGTCAGCTATTGACAGGTTGATGACTAGAGCATTGTCATAAGGGTGGTGGAGGCGTCGGGCATCTTCTTTAGTAAAGTTGATGGTTGGGTTGTCGACCCTTGTTAGCTTGGGCAAATGTTTGGTGATCTGGAAACTTTGCACCATCCGCAAGTAGGTTTTTCTTACTTTCTTGGAAGAACCAGCTATCATACTTCCTCTGACAATTACTGTTATCTCTTTGAGTGGAGCTCTTAGTCGCTCTTTAGCCCGCCAGTTGGGCTCTGGGTCCCTTGGCGGGTTCTCTTTGGCTCTCTCCTTCCCGATGAATCGTTGTAGTTTCCCTTGCTTGATGAAGGCTTCTATATGTTGCTTTAAGTCATCGCACTCAGAAGTATCATGCCCATGATACCGATGGAAATGTCAATACTTGTTCCTTAGCTTTTTGTTCTGATCACCCTTCAGCTTGTATGGCTATGCTGATGCTGGGCTGTCCCTTATCTGTATGAGGACTTAGTCAAGGGGAGTGTTCAGTAGGGTGAAATCGGTAACCCTGCCAGGTAGAGGTCTTGGCCTTTTGACGTCCCCTCGATCATTCATTCGAGCAAACTTTTTTCCTTTGTCTTTACGGGGGTCATCATGCCTTTTCCTTTTCTTTGGTCTAGCCCCTTGAGCTATCATTGCATCCTTAGCATTCATGTACTTCGTGGCTTTGTATAACATGTTAGCCATTGTCTTTGGGTCATTTTTGCATATGGAGAGAATGATAAGCCAAAAACGAATTGACCCCCTTGTGATTAATTAATTGATTAATTAGCCAAGTATATTAATTAATCAAATTAATATGCAAACACGTGGTAGCACAAACAAATCACCAATAAACTAATTATGCAGTGGAAAATAAATTTGACACGGTGATTTGTTTACGAATGGGGAAAACCTAACAGCAAAAACCCCATCGGGTGATTTTCAGGTCACCACTCTCGAAATTCCACTATTATCAAAACAAGTGGTCACAAGTAAAGGAATCCCAGTACCTTATACCAACCTACAGTTGAACCCTTACCCCAATACTCAATTGGACTTGTTCTGTAGTGACAATTTCCCCTTTTGATGCACGGCTCCCAAGTACGTGACTAACCAATGCGCGAATCCCAGTACGCGACTTCAATCACCAACTAGAGAAGGTTGTTAGCTGCAAAGTTCTTCAGTTCATCCCAATGATGAAGATCAAGAAGATGCTTGGTCACAAAACCCTACGGTTCACATACACAGCAACTTCTTCACAAGAATGATGAACTAGGGCAAAACTTTGTCTCCGGTTACAAATTGCTTGAACAAACTTTGCTCAACACTTGTACAACTTGTGTACCGTTTGAAGGCCCTTAAAATAATCCTTTTATATGTCTAGGGTTAGAAGAAAAGAAAGCCCAAATACATAATCACAGATTAAAGTCAAAACAGAAATGGAATTCTATTTTTCATAAAGCTCGACAGATACCAGTCTATCGAGACGCTGTCGAGTAGCTGTCAAGCCACGGGGCTGGAACAACTTCTTAAGCTTGATGGATAGCTAGCTGTCGAGCTTTAATGAACAAAACTTCTTCAGCTTGAATCTTGGACAGACTTTCATGTCTTCAACACTTGATCTTGAAACACAGTTTCTTGAAGTATTAAACACATCCTAGATCTACTCAAATACAAGTAAAGTGCATTTTGTTAAAGAATAATCCAATTACATAAAATAGTGACATATGTTCCTAACAATTGAATCATATATGTCCTAACAAAAAAGAAATTTTCCGGACTAGAGTTCATTGGTAAAAGTAGTGACCAAGACTTTGTTGTCGGCCTTGTCAATCAAAAGAGCTTCTTTGTTGTACCAAGTTACATAGGTGCTTGATGTTCAGTAGGCTTGCTAAAGACCTCTTGTACCTCTACCCCTTAATGAAGTGGGTAACAATGTGTTTGCTCAACTCCTTGAAGGTAGAGATGGTATTGGGGCTAACTTACTGAACCACACTTTAGCTGGTCCCTTGACCATGGTGGGGAAAGCTTTGCACGTAATTTCATCTAGGACCCCTTACAGATGCATAATGGTTTTGAAATATTCTTGATGATAAAGCAGGTCCTTTGATTTGTCGTACGCCTCTTCTTGTAGCATTCAAAACTTGGTTGGAAGGGGGAAGGAGGTGACCTACGTTGTGAAGGGCGAAACGGTCTGGTGGACTAGTTCATCCAGCTTTGTGGACACTTGTCCTTTCATGTCGTTCATCATTATAGCCATCTTCTCTTTCATCATTTGCATGTCCAGTGCCATGCGTATCGCATCGCTTTCCAATTTAGTTGGATGGTTAGTGTCCTTCTATCGATCTTGCCTGTTGGCAACGTTACTTTCTTCTGGATCATCTCTTTCCTACTAATCTCCCATTTGGAGGCGGCTGTCGTTCTGTTCTTCATTGTCTTGTTCATCATGTTGGTCATTAGGACGTCGTTCATTCCTTTGGTTCAATTGCTGCTCCAACTCTTAATTGCATTGGGTTAGCCACTCGATTGCCATGGCAAAGGTTTGCATTTTCCTTTCCAAGGCGTTGGAGGGGTTTTCGGTCTCTTGGTTAATGATAGCCATTGATTGCATTTGGAACATACAACTCTTTTTCTTAGAAGCGGTGATATGGCTAAACACTCGATTTCCCACAGACAACCCCAACTGATGATGCACAAAAATTGTTAGTAAGTTGATTGTCCACACGCACGTCAATCAGCTACTTGAAGAATAAAAGGGTGAAGAAGCTACAAAGAGCACTGGTTAGGTGCTGGCTAAAGACTTGCCAAAGGTTAAGTTAGTGATAGGAGAATCTCCAAGAACTCAGTAGTGTGAGAGTTTAGAAATTTCACGTACCATAAGAGAAAGAAGGTCTGGTGTTTATATAGTGGTGTAGAGCCCAATGAGACCCCTTGAAATACGAGATCTTTCCTTGTGAAAAAGATTTGGAGTTAAGGCCCTGAGATCTTAGGGCTTCCATTTCCATATGGGGAAGATCCAAACGTGTAGTAGGGTTTTTGTGGTGTGCAAGTTATTTCCATATAGGGGTGTATTAGTGGGGATCACGCAAAAGTTTATGGGGCCTAATGTACTCAACCATCGGTATGCATAGCCATCCATCTGGTTCATGCTAGCCATCTATCACATCCATCCATTGAATCCCTTCATCTCTCTTGTCGTGCCATACCTCCAATCCATCCGTCGACCTTTATGCCTATGCCACCCATCGAGACTAAGGGACTGGTATCTGACGGGTCATTTTGAAGTTGATGGTCACTTTGAGAAGATTGTACCATCAGGTTATTATGGAGGCAGAGTGAGGCATATATTTCAAAGAATCATCCGGCAGCTTGTTTTCATCCTAACGAGTCAAAGAGTTAAGAAAATATTTATGTCAAAAATATCCTTATCAATTAGGATAGAACTTCAAATCTCTTATTTGACAATAATAAACCTTACCAATTGAGGTAATTGGAACCCACACTAACTAAAAGGAAATTGGTGACGACTGCCATTGCAACTTGAGATCAATGCATAGCTCTCATGAATAACTCTGTGTATATAGTTCGAAACTCCATTGACATAGTTTAGTATTATTTGTATGCCTCAAAATCAATCAAAATGTTGACGTGGCGAAGAAAATGGGAGTTTTCAAAAATTTATATAGTAACATTTTTATTTATTTATTTATAGAATCACTTATATAGTATTTTTTATTATTTAATTTATATATAGAGAGAGAATCACTTGTATAGTAGCATTAAAATAAGTCAACAAAAAATCAGGGGTATTATTTTATAATACTATAAACTACATAGATATGGATATATGATATGGTTTTGGTTTTGGTTTTGTTGTAAACAGTACTTCACCATAAGAGGAATTAGACCGGGGGGAAAAATATGTTTGGGCTATTGGGCCTATAGGCCCACTCTCCCTACTACTCAACACACAATATATAGTTAAAATGTTTCGGCCAGTTGATAACAGGCCCAAACTTCCTGCTACCCAAAAGAAAATGAGAAAATCTAAAACAAAGTGTTTGGGCCAATAAAGTTGAAAAAGATAAAAAAAAAAAAAAAAAAAGCTTTGGAAGGTCAAAAGTTAAAACCATTGAAAATTAAAAGCTTCAAATCAGTTGCAGCTATTTGTTTTAGGAATAAAGTTTTCTACAAACTAATTTGGAGAGAAACCTTTCAATTTCTTGTATATCTTTATATTGAGTATGAATTTTGAAAATTTAACCATTAGATTGCATATTTTTATTTTATCCTTTATATTTGCAAAATTTAAAGAAGATCAAAAGATCAATTTATATGTCATCAAAATAATGTTAAAATTTCAAGTTTTTGTGATCTAAATTGTGTATAAAAAATAAGTTTACTAATTGAATAGTAAATAACATTCGATTTGAATGAAATTTGATATGCATGTTAAGAATATAAGGAACATGAAATTCAATGTTTAGATTTTCAAAATTTACATAAAAAAAGAGATATATGAGAAGTTTGAAAAGTGTTTCTCCAAACTAGTTTGGAGAAAGACTTTGTTCTTATTTTAGGACAAATTTTAGCTCCAAATTGGTTTGAAGTTATCTTTTCTAATTCACTTTGTGGTAATTTATCCGCATGTTTTATTTAAGGACAACATTTAGCTACAAAATTGGTTGTAACTTAAGACTACAACCTTACTCAATAAAATAAATATTACTACATATTTTGAAAATCTAACAGTTGAATTGCATGTTCTTTACATTCTTAATACACTTATCAAATTTTGTGTCAATCTGATATTATTTACAATATGATTTGTGGGGCTCGAGAACTTATGACCCGGCCCACTTTCCATTAGGACCCAGGGCCCATGCCGAGGAGAGGAGTTGCTAAGGACAAGTAATGAAAGACCAAATAGTTTAGAGATGCCACCGAGGATGACCCTGTCCTCGGCATCCCAAGACTTAAAAGGGAAGAACGACATGTCATCAGAGGCAGCCTCCAAAGCGACCCCAAAAGAAAAGGCGAGTAGAATGGGACTTACATGGGGTACAGAGTGGGAGTGGTTTAAGGAAAAGACGTCACCTCCACATTAAATGCGCCAACAAACGTCCTAGCCATATTGATGGGAAAAGACTCCTGAACAGTGTGGTTTCGATTATTGCAACTAACAGAAAGTAGGGGGAGGCGGTTGAAGGGACAGGTACTCGAGTAGGTACCTGCCTGATCAACAGATGGAGGGTCAGGATCAACCGAGAAGGGCTATATAATGTAAAGGCTTATGCGCCAAAAAAGTAGGGGGGGCCGAAACCAGGGTACCCAGAAAAGGGAAAGGAAGAATAAGAACATTAAACTTCATAGACAAGATCCACGGACAACCTTAGTTTACCTCTATGTGTCCACTATGAGTACCATGACTACCCACCGTCCGGTGACCAAGGCCTAGCCTTTCAAGCCCACGCTATACAAATTATATTATAAATTATATTGTTTGGGCCCTTAACGTGCGAATCCAATACCATTTTGGGGTCGTTACAAATTGAGTCCTTACAATTGGCGCCGTCTGTGGGAAAGGCTTGTGCGTTGGCACAGGCGGTGGTTCGAGCTCCTGTCAAACAAGGGCCTGCGAAAGCCCCTCCATCACTTCCAGCAACTTGTTGTTGTATATAAAGTCCCACTAGGGGCTATGCTTCGAAGCACCAGTGACATAGGCAGTTCTAGGGGTTTCCAACATCAAGTCAACGCCCCAAACCTTGGCCAAGGGGCTAATCCTCGAGACTTAAAGAAAATTCTAAGTTTTGGACAGAACTAAGGTATTGCATGGTCCTCAGACTCAAACCTATGGGAAACCAACTACTTAAAGAAAATTCTAAGTTTTGGACAGAACCAAGGCAATATGGTCCTCGGACTCACTTAAAGAAAATTCTAAGTTTTGGATAGAACCAAGGTATTGCATGGTCCTCGGACTCAAACCTATGGGGAAACCAACTACTTAAAATTTTTTTTAAGTTTTGGACAGAACCAAGGTATTGCATGGTCCTCAGATTCAAACCTATGGGGAAACCAACTACTTAAAGAAAGTTCTAAGTTATGGACAGAACCAGGGTATTGCATGGTCCTCGGACTCAAACCTATGGGGAAACCAACTACTTAAGAAAATCTAAGTACCAGATGCGGCCCAATAACACGCATGGCACCTTGGATGATGCCTTTGGTCCCTTAGAAGTACGTATAGGTACAAATTCAAACTCTAAGATATGATCCCAAGTATATCATGTGCACAACTATTCATACATGTTAAGATAACTAGATCAAAAATCATGAGATTCGTAACCATAATAAATATCGGCAAGGATAACCAACATGTAATTTAAAGGAAAAAGGAGGAAAAGAATTTCATATATGTGGTCAAGGAGTTCAACTACAAGCAAATTCTAAAGTCTTCAAAACAAAAAGGAAACTAGTTAACAGTTAAACTAGAAACAAATACAAAAGTCGGCCTAGGCTTTTACTTCTTCAATTTCGTTTGGGCAACATCTTGGGAAGGCTGAGCGGGATTAGCCTCAGAGCCCTGGGAGACGTTCCCTTCTTGGGAAGGCTTGGCAATACCAACCTCGGTGCCCTGGGGGACCTCAGTAAGGGTAATGGCCTGAAGGGGCTGAACAAAGATGGCTAGCTTCTCGGCACAGGAGATCTGGGCACTGATTGTAGATGGGGCGACCTCTTGAGGCATCTCGGGATTCAGATTTCTAGGTGCTTCTGTCGCAGCGTGAGGCTCTCCTCCTTCAGTCGACTCACCAAGAGTGACGATGATCTAAGCAGCGTCTGACTGAGCAGCCTTAGCCTCCTGTGGAGCGCTCATAGCCTCGGAGCTGGTGGAGGCGGTCTCACGGATGGCTGGAGGATAAAATACGCTCTCCGCCTTCCACAGGTCGGACGAAGCTTCCACCCCAGCTCGTTTGAGGGCCTCTTCCCAAACCTAGGAGCAGTATAGCCTGCATACTACTGGGATTTGAGCTTTAAGGGTGGCCTGGGTATCAGCCACCCCCGCCTCGTAACCCTCCTTCTTGGCCTTGTCCTTAGCAGTTTCAGCCTCAGTTCTAGCAAACTCAGCCTCCTGCTTGGCCCTCACAGCTTCATCCCTGGCAAATTCCGCCACGCCCTTAGCATTGTCTGCCATGATCAGTTTCTTCTTCAAATCACTAATTTGCTCCTTAGCTATCTGCAATTGCTCCTCAGCAGCGAGTAGGCGCTTTGTCTGTTCCTCGGCCTGTTTTTGGGCACTAGTCAAACCTGCCACGGCACTATCCCATCTCGGGCAACCTCCTTCAAGTCCTCCCTAGCCTTCGCGAGGTCAGACTTGGAGGCTTTGAGGGTCCGCGCAGCATCTATACGTTTGCTGCGCTCAACCTCGGCGGTCTTACTCTACCCCTTAACTTCTTCCTCCATCCTATAGGTGGCCTGGATAGCTTGCCAATTGAGACAAGTACATTGTGAATGAAAATCTGGGAGCAAGAATTCATAAAATCTCAGGTTTCAAGAGTCTTACTATACCTAGGTACCTCTTTGCGCTGAGGAAAACTTTCTGCATCCTCATATTCTTCAACTCCTCCATATCAGTAGGAAGCAACATGGTCCTCCCTAACGCGTCGGCCACATAACCGCCTTCGCCGTCTCTAAGGTTCCTCATGGACGCGTTCTCCAATAGTGGCTCCCCGTGGAGCATTAGGGCGAGAAGCCAAGCACTCGACGCGGATTGGGCTTCGATCCCTTTCTCCTGGCTTTGGTGCCCGATCTTCAACTGTTTTTGAGCTCGCGGGGCTTCGTCCCTTTCCTGAGAAGATTGAGATTTTCTCCCATCTATGGGTTCCTTACCCTTATGACTCCTCTTTCTCTTTGAGTCAGTGGGCTCTGGCCGAGGAGGCAGAGCTGATTGAGGAGGTGCAGGAAGTTTGGGACGGGGAGATTGTGGCTGCGACTTAGTAGAGGAGGACCTAGTTTGGACGGGCTGGGGCTGAGGTGGGGGAGTTGGAGCACTGGATTGCAGTTTTCCTTATGCACCCTTCCCTGGCTGACCCTCAATGAGGTCGAACAAGCTGGTATGGGGCCTTCTCTTAAGACCCATCTCGGCTTGGGAGGATGTTCCCACTGACAACAGTTCCGCTTCGGACAAGTCAAGGTCACCCAGATCACTAGAAGGATCCTCGGATGGGTCAGCTTGGTCAAATGCCCCAAATCTCTCCTCGGACATACCCAAATCACCTCAGTCCTCCGCTGCCTGATGAGACGGGGAAGGGTCCACCAATGGGATGCCCTCTGGGACAGGAGATCCTTTGGAGATCAAAAACCCTTGTTCGACTATGGTGATTTTCGGAAGCCGAGGATTGTTAACGCTGATCACGTGCTTCGGGTCGACAAATGACTTCTGGATGGGATCGTATCCTAAGATTTTGTGAGCGGCTTTGACTTGACCATCCTCGTCATTTACAAAAACCGCCACTTGAAAAACAGTTTCCAAATCAACCCGGTTAACCAGATGAAAGTGCCGGTGAAAGGCGTTTGGATCTGCAAAAAGAGGCATGTACATGGTTAGTAACCGAACCACACCAAATTAAAACGGCGCAAAGGATTGGCACTCTCCTACTCTCAATACCCCACCTGGTTCTCCCTCTACCATTGGGCAAGGAAGGCCATCATGCCATTCCCCAGATGCGATAAGAAAGTCATTGTTCAACCCTTTGTTGGAGTCGGGGAGGCACTGGATTAGCCAAACCCTATCGTCTCTCGTCTTCATGTAGTAGGATTTGGCTTCAAATTTTGGAGATTGTAGCACCAATTTATGTCATGAAGGGTTAGTCTTAGCCCAATTTTTTCATTTAAGGCATCCACATAACCTAGAATCCTAAACATATTTGCAGCGCACTGGGTGAGTGCTAATCGGAAATGCCTAAGGTAACTCCTCATTACCGGCCCTATGGGGATTCTCATACCCCCTCTACGAAGGCGAGAATGGGAATTACCACCTCGTCGGTCCTTCTCTAAAGATGCCACTCCCCCATCTTACAGTGCCTCAAATTTACGTTGGGGGGAATCCTATAGTCAGCGATGAATTTTTCCATCGCCTCTTCGGTATCAACCAATTTTTTCAATTTAACCATCTCTAAGAACTACTAAACAAATTCAGAGGATGACGGGAGATGGAGAGGAACAAGAGAAAAATAAACCCAGAAAAGAAAAAGCACGAGTTAGTGAAGACAGAGAACTTACAGAAAAGAAGAAAGGTTATTCGGACAGGCTTTTTGTGCTAGAGATAGACTTGAATTTGGATAAAAGTTTGGATGAACCTAGGATATATGTGGTAGAACTCTTAAATGAAAAAGTGAAGAGACAAATCAGTTCCAAAAATTATTTATACCTCCCGTCGAAAGTAACTGCACAAATTTTCCCACCCATAAAGGCAAGGAAATATCCACTGTTAGATCACCATCGCGCCGTTGAACGTGGGAAGCACAGAGCCACCCGCATTTAATGAAGACACGTTTCACCTTCCAAAGGCTCCAAGAACGTGTCTTGGGTAGACGAAGAGTCTCGGGAACCGATAGGTGACAAGGATTGACATGCTTTGACAGAGGCCTGATGTCATCAAAACCCTTCTATCCGTCCGAGGATCCGGACAGCAGGATTTTAAGGGGCTATTGTGGGGCCCGAGAACTTATGACCCGGCCCACTTTCCATTAGGACCCAGGGCTCGTGCCGAGGAGAGGAGTTGCCGAGGACAAGTAATGAAGACCAAATAGCTTAGAGATGCCGCCGAGGATGACCCTATCCTCGGCATCCCAAGACTTAAAAGGGAAGAACGACATGTCATCAGAGGCAGCCTCCAAAGCGACCCCAGAAGAAAAGGAGAGTAGAATGGGACTTACATGGGGGTATAGAGTGGGAGTGGTTCAAGGAAAAGACATCACCTCCACATTGAATGCGCCAACAAACGTCCTAGCCATATTGATGGGAAAAGACTCCTGAACAGTGTGGTTTCAGTTATTGCAACTAACAGAAAGTAGGGGGAGGCGACTGAAGGGACTGGTACTCGAGTAGGTACCTGCCTGATTAACAGATGGAGGGTCAGGATCAACCGAGAAGGGCTATATAATGTAAAGGCTTATGCGCCAAAAAAGGAGGGGGGCCGAAACCAGGGTACCCAGAAAAGGGAAAGGAAGAATAAGAACATTAAGCTTCATAGACAAGATCCACGAACAGCCTTAGCTCACCTCTATGCGTCCACCATGAGTACCATAACTACCCACCATTCGGTGACCAAGGCCTAGCCTTTCAAGCCCACACTCTACAAATTATATTGTTTGGGCCCTTAATGTGCGAACCCAATACCATTTTGGGATCGTTACAAGTTGAGTCCTTACATGATCTATAAGCTTACATTTTATGTATAATTTTATATTATAAAATCTTGCAATTCAAACATTTTATTGATGATATACCTATTAATCTTCAATTTTCTAGAAATTTTTGCAATTATGAAGTATATAAGTAGAATATGTAATCCAATGGTAAATTTTTCAAAATTTACCTTCAATAAAAAGATATTGAGTAAGATTGTAACCTTAGGCTACAACCAATTTTGTCGCTAAATTTTGTCATTTATTTAAACTAGCTTATAACCTGCACAATGTTTGGGATACTTTTATTTATTAGAAAAGACGAACCAAAGGTGAAAATTTAAAATTTTCATAATTAGATTATACAAAAAAATATTTTTTTTAAAAAAAATTGTAAGAAAGAAACCTAAATTCAAGGAGTCTTACATAGAGACTATGAAATCTAATCTTGAAATATTTTTAATATAATCATTTACTAACAAAGACAAAAAATAAAAAATAATGTCTTTTTTTAATACTAGGCTGGCTAGGATTTATTATTATTATTATTATTATTATTATTATTATTATTGAAGAGCATTCATATTGATGGTGCTAAAAATTTTAGCATTTAGTAACTCAAAAAGTTACTTTATCTTTTTTACCACATCACTTTACGATACGTTCAATATCAAATGTTTTATTTTTTTATAACTTCTTTTAAAATAATACAAACAGTTCATTAAAATAATAATGGAAATGAAAGAATTTGAGTTTTTTTTAATGTGGTGCTAAAAATTTTAGCATTTAGCAACTCAAAAAGTTACTTTATCTTTTTTACCACATCACTTTACGATACATCCAATATCAAATGTTCTATTTTTTTTTTTAATAACTTCATTTAAAATAATACAAATAGTTCATTAAAATAATAAAGGAAATGAGAGAATTTGAGTTTTTTAATTGAAGGAAGAGATATAATTTTAATAAAATAAAATATTTTATTTTTGTAAGGACTCAATTCGTAACGACCCCAAAATGATGTTGGGTTCGTACGTTAAAAGGCCCAAACAATAAAATTTGTAGAGCGTGGGCTTGAAAGGCTAGGCCTTGGTCACCGGACGATGGTTGGTCGTGGTGTTCATATGAAAATAAATTACGTTTACTCGAGAAGTCTCTCTCCTCGGTATGGCCTGAAAAGCTCTGGTTCTTAGCCTTTTTTTCCCAGCTCCTTTCTCTGAATTTCTTACTTCTCCTTTTATATTAGCCTGTACCCCTAATCCAACATCTACGTGTAGGTTCGACTTTCCAAGACTGATACTTGTCTCATCAGCCCATACCCAAAATGGTTGGGGTGGTTGTAAAAACTGAAGAGCATGGTCTTGTCAGGTGCATAGTGCTTTATTGCAGTATTGGCAGCCTTTTACTTGGGCCGCTCCTGCACTGTGCTCGCCCTTTCTTTTAGGGGCACTATGGGATGCCGAGCACAAGATCGTCCTCGGCCATATCCTTAGGTCGTTCTGGACTTCCATTGTGCGTCCTCGACAATATCTCTCCTCAGCCCAGGCCTTGGGCCTTAATATAAAATGGGTCGGGGTCATAAATTCTTTGACCCTACAATAGCCCCTCAAAATTCTACTGTCCGACTTGAGTCCGAGTACTTGGCGACCCGCATGGGCAGTTCATTTTGGGTTACCCATCCTCGGATGATTACCTCCTACACAGTATCGAGCATTCAGCTGTCATCTCGGTTAGTCTGGGGTATGTAATCTTTTTCAGGTTGGCATTATTGTGCCGAATAGTTTCAACAAGCTCAGAATAATATCTTTTTCTTAACAAGGGTTTCGGCCCTAAGTATCGATCTGAATAAAAAAAAAAAAAGAAAAAAAAAAGGGTCATATAATAGCCCATCCATTCACAGCATAATTATTACAGAAAAGAAAGAATACATAGAATAAAATAATGTCGACTTTTATTAATTTAAAGAAGTAGTACAGCGTACAATGAGGGGCTTAAACAAGCCTATACAGGAAGTTAATTACAAAAGCAAAAATAAAAATATACAAGGAAACGACAAATCTTTCTAAACTCTGCTCCAGTAGTGGTTATGTATGAGAGGGTGACCCCCTTTGATGGAAGAGGAGAAGAAGAGGAAGAAGTAAAAGCACCAGGATGGATCCGGTGATGGGAAAGAAGAAGAAGGGGAGGCAAAAGGAGGCACCAGTGAAGGAAGAGAGGAAGAATCAGGGATACTTAATCCCTGCGTTAGCCCTAATTCCTATCACGCAGGTGCCATATTAGCTATGCTCGAAAGAGAGCGGATGGTACTGATGATGAGCAACCCCAGCTCCATTGCACCAAAAATTTGATGCGATTAACACCTGCTTCGAATTTTGGCTGAGGGAAGGGGAAAAATATCTTGAGTCTCTGCCTACCCTGCCCTGACCGAGCCATCTTAAGTTTCGGAGGGACCCGATGCTTTTGGAGAGGATGTGGTTTCTTCACCCTCGCTTTAGCCTCAAACATATCACACTCTAAGGTTTGATTATGCTGATAAGGAAAACTTTGAGTGTAGTTGAAGGTTTAGGACTTTAGAAAGATTGAAGGGTCTGTGCGTAATCACAAAATGTGAAATAGATTGTCTATTTCACTTTATACCAAATTATCTATTTCACTTTTATTTACAGTGAAATTGTAGTGCCACTAATTGAAATTGATAAAACTGAATATGTTATTCATTTAACTACTGATATAGATTGTCTATTTAAGGTAGCAAGATCATAAGCTCTACTAGCAACCTCTTGATCATAATATTCACTTGTATACAAAACGCAAATAGGTGAATACACAATTTATATGAGATAACACATCTAAAGTCATCTTACTTTCTGAACATTCACAAATAAGAATGAACTCTTAAAATTTCATCAATAGTATCCAAAAAATATTAGATATCAAGGTCTCATTTTGGCCACAAACAATATAATGTTCATATAGTGTTGCCAAGTAAAAAGAGTAGGTATTTGCTTCGTAGACTCCTTTAGTTCAATCCAACTAAATTGAGAGGTCAGCTTGTATTTTCTAGGGTTTTTGCTTTATCTTTTGTTCATTAAATTTCTGCCATGTGATGCAATCAAAGTATAAACACAATAGTTGTATTTTGCTTTCAGCTATGATGTACATTAATAGTTTAAAAAAAAAATCAATCAATTTTAGTAGGAAGAATAGAAGTTCACTTGCTGCATCATTGCAGTATGTTTACTTTATTCCTTTAATTGCAAATATACCCAATTATCACCTTTTTAAAAAAAACATGAAAACAGAATTTGTATCACTTCTAAACTATGATTTTAAAGAATCAACATGGAGACATGAATATACATGTTTGTATGATCTAGAGGACAAATGATAGGAGACTCATTAGAAAATCATTCCCTAATGCCATATATGCAAGAAGAGGTATTCGTAAAAATAAAATAAAATAAAAGCCTAGTGGAGCTCAAAATCAAGGAACAAAAAATACCCATATCATTTTGTAATTGGATACATATGCTTTAAAGTAAATATTTGATAAAAGGGAAATACATGTACAAACACATAACAACCCTGTAAGCATAAATACAGGGGAACAAAGACCTGTTTTGCAGAAAACAAAATATGCAGCAAAATAAATTCAGCCCATGGACATACGATACAAAAACAGAAATAACAACAGATATTACAATTACCCCCTTGTAAGCACAGATTATGCAGAAAGTCCTGAACCTATTCTGCAAAAAACAAAATATGTAGCAACAGAAATACGGCCCATGGACATGCATCAAAGAAACAACAATAGATATTACACTTAGCCCCCTTGTGAGCACAGATTATGTAGAAAATCCAGAACCTGTTCTACAGAAAACAAAATATGCAGGAGCAGAAATACAGCCCATGGACATACATCACAAAAACAGCAACAAATACATCGTTTTTCTTTGGGTTCAAATAGATGCATCGTTTTTCTTTGAGTGTGGCGTTTCAAGTTTGTTTTACGCATGTTTGTTTTTTAAGTGGGTATTTTTCCTATATGGCAGAATAGCCTTAATTACAGGGAAAGACTTCTGCTTTTATATATAGTACAAATAACTAAATCTAAATCTAAACCAATCCAATTAAGAAATTCAAACCTAAATCATATTCAATCCCCAAATTTGAAAATGAAAAAAAAAAAAAAAAAAAAAAAAAAAAAAAAAAAAAAAAAAAAATATAAAAAGCAATAACTTTACTGATTATGGGGTAATGAGTATGTTGCCTCTCTCTTTGTCCCTTCCAGGCTATATCTTTGCGTGCATATGGTTTCGACCAAAAAAAAAACCTAAAATAAGATTGAAAAAGAAAAAAGAAATATCAGCGTAACATTCAATTCTACACTTATTTGATCCCAATGAAAATTTCATGGAGAACTCAAAATCCTGAAACAAAAATGAATCAAAGCCAAAATCAAATCTAAACCTATACCAAAAAAAAAAAAAAAAATCAATAAAAAGTAACATTGCATACCTAAATTTGGAAAAATAATAATAATAATAAGAAAAAAAGAGAAAAATGTACCGGTGTTGGTTCCAACAATTTGATGGTGGTAGATTTTCTTTCTTTGTGTGCTTGCAGTTCTGGTTGTCTAAGTCTAGCAAGAGAATGGATGGTGGTCTATATCTGTGTCATAAGTTTTTTTTTTTCTTCTCCTTCTCTATCTCTGTATTGTAGGTTTTTTTTTTTTTTTTTGGAGTATTGCAAGCCTTTGCTGTGTATTTCAAGCGGTTAGTTTTATTTTTATTGAAAAAAACTATAAAAAGGTGTTTTAAGTATTGTGGAAGAATATAATTTATCGCTTTTTAATTGTGAAGGAGGCAGATTTTTAGATGGCTTTTTTTTTTTTTTTTTTTTTTTTCCTTTTTTTTCTTCATATGTGGCATCACAGCCTTAATTGTAGGAAAAAGACTTCTGCTTTTATATATAGTATATGATATGAATAGTCTCTTCAAACACCACATAAATGAATTGGAGGAAGATACTTTCAAACTCGTTCGAAACTAAACTTTTTTCTTTATTTTAAGTTATAAAAAGAGCCAAGTAAAATTGGATAGTCCAACCAAATAATATATATATATATATATAGATTGAGTGTGTGCGCTCGCATAATTTTAGATTATAAAAAGAGGCAAGTGGAGATGAATAGTCCAACCAAACAGTATATAAATATGTGTGTCCTCTATGCTAAAGAATAGCATCTTCACCAAATCGGTAGGAAACCCCAAAATAGGAATGGGAATTGTGTGAAGGATCCTTAAAAGGACAAGGGATCCAAAGAGGGCTCAACTTTCTAATTGTTCGTTGTTAATTTGGGTCCCACCTCTCTCTCTCAACAAAAATCACCATTGCTTTAAATAGGACATTTTTTACACTCTTTTTGAGATATAAAGCCCAAAGGACCATGGCTTATTTTATTTTATTTTTTCCTCTTTTTTAAAAGTCATGAAACTTGAGATAGAAAGTATAAGACAAATCCATCGAAGCAAATGCAAGCTCACGTGTGTTTGTTTCCCTCCACAAACACAACCACTAGCTTTTTAATGCGAAAGCATTGTCTTGTAGCTCTCACTATCAATTTTTTTTTCGGTACACTTTTTTTTTTTAATCACGGGTGCCACGAGTGAAACTAGGGGACCACTAGAGAACTAGAAAAATCGATGACCTAATTCAATTTCAATACATTGATTAATTAACTTTTTTTTTTTCTTCACAATATTAAAATTCTACTTTAACTTAATTTAAGTATATATGTGAATAAAACTCATTCTTGAAGACTTCAACCCCGACTCTTACCCCCCATACCCCACGAGTACTTATATTTATGAAGTGACCATCACATCAAATGTGTGCAGTGATATTGATTAATTAACTTTAAAATGAGTAGTAATCATTTGAAAAATTCATGACTTTATATATCTCATAAACTTTTCCTTAATAAACAAATAATTCAAAATTAGAGCATGGCTATTAAATTCTAGAAAAATAAAAGCGAGCTTTAAGTATCCGTTTAGTAAAGATTATTTTTGCTAACTTATTTTACTATTTAGCTTATTTTTGTTACTATTCATGAGTCTCACTGCACTTTTTGGTACTATTTATAAGTCTCACTATACTATTTCAGCTAATTTTTATTTTTACCTACAATATTTTCTGCAAAAAGTTTTCAGTTTCAGCAAAATAAGTAGATTCCAAATAGAGAAGTCTGGTTGTTTAAACTTATAAATTGGACTTTATTACATTTTAAATATATATGTAATTGTATTTTTAACCAAAATTATTTTTTAATTCAAATAAATCAATGGAATTTAAGTTTTTATCCCAAACTAATCAAACTTTAACCAAGTTGACTTGATTGCCTTGATCCCATTCAAATTTGACCTATCCTGAAGTACTTTAACCAAATTTGCTTTTGACTGATTATTTATATCTTAATTATTCATTAAGGAATCGAGTAGGTAAAATTGTGATTGATACTTGGTTGTCACTTGCAAGGGAAAATTTGATTCTGTTCCATGTTGGCTAGTAGACTAGTTGAGGCCTGAGATAGGTAGAGATCTATAGGAAAGGAAAAGAGAAATCTCAGAGATTATATGCACTTACTTTATCTAATTAGGTAATATGTAATATTCTATGGTCAAAAAATAGTTAAATAATAAGTTGTATTTTAGAGATAAAATAAAGAGATAAATAGATGAAATGAAACCTATGAATGAAAGTTTCAAACTCATCTACAAAGATCGATATAAGCGAGCACATACTTCAAAAGTATCACTGTGTCAGATTATGTTTTTATATTACATTTATATGTAGTCTAAGAATAATCCAATCTTGTAAGCTATGCTTTCATATAATTATTTAACATACAACCTGCTGTGCACTATATATCTCGTTCTGAGCATTTTATACTGTTATTTTACCATTGTTAACGTGACTTATGGTAGTTTTACTTCTCTTTTTAATTTTCAAAATTTATATTTGCACTATACATAAAAATTTTAACTGGTTTCGATTAGTAATGGGAAATGGGAGGTTGTAATTACCATGTGGTACCACAAAAAATTGCATTTATTATTGGACTATCACTTTACTTTTTTTATAGAAAGTTTCAATTTACGGCGTCTGCTCCTGATAATATAGTTTTTTATCATCAGACTAAGACACTAATAAGTTTTTGGTGTAAACGGAGATTGAATCCCAGATTTCTAATTCAACCATTAGAGACTTTATCAGTTGAGTTAACTGGAACCTATGACTATCACTTAAATCTGGATACTATATGTGAAGTAGTTACACATCAAAGAGATAGACAAAGTGTTAGGACATGTGTAGAACTTGACAAAATACATTTTACTTGTAATTGGGTAGATCTTTTTTTTTTTTTTTTTTAGATTTATTATCATAATTTTTCTTTCATCACAATTTGAAAAAATAGATAGGATTTTTTTTTTCCGAAGCTTTTTTGTGTTTATCCAAATCCAATTGATAATATAATAGTTATAAAAATAGTGTGACACTCACTTTTTTATTTTTTTTTTTTTTTTATAAACGTGGGATAGTTTTTCCTTATTTTATGGGAGGGGTAATTATTTTCTCTCAAACATGGGTAGTGGGAAGGTTTTTTTTTTTTTTTTTAATCAACGTTGACTATTTAGTGGGGAGTTAATAATTAGTAGTTTTTTTTTTTTTTTAATTTTTATCTTTTTACGATTTTAACCTCATTTTTTATTTTTAGGAATAATGATAAATTAATTAAATTAGGGGTAATTTTGGAAGTGAAAAAGATAGTAACTAACTTTATGAATCCTCTTAATATAAAATACGCGCGTGTGATAAGGCTTTTTTTTTTAGTGGTCCTATTTTATATATAAAAAAAAAAAAAAAACAAAACCTGTGTTTTTTATTTTATATATATATATATAATTTTTATTTTGAAAATCTAATTTATAAGTGAATAAATTAATTTGAAAATTAATAGGAGAGTTATCTTACTTTTTAGGTAATGTTTTAGGAGGAGTTAGAGTTGTATTTTTATCGGATTGTCATTTAGTTTTGTCTCTCCTTAAACATATGAATGTGTGGGCATTTTTAAACTAAAAAATGAAGAATCCAAACTAAAAAAAAACCTCTTAAATAATAGTATAGAGAAGTTTTTTTTTTTTTTTGCTAAACAATAGTATAGATAAGTTGTTTAAAAAATGGAGCCCAAAATTCATACCTTGCTACCATAAAAGTGAACCTCGAGGCAAACATAACTACAAGATTCCTTTAAAAATAATAAAAATTCATAAATATTTTATTCCTGTCTCGCCGTGTGGGAATATAATGATTCCCGTTTTTCTGTTTCCCCGCGGACCACTTTTATTTTTTATTATAGTTAATAATGATGCAGTGGTTGTAGTAGTACATCCTGATCCATTTGATGGGTCCTTCACACAACCTCAAGTGTTAAAAGTTTGAAAGTTTTGAACCGAAGAGAGATAAGTAGTTGCACCATAATAATTCACCTGAATCTATGAATGGCAACTAGGTGAAATATGAAGAAAGATATGGGCAATAATGGACCCCAACTATTGGTGAAACGGCGCTTGAGTTGTGATCTGATCTCACAAGGAAAGTGATGGTTGAAGGTGAAAACGACGAGCAGAATCAGATACGGCGTGAATCTGGTACTGAAAGGTCGGACTATCGGTGACGTCAAACCACATCACCATCCAATCAATACAAGGCAGGCTAGGAAGTTAAAGTCCTAACTTCTACCTTATCCGTCCATAAAGTGCCACTATTCTCTAGGCATTAACGCTGTTAACACTATTACATTACATTAGTATTTCACACGGATTAACAAGGCCAAGATTCAAGAGTAGACCAATTCACCAACAAAATATTTGTTGTAAGGCTATTTGTTTCATGGTCTGGTTAACGGGGTATGTTAGGCTATCGGTTAATATATTATTTTTAAAAGGTTTTAATACTATTTTTATGAAAATTTAAAAAATTATAAAAAAAAAATCAATTATTTTTTCCCCCTTTCTTATATTAAAAAAAAAAGGAGTATTCCATAAACAAATGCCTTTTAAAGAGCATCGTTAACAAAATACTTGTTTTTAAATGCTAAAATTACTCCAAATTTTAGGATATAAAGTTTACAAATTAATATGGTAATAAATTGGTAGACTTCAGCAATTTAGGGCCCATTTGTTATTGTTATTTAAATAACAGTTTTCAGTGTTTAAACAATATTACACATGTTTTCACACACTTTTTTAACCACACGTATTTCTAAAAAATACAAATAACGTTACTAGAATAATATTATCAAACTGGTCCCTAATAAATGAATCTATATGTGCATTCTAGCAACCATAGGTTGAAACTTTATAATAAAAAAAACCGATTTGTGATTTATGATAATCCTCCCACAAAGATCAATTTGCTTTTGCCCTATGATTATGTTTGTTTGTATTATGAGTTACTGTAATAACTCTTACTCTATACCTTAGTCTTAACATATCAAGTTCATTTTTTAGTCCCGTGGTGGAGGACAATGGTAACTGGAAAAGGACAAATGACAACCAAATATAGAAAATCAGGAAAAAAAAAAAAAAAAAAAAAAAAAAAAAAAAAAAAAAAAAAAAAAAAAAAAAAAAAAAAAAAAAAAAAAAAAAAAAATTTGTTTTGCTCTAAATTATGTAATTTGAATATAAAAATTATGTCATTTTGAGTTAAAGTGACAAGTAATTTCTATCTTAGTAAAGTTTAAATGGTAAAATACAAAAATCACCCATAAAGTTTGGACTAATATCAAATAGGTTCAAACTTATCAAAAAAAAAAAAAAAAAGGGACCAAGACATTTCAGAAATAACCTATTTGGTCCATGAACAAATTGCTATTGTGGTAGATCAGTCCTATGGAACAAAGGATTTAGGTTGAGCCCCCTAAATTACTTGTATTATGGGTCAAGAATATCCAACAACAGGAGGCCCCATAGATGGCGATGTTGTTTTTATAGGAGACAAATGAAAGTTTTTCTTTATCTTGCTTCCTTTCTTAAATTCCTACATTTCCTGAGATCATAGTGTATCTGCCTGCTCTCTGTGAAATCCGGACTAGACTTCTTTCTCCCCATAAAGTATTTTTCCTCTCTACTCTTGTGTTTCTCTTCCCTAAATTTTCCAACCTCTTCTCTCTCACCCATTGGTTTTTATTTATAGATTTCCTATAGTGGGATTGTTATGATGAGAGGAGTGTTTCCCATGTTGGTGGGTCCATTTGAGCCATATTCCTGGCCAGATGGGACTTGTTGTTCATGACTAATATGACTCTCTTAGAACTTGCACCAAGCGCTAATTGATGCTTGATTGGCTGATTCCCCAAGGCATTATCTCTTGATCTCGACATAATAGGTGATGCTCGGTCAGCATGTGAGCTTAGGCCAAGCCCATCTCCCGGGCAAGGTGCTCAGTTAGTAAGTAGGGTTGGAAGGGCCTATTTTAGGAAATGTGTCCTAAGCTCGTTACAAACCGACAGTTGTCGCCCGTACAGTAGCCCTGCATGATCCCATTTTCATACCATGGGAATGAGATTGTGGTTATGCTCTCAGTATAATAGTGAATTGTACGTGATATGTCTGTTGCCTCTCGGGGATTCCAATTGTTAGGCAATAAATGCGTCGGATTGGATAGCCTACACTTTACGCACGTGCAGGGCCATCTGTCAAGATCAACGGCCATGATTATTTGTCCATTCAGATGCTGAGGCGTGCGTGAGATTGTGGATTAGAGTAGTTATCAAATTTTCCCGCCCAAAGAATTTAATGCCCTCACCCCTATAAATATTATCTGGTTCCTTTAGATTTACTTTCTCTACTTCATTTTTTTTCTCAAGCTTCAATCTAGAGCCTTCCTAGTCCCCAGCTCTCTCTCTTCTCCAAGAACTCTCTTCTTACCAAGAAAGCCCATCCTTTTGTAAGTCTTCTTCTCCCCTTCGCCTCATTTATTCCTTTTGTTTTCTCTAGCTATGGGTATTGCCCACTTAGTCAATACCACGGAAGTCGTGGCGACCTTCAAGGCCAGATACGCCATTCCCGAGGACATACATATTAAGTATTGTCTGGGGGAGACATAGAGGACAAGAGAGTGCCCAGGGTGATATTTATCCCCTTAATGGCTGTCCTGGAAGGTGGGGTGAGGTTCCTTCTAGATCTATTACTGCTGAGTACCCTTAGGTTTTATGGTATTTAGCCCAACTAGTGTCTACCCAACTTCTATAGGGTAGTCGGTTGCGTCAGCCAATTAAATAGGCTTTTCAACCTCAAACTTACATGCCACGAAATCAATTTCCTATATAGCTATTCTGGAAGTGTTGTCAATGGGTATTATCTTAAAATTATTAACCCCCAATAAGGTTAATATCTTGTTTGCCGGACCCCAATAGGAATTCCCAAAGGGAGTACATAAGGGTGTGGGGAAATTGGCTCGACAATCAACTCACCTGCTTGACATTGCTCGAGAATGCAAGTTGGTACCCTGAAAAGTTTACTGTGCTTGTTTTTGTTGTTTGTCACATTTATTTACATGTATATTTTTTTTTCTTTTCTTTTTGCTCATATTTGTTTTTTCATGCTGACTTATGTGATCCTGCTGCTCGTGCAAGTTCTCGGCGCTCAAAGCCAAACTTAAGGTTAGTTAAAGTTCGGGATCTAAACTGGATTCTATGCTTCGAGGTGTTTGTCCATACTAATTGGTAGCTCTAAGCCTCACACCTCATCATTGGTTGCATCCCTTCCTACACCAGCTTTCAAGACCCCGGGTTGCCTTCTTGGCCAAGCATTCTTTGCTGACATATATCGACGTACGGCTGAGGGGATTTTTGCCAAAGGGTGGATTCCTTAGAGCCCTATAATGATGGTTCAGGGGACATGGTCTTCCAGGCAAAACTTCGGCACCAACTTGTGGGTAACATTGAAGAAGTGGAATTAGATAACAACATGGTTCAAAGAAGGACCGTTCAGTCAGCTAGGTACATCCCTGGAGCCTGGGCTCTCGGGGGGCAAACGTCTGCTCTATCCACGTCGCCTACCTTGCTAGCACCTCAGATCTTGGTTGGCACCCTACCTCGTACACGCAAGAGGCAAAGGGGAGCTGACATCCAAGTAGAGCAGGTTGACGCTCAGCCCGGAGTCATCATTTTTGTCACATCGGTCCTTGCAGCAGCTAACCAGAATATCGTTGTTGAAGGGCCAACCATTCCTTCACCTGTTTTCGGGATTGAGGGAGCCTCACCCTTCAACCCTCCTCCTTTAGGGTATCAACATTCCTTCAAGTTAGGTGAGGGGCCACTCCCTTCCATGGTGTTCCTCAGGAAATACAAGAGGGAAGCATGGGCACCATGCATGGATTGGGGTGTACACCTTGGCCGAATGGACCAAGGTAGAGAAAAGGACTCGCCACCTAGTTTTATGATCTAGGAACCATGAATATAGTGCCATTACATGGAAGGACTTGATCCTACTACCAGAGTATGGGCTCGAAGTTTAGGTACGGTCTTGGAAAGGAGTTAGGCATCCAAAATCACCCTACCCGTGGGTCGGCTTCCATGTGTCTTACGTCTTAATCCTATTAAAGGCAAATTCAACATTGCATCTTAAACACACACACACACACACACTAGTATACATCTAAGCATATAACATGGCATTTCATCCCAAGCCCTAACATACATCTATCTTGGCAAACATATCAAACCTAACACACATCTACCATACATATCAACCATTACAAACCCTAGCATGCACCTATCAAAAGCATCTCATCTCATATGGCATCATATCATGGTCAAGGCGGAACATAGGCATGGCAGCAAGCAAGCATACATCATATCCAAGGCAGCAAACAAATCATGGAATAATCAAACAAATATGTTATTGCATCTCATTATTGAAGGAAAAAGGAAAACAAACAAACCTCATCCATGTTCATCATCCAAACAAGATCATATTCAAATCAGTGCATGTTCATGTGAATGCATGACTTACCTTACTGTAGCTCAGCACTTATGCATCAATGAATGGACATGTGAATGCATGTTTATGGTATTAAAATAAGAAGAGAAAAGAAAACCCTAATATAGCATGTTAGAGACAAACAAATAATTAAATAGAGGAATAGAGACTTACAAAGCATAAAAGGGACAAAATAGGGGCCTATGATAATCAAATCAATGCATGTTCATGTGAATGCATGACTTACCTTACTATATCTCAGCACCTATGCATCAATGAATGGACATGTGAATGCATGTTCATGGTATTAAAATAAGAAGAGAAAAGAAAACCCTAATCTAGCATGTTTGAGACAAACAAACAATTAAACAGGGGAACAGAGACTTAAAAAGCATAAAAGGGACAAAATAGGGGCCTATGATATGAAAGAGACAAAGAAATAGAAGTAGAAAACCTGAATTAGGGTTTCTGGGCATGAGTATGCGTGCGCATACATAGGCTTGCATACGCAGGCCAGTTGTATGCGTATATATACTAAGAGCCTGCGTGTGCACACAAAATAATGTGTATGCAAACACGCTTGAAGAACCCTAACCTGAAAACTCAGTAACACATAAAGTAGAGTAGAACTTTAAAATAGCAAATCTAGCAACCTAACATGCTTTTAAACACAAAAACAACAAAACCTAGACTAAGCAAACATATCTAAACACAAATAAATCAAAGAAACAAGATTAAAATGAGATTAAAAAGCAAAAATGAAAAAAAGAGATTAGAACATATACCTCACAACAAAAAGCTCTTTGGCTTGATTTTGACTATTCTCCTCAATTAAATCTATTCACAGCAAACAAAAATGATTAGTAAACTTCAAAATTTGAGGATTAAGACCAGAAAAGGTCCCAATCAAAATAAAATTTACTTAAGGATGTTTTGTGAAAAACTCCCTCTTTGATTCACTATTTCTAGTGAATCTTAGATTTTCCCTTAGGATTTTCTTTGTGCTTTGGAAAGGTGCCATGTATGGCTTTATTTAGTGAGAAAATAGGGGTTTGGAATGGCTCTTAGATGATGTGGGATTTTTTTCCAAACCTCAATATTAATGTAGAAAAACTTTGGAACCCTAGTTACGTTCGTAGGTCCATGGAAAATCCACCAGTTGTTCAATTTTCGGTATAGGGTAAGGATCATTAGGGCATGCTCTGTTAGATTAGTAAAATCAACATAGACTCTCCACTTCCCATTCTTCTTCTTTATTACCACGGTATTAGCTAACCTATACGGATAAAATACCTCTTTGATAGCCCTAGCTTGCTTTAATTTCTCTACTTCCTCATTCACTGCTTCCACATCGTGCCTGGCTGCTCACCTTGGCTTTTTCTTCTTGGGTGGAAATAAGGGATCCATATTCAATTTGTGCACTATGAACTTCGAATCCATGCTGGGAACTTCGTATGAGCTCCAAGCAAGAACATCAAAATTTTTGACCAATGTCAACAAAATTTCCACTCGATCCTTGCTAGAAAGGCTTTTCCTATCTGAAAATATTTGTCCTTGTAGGGCAAAATATGGACCACAATTAGTTCTTCAGCACTGTCAGCCCCATTAGACTCCTCGAGGCATTGTAATTGCTATAATGAGACCGACTCTACTTACTCTTTTTGCTTAATTTCATGATTGATTGCAGCCACCAAACACTGATGGGCCACTTTCTAGTCACTCCTCATCACCACAACTCCTTCCTTGGTTGAGAATTTAACTTTCACATGCAGTGTGGATGGTACAGCCCCCATGTTGTGTATCCACAGCCGTGCTGGGATTGCTGTGTATGGGGAAAACACGTTTACGACTATGAAATTCACCAGTACCTTTTTCCCTTCAGCTATTAAGGGGAGCTTAATTTGTCTTTCTGGTATCACCATTTTTTCGTCAAAGCCTATTAGGAGGGTATCATACTTCCCGAGATCCTCAGTCTTCAAACCTTGACCCTTGTAAAAATCAGGGTATATTATCTCAGTGTCACTCCCTTGGTCAATCATAACCCTTTTCATTAGGAAACCCCCAATCCTAAGGGTAACGACAAGAGCATTGTCATGCGGTTGAGATGTACCTTCAAGACCATCGTCATTAAAAGTTATTTGCCCTCCAACTGTCCTAGGCTTCTTCCTCGGACGGTCCAACATCTGGTGCTCCTGTTGGGTGGTAATGTTTAGAATTCCTCTCTGGCGACTAGCACTTACACCAATTGTCGCAGCATGAATGACCTCAATAACCCCGAGGGGAGGCGACTATGCTCCCCCTTGGCTCCCTAATGTCTACCCTATGGCGCCTCCCTTTTGGCCAACCATAAACTCTGTCAAATGCCTAGCTTTAACAAGCTATTCCAAGTGGTCTTTGAACGTCCTACACTGCTTAGTGGTATGTCCCTTATCCCGGTGTTACGTGCAATGTAAACTCTGATTTCTCTTGGTCAGGTCCCCGTCCACTTGCCAGGCCAATGAAAGTATGACTCGTGTTTTCTCTTCTTGAGAATTTTATGCATGGGCTCCTTAAATGCCACATTGACTCCAGCTCGTAGTTTTGGGTTTTGTTCCCTAGCTTCTCTTCGGGGCCTACACTGAAAGCCTTCGTGCCTAGGATCTTTAGGGTATTGTAGAGTGGTGGGGGCCTTCCTTTTGCTTTGTAGCTAATCATCCTCCAGTCTCTTATGTTCTTTTATTCTCCTCATAAGCTGATGCATATTCTCGGGGAGTTTCATGGTTAGTGAGCCCTTCAACTTAGATTCCTTAGGAAGCCCTAGTTTGAAAGTGTTTGCTGCTACTTGCTTATTTCCTCCCCCGATCTCATTATACAACTCCTTGTATCAATCTGAATATGACCGGAGAGTTTCCTCACTCCTCATTTTCATAGACAGCAAGGCATCAATAGGCTGGGGAGCTCGATTGCAAGTGACAAAACATGCACCGAATGCTTGAACTAACTCACTGAAGCTGTGGTTGAACCACCTCATTGTTGTGGGCTCAAGGCTAGATGGGAACACTTTACACATAAGTCCATCATATCACAAATAGAGGGCCATAAGTTAAGTATAGTGGCTTACATGCTCTATTGGGTCAGTTTTACTGTCATAACAAGTAAAGGGTAGGCGAGTAAAATGCCTAGGCATCTCAGTACGCTCTATCTCTTCGGAGAATGGTGATCGACCCACCCTCTATAGGGCCCGGCTCATGGCATTGAGGGTGGCGCAGGGACGATTGCGCCTTTCTCTTCTCGGTGACTTCGAGCGATCCTGGACTCGTTTGAGCTGTCCTTCGACAAACGGGAATGACTTTAGTGAGAAGATCCTCCTATGCGATCGCTTGCAGATTCGTGATCATAATCCCTTCTTCGGTGCCGGCCTCTCATCTCAAGCTCTAATTCTCTAATCTGCCTTCATAGGCTTTCTATCTCCCGATCATGACCACTATGATACGAAGGCAACAATTCGTTCTCCTTAAGAGGAAGCTTCGTCTGAATCCATTCAAGTCTCATGCCTGTCTTGCCTAAGATCTTGCTCTCTCCTACGTTCCCTCTCCATTCTCCTAACTGCCTGATTTGAGACCCTCAACTGATTTCCACCTGACCCCGTTGGTTCCTCGTTTGCATGTGGACCCTCCATATTAGACGCTGTCATGCCAACTCTATACCTTCAGCTGAGTAGGAGATTCCCACAGACAACGCCAATTGTGGTAGCTCAGTCTTATGAAACGATGGAATTGGGTTGAGCTCTCCAATTTACTTGTGTTGGGTTAAGATATCTTGAACCTAGTTAATTAATTCAATTACCTAAATTGATTAATTAGGTCACATTATATGTAAATTGTGGTGGTACCAATAAATCACCAAATAAACTAAATGTAGCAGAAATTAAATTGACACAGTGCTTTGTTGACAAATGGGGAAAACCTTTTCACAAGGAAAAACCCCATCACTCCCAAGAATCCACTAATCAATAATCCACTAATCAATAATCAAGTGGTTACAAGTATGAGGAATCTGACCACTACCCTGGCCTATCCCAAAATACCAATCTACAATTGAACTTTCGCTCCAATACCCAATTGAACTTGATCTTGTAGTAGTCTTCTTTCCTTTGATGAACAAATCTTCAATTTGTTACTAACTCCTTTGCACGGATCCTAGTACATGACTAACTCCAACAACTTGAATGATTATTATTGGCTGCAAAGTTCTTCACTTCATAAACGATGAAGATTAAGAAGCACTTCATTACAAAACCCTATGATGTACAAACATAGTAGCTTCTCATAGAGTTTATGAATTCTAGATCTTTGTATTTGTATGTGACGACTTCTAAAGTATGTCTTTTATATGACTAGGGTTGTGAGAAAAGAAATCCTAATCAAATAATATAGCATGGGTCGAATTTCAGATCTGGAAATTCTAAAATTGTAATTTTCGATAGATCAAGCTTGTGTCGAGCCTTTTCATTTAACCTTGATAGTAATATCTATCGAGCTATCTGTCGAGTTTCAGTAAAACAACTTTTTTTTTCACTAGTTTCTTGGATCAATCTTCATGTCTTTAATACCACAACTTGATATATATCAAATCCAATTTAGATCTATCAAATTTACAAGTGAAGTGCGTTTTGTCAAAAGATTAGCCAAGTACAGGAAAATATGACCTTATCAACTTGAATTATGGGTCAAGAATATCCAACAACGGGAGGTCCCAAAGATGGTGATGCAGTTTTTATAGGAGACAAATGAAAGTTTTTCTTTATCTCACTTCCTCCCTCAAATTCCTACATTTCCCGAGAACATCACAATTTATCTACCCCCTCTTTGTGAAATCCGAACTGGACTTCTTTCTCCCTAAAAAGTATTTTTCCTTTTTACTCTCGTGTTTCTCTTCCCTAATTTTTCCAACCTCTTCTCTCTCACCCATCAGTTTTTATTTATAGACTTTCCTTAGTGGGATTTGTCATGAGGAGAGGAATTTTCCCATGTTGGTGGGTCCCTTTAAGCCATATTCCTAACCAGTTGAAACCCGTTGTTTGTGATTGATATGGCTTTCTTGGAACTTGCACCAAGCGCCAATTGATGCTCGGCTAGTAGATTCCCCCAATGCATTATCTCTTGATCTCGGCATAAGAGGTGATACTCGGTCAGGATGTGAGCTTGGGCCAAGCCCATCTAGGGAACAGGCTAGGTGCTCAGTTAGTAAGCAGGGTAGGTTGGGCCTGTTTTAGGAAACGTGTCCTGAGCTCGGTACAGACCGATAGTTGTGGCCCGTACAGCTACATAAGATATTTTCACTCCAAACAGCACATGATCTAAAGGCCAAATGTGTCATTTTTGAAATATCTTAAACTTATTATTTTTCCCAAGTTTAAATCCAAAGTTTTAAACTTTAAAATCAAATAAATTTCTTTTAAGGAAATAATTGGAAATTTAGGGTCTGTTTGGTACATGTGTTTAAAAACTGAAAATTATTGTTTGAAAATATTTGTAGAAATACATATAGGTGAAAAAAATGTGTGAAAATACGTGTAATATTGTTTAAAAACTGAAAATTGTTATTTGAAAACACAAATCAAACACCCCTTTAATAACGGAGAAAGAGGCTAATAGTAAATAAGAGAAAGACCTACGTGCCTATGTGGGGTTACCAGATTGATGGCTTTCTGTACTTCTCCATTGGCCGCACTTGCCAAGAAAGGAGAAGATAAATATTGTCTCTCTCTATCTCTCCCACCGTGCGCTATCAACTTCACCAACACCAACACCACCTCCACTCTGTCTCTGTCTCTGTCTCTGTCTCTAGCTCAAGATCTTCCTTGCTTTCGGTGCTTTGAAAAGCAAATCTAAGGCTGCGGTTAATATTTCTCTGCTTTCACTACAGTAATATCCTCTCTCTCTCTAGTTTGATTCTTTTCACTTGGATCTCTATTCTCTGTACCAAATAGACCTCAAAGTTCCGTTTAATTACAGCTTATCATATTACCTTCTAGCTATAGTTTTTTTTTTTTTTGGGTGGTTGTTTTTGTTTCTTAGTAGTAAGTAGCTTATGCTTTGGTTAAGCTTTATCTCCCTCGGTTGCTTCCTCCGCAAGATCTTATCCAAGTCTGCTTAGAAATCAAGCTGAAATTTTTCCCAAGAAAGTGAAAGAAAATTCCCCAGAATTTTCCAGGTAAAGCAGTGGCGTATTTGTATAATAGTTGCGTAGCACTAAACAGTGCCATGAGCCTTAACTTCTACTCCACTCTTAACTCTCAAGGGCTGTGAAGAAAGAAGAAGAAGAAGAAGAAGAAGAAGAAGAAGAAACAAAGCAAAACAGAAGAGCATTCGATGGATTCAAATACCCACGACAATTATCTTTCCCAACACCAACCCAGTTCTGGGTTATTGCGGTTTCGCTCTGCGCCGAGCTCGGTCCTTGCTAATATCATGGAGACAGAGGGCACTGAGTCAGAGAGATTAATATCCAGATTTTTGAATTACGGTACTAGCAATACGGATTCAATAGCTATGAAGCGTGTGAGCTCCAACTCTCACTCCCAGGCACAACAGCAGGGCTATTGTGCGAGCTTGCCTCCCCATTATCCGAGACAGAGTCTTAGCCCCACTGCTATGGACGATGATGATAGCTCATATGGGTTGGTGGGTTCAATGGCAATGGACCACGACGTGCAATCCAAAGCCGGTAATCCAAATATCATTAGGCAAAGTAGCTCGCCTGCTGATCTTTTCTCCCACCTCTCTGTTCAGAATGGTATTGTTCTTTCACTTCCGTTCCATTCCATGTTATGGCCATGTAAACTGTTTTTTTTTTTTTTTTTTTTTAATCTAAGACGCTCATGTCCAATATGAGTTAGGGGAGCAGACAAAAGGGGAAAAAATTATCTCTGAAATAATTAGTAGTTAGGAGCTCGCTTGAACTTCTGAAGATTTCTTGGCTAGTTGTAGTTTACCTGCAATGAGAGGTGTGGGAAATTTGGTTGAAGGGAATAGTAAAGAAATGGTTTTTTTCTATTATTATATGCAATCTTATTGGAAAAACGTTTAATTCCCGTGTATTATATGTAGTAAACTAGTAAGGTTGTCAAGTATGTAGGGGATAGGAATTTTTTATGAAAAGTGAGTTTAAACGCTGGTAGGCATAGTGGTGTTTCACAACTGAGTGGAGGTTTTAGTTTCCCTGGGGTTAGCTTGTAAAAAATAAAAAAAAATAAAAAAATCATTTTCTTATCATCTTCCTGCATTTCCTCAGCAACTAAAGGAAGTTTCACAATTGATTTTAATCAAAAGATTTAGATTTTTTTTTTCATTTTTTTTTTTTGGGGCAAGTGAGACACATACCCATTGAGTCTTAAACCTACTATCTCACCCTCCATCTCATTATTATTCGAGGAGTGAGTGCTGGTTGAGAAATAGTTTATTGGCCAAGGATTTCAATTTTTGTGATAGATCCATTTGTAATGCAGCACCAGTCTTAGACAATTTTGGGGAAATATTCTTTCAAACAATTAAGCTGGGAAGGAGAGTATTTTTTCATCATCAGAAGCTTGAATGATTACTAAAAGTTTCTCAGTAAATTGCAGGCTATGCCATGATGAAAGGAATTGGAAACTACAGTAGGGTCAATGGTACTAATGGAGATGTAAGTCCATCTACAGACAGGTTGAAGAGTCAGCTTAGCTTCTCACCAAGATTTCCTTCTTCACTAGGGATGTTGTCACAAATCTCTGAAATAGGGAGTGAAAACCTTGGAGCAGATAGTCCCGATGATGGAAAGCTCGGTAATGGCAGTGTTGATGCTCATTTTTATGGCCCTGGAGTCCCATACAGTTCTTGGAATGATCCACCACATTTTACAGAAAATTTTACTGTCATGAAAAGAGAGCAAGATGATGATGGGAAACTATTTGCTGCTAACCAGGTATCAGATTTGCCTTTCAGGTTGAGTCTTCTTGAAATGTTTTGTTTGTACAATTTAATCTGAATTTTTGCATATAATTAGAATGGAGGACTTGGAAATCGGGTTAATATGTTATCGCACCATTTGAGTTTACCAAAGACTTCGTCAGAGATGGTTGCCATGGAGAAGTTCCTGCAATTTCGAGATTCTGTTCCTTGTAAAATAAGAGCAAAGCGTGGTTGTGCCACTCATCCTCGAAGCATTGCAGAAAGGGTAAAATTTTCACCTTAGTTATATGATTTTTCTAATTATTGATCTTTTGCTTAAATTATAAAAAAAAAAAAATCTATTTCGGAATATGATATATTTGTAGTTTTTATTTGCGGAGTCCATGAGGTGAACTATAGAAGGATGATTGTAAAGAGTATATTACTTTCAGGTAAGAAGAACCCGGATCAGTGAACGAATGAGGAAATTGCAAGAGCTTGTCCCAAACATGGACAAGGTAGAAATTTTCTTCTTTATTTAGTGTCAATTATCTATTTCTCCTTGAAAAGTCGAGAATTTTTTGTCTTTTCTTCCTTGCAGCAAACTAATACAGCAGACATGTTGGACTTGGCTGTTGAATACATCAAAGATCTTCAGAAACAATTCAAGGTATGGAAAGAGAATTTGAACTAGAATTCCTCATGTCTTGCCAAATAATCTGTCTTCCTTTCATGAATTTATGTATTTTTGCAGACTCTTAGTGATAATAAAGCCAACTGCAAGTGTTTAAGTATGCAGAATCCAGTCCAAAATCAAATTGCTTGAGTTGCTGCTGTACAGAAAATAAGAGAGTGACGGAAAAATGAATGGAACCAGATCATATTTCATTTATGTACCGAGCAATAAGTGGAGGGAGCTTAAAATAAAATCTTTTCAGTTGGTGTGACATAGAAAGTTGGTAGAGTTTTCACCACAAGATTCAGGTCCTTTGAGCCGACAAGGCTTCCAATTACAGAATATATGAAATAATGGGAGAAGTTGTATAGGATATGTAAAAATAGTGCAATCCTAGTTTAATTTGGTATATCTTGTTTTTCTTAATCATTCTTATTAGTTTGAGAAGTGAAAGTTGGCATTCCTAACATGAAAAATAGAAGTTTTTCATTTGGTGCTGGCTTTGATTGTTCATATTCATGAAGTTTGGTCTATTTTAAATTCGGATGGGTGCTAGTTGGTTTAATTGGTAATGTCCGGTCTTAAAAATATGTGATCTAAGATTGAATTTCGTCTACACCAGAAGAAGAGGGGTTTAAGGCAAGAAAATTGGTTATCTCTTGTTGTGTAGTTTATAGCTTTAATGATCTCTCGTGAACCAAAAAAATAAACTTTCGAGCCATCCGCACCACACGTTACTTTTGAAGTTTTGATCAGTGAAAGCTGACCTTATTTATCGTTAGTGCTTAATAACACTATTTGACATGTTCATATATTATAGTCCTTAATTTATCTTGGAACGCTTCATAATTCTCTTCTTCTTTAGGTTGAGAGAAAGTTGGGTGCCCCGATGAATAATTTAGAGATGTCTTCAATAATAAACCTTATCCACATGACCACCTATTAGTCGTGCGAGGCAAAGTCAATTATATTGTTGAGAAAACCAATCTTATTTATGACCTAATCAGCTTAGATGACCTCTGTGCGTTTGTCTTTCTTCCTTTTTATTTATTTATTTAAAGTTTTTCCTCATCTTAGTAATATGAAACTATATATTGTTTTCATTTTTGAGAGGACACCTTGAATGAATGTCATATGATAACAATTATTTAACTAACCCACAAGTTTCTTTTTCTTTTTTCGATTCTAGCAAGGGAAAAAGTTAGAGGGGGGCCACTCTCTGACCAAGGATGCCCACCCACCACCACCCCCCCCCCCCCCCCCAAAGCTCTCTCTCTCTCTCTCTCTCTCTCTCTCTATATATATATATATAATATGTATTATGAAATTTTAGAATTTAGATCTAATAAGATTCTTCTGGGTCCTAACATAATCCTTTTCTCTGTTAAAAAAAAATAAAATATTAGTCCAAATAACAATATATATATATATATATATGTATGTATATAATATGTATTATGAAATTTTAGAATTTAGATCTAATAAGATTTTTCTGGGCCCCTAACATAATCCTCATCTTTGTTAAAAAAAAATAAAATATTAGTCCAAATAACAACAAAAAATTAGTCCAAACAACTACAACATCAAAATTTAGACCCCCAAAAAAAGTCCTTAAAAATTATAATTTCTAGCGTGTAGTACATAGACACAATTATTTTATGTCATAATGAGAACTTATAATTATAAGGACAAAATTTAGATATAGTTTTCCATGTGCAACGTTAGGTTCCTCAATTAAATTCCAATGCATGTCACCAATACAGCATAAGCAATATATTTGTTGGGAAATTTAGACCCAAGTTGATAGAATTAACAAGTTTTAAACCCAAGTTGTTTATTAGATTTATTATGAATAAACCTTGTAAAACAAATAAATATCAATATCATGCACAACGAAATAGTAAATAAGATAAGATATGATGACCCAGGAAAACCAATAAAACAAACTAGTTTCACAGTAAAAAACTTGAGGAGAAATTTTCCTGAAAAGCAATTTACTATAGTAAAGAGAAGTTTCAGATCTAATACAAAAACCCTTGTCCCTAGACTCTATAATCCCCATAGATGAACTTACAGCAGAAACCTTCTACCGCTTCAGAACCTCTAAACTCTTCAATATATGAACGCCACCCTTTTGCATGGATTCCAATACGTGACTAACTCCAACAACTTGAAGATATTGTTGGCTATAAAGTTCTTCACTTTATCAACAATGAAGATCAAGAAGTACTTGGTTACAAAACCCTTGGCGTAAAAGACGCAGTAACTTCTTGCAAAGAAAATAAGGCACTAGGTCACTTTCTGCATGTGTTCTCCATGTGTTCTACTTGTATGACGGCCTTTAAAATAAACTTTATATATGTCTAGGATTGTGAGAAAAGAAACCCTACACATACATGTCAACTAGGGCAAAAAATTAGATCTGGAAATTCTGATTTCGTAGATCTCGACAGATTCAGCTTCTGTCGAGCTTCGTTCTTAAATCTTGATAGATACTATTTCTGTCGAGGTATCTGTCGAGATTTAATGAACAACTTTTCTTCACTTGTTTCTTGGTCCAATCTTCATGGCTTTAATACTTGACTTGAATTCTTGTTTCTTGAAGTACTAAACTCATCCTAGATCTACCCAATTATAAGTAAAATGCATCTTGTCAAAAGATTAGCCAATTACATAAAATATGTCCTTAATAATTTCCCCCTTTGGCAATCCATGAAAAAACCACAACAAAACAAATAATCATGAGAGAAGTCTTAAATCACTAAATTCATACCACTTGTTGTATTACAAAATAAATCTATCTCTACTACAAACTTTTGAAAAACTTTGCAAGAAAAGGGTTCATAGCATGGTAGACTTTCATTACCTGTTTTTCTGTAACACTTAAACAAAACTCATCAAGGCATCATGTGTGAAACAAAAATAAAGATTGCATACATAAAGAAACATGTGTATAAAGAGAGAAAAGAAACAATACATGTAGAGGTAGGTGAAAAAAACATACATCATATATATATATATATATATATATATATCAAAGATAAGCACAATGTATGTAAAAATGATCACAAGACCGATGTACAAGAAGCTAAAAGAGGCTCCTAAAACAACAAGGAGGTAAACACTCCCCCTAACAAGATGAAACACAACTCCCCCTAACATGTAGAATCTTAAAAAGAAACCACATTTTCTCCCCCTTTTTGTCATGATTAATAAAGGATACAAGAAGCTATAAAACTTCACCTGAGAAACATAAAGATGATCAAGGGGGCACAAGGAATCCATATAAATACATGAATGGAATGAAACAAGATGCTATGGATGACAAGATAATAGAAAGATGAAAAACATGTAAAAAACAATGCATGCAAAAGGTTCTTGACAAATCAAGAAGCTATCGAGATGCTATCAAGTAAAAGCCAACCTCGATGGATCGAGAATCTATTGAGGATGTGTCGAGCAGACAGAGAGCACAAGATTTTGGCTCGATGGATTGACCTATTTATCGAGAAGCTATTGAGGTCAAACCCAAAAATCTATAGAAGAGGTATTTGTCGAGATTCTGTTGAGAAGCTATCGAGGATGTAGAAAAGAGGTTTTTCAAAAGGGGGAAAAACACATAAGATGAGAAAGCAACAAGATGGCTACTCAAACAAGGATTGAAGCAGCATGTTAAGCACTCAAACCACACCTCAACTCTAGATGCAAAGCATTCCTAGATCCACAAACACACTAAACAAGTCTAACCAATTTTATATTTCAAAAACAAGTTAAGACAGTTTAGCAAGTATATATTAACATATGTATCCCTTATGATAGCCAAATCACATTGTACCTGCACATGTATCAAGAGAAGCAAAGAATTTGCGTGTTGTGTGTGAAACAAAGCAAGAGTGCATAAGTGTCTCATATTATGAAGATTTGAGACATGAGAAAATTAAATACACTCACACACAATCATAACTATTTGATGGGGACTATCACCTTCGAGGTACATCCTATAACTTTCACATCTCCTAGAAACACACTTGCAACCATATTAAAAGCATTTTGATTCTTTTTTCTTTTATTTTTCTTTGCATATTTTTCTTTTAAGCATAGCTTGCATGGGCATATAAGAGAGAAAAAAAATACCCAATTATGTAAGCGAAAACATCACAATTTTGCTATACCGAAGCACATAGATGTTATACATGATTAACGGGCTTTAGTAGTGAGATGAATATTTTTGCCTTTCTCTTAGGATTTTCTAGTCCTTCTCGTCAAAAAGAGTGATATGAGTATGAAATATAAGAGATCACTTTAATCGTACTCATCACAAACACGAGCCATAAAGCTCACTTGCTTAGTTATGCATTGAGATATTCATTTAAATTACAAGAGATACAAAGTTTAGAAACTTTGTTTCAATGGCCATCAAAGGTACACAAGTACCGACATATATAGACACACATTGTTTTTGTATTTTTTTTCTCTCTCTTAAAAAAAAATAAATAAACAACTAAAAAAAAAAATAGACAAACAATAAGAAAGCATAAAGATAGATGCAGATGCATGAAAGCATGATTCCTAAAACAGATAAGAAAACAAGCAAGAGAGTCCTACTTTAGATAGAAATAATTAAAGTAGAGGATAGATAGAAAAGACAATTAAGTCTTAGGCCCCTTTCTCATCCACATAGCACGAGTCTTTGGTCGTGAAGATGAAAAGGCATGTGTCCTAGTATGTTTATTAAAGGACATAGAAAAATTAGAATTCTCCTGAAATTGAGTTTAAAAGCTCAAAAATTTTAATAACTCTCCAAACAAAGGAATTAAACCTTGAGAGGGAACCTGTGACCGTTTGGACATTTGCTTATGAGGATACAACTTGAAGTAATTAGGACGAATGTATCCAGAAACACCACAATGGTGTCAAACATGAGTAGTTTTTAAACTACTAGACTTCCTAGAGTGAGGTCTAACAAGGGATTTAGAATTAGCCAAATTAGTTTTGGATTCATACCTTTATCACCTTTCTTAGATTGGGGCACAAAGATAGTCTTTGATCTAGAATCCGTGGAAGAAGGGCCGAAGGAAACAACATATCCTAAGCTAGTTTTATCAGAACTAGGCTTTTAAGCACTTAATACCTCATCAAGCTTTGCACTAGACATTCTTTCTATTTGAGTTCTAGCTTGACTAAGCTCAACCTTGAGATTCTTGACCTTCTCTTCTAATGAGGTGTTCTCCATAACAAGAGTCTCAACTAATCTTATAATCTCATCTAGTTTGACTAATAGATCAGCATTTTCAATTTTTACCTCATTAAGTTCTTTTTTACAAAGATGAGAAGTCTTTTTAGATTTTATAAATTCAGTGCATAGCTTATCATAGACTTCCTGAAGGGTCAACTTCTTGGGTATTTCATCATCAGAAGAATCCTCACTGTCACTAGTACTCTCCACAATTATCTTATCGGTTGTGGCATTAAAAGCCATAAAATGGCCACATTCATCCTCATACTCATCAGAAAGATCACTCTTCGAATCACTCCAGGTAACAACCAACACTTTACCTTTTGAATTTTTGGTCTTTTCCTTCATAAGATAGTTTGGGCATGCTATCCTCATATGATCAAAACCTTTGCACTCATGGCACTAGATAAGGGGTTTCTCATCTTACCCTTTCTAGAGGATTTAGATTTCCTAGGAGGTTTGTCCTTATCCTTTTTCCTATATTGAAGAAGTTTGATAATCTCATTAGCTATGAAGGTTAGATCCTCATTCTCATCATCATATTCATCTTCATCTTCATCTTTAGAGTCATCAATCTCTTCCTTTATACCCTTAAGAGCCAAGTTTCTACTCTTTCCACATTTTCCCATTAAACCTAATCCCATATCATAGGTTTGAAGGTTCTCTACAAGCTCAGTTAAAGGAATTTGATTAATGTCCTTCACTTCTTCAATGACAGTGATCTTGGCATGGAAACTTTCAAGTAAGGACCTAAGGATTTTCTTAATAATTTTAGATTTTGCTATAGATTCTCCAAAGTTGAAGGCAGAATTCACAATACTCTTGAGTTTAGCATAGAACTCATCAAAGGTCTTATCCTCCTCCACCCTTATTTCTTCAAAATTGCTGGTGAGTCTTTGAAACTTAACGGTCTTCACTGCCTTGGTACCTTCATAGGTGGTCTCAAGAATAGTCCATACTTCCTTAGCAATTTCCGTGGATTATATTTTCTTGAATTCCTCATTGGTCACCCCATTAAACAAAGCATTCAAGGCCCTATTGTTGAAATTTGCTGCTTTGATTGTTACTTCATCCAAATCCACCGGCACTTCCTTTGGCTTAATCCAACCAACTTCAATAGCTTGCTATACTTTTTCATCAAGAGCCTGTAAAAAAAAATTTCATACGAACTTTCTAGTACTCATAGTTAGTTCCATCAAATAAAGGAGGAATCAAAAGAGATTGTCCACGATCCATGACAATGGGGGTCAAGGATCACACTCAGGAAATTAATCCAATCAGAGTGTACCTGCTCTGATACCACTTGTTGGAAAATTTAGACCCCGGTGGATAGAATTTACAAGTTTTAAACCCAAGTTGTTAATTAGATTTATTATGAATAAACCTTGTTTAAAAAAAACAAACATCAATATCATGTCAATATCATGCACAACGGAATAGTAAATAAGATAAGATATGATGACCCATGAAAACCAATGAAACAAACTAATTTTACAATAAAAAACCTAGAGAGAAACCTTTTCGAAAAGCAATTCACTATAATAAAGAGAAGTTTCAAATCTAGTACAAAACCTTTGTCCCTATAATCTACAATCCCCGTAGTTGAACTTACAGTAGAAACCTTTTACCGCTTTAGAACCTCTAAACTTTTTAATATATGAACGCCACCCTTTTGCATGGATCCCAGTACGTGACTAACTCCAGCAACTTGAAGATGTTGTTGGCTACAAAGTTCTTCACTTCATAAACAATGAAGATCAAGAAGTACCTGGTTACAAAACCCTTGGTGTAAAAAAAGCAATAACTTATTGCAGAGAGAATAAGGCACTAGGTCACTTTTTGCATGTGTTCTCCATGTGTTTTATCTATATGACGGCCTTTAAAATAAACCTTCTATATGTCTAGAGTTGTGAGAAAATAAACCCTGCACATACATGTTAGCTAGGGCCAAAAATCAGATTTGGAAATTCTGATTTCATAGATCTTGACAGATTCAGCTTCTGTTGAGTTTCGTTCTTAAATCTCGATAGATACTGTTTCTATTGAGGTATCTGTCTAGGTTTAATGAACAAATTTTCTTCACTTGTTTCTTGATCCAATCTTCATGGATTTAATATTTGACTTGAATTCTTGTTTCTTGAAGTACTAAATCTATCCTAAATCTACCCAATTACAAGTAAAGTGCATTTTGTCAAATGATTAGCTAATTACATAAAATATGTCCTTAACAATATTTTTTAAGGAGAATTAAATTCAATCCATTATGTGTTTGAATTTAATTGAAGAATCTAGTATACTATATTTAAGGAGCTATATTTAGAAATATAAAATGGAAACCCCCTACAGCTGTGGTGTTGAAGACTAACTTTGATGGGGCAATGTTTGCAGGCTCTAATCAGGCCAGAGTTAGAGTAGTAATTTGAAATGAGTCAGTACAAGTCATGGTGGCGTTATCCATAAAAATCACAAAACCACAATTGAGCGAAATCCTGGAGATGTTGGCAGCATGAAGGGTAGTTCAATTTGCCTTAGAACTTGGTTTTTAGCACTTCATGTTTGAAGTTGATTCTGAGGTTATTATCAAGGCTTTGGTAGATAGAAACTTTCCCTTGCTAGCATCGGACACCCTGTAAAAGACATTATGTCTATTTCAGGTTTGTTACAAACCCAATCCTTTTCTCATGTAAGGAGGCAGGACAATGTTGTGGCCCATGCCTTAGTTTAGAGAGTTAGACTTTCTTTTCCTTTATTGGTTTGGATGGAGGATGTTTCAACAGACATATCTCATTTTGTATCTGCTGATTTACTAGTTAATTAATAAATTGTCGTTGAGTTTGGCTTCTTTTTTTAAAAAAAGAAAAAAAAGAAAAGAAAAGGGTTTTGGTTAATTTATAATTAGCAAGTGTCAGTGGGTGTGTTAGAATCATTATTATTATTTTATATATAAAAAATAGCTTAAATTTCTGTTTATATTATTTATTTGTCTTATCTATTTCTACCAAATTTGTTTTTGGGACTTTGTGCATGAGAACTATGGCATTGTTAATAGGCTTCTAAATAGACTTCCTCATATTGTTTTTATTTTGGATTTTTTTTCTTATTTTACTTAAAATAATAATCAATATTTTTGTTAAAATATCATTGGACATATAATGAAATAAGAAACATAACTTTTATTTGATTTGCAGATTATGGGTAAGTCAACTACAATACTTGGCTTTTTCAAAAGAAAAAACTCAAATTATTCAAAAGACTTATTTTTATTATGGGTAACTTTAACTTGATTTATAGAATAAGATTTGTTAACGGATTCTTTGATTTCATACATTAAAAAGGGGATTACTATGAATTTAAAAAAAAAAAAAAATCAATAATAGATGATTTTCAAGATTAAAAAAAATTTAAATTCCATTTTAATAGATTATTACTTTTTTTTTTCATTTGTTAATACTAAATGAATACTAATTTAAATTGTTTTAAAAATGGTTCATCTTTGGCCCCCCTTAATTGAAATCTTAACTTTGTCCTTGGAAATGGATAGGTACTTTTTAATATTTAATTTTGTGAATAATAATAATAAATAAATAAGGAATAACTTCTCAGCAAGTAAGTCTCTATAATTAGCTAGGGGATCTGAGGATCGATATCTAGGGACAGCATTTGGAAGAGTGTAGTCTCACATTTTAAATTTAATCAAATTTATATAGAATTATTTTTTTTAAAAATAATATAAACCTATAAAAATCAATTATACTAGATTAGCATTTTCTCTACATTTTAACCAAATATTGGGCTAAGTTTCATCCTTAAAAATGATTTTGCTCGATACACTTTGCATAATTTTTCCTAGAAAATAAAAAAGGTGCAATAAAGGACTTTCCAATTCCATGTCATTGTCCTATTTTTGTCCAAATATGTTCGATTCTGGAGTTTTGGTGCAGTAATTCTAGTGTGATCAAACTTTTGTTTGCATTATTGGACTTAGCCTAGCATATTTATCTAGCATGTTCAAAGGGCCTTACAGGCTTAAGACTTTAGAGCAAGAAATCCGGTTCAATTGATAGTGCTATAAGCACAATATATAAGGACGTATCAAGCACATCATTACTTCAAAATCATGTGCAGTTGGACACGTCCATGATTGAGACCAAAAGCAACAATGTCTGTCTTTTTCTTTCTTTCTTCTTCTTCTTCTTCATTTAAAAAAAAAAAAAAAAAAAATCTTTTTTCCTCTTTGTTTGACAATGATCTCCCCTCAATCTTAAAACAGGCGTTAAAGCCCAAGGATTCTATGATCTGTGTTAGTTTCCCCAACACAAGGTTCTACGAGGGTGTGTGCTAGTGTTAGCACACATTCAAGGGTTTCTGCATTCTTGGTAAACAACAAGCAATCACAACAAAGCACCATTAATTTCCATCTCCATGCTGCCCAAGGCTTGCTACAGGAAGGACTAGAAAGTTCATTATTTCGGTGACTCGTTCCAACATGAAAAATATGATTCTCATTAGGCTAAAGAGTTTTGACAATGAAGAAATTTCTGAGGAATTTTGAAAATTTTGACCATGAAGGGATATGATCCAATTTAAGGGAAGATTCTCTCCCATCTAAATCCTCCAAATTCCTTTGGTTTTTTAGCTAAATTTGTGTAACGTGGCATTTACTTTATTTTGTGATGTTTATATAGGGTTTTTAAATGCCACATATCTCATTCAGTTGAAAATTGATAGGAATAAAAGAATTTCCCAATTCGAGAATATTTTTTCTCTCTTAACAAGTCTCTTTGATCTGGACTCTTGAAGGCAAATAATGGACACTAAAACAAACAAGGGGAAAAAGAAGAAGAAGCTAAGTTATTCCAAGATGGTTTAACAAGCATAGGAGCAGTGGCGGAGCAAGGAATTTATCTTTTGGGGGGTCAAACATTTTTTTTTTTTTTGTATATATTGATTATATTTATATTACTAGTCGTCAACCCGTACGATGCATGTGAATAGCTATTGGAAGAGTTTTTAGGGGGGGGGAATCATTATTTTTTAGTTGGAATAGTAAGCAAAAATGCATGAATTTTTTATTTTTTATTTTTTTGATATTGAAAGAAATAGTACACAGTTTTATTAGTTAGGTAGAAGAAAACAATATTGTTTTATTTATTAGTTTTTTGTGGGAGGGAATAAGAGATAAAATGTCACATATATAGATATATACAAGACACACACACCAAAAGATGCATATTGAAAGGCCATAACCTTTTAAATTGGATATATCAAAAGATGCATTTTGAAATGTCATAACTCTTCATATTAGATATACTAAAAAATGTCTACTGAAAGGTATAACCCTTTATATTGGATATATATTAAAGATGTCTATTAAATGAAAATGTGCCTATTGAATGAAAAAATGCTTATTGACCGAAACCTATTGAATGAAAAGATGTTTATTGATCAAAAATGTGCCTATATAATAAAAAGGTACCTATTAAAGGGCCATAATCCTTTGGACATAAATAGTTGTTTATATTCATTTGGTAACTTCTTCTCTTTTATCTTTCTTAAAAACACAACAAAGTTGTGGGTCTTCTCCAAAATTGCTCTCTCTCTCTTTCTCTCTCTCTCTCTCGTAAGTCCTAATCTGAATGAAAGAATCTCATTTTGAAGTGCTTTCTCCTCACGATCCAAACTCTCATCCTTATCACTTTGTTTCTGTCTTGCCTCTTTTTTTGTACGTGTTTTTATTATTTAATCCACCACTCCTAAAAAAAAAAAAAAAAAAAAAAAAAAAAAAAAACAGTTTTGGAGTTTGTTTTCTATTTTCAGGTTCTAGAAGGTTCTTGGTTCCACAGGATTAGATCTAGTGATTTGAAATGTATTTAGTCTTTGTGTTTGGTTTTTCTAAAAGAAAACGGGGGAATAAGTTTTATTATTTTAGTTTTTTTTTGGTGAAAATGTGAGAATCGGACATGCATGTGAGTTTGAGATCACCTAACGTCAAGAACCAAATAACTTTTGAAAAATGAATGCTGGTTTGAATTTATTCACAATTTTACATTGTTTTGGGGGTTACGTACAGACAAAATGAAAAAGGCACAATTGTTTGACATTTTTAAATGTAGGCATGTGGCACTAATCTATATAGCCACGTGGTGTAATGAGAAGTAGTTAAGAAAAAGTCGTTAACTTGTGTGATGCACGGAATAATTTAAATAAAAAAAAAAAAATTTGCTACTATAACTTGGCTTTAAAAAAAATGCTATGGTGATGACTTCACACAATGTTCAACTGCAATTAAATTTGCTATTCACCACTAATATAATCTATGTTATCTTGCACATTTGTTTGCATAACAAAAGGGTTGTTTTCACCTTTTTAATAAAACAATCAGTGGTAGAGGAAAGAGATAAACTGTTCCATTGAAGGATTCATGATGAATGTCAACTTTCCAAACTTGTTTAGTGTAGAATGATGTTCTCTTTCCTCTTCTTTTGCACTGCACTACATTTGGGTAGTGTTCAGCACAAAGGATTGCACAGAACTTCACCTAATCACAGATGTTTTGGTTGTAAACCTATGCACATATCATAAAGAGTAAATCCTACTTTGGATAGATATATATTATACAATTATTCAAATGGTTAAATTAAGAAGGAAATAAAGAAGAAAAGTTGCACTAGCCACAAACTCAATTAGATTTCTCTTGAATAAAATGGCATTATAAAGTGTTATAAAAAATGAAAAAAAAAAAAAAAAACCTGAGAAAGGGGAAGGAATACTTACACTTGAAAATAGAAAAATAGAAAATCTACAAATTCAATGCTTGATAATAGATCTACAAATTGTATTCACATATCCTCCATCTTTTGCAAGTTAATTGGATATAATTAAAAAAGTTTTTCCAATAAAATGCTCTTTCCTTTCCATTACGCTTTGCATATTTTCATCCTTACAAAGTTTAAGAAGTGCTCTATGGTCACTACATAAAGAATGTGCACACAAGTTTAAAATTAGTAATAGAATTAAGGCTAATCATTAAAAAAAAAAACCTGCAATAAAGATCTAAGGCTTTCTCAGCATTAGTTAAAGTCAACAGCCACAGATGGAAAGATTATAAAAAATACAAAAAAAAAAAAAAAATAATAATAATAATACAGCTTTTTGCTCGCTCACTTTACTTTATATTTTTTGGCTAAAAAGATAAATAAAAGTAAAAAGATTGATTTTTGCTAAAAGTATTATAGTAAAAACAAAGTAGAGTGGAATTTGCAATAAGCAAAAAAGTACCTAACATTTGTGCAAAAACCATCAAGTTAGAGTCTGTGAGACTCGCAAACGGTTACTTTATGTAACGCCACTGGACCCGCAAACAACACCGACTAGTTGAGCAATTAAACTAATTTAGGAAAAAAAAGAAAAAAAAAGCTGTTTTTTGTGGGACTCATATAGGATCCACAAACAATACATAATTTAATATTCTCAAAAAAAAAAAAAAAAAAAAATTTAAGCAAAACACCAACTTATAATCAGAAGCCAAAAATGCATTTGCCATTAGAATCACTCAGAAAGTCCTTCGCACATGCTCTCACTCTCTTGTCAATAGGCCATAACAAGCACTATCATATGTCGTTTTAAAGACCTACCATCACATCATGTACATCGGCTGCCATGTAAGCACAATTTCATGTCATTTACAACATCATCATGCCACATTAGTGCCTCATGCTTTGTTAATTTGAGAACCAAGACTTGACGAGTTAATCGAGTCTCAAGGTGATGACTCATCAATTGGCGATATTTTATCCCCAAATCAAGGGAAATTGGAGTCTCCATTTGTTTATTTAAGGAACCAAAATAAGAAAATTAAAAATGAATAAATCTTTATTTCATAAAAAAAAAATTAGACGATATGTCAAATAAACAAATAAATAAAGAATTACAATATTTCTTCTTCTCTCGTTACAATCTAAGAAAGGTTACATGAACTTAACTCCTAATTGCATTAAGAAAAATATATAAAATTACATAGGAAAGCATGGTCTTGAATCCTAGATAAAGGATAGAATGTTAGCTTACTAGAAGGGAAGATATTAGACACCATTCGTGTCCAATTCAAGTCGGTCATTTAGAAATTTTAATAATGAACTTTCATGTTATGATTCAGACAATTCCCACAAATATATTTTTTAAAGCATAACAAATTGGAAAAAACGAGTAAAAATTGTTTGATGAACAATGGCAATTTTGGGGAAAAAAAAAAAAAGGGGAGTGTTAGTCTATGAAAAAAAATTTGCATTGAAGAGATAATCATCATTAAATATTCAGAAATTTTTTATCATGTAATTCAGTTGGATATATTGTTGACAGTTAATATCATATATATATATATATATATATATATATATATAAAATAAAAGTTGGGCTTAGACGTCGTGGTTGCGTCAAGTGGCAGCACCAAATTACAGAAATTTTCTTAAATTTTTAGATTTTTTTTAAATATATATAAGTTATCACCAAAAAAAAAAAATGATTTAACAAAAAAAAGGCCACAGAGCGCAATCATAGCAATTCCGTAAACGCATAAATATTAGAGTCCCTCACATTCACAAAGACCGACCTACAATGTGTGGCTAAGGCCAACTGTAAAGCCCTGGTGAGGTTTATATTAATCAATTGTAAAACTGTATATAACCAAAAAAAAAAAAAAAAAAAACAAACAAACAAAACGTTGTTGGTGAAGACAAGGGCCCGTTTGGTTATAGTTTTCAAAAATTGTTGTTTAAAAATATGTGAAAATTGTGGTTTAAAAAATATTTTTGAAAAACGTGTTTTTAGTGTGAATAAAAAAAAAATGTGTTTGATATCATGGTTTAAACAACATTTTTCAGTGTTCAAGAAATATAAAATATGTGTTTGGTATGTGTGTTTTGAATGATAAAAAAAGCTTACCAAAGTACAAAATAAATACATTTTAAATCAGGAGAGAGAACATGGCTGACCAAAATATTTTTAAAAAACTGACCAAAGTACGAAAAAGCTGACCAGAGCACTAGTGTTTGTTGTTTAAGATAATTACGGAATTGCCACTGAGCACTATTTTTTGTTGTTTAAAAACTGTCCAGAGGTGATTTCAAAAATGGATTTTATAACATCGGTTTTTGAACAATGTTTTCCAAACAACAGGGAACAAGACTGGTACACCAAACACTTTTTTTTTTTTTTTTAATACTAGTGTTCAATGTTTAAACACTTAACACTAGTGTTTAAACATGGTGACCAAACGGCGCCTAAGAAGTTGACCGGCAAAGAAAAACATCAGTAGATATGATATGGTGACACAAAAAGTGTCGTGCTTCCTTGGCCAATAAGACCCTGCTGAGGTTGAAACTTTAATAAAAGTATAAACTTCACGTGGCCTAGCAATTGGCATATCACATTATGGTTTAATTAGCTTTAGACTTTTTGTTCATATAAAATTCTTCAATGTGGAGTGTGTATATATATATATATATATATATATATATCAAATAATTCATAATTAATACCCATCATACGGTTCCTTTGCACTATTATTCTTTTCTTCTACTTACAATCTTTACTATTCTCTTCTTCTACCTACAACTTTACAAGTATGTATTACTTTACTTGGCTTTACCAAATTGCAGAAATTTTATTAAATTTTTAGAATTTTAAAAAAACTAAAAATGAGTAGTATACTATCAGGACTCTAATTCATTCTTATCATTAAATAAAATTATATTAACATTATTTTTTTTATTTGTTAGGATATATTTCTTAAAAAAACAGTATATATCTCCAATAATTTGATAATCTCCATTGTAGGGTTAAGGGCCCAAATCATGTATTGGGCCTTGGGCCTTGACCGAGAACGTGAGCAATCCGAGGACGAGTGAATGGTAATGAATGGTTCAAACCTAGGACTCAATTAGTGAAATATAGATAGGAGGATAGTCCGAGGAGGAATATCTCCTCGGATATGATAAATATGTCTCAAATACGTATTCCAACAATCACGATGACCTTCCAGGAAGCTCTAGTGATAAAAATGTGTATCATGAACGTCTAAGGATGATGGGACCTCAGAAATATCTTAGGGAAAGTTGCTACCACTACATTGAATGCACTGCAACTACTTTCCTAGCCGCATTTATGTTGAGGAGACCCTTGAACAGTGTTGTCTTGGCTACCACAACTCACAGAAAACTAGAGAAGGTGTTTGATGGGACAGGCATTCAAGTGAAGGCTCAAATGATCAACAAGTGTAGGATCAAGATGGTCCAGGGGGAGCTATATAATGTAAGAGACCCTCCGTAAGGTAGAGATCGAGAAAAATAGAGAGTGAACATTGTAGCAATCTAAATTGTACTTGTACCCAATTGTGATCAATTTATAAAAGTGAAGCCTCCTTAGACTGTAAGTCCATTGATATAAAAATCTCTTATTTGTATTTGATTGTCATTTGATCCAGTACTAGCCATTGTCCAACTCATTAAGAACTAATTCTTTAACACACTTTCTACAAATTCATTGTACTGAACTTACTGGGACAGGATCATAAATCTTGGGCTTGGGCTACGAAACAGGTCCTTACAATTGGCACCGTCTGTGTGAAGAACTTGTGTGATAGTGAGTATGACATTTAACTATGGTAGGATCAGGTCCCCATCAAGAAGAATCCATAGGTTCTAGGCAACAGGATGACTTCCTTAACCTTGAACACAAGTGAGATCGAGAAGGTAGCACATACACCAGACATACTGGTAAAAGTCATTCTCGAGTTGGAAGTCATGTATCTCAAAAGTAGAACGAAAGAGCCATGCAAAGAGAGATTGAAAATTTAAAGAAGAAGCTGCGCCATGCACAACGGAAACAAACCCCTTCCAGTTCTGACGTCTCCTCCAATGATGAAGATGATGCTAGTTACAGGCAAAGGTCAAGAACTTCACCAAGCGAGTCTTTCTCCTACGATGAAGAGCACCACCACAAGCAAAGATACAAGAGCTCACCTCGTAAAGGCTTGGGAAACGACACTATGAGCAAGACGTTGAATCAAATCTCCAAATCACCTTTCACGCACAAGATAGAGAGGAAAAAACTTCCTCGGCGATTCCATTAGCCTACGTTCACCATTTACAATGGTCGAACGGACCTTGCAGAACATGTGAGCCAGTTCAACTAGAGGATGGCTGTCCACTATAAAGACAGGCTTTGATGTGCAAAGTATTTCCCTCCAGTTTGGGACTTGTGGCGATGAGATGGTTCGATGGTCTAGGGGCCAATTCCATAGATTCCTTTAAGAAGCTTACCCAGGCCTTTGGCTCTTGTTTTATCACGTGTAGTAAGGTACCTCGACCCTTAGACTTACTACTGTCCTTATCCATGAGAGAGGGGGAGACCCTAAAAACGTACTTGGACAGATACTGGGAGATGTACAATGAGATAAATGGTGATTTTGATGACGTGGCCATCAGTACTTTTAAGGTCGGCCTCCCTGCCGAGCACAATTTAAGGAAGTCTTTAACTAGTAAACCTGCTACCAGTGTGATCCAACTCATGGACCGGATTGATAAGTACAAGAAGGTTGAGGAAGAGTAATAGCAAGGGAAAGGTAAAGCAAAGGTTATCCCTCAGGATAAGAGGGATTTCAGGTCGAACCGATTCAATAATAACTGACCTCGGAGAGATTTCGCTGGACAGTCAGGGTTTGCCAACACCCAGACAGTTAATGCAGTATTTCGAGAACCGGTGCATCAGGTTCTGGAGAAGATTAAGAACAAAACGTTCTTCAAATGGCCGAACAAGATGGCTGGAAACCTCATGAAGTGCAACCAAAACCTTTATTGCCAATACCATTAGGACCAGGGACACACTACGGAGGATTGTAGGAATTTGTGGGACCATTTGGACCAACTAGCCCGAGAAGGGAGGTTGAAGCAGCTGTTGCACCATTCTTGTGGCCAAGCGGAGCAAATAGGTTCGGCTCCCCGAAGAGATGCTTCTTCAAGACCTCCTCTAGGAATGATCAATGTCATCTTTACTACTCCTGCTAGGACTGGTTCTTGTCCCTCTAGAGTGATGTCTATGGCTTGGCTGTCCATCGAGGACAACAATTCGAAGCCAAAAAGAGCTAGAATAGAAATCCAACCAGTTTTGGGCTTTTCAGAAGAGGATAAGATCGGAACCATCCAACCCTATGACGATACTTTCGTGGTCACACTTAAGATAGGGGGGTATGATATGAAGAGGGTGTTGGTAGACCAGGGCAGTGCTGTTGAGATTATGTACCCCGACCTGTACAAGGGGCTGAATTTGAAACCTAAGGACCTAATGGCCTACGATTCCCCTTTGGTAAGTGTCGAGGGGAAGACTGTCATTCCAAGAGGTTAGATTAGACTACCTATACAGACCGGTTCAGAAGTGATGGAGGTGGATTTCATTGTGGTGGACGCTTATTCACCCTACACAGCTATTGTGGCCAGACCTTGGCTTCATGTCTTAGGAGTCGTCTCTTCTACCCTACATCAGAAGGTGAAATATCCATCAAAAGGTCAAGTTAAAGATATTGTGGGGAATTTGTCCAAGGCTAGGCAGTGCATGGTGGCTACCATCTTACATCGACCCGAAGCTGAATCCTCGACCTTTATTGAAAGGGGTTTATAGCAATCAAAAACTCCGGTGTTGCCCGATAATGGATTAACCAAGGAAGCGAAATGCGAAGATCTAGAAAATGTTGTTGTTGGTGATGATTCGAAGAAGTTCTTTCAGGTCGGTTCCCAGCTGCCTCCCTAAGAGAGGGAAGAGCTAATTGAGTTCCTTAGAAAAAATGTTGATGTATTCGTGTGGAGTGCTTATGAAGCTTTAAGGGTGGATCCAGACTTCATTTGCCACCATTTGAATGTCAATCCATCTGTTACCCCCAAAAAAAACCTCCTCAGCGCTTATCTAGAGACCATTCTGATGTTGTCAAAGATGAGGTGACGAAGCTTAAACAGGCAGGGGCTATCTAGGAAGTTTTCTATCTTGAGTGGCTGGCTAATATTGTGGTAGTGACGAAAAAGAATGGAAAATGGCGAGTATGTGTGGATTTCAGGGATTTAAACAAGGCTTGCCCAAAAGATTCCTTCCCTATGCCTCGAATAGACCTACTGGTAGATGCCACTGTAGGCCATCCTTGGATGAGCTTTTTAGATGTCTTTCAAGGATACCATCAAATACCACTAGCCCTAGATGTTCAAGAGAAGACAGTTTTTGTCACTTCCGCTGGAAATTACCATTACAAGGTGATGTCCTTTGACTTGAAAAATGCGGGATCCACCTATCAAAGGATGATGACTAAGATGTTTGAACCATAGTTGGACAAGAATATTGAGGTTTATATAGACGACATGGTGGTGAAGAGTAAGGTGGTGTCTGAGCATGTGGGAGACCTTAAAAACATTTTTGAAATTCTGAGGAAACACAAGCTACGCCTTAACACTTCCAAGTGCTATTTTGGTGTGGAATTAGGGAAGTTTCTACGCCATATGGTGACTCACTGGGGAATCGAGATTAATCCCGATCAGGTTAAGGTGATAAACAGTCCCCAAAGATTAATCGAGATTACTTATATTGCTGTGGCGTCTCATGCTATAAGTTTGGTGTTGATACGAGTTGACAGTGGTGTACAACGACTAGTCTACTATGTGAGCAAGTCACTACATGAGGCCAAGATTCGCTATCTACCATTGGAGAAAGCCATCTTGGCGGTAGTGCATGGTACACGAAAGCTTCCCTGTTACTTCCAAGCACATATGGTTGTCGTCCTGACTCAACTTCCACTCAGGGCTGTACTTCGAAGTGCCGACTACACGGGAAGGATTACTAAATGGGGCACAGTTCTAGGAGCTTTTGAAATCAAGTACATGCCTCGTATCTTTGTCTAAGGCTAAGTCTTGGCGGACCTGGTGGCCAAGTTCGCTGAACCCCTATTAGAAGAAGTGGTAACGACACAGAACATGGATGGAAAATCAGTTGGCACAATCTCCCTACAAGAACCTTCATTCTGGAAGGTATATGTTGATGGTGTAGCAAATCAAAGGGGCTCTGGAGTGGGGCTAATTCTAGTTTCTCCTGAACAAATCACTATTGAAAAGTCATTAAGACTAGGCTTCTCAGCTACAAATAATGAGGTTGAATATGAAGCTTTGCTGGAAGAAATGTCCATGGTTCAAAGAATGGGAGGAAGGGCAATAAAGATGTTCTCAGACTCAAGACTGGTTGTCGGCCAGGTGAAGGGCGAATTAGAAGCAAGAGATGAGAGAATGCAAGGGTACTTAAGTCAAGTTAGGCATTTGCAATCAAGATTTGAATAATTCAGCCTGCTGCACATCCCTAAGAATGGAGACACACACGTTGACTCCCTAGCCACACTTGCAACCTCCTCGGCACATAGCTTAGCTCAGGTTATCCTCATAGAAGACTTGTGCAAACCCACAGAGGTAAAGGGAAAGATGGTTTATGTTCACCAAATCAGAGTAGGGCCTAGTTGGATGGATCCCATAGTACTATTCCTGAGAGATGACATCTAGTTGAAGGATAAATCAGAAGCTGACAAAATATGGAGAAAGGTGCCTCATTTCTGACTATCCGAGGACCAAAAATTATACAAGTGCTCTTTTTCTAGGCCATATCTACTCTGCATTCACCCTGAGGCATCAGAGCTACTCCTTAAGGATTTACATGAAGGGATTTTGTGGAAGCCATACAGGAGGCAGATCTTTATCTCATAGAGCCATCACTTAGAGCTATTGGTGGCCAAATATGCAGAAAGAAGCATAAGAATATGTGAAGAAGTGTGATCAATGCCAAAGATTTGCACCAAATATACATTATCCAAGAGGAGTCCTTAACCCCCTATCCAACCCTTGGCCGTTTGCTTAATGAGGCTTAGATATCGTTGGCCCTTTCCCCAAAGCCGCATGGAACAAAAGGTATTTGCTGGTCAACAAAGACTACTTTACTAAATGGATTGAAGCTGAGCCCCTGGTGAATATCAGAGACTTGGACGCCAAGAAATTTGTCTGAAAAAACACTGTCACCCAGTTCGGGGTCCCTCGCACCCTCATCTTGGACAACAACCTTCAGTTTGATAGCAAATCCTTTAGAATATATTACTGTGATTTGGGAATTACGAATAGATATTCTACACCAGCTTATCCCTAAGGGAATGGACAAGCCAAGACTGTCAACAAGGTCATAGTAAATAGACTCAAGAAGTGGTTGGATGATGCGAAGGGAAAATGAGTGGAAGAGCTACCATATGTCCTGTGGACGTATTGAACCACACCTTGCAGGTCAATGGGAAAGACTCCCTTTTCAATGACTTATGAAGCTGAGGCTATTATTCCTTTAGAAACTGGCTTCCCAACGCTAAAGACCAGCTTATTCAGTCCAAGCAGTAACAATGAGTTGCTAAAAAAGAGCTTAGATTTTATTGAAGAAAGAAGAGAAAGTGCAATGGTTCAATTGGCATACTACCAACACAAACTCAAGCAAGGTTATGATGTCAATGTAAAGCTGAGGCCATTGGTGCCTGGTGACTTGGTATTGAGAAAAGTTTTGGGTACTGCAAAGAACCCAGCATGGGGAAAGCTAAGGCCCAATTGGGAATGACCATATCGTATCACCTCGGTGGCTGGTATAGGAGCATATTTTCTAGAAGACTTAGATGAGCATGTAATATCGTGTCCTTCGAATGTAAACGACTTGAAAAGGTATTATTATTAATGAAAGTTTCCTTTGTTAATATGTTCATTTATTGTATAAAGGCATTGTACTTCCCTTTATCCATTCTTTACAAGTGTTTAAACAGAACCTTAATCATGCCTGGGTCCTCAGACTAGATTCTTTGGGGAAATTAACAGTCAATGACATCTATATAAGTGTTTAAACAGAATCTTAGTCAATCCTGGGTCCTCGGACCAGATGTTTTGGGGAAATTAACACTCAATGACATCTATATAAGTGTTTAAACAGAACCTTAGTCATGCTTGAGTTCTCGGACCAGATGCTTTGGGGAAATTAACACTCAATGACATCTATTCATCCTTTTCTAAGTGTTAAACAGAACCTAAGTTATGTCAGGTTCCTCAGACCACATGCTTTGGTAAAATTAACACTCAGTGACATTTATCCATTCTTTTCTAAGTGTTAAACAGAACCTAAGTTATGTTAGGCTCCTCGGACCACATGCTTTGGTAAAATTAACACTCAATGACATTTATTCACTCTTTTCTAAGTGTTAAGCAAATCTTATGTTGTGTCTGGCTCCTCAAACCATATACTTTGGAGAAATTAACACTCTGTAACACCTATTTGTTTTTCACCAAGTGTCAAAACAGATCCAGGGTTATGTTCAAATCCTCGAATTGAAAACTTTAAGTAAGCTGAAGTTTCTATTTATTTACATAAGTGATGAGCAAGATGCAGGTTGTCTGCCTCTTTTATTTTCCCTTACAAAGTATAAGTTTATCAATTTCAACCTTCATTACAGAAGGTTCAATTCACAATACAAAAGTGTGATACACAACTTTGTTTCTGGCACTTGATCAAATTACTTAAGATTATTAGCAGCATATTATTATTGGCTTTTATTGAAGGTACAGTAACAACAGTTCAATGCTATGTATGATAAGGATAAGCTTCAAAGTACATAAAGAAAAAGAACAAGAGATAAAGAGAAAAATGTTTTCATTAAACAAGAAAGGGAATACATTATATTCAGCGACAGAGTACCACTACAAAAAAAAAAAAAAAAAAAAAAAATCTACAAGAAAATCCTAAGTGCTAAGCCTTGGACTTGGGAGCGGGAGGATCTTCCTTCTAGCTTGGCTCGGAGGTAGGAGTGTCCTTGGCCTTAGGATCAGCTTCTTTGGTCTTGGCCTCCGCTTCCTTCGCCTTTGCTGCAGCTTCCTTGTCCTTGGCAGCATTCTTGGCTTCTAAGGAGGGCTTTTTCTCCTTACCCTTACCCTTGTCTTTATCTCCCTCAGCCCCCTGGCATTGATCACTAGCCTAGCTGGATCCCTTCGAAACCTTAGGGGGAGGTAGAATAGCTTGGATAGCCAAGGGCTACTCAAAAGTGTCTAGGGCGATGGTAGTGGAAGAGGGGATAGCATCGGGGCTTCACGGATGTTTGGATGGTAGTATATGCTCCCCGACTACCTCAGAGCATAGTTTGCAGGGACTCCTACAACACTAAGGGCCTTATCCCATGTCACGTCACAGTAATCCTTGTATACCTTGGAGAGGTCCTCGGCAAGCCTAATCTTCGTCTCTTCCATGCCAAGTTGATAGGAGGCCTTTTTACTCAGCCTCAGCTGCCTCCTTGGCCAGTTGAACCGCTTCCTTGATCTTCTGTAGCTTGGCCTTGAGATCCATGACCAACTACCTTTTGGTAGCCAGATCAATCTCGGTTAGGTGCAGCTTTTGGCGTTGATCCTCGGCCTGCCTTTCCACGGTCTTTAGACCCGCCTCAACATTCCGACAAGCTTGGTCCGCCTCTTTGAGCTCTTTGGACAACTCAGCCTGTTCTTGTTTGAGAGCCCTTAAGGACTTCTCAACATCAGCACGAGCGAGATCCGTAGCGTTAGCCTCGTTATGGGCATCGCGAACCCACTCCTTGGCCACAAAAATTTGTTGAGCAACCTGCACAAAAACAACGAAAGAATCATCTGAGTAAAAAAGTAGGGAAAGAACAAAAGCAAAGCTTAGCATTGAGATTTAAAGATGTCATAGGCTGCTTACCATAGTGAGGTCCCTCTTTAGAGACAAGAAGGGGTCGTTCTGCTTGAAACACCTATATGACTCTATGTCTCAAGAGAGGAGAAGAGGTTGCTCCAGGGCTTCAGCATGGTAGCCTGCACGCCCTCGTTGGAAGTCCCTGACTGAGGCATTCCAAGGGATGGCAGTCCTATCCACCTCAAGCCAAGGAGACCAAAGGCATTGCGGGAGGCGCACATTGGCTCTATTTTTCTCCTCCCAGCTATCAACAGAATAAGACCTCATATCCCAAGGGTCTTTGGCCACCTTCTGCTGCTTAGCCCCCTTTTAAGGGCCTACCTCTCCTTCTTCGAGCTCTTGAACTGGCCTTTTCTTTTTCAGATCGGGAATAGCTTTCAATCCAAGGTCGGCAGGAAGTAGAGGAGGGGGAGGAGGAAGTGTGGGTGGAACTTGGGACTTGGTGGCTTCCTTTGAAGTTGACACTTTATTCTGAGCAGCCATGAGGCCCCTTAAGCTCTTGTTGCCCTTGTTCAATGCGATCTTATCTTCCTCTTCTTCAAAGGAGCTATCTGGGCGGGCAATCACCAAAATGAGGGCGTGAACACCAGAGTGCCTATTAGTTTCGCCCTCGGCGTCTGAGATGGTGACTATAGGAACCCCTGAGGTCTCTTCTTCTTCAAAGTGGAATTTTTCTATCTCTTCCTCTAGTGATAGACGTGAAGAGGCAATCTCCTTCTCGGGTGCTACTGTTGCTTTGGGTAGAATTCGTTGAAGTGGAAACACAACTGGTGGAAGATTGTCTTGGGCTAAGAAACTTGGCCGCGAAACATCAATTCGAGCCAACCTTGGGTCACCTGCTCTTATGGCGTTGTTAAGGTCCTGATATATCTCCAAGATTGGCTAGAAGTTCAAAATTAGGTGGACGGCTCATAGCTGTTTGTCTTCACTTACAAAGATTTTGGATCTCAGTAAGTAGTTGAGAGTAGCAACGTTGGTGTGGCTGAGCTTAGGAGCTAAGTGCCTCTTATCTACAAAAATAGCCGAGAGGCAAAACGTGGTTAGAAAGTTAAAATCCATCATCAGAAGAAAGCAAAGTGAAAGGGATATAACGACATGGTTAGGGTTAAAGAATCTAAATCTCTTGCTAAGGAACTTAACTCTAAGGTACCCCACCTGGCTCTCCCTCTCGGATTGGGCCATGAAGGCCATCATGCCACACTCCTGAAGCTATCAGATAGTTGTCTTTCATACCCTTGTTAGATTTAGGTAGGCATGATACTAGTCTGATGACATCAGATCGGGACTTGAGATGAAATCCTGCGTTTTTAAGGGAGTGGCACTTGTACATGTGGACCACATCATGCCAGGTGAGCCCCAAGCGCAGATGCTCGTTAAGAGCATCAACACTACCTAAGACCTTAAATAGGTTGGGCGCACATTGATGGGAGCATATCCTATGGTTGATAAGGTAATCTTGTGTTATCTTACCCATGGGGAGAGTCATTCCCCCTTCTATGAAAGCTATCACAGGGATGATGACTTCCGCCTCTTCTCGGTGTGACACTATTTGTTCTAGGGAACAGTATCGCAGAACAACCTCCCGTGGAATTTGGTATCTATTTTTAAAGGCCTTTATTTTGGTAGGGGAGTTTACTAAATGCTTGAATCTACCCATCTGGACAAATTAAAGGGGAACGACTAAAAGTGATAAAAGGCGAACTAAGAACTGGAAGGCCGAGAAGACAGGCTGAGGAGAAAAAGAAAAATTTAAAGAAATAGAAACTTACAAGAACTAAGATATGTGTAAATCCCTGAAACTTTTAGAAAATTTTCAAGAATTTCTCGAAGAAAAGACATGGGAAGTCTAGTCACTTTGGAAGCTTTGTGAGTTTGAATGCTTGGGATCTTTAGAGAGTTTGAAGACTTGTGAAATGAGGGAAATGATTTCCCTAGATGCTCTATTTAAAGGACGAAATTGGGTGGCAGTTATCCCACTCAAAACCCAATGAGAAATACCAGCCATTGGATTAGCGCCTCATCGTTGGATGAGGGGAACAACACGCCGCCTGGTGCAATTAATGATGCCTCACGGGCTTCGAAGCGTCAGTAGCAATCATGGAACGCATAAATGGCACTCCCACGTGTGCAAGTCAAGGGACATAATAATATTAATGCCAGAAAAATCAAAACCCCACTTTTCTCCTCGAACGAGAGGAAAAAACCGGAGTTTTGAGGGGCTATTGTAGGGTTAAGGGCCCAAATCATGTATTGGGCCTCGGGCCTTGACCGAGAATGTGAGCAATCCAAGGACGAGTAAATGGTAATGAATGGTTCAAACCCAGAACTCAATGAGCGAAATACAGATAGGAGGATAGTCCAAGGAGGAATATCTCCTCGGATATGATAAATACGTCTCAAATACGTATTCCAACAATCACGATGACCTTCCAATAAGCTCCAGTGATAAAGATGTGTATCATGAATGTCCAAGGACGATGGGACCTCAGAAATTTCTTAGGGAAAGCTATTACCATCGCATTGAATACACTACAGTTACTTTCCTAGCCGCATTTATGTTAAGGAGACCCTTAAACAGTGTTGTCTTGACTACCACAACTCACAGAAAATCAGAGAGGGTGTCTGATGGGACAGGTACTCAAGTGAAGGCTCAAATGATTAACAAGTGTAGGATCAAGATGGTCTAAGGGGAGTTATATAATGTAAGAGACCTTCCGTGAGATAGAGATCGGGAAAAATGGAGAGAAAAAATTGTAGCAATCTAAATTGTACTGGTACCCAATTGTGATCAATTTATAAAAGTGAAGCCTTCTCGGACTGTAAGTCCATTGATATCAAAATCTCTTATTTGTGTTTGATTGTCATTTAATCCAGTACTAACCGTTGTCCAACTCACTATGGCTTAGTTCTTTGACCCACTCTCTACAAATTCATAGTACTTGGCTCATTGGGCCAAGATCATACATCTTGGGCTTGGGCTGTGAAATGGGTCCTTACATCTATCTATTCCAAAAAACAATATACATCTCCATTAATTTGATAATTTCTACGTTGATGGCATTTAAATATATAAATATATATATATATATATATATATCAAAATTCCTTATAACTTATATATATATATATATATCAAAATTCCTTATAACTATCAACTACGTTCTCTTTCTCTCTTTTTAATTTTTTTTTTTAAATTTTTTATATGTTATGTTATGTTGAATTAACTCTTTTTTTTTTTCTTTTTTTTTTCTTTTCATTCTTTTCATATAACCTTTTTTTAATTCCAATCTTTATGGGATAAAAACAAACACATTGATTAGATATCTTTAATTTCAATAAGATTTAAATGAATTATATTTCAAATAGAACTCTACCAATATATATAACCCTATATATCCTTTTTGGAGTGAAGCTTATTTCAATATGTGAATATCTAAATTCCATGACAATACAAGTATGCATTCTTTCTTCTTTTATTATTATTATTTTCATTTTGTTTATTTTCTTTAGTGTTATTATTGGTTTTTTGTCTTTGTGTGATTTTTATTAATGAATTCAAAATATTCAAAAACATTGTCAAGTTTCTAAAGGCTCCTCCTTTGTTTTTGTATTTTGTTTTTATTAAATTGATTAGATTTTGTGTATTGGTTGCCTTTTGTTTAAATTAATTTTCTTAGTTTTGATCTAATTTATATGCTTAAGGTTAGGGTCTTAGAATTAATTATTAAATATAATTAGAATTAATAGATTAATTATTAAATGCAAATTCGATCTTTTTTCTTTTACGTTTTTTTATCTCTCTTTTTTATTTAAATTCTATCCTTAGGTAATCTATTATATTGATTTTAGGATTTGTTGGTAATATTTTAGATAGACACAACTGTTATAGTTGTAAATCAAATACTACTTTCTTTTATTACTTAATTTGTCATATTTATCATCCAAAAATTTATGTATATATCTATTTTTAAAATTTAAAAATTTATTAAAATTTCTGCAATTTGGTGAAACCACTTGGCGCAACCACGGCGTCTAAACCCAACTTTTATTGTATATAATAATATAATAATATGATATGTAATGATATGATATATAACCGAAGCCTCTGCTCTCTCCACTATTTTCCATATCAGCAATTTTTATTTATATTTTTTTAATAAAAAAATTAATTAATAAACTATTAATTATCTAATAGTGAGCTGTAGATATCAAACTTCAAGTTGATTAGGACACAATATGAGACTTGAATTTTAAAATTAATAAACTAATTAAAAAAAACCTCTCTTTCTTCCCCAAAAGCAAACTCGATAAAACTCCTAAAACAAACGTGTCATTTTTTACTTCTCTCTCTAAGTTGAGAGCTTCTCTCTCTAAGTTTTTAGAGTTTCGTTCCTTAGGTGTTTTGTGTTTACTTCTAACTAGTTTGTACTTCCTTCTAGACTTTGCCAGCACCTTTACCCAAAAAACTCCACCACACCACTTCTCTTACCCTTTATTTCCCATCACTCACTTTCAACTTAACTCCTCTTTGCTTCTTTTATCGTGTCACTCTTCCATTCCTCTATGCTGGTTGTTGTGTACCGCTTTTAACTTTACTCTTTTGCAATATCCTTTATCCTTCCCTTGACTTTTCCTTGCTCTTGTTCTACACTTTGCTAGGCATGGGCCTGTTTTAGAGGCTGATCATGAAAATGTTGACATGCAACGAGAGTTTTGGAGTCATTTTGCATTTGGCTTTGTTCTGGATTACAGGAAGTTCTCAATCGTGTATCTACAACAACTTATCAATAGTGCACAGTGAATCAGAGGTGTGGCTACTGTTGTAGGTAGAGATTCATTTTACTACTTGATCCATTTTGAAAAGTCTGAAGATTTAGAGGATATGTGTGCTGAGGGTCCATGGGCTGTTGATAGTGCTCTTCTAGTTTTGGAGAAATGGAGGCCTAATTTGGTGGTGAACAGACTTCATCTTAATTATGTGACTATTTGGGTTCAACTACATAGCTTACCCCTGGAGTATCAGTATCCTGAATTGGCTGAGCAGATGGGTCAATTGATAGGTTTTGTTGAAAGGGTTGATTGGGAGGATCGTATTCCTAGGAACATTAGGTTCATGTGAGTACGTGTGCATTTGGATCCGTGGATGCCAATCATTTCTGGTTTTGTTCTTCGCCTAAATGATGGTTCTAGAATTTGGATTCAATGCCGTTACGAAAGGGTACATAAATTATGCAACAGGTGCAGCTTGATTGGTCATACTAGAAGACAGTGCAACGAGAGCATGGATGAGGTGGAGAGGTGTTTGATTTGTTAGAGGCAACGTTTGCAGAGGATCTTTCATGTGCAGTATGGGTTTGATTCTATGGAGCCTCACTTCCACAATGAGCTGAGGGCTTTCTACAATAGATGGAGGCATTGGACGACTCAGGTTCGTGGTGGTAACATGCAACCTAATAACCATGATCACATTCATCATCCTGACCCTAGTCCTAATCATTAACCACAAACTGGTGGTGACAACATGCAACCTAATAATCCTGGTCATATTCATAATCTTGACCCAAATTCTAATCATTAACCACAAATTGTAAGTCCTCTGTCCTATGGTGGGAATACCCAGGATTTCTCTGACCTTGATACACCCTCAAACTATTATGCTGACAATAATCCAGCACCACTTAATTCTACCATTGCCCAACATCAACTGGCTAACCATGCAAATCTCTACTCGGCCATTTTTTCTCTCAATTTAGGAAATGCCTCTAATCCCCATACCCTTGTGAATTCTCTTGCATCGTCCACTGATAATACCCCTGTAATCCCAACCAATGCCACGGACCTGAATTTGGATCCTGAGGAGGCCTCACAGGGTTCTCTAAATGAAGAAGCTACCCCCAGTTATCCCCTTAGGAGGACTTTGGTAGATGGTACAGGCCCATATATCACAACTGGGGAATTGAGAGTTCAAACAGATGTAAGCTCAGATACAGAGAGTGGTTCTGAAATGGTGAGGATATTTAATCTAGACCAGCTGAATGATGGTCGTCCTGAGTGGTTACGTAGCGATGCATGGGATGTGGGACAAATTCTTGAAAACTCTAACTCTTTGGTACAACCTGTTGCCAACAGAGTGGACAGAGATAGACTAAGGGTTGAGACTGTTAACCCTAGTGTTGGGTCGAGCATTAAAAGAGTTTCTGAGGTGGGCCCCTCACAGACTGTGAGCCTTGATACTAGCCTTAATTCCTTGGTTGATTTTGAGGCCCATGGGCTAGGCCCAGGTCCACCTTCACCTGCCTCTATTAATTTTGATCCTGGTTATCTATCAAATTTGCATTGTAATGATGTATTGCCAGAGACAAATGGTGCAGCTAGGAAGAGGTTTGGATCAGATTTGGGGAGGTTGGGAAGGAACATTAGACAGTGGTTACTGTGTGGTTTTCTCCAAAAAGAAGGTACCAATTACTCTTCTCTGCCTAAATCACTCTCTAATTCCATGCCTTATGTAATTCCTGTTAATGAAATGCTCCTTGAATGTCCAAATGGGTGTTGGGAAGTTGGCCCTAAGCAGCTTCCCCAACAACCATAAGGATCCTAAGTTGGAACTATAGAGGTTTGGACAAGTCCTCTGCAGTTCTGCAATGTCAAAAAAAAAAAAACTCAAGAACTCAAACCAGATGTTATGGTCCTTATGGAAACTAAGTTAGCAGTAAATAGAGGGAAAAATGTGTGGATAAAATGTGGTTTTTCTGGGGGTTGGGAAGTCCCAAGGGTGGGATTGAGTGGTGGTCTTATTTTGGCATGGATGCCCAAGCAGAATCTTAAGGTGATTCATAGTTCTGAGCATCTCATCCACACTAATTTTTTAGATGATAAAGGTTGTCCCTTGTCTATTACTTTTGTATATGGCCACCCTGAACATTCAAAGAGAGAAGCAGTTTGGCATAAATTAAAATCTCTTAAGTGTGGTGCTCACCCGAAATGGCTCTGTATTGGGGATTTTAACCAAGTCCTTAAACAGGATGAAAAATTTGCTTTTCATCAAGGTAATCTTGTTGGTGCCCCCTTTTTCCAGCAAGTGATAGATGAATTACAATTATGTGATCTTGTAGCTTCTGGACAAAGGTTCACATAGATGAATAATAGGGAGGATGAGGATTTCTTCATGGAAAGACTTGACAGGGCTTTTGCTAGTGTAGACTGGGTTAATAGTTACCCTCTATATTCTCTTAGAAATCTTCTTATAATTCGCTCTAATCATGGTCCATTTCTAGATTTGGAAGTTCAAGGCCCTTTCAGGAAAAGACCCTTTAGATTTGAACAAATGTGGCTTACACATCCTGGGTGTAGAGAGATGATTCAACAGGCTTGGGATGTGCAGTCTCATGGTTCTAGGGCTGTTAGGTTGAGAAACAAGATTCTAAATGTGAGGAGGACAGCTTTGAAGTGGAATAGGGAGGTGTTTGGAAAGGTAGAGAATTGCATCAAGATGAAACAAATTGCCTTACAACATATTCAAAATTCAATCAAATCTATGGATGATGTTCAAAAGGAGAAAAATCTTAGAGAGGAAATTGAGGTGTTGCTTGACAGGGAGGAATTAATGTGGGTTCAAAAGGCAAGGACCAAGTGGATTCTACAAGGGGATAGGAATACTAGATTTTTTCAAACTGTGGTAAAACAAAGAAGGGCTAGGAGTAGAATATTACAAATTAAGAATGATCAAGGCCTTTTTGCTAACATACTAGAAGAGATTGAAAACATCCTCACTTCACATTTCAGGAAAAGCTATGAGAACTATAACAATACCAGTGTAAATGATATCATCCATGAGCTTGAAAATCTACCTATTCTTGTCTTATCTGAGCAACAGTGTAGCATGCTAAATAGGCCAATTTTTGATATAGAAATTAAGGAGGCAGTTTTCCAATTAGGGCCTCATAAGGCCCCTGGACTTGATGGCATTCCTGCTTTTTTCTTTCAAGAATTCTGGAACACGGTCAAATTTGATGTCATTAATACTGTACAAGCCTTCTTCCATTCAAGTTCTTTGTTTAAGCCCCTTAACCATACTTTTATCACCCTTTTTCCCAAAGTTGCATATCCTAATGAGGTTACACATTTCAGGCCTATTAGTCTTTGCAATGTGGTTTATAAAGTCATGTTTGAACTTCTAGTCAATAGACTAAAGCCTATTATGGATAGCCTGATAACTCCCTATCAAAATGCTTCCATTCAAGGAAAAAAATATTTCGGATGATATTCTATTAGCTCATGAAATCTTGAATGTCCTTAGGAAAAAGAAAGGAAGAAAATTCAGCTTTGGTGCTTTAAAGATAGACATGAGTAAAGCCAATGATAGGGTAAATTCGAATTTTCTAAAAGCAGTGCTATCTGTGATGAAGTTTGACTCAAAATGGATTATGAAATGTGTGTCCTTTGTGTCATACACTTTACTTGTAAGTGGGAACCTGACAACCCTTTTCATACCTGCACAAGGATTGAGGCAATGGGACCCTTTGTCCCTTATCTTTTTCTTTTGTGTGCAAACATCCTTTCCATTTCCTTTCTTCAAGCAAAAAGTTTTAATAGGATAAAATGGGTAAAATTAGGGAGGAATGGGGTGTCTTTTACTCACTTGTTGTTTGCTAATGATTCCCTTTTATTCTTTAGAAAGGACAAGCACTCATTAGAAAATATAATGAAGATCCTTGATTGGTATTGTAAGCTCTCAGGTCAGAAAATTAACTTGTCCAAATCTGATCTATATTGTTCTCCTAATATGCACGAGTCTGATCAAAATTCCTTAGCTCGAGGGTTGCAAGTGAATCTGGTCCAAAATCCTATCAAATATCTTGGTTTGGATTTCAAATTAAGAGGGAATAGAGTTGCTGATTTCCAGTTTCTTATTGACAAACTAAATTCTAAACTGTAAGGATGGAAAGCAAAACTTCTATCTCAAGTAGGCAGAACAACCCTCATTTCATCAGTTTTACAATCCCTCCCTCTTTATACTTTCTCTTGTTTTAGGGTACCTGGTTTCCATTGTGAGGGCTTTTTGGTGGGGGCATGAGCCTGGAGAACATAAACTACATCTTATCAATTGGGATCAACTTTGTCAACCAAAGAGAAATGGTGGCTTAGGACTTAAGAAGTTTAGTTTAATGAATCAAGCTTTGTTAGCCAAACTGTGCCACACTTTCTTGAGCACAAAATCCTATGATATGTGCACTAAGGTGTTCATGATTGGCTAGTAAATAATGGTGAGATGGTTATTTATGTCTTTCTCATTAGGTTCTAGTCCTAACAATCAAAAGCATGTGACTTCAAAATCAAGGTCATGTGATCAAAACCTATAAACAACTCCCACACAACATGCACTACATAGCTAATACTAGCAAAGTGCAGAGGAAATATAAGCTCATCCAATCTAAACAAGGTACACAAGTATGTTATGTAAAGATAATAGACCAACCTTGATTACAAATCCAAGATATATAATACAAAACATATTTCTTCTTCCCTTTTTTTTTATTTTTTATTTTATTTTTAAAGGAATAACAAAAACAAGCTATTATGAAATGCATGAATATATTACAATGCAAATCCTAAAAGCAAAAAAAAAATAAATAAATAAATAAAAAATAAAAAGAAGAATGGTCATAAAGAGTATTGAGAAGAAGCACAAGGACCTTTTGCATCCAAAACTTCTTAGATGCAACTCTAGCTTTGGAGTTATTATTCATATTAGAATGATGTGCAACTTCAGGATTGGTATAAAGGTTTAAAAACTTTACCAATTCACCAATAAGTACCATAGGATCTTGTGCTTGAGGCACATGTACTTTTGGCTTATTTGCTCGCTTTGCAGTTGGCAACTTGAAACAATTTGGGCGAATATGCCTAGCCTTTCCACAAAAATGACAAACTCACAAAGGTCTATCATGCATCTTATCCTTAGGGAGGTTAGGATTCTTAAGCTTAAAGTCTTTAAGATCAACCTTAATCTTCCTAGGAGGTGGTGTAACTTCTATTGGTTTGACAATCTCACTCTTGGGAGGCTTAGAAGAAGAAACAAAGTTTGTGGAATGAGTTTTAGACACCAAAAAGGGGTGTTATTCAATTCTAGGTTAACACAATAAAATCATATCATGTAAATAATGCAGAAATATAAAGAACACAATGATATGATAACCCAGGAAAACCTAACCGGTAAAAAACCTGAGGAGGATTTAAGCTAGTTATCCTCAAGGTAAGACAGATCCACTATGAAAGAATTGAAGTTTGTACAATAGAACTTAGACCATTAACATCCTATTGTTACCTCGAGTAGAAAACTTACTACCACGACCATGTGACAACTTCGAGTCCATGAACTACTTCTTTTTTTGATCCAATGCAACCACAAGTTCTCTTACTTGTGACTTTGAGACTTAACTCAAAAGTTTCAAATATTCTTTATGCAACAATTAAAGACTTCTTGACATGAATCTTGATCTTGACACCTCTATGTGTGTGTATGAAGGTAAACATCTTTAGATCTCACAAAAGATTCAACACACAACTCTCCAAAGACTTATAAAATGTAGCTAGGGTTTTTCCTTTTATACTTAAAGTAAAACATAAAACCCTACACGTCAAACGGGCTTGGGCTAAATTCGAATTTCTGCAAAAAAATAAATTTGCACGTTGTTTGATCGATCAAGTTTAATTTTTGATTGATCGAGCCTTGCAGATTTAGTCCAATAATTTCTACAATCACTCAATTCCAATTTTACAAGTAAACACACTTTGAGCAAGCCTAAACCTAGACTCTATGTTTTGATTATGGTTTGCCAACGCATTACAAATTGAAGTTCTAATACATTAGTTCCTAAAGTCTTAGAACCTAACACAAAGTTTTCTCAAGCTCAACCGACACTATAAAATAATATGATGTGTCTCTACACTCATACACATGTCATATTCCTAATGTGCGTTGAAACCAGAGGTTCTAAATATGTTTAGAATTGTATTCTCTCTCTCATTATTACGAGATATCCCTCCTTTAGGTTTCCTAAGGATTTTCTTTTTCTTTTCTTTTCATAATTTGGCTATCAAGGCAGAAGATGTTACGAGTATGCTGGAGAACATGAGATTGACTTCGGAGGAAGAGGAGATTATTGAGATTCTGGACGAAGGATGAAAAGAAGGGCTGGAAAGTTGTGCACTTAGTCTGATTGGGAAGTTCCTTACTTGTCTCCATTTCAATAAGAGGGTAGCCATAAGTACTTTGAAAAGGGCATGGGGATTGGAGGAAGCTGTCCAGATTGTTGAGGCGGGAAAAAATTTATTTCAACTCAAATTTCAATCTGAGTTTGAGATGAATCGTGTGCTTAAGGGTGGTTCATGGACTTTTGATAACCAGGTTTTGATGTTGCTTCAATGGAAAGTACGGATGATAGCTGACAATGTTAAGTTTGATTTACGTTCCCATTGGGTGCAAATATAGGGTGCTCATTTTGATTTGGTGTCACCTAAAATTGCAGAGGCTGTGGGAAGTAGATTGGGCTCGGTGGTTGAGGTAGAGAAAAAACAAAAACCCTGAGGACCAGAGCTATTTTATGAGAGTTAAAGTTTCTATTCCATTAGCAAAACCGATTTGAAGAGGTGCGTTCTTGGCTAGTTCAGATTGTACGAGTCATTGGGTTACTTTTAAGTATGAGCGACTTCCCTTGTTTTGCCATCATTGCGGTATACTGGGACATGATTTAAAGCATTGTGCCCCATATTTTGCTTTAACTAAGAATGTGGGGGAGGTAATCTGTCAATATGGAGACTGGTTGAAGGCTACGGGTGGTCGAAATCGTTCACCTCCTCGCAGGAATTCTAATAGGGAAAAAGTAGTTGGGGAGGTTCGGACTGGTCAGGTTAGCCACAGAGTAGAGGTGGCGGATAGTGGGGCAACTATCCTTAACCCTAGGGAACAAGATGAGTTACGTAAGGAAAGGAACTACAGAAAACAAGGAACAGATTTAGAATTGAAATACGTGGCAACCGAAATTAATGGGATTGAGGTGATAGACAAGGAAGGGGTAGGATTTGGTGTATCTGATACTAAAGTCACTGTGCCAAATTCAAATGCAAGGGATATCGTTGAAGTGGAAGATCCTATACACGTGATGATTACGGATTCTAGAATTGGGCCTCAAAGCCCAAAACCAAAGGTAACATGGACTAGGCTAAGACGCATGGAAATTGGGCCTGTGGAACTCATCAAGGAAGGGGCCAAGTCTGTTTTGGGTAAACGAATTACAAGCAAAAAGGGTAGCAACTTGGTTGAGGATGAGCAACTTGAAGTGGTGAAACGAGGTAAAAGCAGTGCTGATTGTAATTCAGAGGAAACGGCGGGGGTGCCCATGCACCTTTGCTAAATGCAATGAATCTTCTCAGTTGGAACTACCAAGGGCTTGGGAACTCTTGGACAGTTCAAAGCCTTCACAAGTTAGTGAGGGATCAAGCTCCCACAGTCTATTTCTTCATGGAGACAAGACTGGATAAAGACAGTTTTGCAAAACATGGTTGGGAGTTGCCTTTTCCGAATAAGTTCATTGTAAAGAAGCCTTATTTTGGGGGAGGTTTAGCATTGATATGGAAATCAGAGGTTCAATTAGATGTTATTAATTTTATAGAGAATCATATATTAGTGAAGGTGGTCGAGGATGATGGTTTTACTTGGTTTTTGATAGGTTTCTATGGGTGCTATTATCACATATTTCCTCTTTTTTGGATGGGTCGTGGTGGTGTGTAGGAGATTTCAATGCGATTCCTCATTTGTCAGAAAAGCAAAGTAGACATCCACCTCAGTATAAATAGATGAAAGAGTTTCAAGCAACACTGGAGTTATGTAACTTATTTAATTTGGGTTTTCAAGGGTACAAATTTACGTGGAACAACAAAAGACCTGGGGCAGCAAATACTAGAGAAAGATTGGATCAAGCTGTTGCAAATTGTGAGTGGAAGGAAAAGTTTTCTGCTAGTACTATCAGCCATGGGTTCAGCCATGCATCTGACCATGTCCTAATTTTTCTTCAAACTAGAATAGACCGTGATTTCAAGGGAGGAGGGCCTCGTGGTTTCAGGTTTGAAGAATCTTGGCTGATGTGGGATAAGTGCGAAGGAGTGGTCATGGATTCTTTGGTCAATTCGAGTGGAGTGGCAGCTGGTTTTTGTGCAACAGTGGACAAGATTAAGGGTTGTAGAGCAAAATTATTGGCCTAGGGTTTGGCCAAAACATCTCCTGATACGGATGAGAAAAAACATTTAACTAAAAAGATTGAAAAGATGAATGAAGAAGAGTTATCAGAAGAGAGGAAGTCTTGGCGGCAAGCAAAAGATTAGATGATATTCTTCTTAAGCAAGAAATTTTTTGGGCGCAACGATCTAGAGTATCCTGGTTAAAGCATGGAGATAGGAATACAAAGTTTTTCCATTCAAAAGCTTCCCAAAGGCGCAAAAGGAATTTCATTCATGTTATTAAAAACCAACATGGTAATTGGGTGGAGGACATTAGAGACGTGGCGGAGGTGGCTGTTAATTATTTTGACACCATATTTCACTCAGGTACATGTGAAAGGATGGAAGAATGTCTAAACACAGTTCCCCAAAGGATGACTACAAATATGAAGGAAGAGTTGTCTAGGCCTTACAGCGTGGAGGAAGTAAAAGCATCATTATTTCAAATGGGACCTACTAAAGCTCTAGGACCCGATGGTATGAATGCTCTTTTTTATCAAAAGTTTTGGCATATTGTTGGTAATGATGTTAGTTTTGCTGTGTTGGATTTTCTGAATTTTGGTAATATGATACTTGAAATAAATTATACTCATATTGTTCTTATTCCAAAAATTAAGTCACTGGAGAAGATGACAGATTTCAAACCCATTAGCTTGTGCAATGTTATTTACAAAATAATCTCTAAAGTGCTAGCTAATAGACTGGAGATTATATTACCCCAGTTGATCTCCCCCACCCAAATTGCTTTTGTGCCAGGTTGACTTATCACTGATAATGTGTTGATAGCCTATGAAAATTTACACACCATGCACGGGAGAAAAAAGGGGAAGAAAGGAGCTCTAGCCTTGAAATTAGATGTCAATAAAGCTTTTGACCAAGTAGAGTGGGCCTTCCTGAGTGGTATGATGGTTAGACTGGGATTTCCTGAGGATTGGATTAATAGGGTGATGAGTTGTGTCACCACACCTTCCTTTTCAGTTCGAATTAATGGTAAAGCATATGGAAGTATTATCCCATCGAGAAGGCTCTGCCAAGGGGACCCTTTATCACCTTATCTATTTTTTTTATGTGCAAAAGGGTTCACTTCTTTGTTATCCAAAGCGGAATATGAGAGGTGGCTTCATGGTGTCCAAATTTGCAGAAGGGTGCCTAGTATTTCTAACTTGCTTTTTGCAGATGATTCTTTAATTTTCTATCAGGCAAATTAATAAGAAATGCAGGTGATTTCTGATACGTTGCAATTGTATGCAAAAGCTTCTGGACAATGCATCAATTTTAAGAAGTCATCAATATATTTTAGTAGTAATACATCTGAGAGACAGAAGCAATCATCAAACAAGCCTTGGGAGTCAAGGAAGTGGATAGATTTGATTCTTATTTTGGTTTGCCGACTTTGGTTAGGAAGGCCAAGTACCAAACATTTGCATATCTTAAGGAGCGGGTTTGGAAAAAACTTCAAGGGTGGAAAGGTAGAATGCTATCTCGAGTCGGAAAAGAAGTTCTTATCAAAGTAGTGGCCCAATCAATTCCAACATATACTATGGGAGTGTTCTTGCTGTCAGTAAAGCTTTACAATGAGTTAGATGCTTTATGTGCAAGATTTTGGTGGGGGCAGATTGGCAATGAACGGAAAATTCATTGGAAGAGTTGGAATTTTTTGACGGAACCTAAGAAGGAAGGTGGTATGGGATTCCGGGATATCAGGAGTTTTAATCTAGCTATGTTGGCAAAGCAAGGTTGGAGGATGTTAAAAGACCAAAACTCACTCTTATCTAGGTGTTTCAAGGCCAAGTATTTTCCAAGATGTAGCTTTATGGAGGTGGCAGATTGTCCTAACAGTTCCTACGTTTGGAAGAGTGTGCTGGCTGCTCAACAAATCTTAAAAACGGGTTGCTATTGGATAGTGGGCATGAGTTCTTCAATACGAGTGATGAAAGACAAGTGGATATTGAATCATCCTGCTAACAAGATTCTATTTCCTACTAAACATGATGAATGGGAATGGAGAGTTTCGGATTTAATTGATTGGAGAGTGCACCAATGGGATAGGGAGAGGATTTACATGTTATTCAATCAATTTGATGTAGAGGCAATCCTTAGAGTTCCTTTGAGTAGGAGACAGGTGCAAGACAAGTTGATGTGGAAGTATTGTCGCAATGCAAAGTACGCTGTTAAATCGGGGTATCATGTTGCTCGCATGCTAGCTGGAGACACCAATGGAAGGGAAGAGAGCTCAAGACAGAGGGCAGATCACCGGATATGGAATCAGCTATGGCAACTCTGTGTACCTAGCAAAATTAAAGTTTTTGGATGGAGGACTTGCCTTAATATTTTGCCATCAAAGGTGAACCTAGTTCGAAGACAAGTTTTGACAGAAGATAGGTGTGGAATATGTCAACTATGTCTGGAAATTGTGATCCATACAATCTAGGAATGTAGCGCTGCTCAAGATGTTTGGGCTGGGTCTACTGCTCGAATACAGAAGTGTGGAGGAGAGAATGATGATTTTTTGCAGCTCTTTCAATTTATGATGGCCAAACTATCAAATGAGGAACTTAAGGCATTTCTAGTCCAAAGTTGGCTCATTTGGCATCGTTGGAATTCACTTTTACACGGAGGAAGTATGCAACATCCAGGGTAGCTAAATAAGAGAGCCACAGATTTTTTAAGGGAGTTCAAAGAAGCCCAAAGTTCACTTGCAGTAGGTTTGGTCTCCCCTGGAATTCTGCAAAATTGGAAGCCTCCACCGAGTCAGCTGTATAAGCTGAATTTTGATGCCGCTACAATTGCAAGTGGATCAAGGGTAGGAGTGGTGATTCGCAATGCATCTAGGGAAGTTATGGCAACTCTATCGGCAAGGGGTGCAACTGTGGCTAACAGTGAGGAGGCGTAAGCTTTGGCATGCTGGAAAGCAATGGAGTTTGCTATAGATGCGGGGTTCTCGGAGTTGATTGTTGAAGGGGATAATTGGATGGTTATGAAAGCTGTTTCCTCCACTACTCCAAACTGATCTCGTCTGGGGGTGATTTATGATGATATTGGTTGTCTAGCAGCAGGACTTCGCTGTGTGTCCTTTAGTTGTACTTGGCGTAGTGCCAATTCGGTGGCCCATTCCTTAGCTTGTTACGCTAATGTCCTAGATGAGGAAGTTGTGTGGTTGGAAGATTTGCCACCACCGGCCTGTGATGCTTTGTATTTTTATTCTACTTTTTTAAATGAATGAAGTTTGATTGGGTTTTCAAAAAAAAAAAAAAAAATGTTTAGAATCAGATTTTATTGCTTTTTTTTTTTTTTTTTCTTGTACTAAAATAAAAAATCATACCCCATCAAATAAATAAATCATTCATTTTCCAACTTCATGCATGTCATGTACCTGCGACACAACTAAATGTTTCTCATACTAAGAAAACGGTTAAATGGACCCCGCACAGGCCGTTGGCTTTCCCTGACTCTTTCCCATCCTTTTCCTCCAACTCTTCTCTCTTTCCATACAAAAAAATTACAACAACAGATTACAGATTACAGAGACACAAACACAAAGCACAAGAAACCTTGAAACAAATCCGTGATCACATCCAAGTGGTCCAACGATTGCTGATCGAATCCAAATCCTAAATTTCAATACCCATTTTTCTTTTTCTTTCATACAGCATTTTCCATATATATATATATATATATGGTATGTATTATATATGATTGATCTGAAAGCGTCATTACCTTTTTTTGAGAGGGGTTTGATTGTGGTTTGAGGATGTCGAACTTGTACGGAGATTATAACCAGAAGATCGACTACGTGTTCAAGGTGGTGTTGATCGGAGACTCGGCCGTGGGAAAGACCCAGCTGCTGGCTCGTTTTGCCAGGAACGAGTTTAGTGTGGATTCTAAGGCCACTATTGGTGTCGAGTTCCGGACGAAGACACTCGTCATCGATAACAAGACCGTCAAGGCGCAGATATGGGACACTGCTGGCCAAGAGAGTTTTGTCAATGCCATGCCTTTTTTTTTTTTTAATCAAAATTTGTATATATATATATATATATGGTTATGTTGAAATCATTTTATTGACCTCCATAGACATTTTCTTTTTTGTAGTACTTGCACTAAGTTACAAACCTGGAATTGAGAATTGAATAGGACTGGATCTAATGTGCCTGGTAATGGATCAAGTGCGTTGTTCTAAGGCTTAAGGGATATGTTTGCTCAAAACAAAAAGATATGAAATTAATAGTAAGTTTTTTATTTTATTTTTATTTTTTATTTTAAGTAAATAGTAATACTTATTAGAACACATATGAAAATAATAATAGTGTTTTAAACTGGGTTTGCAATATATTATATAACCAGAGTACAACTACAAAAGAGTCTAACCTCATAAAATTTCGATTCTCTCATAAGCTTAAGTTACTAGAAAATTGTGAATCTAATCATCTATATCATATTTTCCTTAAAAAAAAAAATCATTTATATAATATACTATGATTACACCAAGTGGCTTCACCAAATTATAGAATTTTTTTTTTAGATTTTTAGATTTAAAAAAAAAAATATATATATATATATATATAATTTTTCTTCTTTTATAATTTCAAAGTTGATAAAAATCCTAATTTCATTACAATCCAAATTCTAGATATCAATTTTTTTCCCCTCTTTTTATGTGTGTGTGTGTGTGTGTGTGGTTCATTTTTTTATGGGATAGCTTTGTAACTATCCTACCTAAACTGCATTAAAAGAAACCCCTAAAAAAAACTACATCAAAATTTTTTTTTTTAAATTAATCATACAATATGAAACGGAAGGCATAAGTTTAATTTGAGTTTAAGTTAAACTCTATCAACTAAAAAATTTTAGTCATTTTTTTAGATAGAAACAACACAACCTAATTGTTCTTATCAACTTTCTCAAAAAAAAAAAAAAAAAAAGAAGAAGAAGAAGTTATTCTTATCAACTTTTTCTCTATTGTTTTATTCTTATCAACTTTCTCACAAAAAAAAAAAAAAAAGAAGAAGAAGAAGAAGAAGAAGAAGGAGAAGAAGAAGAAGAAGAAGAAGAAGAAGTTATTCTTATCAACTTTTTCTCTATTGTTTTATTAATTTTTTAGATAAATACAAAAACTTAATTGTGGATATGAATTTTTTTTAGAGAGAATGAAGTAACACTACTACCACAAATATAATTTTATCAAGAAAAAAAAATATGTAATTACATAAAGAGTGTTTTATATGTAATAGGTTTTTCTTTATTCTTATCTTCTCCTTCTATAATTATATCCTCTTCTCCTATAATATATATTTTCTTAGTGAAATAAAACTCACACCAAACTGTGAATCCTTGAATCCCCAAGGAAACGTCTCTTCCTCTAGCTACACAGGTATGTATTTCTTTTCTTTTCCATTTTTGTCTTCACAAAGTTGCATTCTAATTCATGAGTAAGGAGCAATAAATTCGATGATAATAATAAATAGAGCCTTTAGGTAAATCTACAAATGTTATTTTCTTTGAGTGTATGTCTTTGGTATGTGTACGCATATATATTGCGTCTTATATTGTTTATAGGACCTTTTGCTTTCTATACTTTGTGTTGTCTTACTCTTATTACTCTTATTATGAGCTAGAAGCCTAGAACTTCCATTTTATGAATTTGGTAGGGCAAAATTTTAAACTTTTTAATGAAATGTAGATTCATATGTTGGCTTGCTTTCTAAATCATTAGTTATTTTCTTTTTATAAATAATTCTCATATATATATATATAGAGAGAGAGAGAGAGAGAGAGAGAGAGAGAGAGAGAGAGAGAGAGATGTTGTGGTGGTTACCTAATGATGTACAATATATTTTATTCAAACACACTACATATATTATGTATTAGGATAATTAATTTAGAGTTTCAAGTTTCTCACTACTTAATTAGTAGAGTATTTCATAAACAAACCCCCTTTTTTTACATTCAATTCTAATTAAAATAATTTTTTATTTTTATAATCTATATTTAACTTCAAAATATATTTTTTAATTTATGTATGATTTTTTTTATCAAGGCATTTTATTTACATATGATTTTTTTATTAAGTCGTGCATCACACGGGCATAATACTAGTATATATATAAAACCGAAACTTCTAAAACTCTTACAATTTTTTACGTCAGTACAATGTTTAAATAAAATTATCATTTAATTTAAATAAAATTATTTTTATTTAGTCCAAACTTAACAAGGAGTGAAACTCTATCTCTCTAACAAGTCCAATTTAAACTCAAACTCATCATTTTATTTAAATAAAATTATTTTTGTTTAGTCCAAATTTAACAAGGAGTGAAACTCTATCTCTCTAACAAGTCCAATTTAAACTCAAACTCATCATTTTTTTTTAAACAAAAAATTATCATTTTATTTAAATAAAATTATTTTTGTTTAGTCCAAACTTAATAAGGAATGAAACTCTATCTCTCTAACAAGTCAAACTTAAACTCAAACTCATAATTTTTTTTAAACAAAATTATTTTTGTTTAATCCAAACTTAACAAAGAGTGAAACTCTATCTTTCTAACAAGTTTAACTTAAAATCAAACTCAAACGTTGATAATTTATCTCAAAATTTGCAAGGTTAATCATGAACACTATAAAAGAAATGCAAACCCCAATTTTTTTTTTTTTTTTAAAGCCAAGTAGAGTTATGAGCTCTTCTTATGTTATTTTCTTCTCCTCTACTTTGTTTAATTTTTTTTTTCATGGTTTTCATATATTTTTTAAAAGTAATTTTCATAAACAAAATTATTTTCTTAAAATATAATTTTATATTGAAGTTGGTCTCTCTCTTTTTTCCCTCTTTATTATTATTATTATTATTATACTTCACTAACGTGATATTTTATGATAGGGTGCAAACTATTCGAACTTATCAACTTATGTAGTCCTATTATTTTAGAAGATATGATCTAATTGTATTAGATTTATCTAAGGTTATGAGTTTTGTGTTTACCTAATAACTCCGGAGGTGGTGTCCTATGCTTATAATTGAAAATAGTAAAACTCAACAGTCAAAGTCCAAATTTAACAATGAGTGAAATTTGATCTCTTTAATAAGTCTAACTTAAATTCAAACTCAAACGTTGATAATCATAAACACTATAAAAGCAGTGTAAACCCCAATTTTTTTTTTTTTTTTTAAACCGATTAAAGGTATGAGCTCTTCTTTTGTTCTTTTCTTCTCCTCTATTTTGTTTAAAAAAAATTATTTTATGGTTTTTCATGTATTTTTTTAAAAAGTGATTTTCGTACACGAATCACCAAACCCTACACCTATGATAGTATATGATTTATTTTCATCATTTAAAGTTTAGACCTATTAAAATTTAAAACTTATTACTTTATGGGTTCGTGCACTTTTTCCCCCCCTTATATTTATGTTTTGAATAGTCATATATTTTTTGAATTGTTTCAATAACTTATTCTTTATTTATATATCTTTATTTGGTGTTTTGGAAGTTTTAACACTGTTAGTTTTTATAATATTTGAACATGTTTTGCAGATTTCAATGACTATACCATGTATTATTCTTTTGAAGGTAATCAATTTTTCTTTTATACTTCTCTATTGTGTAATCATATACATTTTTTTTTCAAAAATTTATAGGAAGTAAATCTTATGATTTTTTAATATTTTTTGGTCATTCAAAAGTTTTAACATCTGAATTATTTTTTTGATGGTAACACATCTTTCTCTTATATTTCTCTGTTGTATATGTTTTATCTATAATTTGTAAGCTCTGAACTTTTGATTCTCTTTTAATAGTTATAGCTATGGATTATTCTTTTGAATGTAACTCAATCTTTTTCTTATATTTTTCTATTGTTTAGTCATGTATATTTTGTTTTGTTTCAATAATTTCAAAGCAGTGGATTATCTGATTTTTAATATTTGAATTTTTGAGTTATTTTTTTTTTGCAGTATTTGAAATTGTCTAACAAATTTTTTGTAAGCCATTGCATGTTTAAGCAATGATTATTCATCAAATTGTAACACAAATTGAAGTCATACAGAGCAAATCATGCAATGGTGTAATTTCTTAATCAATTTAAGATTTTATAAAATTATTTTAATCTACCTTACAAATAGGTAGGTTCCCATGCATAGTACAGGTTATAGATTAGTTATATATATAAAACCGAAATCTCTGAAACTCTCACAATTTTCCATATCAGCAAAATATTTAAATAAAATTATTTTTGTTTAGTCCAAACTTAACAAGGAGTGAAACTTTATCTCTCTAACAAGTCCAACTGAAACTCAAAGTCATCATTATCATTTAAAAAAAAAAATGATTTTTGTTAAATCCAAACTTAATAAGAAGTGAAACTCTATCTCTCTAGCAAGTCCAACTTAAACTCAAACTCAAACATTGATAATTTATCTCCAAATTTGCAAGGTTAATCATGAACACTATAAAAGCAAAACCAACCCCAATATTATTATTATTATTTGTTATTTTTTTTAAGCTGAGTAGAGGTATGAGCTCTTCTTATGTTATTTTCTTCTCCTCTACTTTGTTTTAAAAAAAAAAAAAAAAAATTATTTTATGGTTTTTCATGTATTTTTTAAAAAGCAATTTTTGTACATTAACCACCAAACTCTCTTTAGCCGTTTTTTACAAGATAAAAAAATTGTAATAATTGAAATTATTCTTTCAAATGTAACCCATTTTTCTCTTATATTTCTCTATTATTTATTCATACATATTTTTTTTTTTGTTTCAATAATTTCTAAGCAGCGACTTATCTGATTCTTTAATATTTTTTGGCCTTTCAGAAGTTTTAATATCTGAATTTTTAAGTTATTTTTTTGCAGTAATTTTTTTTAAGCCATTTCATGTTCAAGTAATGGGTTCTTCATCAAATTGTAACACAAATTGAAGTCATATAAAAGCAAATCATACAATGGTGTAGTTTCTTAAATTTTTTTTTAAATTATTTTAATCTACCTCACAAATAGATAGGTTCCCGTGCATAGCACAGATTAGCGACTCGTTTAACTATAATTCTAATGCTTTGCTTCCTGTGTAGGTCCAAACTTTTCCTTAATAAATAGAGTCCAACATGTTAGATTTTTAATATTTTAAATGAGAGTTAAGGATTGCCAATTCTAACTCAGGACCTGTTATTCTTTTTTTTTTTTTTTTTTTTTTTTTTTTTTTTTTTTTTTTTTTTTTTTTTGAGAAACATGACCTCTTATTCTAATACTGCATAAATTACTAATTCTAGAAAAATTTTTAAGTTGTTAATAAATAGTGAATTTAATCATTTAACCATAGATCTAACAATAACTACTTAATTTTGGCATTCTATGAGTGGTGAATTGATTGATCTCTGCTTAACTTAAATTTGGGTTTTTTAAATAGCGGTTTACTCAATAAGCTACGTCTAGGAATGGGTTGTTTGGGTTGAGGAAGATGTTTCAACAGATCAAGTTATTATATTAAGTTATAGTTTATTTTTGAGTGGTCTTCCTCATCAATTTAATGCTCTTTATTGAACATTTATTTATCGTGCTTATTAAGATGTATACCACTTTGGTGTCCGAGGATCTTTTGTCATTGATAAATGTTGTTTAAATTTCCACCCAGTAGAAACTAAAACCAACGGCTACTTTTGTTATTGGTGATAAGTACTACCAGAGTTACGTATTAGACTATTTTGCGTAGATTTAGTGTCTTAGAAAGTAGCTTCAGAAAGTGATGTATAAGTTACATTGTCTGTGGGCTTCACTTTAGCTATTGCCAATTGGAATGTGAGCAATATATTTTTGTTTAGATGATATTTTTGTTTGCATGTCTGGAGTTTATGAATTCTATACACAATCGTGACATTTCTTTGATACTACTTGCTTGGAAAAAAAAAAAAAAACTGGGGTGATGCGAATCCTGAGGTACTTAGGATACTCTACAAGTCATGGCAACATGCTTGAGAGATCCCTAAATAAACGCATGGCGCACCAGCTGATTCTATTATACAACTCAAATAGCTGAATCTTTGCTTGTCAGCCTGCTGACATTATCACCAATATCAGCTTATTACAAAAGAATTGCAGTTTTCTCCTTTATATCAATCTTCCAAAAAGATTGAATCTTGGCTTGAGAGATCCCTAAATATATGCATGGCGCACCAGCTGACTCTATTATACAACTCAAATAGCTGAATCTTTGCTTGTCAACCTGTTATCACCAATATCAGCTTATTGCAAAAGAATAGCACTGTTTTCTCCTCTCTATCAATCTTTCAAAAAGCACAGCAATTCTTTCCCTTCCATCTTTTAATGTCATACGTCTTACCACTTCTGTTCCATGAAAGCTAATCTGGTTCTAATTACCCTTCTCGCTTCATATTATCTTTTACTAGAATATGAAATCTCTTCATTATTAAACACTGCCCTGTTTCCTGTGATACAATTTATTACTTTTGCTTTGAAAGCTCTAATTGTATCTGGGATCCATCAGCTTACCTGCATTATTAGCCGAGAAGTTGACTTGGTTAGATCACACTACCCACAACCTTGCCAACACTACAGTTCACCTGTCTAATTGACCTGAAGTAATGTTGTCTTGTGTAGCCTGTATCTTCACATCTTAGAAAATTTTTTGCTTGGAACTTAAACAAAAGTCCCTGGGAATAATTTCAAGAGAAAGTCAACCTTAAACCTCAGATTAATGTATTTGTTAGATTTCGCCTTTCCATTCCTCTAACAATAGCAAAGCTCAATGGACAAACTATGAACTCTTATTAAGAATACTTTGCCTTGACATTTGAGTGATCTGACTGAAATTCTTTCTATTTCAACTACCGACCTTTTTGTATTTTGCTTCTGTCCAATGTAATTATTTTCCTCTAAACTTGAACGGTCACAGACTGGGAAGTCCTGCTTATATAAATTGTTCATTTTTAGCTTAGTTTCTGTATGCTCTCCAATCCAAAATTCCCTTGCTTTTTCTTATAGGAAAATTTTTCCAGTTGGAAGAATTTTATCTTATGTTATATTGAGATGTTAAACTCACAATTGGAGAAAGATATAACAATGATCTTCTAACTAGATAACTTACCACGTTATAATGGATTGGAGTCCATCAATTCAGCGTCACTGAAATACTTGGTTTGTCAATTTTGTCATATTAGCCAGTTCAAATTAATTTCTGTCTATAATGTCGGTTTATTCTTTTTGCTGCTTAATTTCTTCTTGTTCTTGGATTTCATATGCATGAAGAGAGTGTGTGTTTACATATATACTAGTAATTGGAGTGATTGGATAATGTAAATTTATCTACACATTTATGAGTGATTGGATAACTGATGTAGAATATTGTAATGAAGGTGAATGTTGAAATTTCCCACACACTCACCTTCACCCAATCACCCAACCAACCCCAAACCCCCCCCCCCCCCCCCCCCCACACACACACACACAGAGTATATTATTTTGTTATATCTTACGAATTTTTTAAGTTAAAGAAAGCTCGCCTTTTATTTTATTTCGAACTGTATATTGTATCACTGGAAAACTGGGAAGATATGGGTATGAAATTCTTTGAATTTCAATTATTGTGATCCAATATTGTTATATCTTATGAATATTTTGAGTGAAAGAAAGCTAGTCATTTATTTTTATTTCAAACTGTATATTGTATCACTGGAAAACTGGCTGGATATGTGTATCAAATTGTTTGGATTTCAATTATTTTGATCCAATATTTTCATTCTAATACATACACACATCATCCAAAAATTTTGGATGATAAAGTGTACTTTTTTTTTTTTTTAAATTGTCTATACTTGCTGGCTCATAATAGATTGGAGTGATTTGGAATCTGAAAGCAGCAACTTTGACGAATGGTGCTTTTCCTTTTTTATTTCTGTTGGGAAGGATGAGCTTGTTTGGAGAACCTTTGTCAGAGCCACCTTACGTGCCAAGCATTAGATAGTATACTAGTATAAAACCTTTATAGTTAATTGTGCATGACCAAAACCTTTTCTGCTCCTGGTTCACATTTGCTTGAGCTTACGTACTTCAGTTGGATATAAAACTCCCTAATCAGGGTGTAATTCAGAGACAACCCCAACCCCCGGCCTTGTTCATTGCAAGCTCTAACATGGTTTCTGCTATAAGAAATTATAGACTTCTAAAGCTTTTATTTTCCCTATCCTTCTTATAGGTACAGAGCAGTTACAAGTGCATACTACCGAGGTGCAGTTGGGGCTATGTTAGTATATGACATGACTAAGCGTCAATCATTTGACCACATGGCAAGATGGTTGGAGGAACTGAGGGGGCAGGCTGATAAGAACATCATTATTATGCTCATCGGCAACAAGTGTGATTTGGGCAGTCTTCGAGCAGTGCCAACTGAGGATGCCCAGGAGTTTGCTCAAAGAGAGAATTTATTCTTTATGGAGACATCAGCTCTGGAGGCCACTAATGTTGAAACTGCATTTTTTACTATTCTAACAGAGATATACCGAATCATCAGTAAAAAGATCCTTGCTGCCAATGATGACGTAGATTCCAATGGGGTTTCAGGGCTTCTCAAGGGAACCAAGATCATAGTTCCTAACCAAGATCAGGACTCTAGTAGGAAGGGCTGCTGCTTTTCCTCCTAATTTAGCTTTTACTTCTTTGTCATTATTTATTTGTTGCTTTATTTATTTGATATATTTTCATTTAGGATACATTTATTTCAACAAAAGTACCAATTTTGTAGGAAGACAATATCCATGTTGTTGGGTGAGTACATCAGTTAAACTGATGTCTATCTGTATGTTATTGAAGCTGCTTCCTTTGTTTAGACAATAGATTTGTTACTACAAAGTTCCAATTCCTTGGACATTGAATTCAATTTTGGCTCCCATTGAACAGAGAAATGCCTTTCTCCATTTTTTTTCCTTTGTACTCTCTCTTTGGGTTATTAATGGAAAATTTTGGTTTTCCTTGCTTAGATCAACACATACAATGCAAAGAGTTTTCAAGAATTCTTTTGGACATATTCCCTTCAATGTAATTGACTTTCTAATTATATAACTAATTGGAATATAGCTTAAAATCTGCAAGAAAATGGGTGAATGTTCAACTGGGGATTATACTCCACTATGGAAGAAAATGTGGCTATTAAAGCTCCCTGCTAAGGTCAGAATTTTTGCTTGGAGAGCTTGTATGAATGGGCTGCTGACTCTACTGAATTTGGGAAAAAGATGGGTTAGCATTGATGCAATATGCCCTTTATGTGGGAAAGATTTTGAAAGCACCACTCATGCATTGATACGATGTAGTAAGGCTTGGGAAGTGTGGTGGAATTGGCAGACCTGCCCAACAAATCTAGGAGATGGAAACCTTGACATCTTAGATGCTGCTTTGAGAATTCTGGAGGCAGCGACATTCCTCAGGACTTGGAAACCTTCTTTGTCACTGCTGGGTTGATTTGGTATAACAGAAACCAAGTAATACATGAGTCTCCTTGTCTCTCATCTTCTCAGATTTGGGGGTTTGCTCAGCGGCTTCAAGGTGATTATAAGGGAGCTATTACTGCAAACTTTCTCAAAAAGCAACCTAGTGATGGGGCAACATCTGAGGATGGCAGTCCTTCTAGTATGAGTTCCGCCACTTAAATAATGCTCTTAAGTGCAAGATTGGTGTGAAGTAATAAGTCAGTAAGTCCGAGGTCGAATTCATAGGAAAAGGGGAAATGATTAGCAAACCACAAAAGAATAAAACTAAAATAATAGAGTTTAATTGAAGAGATTTTTTATGGTTTAGTGAAGGTAATTTAAATTGAGAGAAAATAACAATATATTAAGACGCTAAGGTTTAGGGATCCATACACAACACATCCATTTGTAGTCTTAACAATATTTATTTTATAACTCAACTAAAATTTATATGAAAGATGATCTTAGTCGGATGATTTAACAATAAAAACTCAAGAATTAATTGTCTAAGGTAGTTTCATGAAATTGATTGATTTTAGGCAAAACAAAACTAGTGAATTAGTTCGCAGGGAATACTAAGCATTTGACGTCCCCAGAGTCTACGATAAATCAAAAAATTATACAGAATTAAACACTTTTCTAGATGAGTAAATCAATCAGAAACATAAAAACATAAGCATTAAAACCAATAAATAATTGTTAAGAGCATACCAATGAACGGTTGGGTCCACCCCTTGCCTTAACAAGGCTTCTAGCAAACCATAACACAAACAAAACTCTAAAAACTGTAAAGAAACTTTAAGAAGACCTAAATTATGTTCTATGGCAGCTCTCTCTTGAATTTTGCCCTAAAGAGCCTTTAAATAGGTCAATGAATCCTATTACAAGTTGAATTCCTGTTTGGAGAAAATCTCAGGTTTTTAGACTTCACTTAACTGACATTTTCAGCCCATTTAACTTCAGAATTTGGATTTTTGGTAAACTAAATAGTTTTATCCCTTTAAGTTAGCTTTCCAGACCAACTTGAATCATCTAGATTGAACATCTGAGCAGAAAGTTATGCTCCAAATACTAACTGGTGCGCAGGTTGGAATCATAATCCGAATTAGACTTGGATTTGGTGCAAATTTCCTTTGATTCCTTGCTCTAATTGGACTTGAATTTAATTGGGTTGGCCTTCTTTGACTTCATCATGGCCCTTGTAAAAGTAAAGTCTATTAGGTTTCTTCTTTGCACAAATCCATTTATTTAATTTCATTATCCTACAAAAGACAAATTCACGCATTAAAATTCAATTAAGCACAAAATTGATTATTTAGTATTATTCCAAAACCAACTGTAAAATGTATGAATTAACTCAAAATAATTATGATAATGCTTTTTAATAATGATATAAATATGCAAAATTAAGCTATTATCAGTGAGATTGGTGATCCGTGACTGCAGAGGCGTGATGGTGGCAGCAAGAAGCAATATGTTGGCTGCTAGGTATGATGTGGAGGTAACTGAAGCTCTTGCTATTGAGGAAGGGATCCTTTTGGTTCATGATATGATGCTATCTCAGGTCATTATAGAGTCTGACCGTCTAGCTGTTGTCCAAGCTACGAATTCAAGATCATTCCATGGAGGTATGGGCCCTCTTATTCAAGGAGCACATAGTTTATTGAGTTAGTTTAGCAGTTGGAAAGTAGAAGATCAGAAAAGGGAATACAACAAAGTGGCACATGAGTTAGCTTAGTTTGCTAGAAATACTAGGATGTCCCAGACACGGATAGGAACTGAGCCCCTTATGCAGTTATGCTACACCATCTTCTTTTAATTGATAGAGCTAAATGTTAGGGGAGGCTCTAGTACTCTGCTTCTTCTCTTTGTTGTAACTCAATTTCAGCTATTTTAATGGAAGCATATCAGGTTTCATTCCCAAAAAAAATTTAGCATTTAGCCGTAGCACTGAGTCGAATAGTAAATTCTAGTGAAACTAAAAATTGAGCAATTTTGGCCAAATATCTTGTTCAGCTCTTTATTCATTGACTTAGTCGAATAGTAAATGTCATGCACTATGAGCAATTCTTTATTCATCGACCCATTTTGTTTAAATAATATATATATATATATATATATATTTATATATTACTGTGAAGTTAGAAATATATTGAAAAAGGGACTGAAGCTCAAGATTACAGAAAGGCTGAAGATACTAGAAGACAGCCAGCCCTCAAAAATACAACATATAGATTGTAAAAAAGCAAAAGAAAAACTATAAAACCTTGGCAAAGCTACAATAAGTGTGCGTTTGACTCTAGCTTAAAAAGCCAGCTTATTTTACTATTCAGTTTATTTTTGCTACTATTTATGTGTCCCACTACACTTTTTGGTACTATTCATAAGCCATACTGTACTATTTCAGCTAACTTTTATCTTTATCTACAATGCTTTTAGCAAATAGTTTTCAGTTTCAGCAAAATAAGCGAATTCCAAACAGACCCTAACTATTGGATTTTTCTACTTGAGGTAGAAAAGCTAGCACGCTCAAGTGCTCGTGGCCGAGTAGTGTTATTATTTAGCCTTTGATAGTCCTGTAATAGTGATGTGGCTACTTGGAGAATGTCGCTTGGATGAGACTGTGATTCTGTGAAGCTTCAAAATGAAAACGGTTCCTCGCATTCCAAATGGACCAAGCAACCATTGCCTAGAGCTCCATTTCTGTCCCCGTAAGTTTTGTCTCCATTTGTCGAGCAAGGAGGTAAAAATTTTGTGCCACTGCCCCATACTTCTGCAACTACCCCAAACCAAATCCCAAACATTTCTAGCCAAAGAACATTCGCATAAATAATGAGCCACTGTTTCATCAGCCTGACAACATACTGCACAAAGCGGTTCAATAGTGATCTTCTTGCGAAAAAGAGTTTCCCAAGTAGGAAGTATGTCTGAGCATGCTCTTTATAGAAACCGTATTTTGTCCGCTCTCGATTTCCAAACCCCGAAAATTCCAAAAATATTATTTTTTTCTCTATAGGGCCGTGGAAACATCTAGATTGACGTAGCACAACCTATTCGAGCATCAGAGCACTTGAAGTGCCATTTCAGGTCAAATTGACCAAAATGCCTACAGTCAAGCCTGGGTTGACCAAAAGTCAAAGTCAGTCAAAATCATCTCAAAACAAAACATTTTTCCTGTTTCTACGTCAAACCCGAGCTACTTGGTGATTTTCGTCAACTTTGACCAACTTTGACCCAAGATTTGACTCTTAGGGGAACCTGAAACCTTAATTTTGATCCGATCGTCAGAATGGGTTGGGACCCATACCATTGTAAAGAGTATCAAATCCTCTTTCCAAAGACTATTCATGGATCGAAATCAGAGTTAAAACGGTTGAGATATCCAGAAAACCATGCAAAGCACGTCAGCATGCTTCCTGAGGCCATAACTTTTGATCCGACCATTGGATTTGCGATTTCTTTAGTATTCTAGAAACTAGACATTCAGAGCTTTCTAGGGACTCAAAGTTCATCCCAATTCAAGTCCCGTAAGACCTTCAAATATGCGTCCAAATTTGGACCAGGAAAAAGTTGGAACTATTAATGTCAGCAGGGGTGGCTAGCGGCCCTTGTTTGGCCGCTGGCGGTGGTAGGGCCGTTGAAAGATGAAAGGTAAAAAATGGCCTATAAATACACCAAGACCCCTTATTTTTCCAAAAAATATATATATATATATATATATAGGCATATTCTCTCTCTCCTCTCTTTAATTTCTCTCCTAAACATATCCAAACACCGTCAAACACCTTTGATTCTTCTCTTTTCTCCACAATCACAAGGTAGTGTTCTTGCACCCAATCTTCCTCTCCTTGGTTCCATACCTTGGATTTGAGGTTTAGGGGTGTGGATGTAGCTTTTAGCTACAATCCACACTATCGACGCCTCGCGACTACTCGACCACCAATTGCAGCAACGCTCACGCTTTTTTTTGTGTCTCGATGCGAGAAACATATGGAGGTGTGTTGTACCTTGGGTGTGTGACTAGAATCTGAGTCAATTTTAAGGAAATTACCAAGGGTAAATGAAGTCTCCACCAATCATTGGGTTTTTTCTAAGGTGTGATTGGTCACCTGACACTATTTGATTTTATTACCAATCCTAAGTTAAGAAAAATGTCGTTTTTCCTAATCTAATATGGATGGGAAAAAAATCTTGATTCTTGAATTCGAAAGTCTGGTTACGTGTGGGGAAGGTGTTAGGCACCCCACAATGCCTGTTCGTAGACATTCCTTTGTTTTGGTAAAATAATAATTTTTGGACATTGGCAATTGAAAACGAGCTATTGGCATTAGCTTCAGGGCTTTAAATGTGTTAGGCTTTGAGGTTTGATTTTGGAGTATTTGTGGTCTCGATTGATGCTTTCCAATGTGTTTGAAGTCACTACCAAATTTCCACGGTGAAAATCCGGCAACATTTTGCCTTATTTTCCTAGCAGAAATTCGGCAGTGCTTCACCTCAAATGTGTAACACCCCGATCCAATTTTTATAATTAAACTATATGTTTAAGTGGTTAAGTATGATTAATATTTTAAGCCACTTACTTACAAAGTATTTAATGAACATATTATTTTATAATGTCATTGACTAAGAATTTGTAAAGATTATAAATAATTGAAATGACTATTTGTATTATAAAAATATATTTAGCATGTACAAAACTATATTAGGTGGTTAAGTTGTGAGATATATATATATATATGCAAAGTGATATTATTTTTGTAGAAAAGTGAGTGTGAATGCAAAGATTTTATATATATAAATATAAATATATATATATATATATATATATAAAAGTGTGAATGCAAGAAAATTGGAAAAAGTGGGTGAGATATTTGTTTTTCCCTAGCCATACACGTATCCAAGCCCCAAAAGTCTTCTTACTTTTCTGATTTCCTTGGCTGCTCCTGAAGTCCAGCAGCTGCTTTTCTTCTTTCTCTATTTCCCCTTTCTTTGTTCTTTCTTCTTCCCTCCTTACACAGCAACATCTCTCCCTTCCTTCCTCACCAAAAATTCTAGTTTCTTTAAAGAAGAAATTAAACAATTAGCCTTAAGGTTTCATCTTCAAAGTGTGTGGGTAAGTAATTAAACCTCATCTGATTTTGTGTATTTGGATAGTATAATTGTTTGCTTACTTTCCCTCTTTGTTCTCTGCTCTGTTTTTGGAAGTTGAATTGGTGATTCTGTTTTAGTGATTTGAAGGTTTGATGATATTATGGTTTATTTAATGTTTAATAACATATTTTAGTATGTTAATTATAGGTATAAAAATACCCAAATGAAATTAAGGCCTATTGCTATTTGTTGATGATTTTGTAAGAATATGTACTGAAGCTGTCTCTGTGACAGATTTGATGTTTACTACAAGAAAATTATGTATTAAATTGTATATAGTGAATTTGGATGCTAGGGATAATTCCTATGAAACCTAAGACACTTTTGGTTGTTATTGAATTGGTCTCACAGCATTTGGATGAACATAAAAATAATGGTTTAATTAATAAATTGCATGAATTTCTGACAGGACAGATTTGAGTATGCTGTCTTGCGTGATTTTTAGTAAATCATGGGTTTATGCTTTGACTCCAAAATTTTTATGGTATATACTGGACATACAGGGGAGTATTTAAGTAAAATTTCATGACAATTGGATGTGTTTGAGCAGCCCGTTTGTATTTTACAAATGGAGCCTATGCTGCTGGAATAGAACAGTGAACAGTAAGGGACATGCCTAACTTTGAGGATTTAATTCTAAAGTTAGGGTGAATGTTTTGAGCTATAATTTAATATGCTCATCCTTTGGTGTGTTAGAATCATATATAAATTTTATGAATTGGTTTCTCTATGATTTAGTACATCATGTTGTTTGATGAATGCATTTTGTGTTTGTGGGAACCTCTTTGAGGTGGGATTAGGACTTCCTTGATTCTAAGAAATAGGCTTTGAGATGAATGTGAAATTTATGGTAAAGAATTATGGATAGTAAAAAGCTTTGATTTATGGTTTAGGTGTTACCAGTATCCAAGTCTAAGCTCCTTCGACTTTAGGCTCTCAGTTCCTCTGCTTTCATGTAAGGGATAAGTTATATGAGCATTTGGTAAGTCATGAGGTTATTTTAAAGTATATTATGCATTAAAATTTTTTTGATTAGAGATATGGCATGTAATCATTATTCTGACAAAGATATGTTCGTGAGCTTTCGAAAAACTTATGTATATGATTTAAGCATATCGATGCTATTATTGATTCCACGAACATGATGTTTAATGAAAAGAATGGAAATGCTATTATTATGAAATGTTATGTAAAATAAGAAATTTCAGTATGATGTAAAGTATGAAATGTTTTCGGGTTATGTCCTCTGATAATTTGAACTCAGCCAGTAGGGGTTAATTATTGGCTTTCCATGGAAATATGTTATCTGTTTGGCCATTTAAAGTAGAGGAAATGGGGCTGCCCGTAACTCTAGGCTATTTAAAGTAGAGGAAATGGGGTTGCCCGTAACTCTAATTTGATTAAGGCCTTCTCCCCAATGTGTACGGACGGCGGGGAGGAACAAAACCTGGAGGGGATGTGCCATCAGGCCTCCCAAAGGGGACAATATCATACACACGGGGGCACCCAAATGTGATGAGGCCTTCTCTATACAGCTTATCAGATATGGACTAACCAATATGATATGAACAGCTATGTTATGTTATTAATCATGAGAGAATTATTTTGTTTAAATGCATTATGAAAAGTTAAAAGTTCTCATGAAAATAAGAAGTTTATGATGAAAAGAAAGCTGTTCATTAAAGATAAAGTTTCTGATGAAAGCGCAGGTTTATGTTTAAAAGTTATCAGATATCTGTTTTTATGAAACGTTAAGTTTTATAATCATGAAAGTTATAGTATTTTATGAGAAGAAGTTTATAAAGAAAAGTTTTCTTATTAGTCAAGTTGTTTCTAGCTTAATACAAAGTTGCCGATTATTTGATTTAAGTTAAAATAATTATCTTGTAATGAGAATATATGTATGGCGACTTTGTAGGAAGTGAAAGAATTTTAATCCGAAAGGTTTTGGTAATATTAACCCGATAAGAAAAAGGAGAACAATTATTTTCTATGAAGAGCGTATAACTATTATTATGAATAGTATTAAATACTATGCATGAAAAGATGTTCTCCTCTTCGAATATTCATAAGATGAAATGATCTGATTTACATGCATCCTTATTGAATTCTCATATATCTTACCTTTACTAAGCTGTGTAGCTCACCCCTTCCACTCTTTCAGTTAGCAGGTTTTATTTTGGAGCAGAGGGAGCCTTAGTCGAGTTTTGAAAGGAGCTGGTTTTAGTTTGATATGTATAGATCCTAAATTAGCATTCTGACGTTTAGCTTTATAGTTATTGTGTATTTTAAGATCAAATGAAAGTTGTGTATACCTTAAAGTATCAAGCTATGTATTATGTAAAAGTGTGAAAATTAAATGATTGGTGGATTATGTTATTCTTTGGAGTACAATGTAGATGCTCTGAATGTCAAGTCAAAGGTTATATAATTTAAGTAAAGAAACAAGGATTGAAAAGAAAAGGAAAGCTTTCGGTAAAAGTTTTGTAAAAGTTAAGTGGTTCTTGTTAATATTAGGTTTAGGCTTGATATTAGCATGCCGGTCATGGTCACAAATCTGAGTATCGGGTTTGGGGCGTGACAAAATGCGTCATAGCACACCGAATGCTATTCTCACCAAGCTTTTGATGTTAGAATACGACAATGGGGATGCCCCATTTTCATGGTGAAAATCTAGCAGAGTTTCGCATTTGGTGCGCTATGGCGCATCGGTAAGGTTTTGCGTCTGTGTATACGGTGCGTATTGACATGCTCACACCATGACGAGTTGAAGCCCTCCAAAGTGTTAAACATGCTGATACATGTCGCATATACAAGGAAACCATTGTCACTTGGTGACATGGATCAAGACAATCACACCACGATGATCATGCACACAATATAGCATGAATATACACCTACGGCAGTCGCCTTGAGCACATACCCATGCTACAAGGTCAACAGTTCTCATGACTAGAGAGGGTCACTCATATAGCCACAAAAGTTCATCATACAAAGTGCACAATCACCCATACACATATAGGCAGATATATATATATATATATATATATATATAACATGCATCATGCACAATGCTATCACACAAAGCGAGAAAATAAACTAGATGTTGCCAACGCTCCAAGGGTATGGCCCAATAAGGCACATGGATGGGGACCTTAATACACGCTTTAGAGAAGAGGCTTTGAGAGAGAGAAAGAGAAGACCGCTCTAGAGGGGCTAGGCTCCCTAACCTATTGATCATTGCCCCTTGTAGGCTTGCTTCCTTGCCCTTTTTGCTTGTGCCTAGGAAGTCGCACCCTTGCTCCAAGCATCCTCACTCCATGTGTGTACATACAAATACAAAAGAAACAAGCCAGCAGACAAGCAAAGAAACAAATGAAAGGAGAAGCATGTTAAAGACAAGCTAGAAAAAGATGCCAAATGGGGGCAAACAAACATGCTAAGCACCTAGAGAGGCAAAGAAACATTTTTTCAAACAAAAAAATGTGTCCTAAAAATGTAGGTTTGGATTGAGTGTCCATAGCTCCATTGGATTGAAGTATGGATGACACACAGATTTGTACATGAACATGTAGGCAAGTGTGCAACAAGAAAGCATAGAAGCAAAGAAAACCAAACAAGTGGCACGAAGCAAGCAAGGCAAGCATATCAACATCACATGGAGTGGAGAGAGGTGTAAAACAAGCACACCGACACCTCGGAGGTGTATCTCACAAATGGTCGCATCCAAACAAACCCTAAGAGGGACGGGTGTAACCATACAAACACAAACCCATGGAAGGCACAAAGCATGGTAAAACCTAGATCTAGAGAGGCTAACACAGAGATAAAGCATAAAAGCAAGCAAACAAACATCGACTTGCATAAAGAAAATGATCCAAACCCTTTAATATAGGCCTAGGTGTGCAGATGTAGGCCTAGACCACAGGATCTAGATATACACCCCACTGAAAGGGCCAAAAAGCAAGAAAGAGAGATAACAAGAGACAAACGGGCTAAAGTAGCACATGGCATAGCAACCAACATAGATCTAAGCACACAAGCATGGCACGGAGCACATAAACGCATAGATCTAAGCATATGAACATAGATCTAAGCACTAACGTGTAGGTCTAAGCATATGAACATAGATCTAAGCGCTAACATGTAGATCTAAGCACAAACATGAAAAATAGCCTAAAAACATATGGATCTAAGCACAAATATGAAAGTTAGACATATCCTAGCCCAAGCCAACAACATCAAAGCAATCAATCATGTCAAAAAGCAAGTAGACATCCTAGGAAAGCTATAAAGCATGCTAGGAAAAGCAAATAAAACATTTAATTAAGCAAAAAGAAGCTAGGAAGAGCTATAAAGAGAAAGGGTATGGATTGTAGCTAAAAAGCTACATCCACACCCTTAAACCTCAAATCCATATGGAACCAAGGAGAGGAAGATTAGGTGCAAGAACACTACCTTAAAGATTGTAAAGAAAATGTGAGAATCTAAGGTGTTTTGAAGTGTTCATATATTGAAGAGTTCAGAGATTCTGAAATGGTAGAAGGTTTCCGCTATAAGTTCATTTACGAGGATTGTAGAGTCTAAGGACAAAGATTTTGTACTAGATCTGAAACTTCCCTTTACTATAGTGAATTGCTTTTCGGGAAGGTTTCCCCCCAGGTTTTTTACTATGAAACTAGTTTGTTTCATTGGTTTTCTTGGGTCATCATATCTTGTTTTATTTACTATTCCGCTGTGCATGATATTGACATGATATTGATGTTTGTTTGTTTTAACAAGGTTTATTAATAATAAATCTAATTAACAACTTGGGTTTAAAACTTGTTAATTCTATCAACTGGGGTCTAAATTCCCAACATGTGGTATCAGAGCAGGTACACTCTGATTGGATTAATTACATGAGTATGATCCTTGACCCCCATTGTCATGGATTGTGGACAATCTCTTTTGATTCCTCCATTTTTTGATGGTACTAATTATGCGTATTGGAAAGTTCATATGAAAGTTTTTTTTGCAGGCTCTAGGTGAAAAAGTATGGCAAGCTGTTGAAGTTGGTTGGATTATGCCAAAGGAAGCGTCGATGGATTGGGATGAAGCAGTTATCAAAGCGGCAAATTTAAACAGTAAGGCCTTGAATGCTTTGTTTAGTGGGGTGACCAATGAGGAACTTAAGATAATATCATCCACGAATGTTGCCAAGGAAGCATGGACCATTCTTGAGACCACCTATGAAGGTACTAAGGCAGTAAAGACTGTGAAGTTTCAAAGACTCACTAGTAGTTTTGAAGAAATAAGGATGGAGGAGGATGAGACCTTTGATGAGTTCTATGCCAAACTCAAGGATATCAATCTTGGAGAATCTATTGCGGAATCCAAAATTGTTAGGAAAATCCTTAGGTCCCTACCTGAAAGATTCCATGCCAAGATCACTGCCATTGAAGAAGTGAAGGACATTGATCAAATTCCTTTGACTGAGCTTGTAGTGAACCTTCAAACCTATGAGATGGTATTAGGTAAGATGGGAAAAGGTGGAAAGAGTAGGAACATGGCTCTTAAGGGTATAGAGGAAGAGAGTGATGATTCTGAAGATGAAGATGAAGATGAGGATGCGGATGAGGATTTAACCTTCATAGCTAATGAGATCATCAATCTTATCCAATATAGGAAAAAGGATAAGAACAAAACCCCTAGGAAATCTAAATCCTCTAGGAAGGGTAAGAGTGAGAAACCCTTTATCCAGTGCCATGAGTGTAATGGTTTTAGTCATATGCGGATAGAGTATCCAAACTATCTTATGAAGGAAAAGACCAAGAATTCAAAAGGTAAAGGGTTGGTTGCTACCTTGAGTGATACTGAGAATGATTATTCTGATAAGTATGTGGATGAATGTCGTCACTTTATGGCTTTTACTGTCACAACCAATAAGGTGATTATGGAGAATGCTAGTGACAGTGAGGATTCTTCTGATGATGAAGCACCCAAGAAGTTGGCCCCTCAGGAAGCCTATGATAAGCTATGCACTGAATTTATAAAATCTAAAAAGACTTTTCATCTTTGTAGAAAAGAGCTTAATGAGGTAAAAACTAAAAAAGTCGAACTGTTAGTTGAGACTCTTGTTGTGGAGAACACCTTATTAGAAGAGAATGTCAAGAATCTCAAGGTTGAGCTTAGTCGAGCTAGAACTCAAATAGAGAGGATATCTAGTGCAAAGCTTGATGAGGTATTGAGTGCTTAAAAGCCTAGTTCTGATAAGACTGGCTTAGGATATGCTGTTTCCTCTGACCCCTCCTCTTCCACGGCTTCTGGATCAAAGACTATCTTTGTGCCCCAATCTGAGAAAGGTGATAAAGGTATGAAATCCAAAACTGATTTGTCTAATTCTAAATTCTTTGTTAGACTTCACTCTAGGAAGTCTAGTAGTCCTAAAACTGCTTATGTTTGTCACCATTGTGGTGTTTCTAGACACATTCGTCCTAATTGCTTCAAGTTGTATCCTTATAAGCAAGTGTCCAAACGATTACAGATTCCCTCTCAAGGTTCAACACCTTTGTTTGGAGAGTTATTAAAAGCTTTGAGCTTTTTAACTTAATTTCAGGAGAATTCTAATTCTTCTATGTCCTTTAGTAGTCATACTAGGACACGTGCCTTTTCATCTTCACAGCCAAAGACTGGTGCTGTGTGGGTGATAAAGGAGCCTAAGACTTAATTTTATTTCTGTTTGTCCTCTGCTTTAATTCTTTCTATCTAAAGTAGGATTTTCTTGCTTGTTTTATTATCTGTTTTTGATATCATGCTTTCATGCATCTGCATCTATCTTCATACTTTCATGTTGTTTGTCTGTTTTTGTTTGGTTGTTTGGTTTTTATTTTGTTTTGTTGTCAAAATAAAAAATAAAAGGAAAAAAAATCAAAAAATACAAAAACAATGTGTGTATATGTATATTGGTACTTGTGTACCCTGGATGGCCATTGTAGCAAAGTTTCTAAACTTTCTATCTCTTGCAGCTTAGATGAGCATCTCAATGCACAACTAAGCAAGTGAGCTTTGTGGCTCGTGTTTGTGGCTCGTGTTTGTGATGAGTACGATTAAGATAATCTCTTATATCTCATGCTCATATCACTCTTTTTAATGGGAAGGACTAGAAAATCCTAAGAGAAAGGCATAAATAACCATCTCACCACTAAAGCCCGCCAATCATGTATAACATCTATGTGCTTTGACATAGAAAAATTGTGATGTTTTGACTTACATAATTGGGTATTTCTTTTCTCTCTTATATACCGATGCATGATATGTTCAAAAAGAAAAAAAATATATATATGCAAAGAAAATAAAAGCAAAAAGAATCAAAATGCTTTTAAAAATGATTGCAATCATGTTTCTAGGAGATGTGGGAGTTATAGGATGTACCTCAAAGGTGATAGTCCCCATCAAGCAGTTATGATTGTGTGTAAGTGTATTTGACTTTTTCGTATCTCAAATTGTCATAATATGAGACACTTATGCACTCTTGCTATGTTTACACACTCAACACGCAAATTTTATGCTACTTTTGATACATGTGTAGGTACAATGTGATTTGGCCATCATAAGGGATACATGTGTTAATATATGCTTGTTAAACTGTCTTAACTTGTTTTTGAAATATAAAATTGGTTAGACTTGTTTAGTGTGTGTGTGTGTGTGTTTGGATTTACATGCTTTGCGTCTTGTTTGAGTTGAGTTTTGAGAGCTTAATATGTGGCTTGGATGTTTGTTAGAGTAGCTTGTTTGTTGCATTCATCTCTATGTGTTTTTCCCTTATTGAAAAACCTCTTTTCTTCAAGCTTGATAGCTCCTCGACACATCCTCGACAAATATCCTTTCTATCGGGCCTTCATCTTGTGATCTCGACAGATCCTCGACAGCTTCTAGATCTATTGAGGAAAATTTCTAAGCTTTCTGTTTGCTCGATAGATTCTCAATAGATCCTCAATCCTTCGAGATTTCTGGGTTTTCTCTCAATAGCAGCTCGACAGCTTCTCGATCTGTTGAGACCCTCTTGCATGCATTGTTTTTCAAATGTTTTGCATCTTTCTATTATCTTATTTCATTACATTCATGCATTTATATGGATTCCCTATGCCCCTTTGATCATCTTTGATTGTCTTCATGTCTCTCAAGTGAAGTTTTATAGCTTCTTGTACCTTTTGTCAATCATGACAAAAAGGGGGAGAAAATTTGGTTTCTTTTTAAGATTCTACATGTTAAGGGGAGAAATACATGCCTTTGTATGGGGGAGTTGTGTTTCATCCTGTTAGGGGGAGTGTTTACCTCCTTGTTGTTTTAGAAGTTTCTTTTAGCTTCTTGTACACAAGTCTTGTGACCATTTTTACATACATTGTACTTTATTTTTCATATATGATGATGATTATGTTTCTTTATTCTTTATTTTTCATATGTGACCATTTTTACTTTATTCTTCACCTACCTCTACATGTGTTGTTTCTTTTCTCTCTTTATACACATGTCTCTTTATATATGCAATCTTTATTTTTGTTTCACATATGATGGCTTGATGAGTTTTGTTTAAGTGTTTTAGAAAGACAGGTTGTGGAAAGTCTATCTTGCCATGAACTCTCTTCTTGCAAAGTTTGTCAAGAGTTTGTAGTAGGGATAGATTTACTTTGTAATACAACAAGTGGTTATGAGTTTAGTGATTTAAGACTTCTCTCATGATTATTTGTTTTGTTGTGGTTTTGTCACAGATTGCCAAAATGGGAGATTGTTAGGGACATGTTTTATGTAATTGGCTAATCTTTTGACAAAATGCACTTTACTTGTAATTGGGTAGATCTAGGATAGGTTTAGTACTTTAAGAAATATGTTGTTCAAGCCAAGTATTAAAGCCATGAAGATTGGACCAAGAAATAAGTAAAGAAAAGTTATTCATTATAGCTCGACAGATACCTCGACAAAAACAATATCCATCGAGATTTAAAAACGAAGCTCGACAGAAGCTGAATCTATCGAGATCTATGAAATCAGAATTTCCAGATCTGATTTTTAGCTCATGCTGACATGTATGTGTAGAGTTTCTTTTCTCACAACCCTAGACATATATAAGACTTATTTTAAAGGCCGTTATACATGGAGAACCATGCAAAAAGTGACCTAGTGCCTTATTCTCTCTTCAAGAAGTTATTGCCTCTTTTGCACCTTAGGGTTTTGTAACCAAGTATTTCTTGATCTTCGTTGTTGATGAAGTGAAGAACATAGCAGCCAACAACATCTTCAAGTTGCTGGAGTTAGTCACATACTGGGATACGTGCAAAAGTGTGGTGTTTATATATTGAAGAGTTTAGAGGTTCTGAAGTAGTAGAAGGTTTCTACTGTAAGTTCATTTACGAAGATTGTAGAGTTTAAGGACGAAGGTTTTGCACTAGATCTGAAACTTCTCTTTACTATAGTGAATTGCTTTTTGGTAAGGTTTCCCCCTAGGTTTTTTACTGTGAACTAGTTTGTTTCATTGGTTTTCCTAGGTCATCATATCTTGTCTTATTTACTATTCCGTTGTGCATGATATCGACATGATATTGATGTTTGTTTGTTTTAGCAAGGTTTATTCATAATAAATATAATTAACAACTTGGGTTTAAAACTTGTTAATTCCATCAACTGGGGTCTAAATTTCCTAATATGATGTTGGAAAAATAGATCCGTTCACATGTTTAAGTAGCATAGGAAAACTTGTGTATGCTAGATGCTAGGAAAACACATGGAACTCTAACCAAATTAAAAGAGAAGCTATGTAAAAATGAGATACTATACGTGATAAGGGTGAAAAGTTTTGAGAGGATTGAAAATGTGGGAACAATGCAATTTGAATAAGAGTAGTTTTGGAAAGAGGTAGGATTAAATGAGCATGACCGAATTGAATCCATGTGAGATTAAACGAGCATAGCCAAACTGAATCTTGAAAAGATAGATAGGATTAAATGAGCATGGCTGAATTGAATTGACGTAAGATTAAAGAGCGCGGTCAAATTGAATCTCGAAAAGATAGCTAGATGAAATGAGCATGGCCGAATTGAATCCACGTGAGATAAAAAAAAGCGCGGTTGAATTGAATCTCGAAAGGATAGATAGGATTAAACGAGCGTCGCCGAATTGAATCCACATGAGATTAAATGAGTGCGGTCAAATTGAATCTCGAAAAGATAGATAGGATTAAACGAGCATGGCCAAATTGAATCCACATAGGATTAAACAAGCGTGGTCAAATTGAATTTTGAAAAGATAGGTAGGATTAAACGAGCATGGTCAAATTGAATCCGCGTGAGATTAAACGAGTGCGGTAAAATTGAATCTCAAAAAGATAGATAGGATTAAATGAATGTGGCCAAATTGAATCTGCGTGAGATTAAACGAGCATGGTTGAATTGAATATCAAAAAGATAGGTAGGATTAAACGAGCATGGTCGAATTAAATCCTGAGAAAGAGGTATTTTGAAAATTTTGACAATTAAACTATCTTTGCCAAATTGAATCCTGAGTTAGAGGTATTTTGAAAATGTTGACATTTTGAGATAAAAAGAGATATTTTGGTATGGACATGCATGACATGAGTAAGACAGTAGGGTTAGACATACTTACCTATTTACTTACATTGCCAAATGTTTTTGGGCTCACTAACCAATCTTGAATTTTCTTCCACAGATTATGTCTTAACAGATGAGATCCAGTGGTGCTTGCGGGAAGGCCCCCACCATTGTTTTGTCTCGAGCTGATTCATCAAGCAGTTAAAATGGTACTGTCTCGGTTAGTCTTCAAGTTGCGAGGACTCTTTAGAGGCGCTTCGATTGAGGGGGTGATGACCTTGCACCTTTTGGAAGCATTCATATAGCACATCGTACTATGAGTCAGTGTTCTGTGGAGACGGCTAGTGCCTCGTCTCAATCCCGAGCTGGTTTAGGAGGTGGATCTTTACAATTCCCTCAGACCGAGGAGGGAGGAGGCCTAGGGGGTGAGGAGCTAGAGGAGGAACTCATGTTTGATGTTGATGTTGACTTGGCGGCCCTTGACGAGGCTGGGATAGGTTTAGGTGCTCAATAGCGTCGAGGTCATAAATTGAGGTTTCCGCCCGATTTGTCTAAGGCTAAGGCTTATACTGGAGATATTGATCACAGTATAGACGGCACTTATCTTTAGCATGGTTTGAAAAGGCATCCTTCCACTCAAACTCGGAAGGCTCAGTTATATTCCCTTTTCTTTTTCAATTGTCAAATCTAAATGTGTAGATATGCATGCTAACCAGTAACTTTTTTGATTTCAATTGCAGGCTTTTGACATGATTCATGGTCGGGGAGCTTGGTCTTCATTCCTTCTATCCCTGTTTGACCATAGGACAAATGCATGCTATTGTGGCTTTTGATTAAGCAGAGCTTTGAGGAGTTCCTGAGGATTCCTCCTTATTCTATGCGGCATGTGATACCGAAGACTTTGGTGCACTGATTCCATGCAGAGACTAGCACCTTTCACTTTAGTTGTGGGGAGTATGCAGTCCTTCCCCTCGACTGGATTACTATTTTGGGCCTTAGATTTAAGGGGTATCCTGTCCCATTCGATCATATAGATTTTGCTACTACGAGTGTGCTCTGAGGCATTCATTATCCCTTTACTACGGCAAGGCGACAGTATTTTGGGCCTACCGAGGAGCCTCAGATCCATATGGAGTGGTTGAGAGAGAGCATACCTTGGGCGGCAAAGCCTAACGACATTGCTCTCAAGCTGTTCTTTTTCTACTTCATCGGTAGTTGCCTATTTGGCAACAAATGATCAGTGATGACTTGCAAGCTACTAGGAGCCATGAGAGTAGTGTCAAACATTGGTTCCTATGATTAGGGGGCCCTTGCTTATGGATTCTTTATCGCTTTCTTGAGGCAGGCTTTATGGTGTGGCTTTAAGAGCTTTGAGGGTTGTTGGCAGGTTTTGACATACTAGGCAAACAAGTATATCCTGGCCCAATGGCCACAATATTCCAGCCTTTCTTTAGAGACTTACCCTAGGGTATATGCTTGGTCCCTCTGTGAGATCACTAAAGTTGTCTTGACACAACCATCCTCCATCGGCGCTGCATTGGATTGTGTCACTTGGGGTGAGATACTCAATCGTCCCTACGATGGGTAGTTGTTGGCTAGGCGTGTGGTTACCCAAGCCATGGCTAAATCACGGGCCTGACATTGGTTTTGGGCTTTGTTGAGCTGGGAGTTATTCTTAGCTGAGAGGACCTATCATCGGGTTATGCTGATCTTCAGAGTACTCAGGGACCTTCCTCAAGATCTTACGCATTCTAAGATGATTTTGGATAATTCTGACTATATGACAGGCTCCTTCAATGGTTTTTTCACTAAGAACACTAACTACTTCACTTGGTTCTTGTAGTGCTCGACCGAACCCATTATGGATGATTACCTAGTGAGTGGAGGCAAAGTGCTCGGTGGTATAGCACATACTCGTCAAACTTTAGAGGCCTACTTGAGGTTACATGTAGATACCCTTTAGGCTAGGATGAGAGATCTTAAGGTCACTACTACTGCTAGAGAAGGGTATATATAGAAGGAGATTGCTAGGTCGCTAGCTCAAGAGAGGGACCAAAGGTAGAGAGAGAGAGAGAGAGAGAGAGAGAGAGAGAGAGAGAGAGGCCTATGCTGTTGCCACAGAGATGGAGAAGGGCCAACTTCAGGATGAGATAGGCCTGCTTCGCGAGTATATCGGTGTTCTGATTGGTGAGATGAAGGGACATGGGATGCCTATACCTCTTGCACCTCATATTCCTAGTAGAGATCCTCCTATTCACTGTCATGAGTCAAAGTACATGCCTGCTCCTCCCAAACCAACTGGTAGTTAGGGATATGCCCCCTTAGATGATTGGGCTCAAGGCCCTGTTTTGGGATATGTCCCAGTTTCTCCAACGGATTGAGCCGATCCTTCTAAGGGCCCCACTGCGGGCGATGATGCTGATGACGGCAATGTTAGGCATTATGTTGATGATGCCGTCAGAGATGACAACTCCCCCTAGGCTAGCCACTGTTGTTGTACCATGATGTAGCCACGGGCATGTTTTTTCATTTTTCTTTGTACTTCGTAGACATTGTTGTATTTTGTGGACATTGCACCTTGGTGGGCTAGATATGTATATTTATTAGACTGCCTCTTGGTGGGCCTGGACTATATGTATTATATTGCCCCATTGTGGGCCCTGATGTATGATATCGCCTCTTGGTAGGCTCTTTATAAATAATGCCTCTCGGTAGGTCTTACATGTATGTTTCTAGATTTCACCTATTGGTGGGCTCCTGATTCATGATGAACAAGGCCTCTTGGTAGGTCTTACATGTATATTTCTAGATTTCGCTTATTGGTAGGCTCCTGATGTATGATGAACAATGCCTCTAGTAGGCCTTACTTGTATGTTTCTAGATTCCGCTTATTGGTAGGCTCTTGATGTATATATGAACAATGCCTCTCAGTAGGTCTTACTTGTATGATTCTGGATTTTGCTTATTTGTAGGCTCTCAATATATATATGAACAATTTCTTGAACTTCTTTGGGCTTGGGAGGAATAATCTCTTTGGGGATTTCCTCACTAAATTTCTCAGAACCAAACTCTAAAGATTCATCGATAACAACATTCACCGTTTCCATTACCTTTATGGTTCTTTTGTTATATACCCGATAAGTCTTGCTTGTAGAGGAGTATCCTAGAAATATTCCTTCATCACTTTGGGAGTCAAATTTTCCCATATTCTTTCTATCCTTGAGAATGAAACAAGTACTTCTGAAAATTATGAAATATTTCTCATTTGGCTTCCTTCCCTTCCATAACTCATATGGAGTCTTCTTGGTACTGAGTCTAAAATACACCTTATTAATCATATGACATGCAATGTTAATGGCTTCTCCCCACAAGTTTCTAGCCACATCCTTGTTATGCAACATGGCTCTGGCCATCACTTGAATAACCTTGTTCTTTTTTTCTACTACACCGTTCTGCTGAGGAGTAATAGGAACAGAGAATTCTTGAGATATACCTGATTTTATGCAAAAGAACTCCATATATGAGTTCTTGAATTCTTTACCATGATCACCTCGAATTCGATCAATCTTCGGACTTTTCTCATTCTGCAATCTTGTGCACAAGGCTTCAATGTGCTTAGGAGCATTAGACTTAGATCATAGGAGTATGACCCAAGTGTAACTAGTGAAGTTGTCTACCACAACCATGATGTATCTCTTTCCACCAAGAGACTCGATTCTAGTTGGACCCATGAGATCCAGATGTAGTAGTTCTAATGGTCTGGATGCAGCAGATGTCTGAGTGCCCGGATGTTTAGCTTTCATCTGTTTTCCAAGCTGACATGGTCCACACACCACATTGCTCACTTTACTAAGCTTTGGTATCCCCAAAACAGACTCATACTTAGATACAATCGAAACATGTTTGTAACTAGCATGTCCCATCCTTTGGTGCCATAAATCTTCATTAGGTAAACAAATGTTATTGCACACAATATTAGCATCAGGAACCAAGCCATAACAATTGTCTAGAGTGAGAACACCACTTATAAGTTTCTTCCTAAACTCATCCATGACAATGCATTTTTCCCTTTGGGAATAATACCATGAAGTCTTGATCACATATCTGACTTATGCTCAATAGGTTCACTCTTAGATCTTTTACATATAGAACATTTACAATGTTTGGCAGTCCAGGTAGAGAGATGATTCCCTTTCTTTCAATCTGTGATTTTCTCCCACCACCAGAAGTGACATTACCACCTTTCTTGGACTCAAAAACCTTGAAGAGAGATCAGTCTCCAGTCATGTGTCTTAAGTAGCTGTTGTCAAGGTACCACAAACATGTGTCCATAACCTTAAATGCAGACTTCATCATGAAGCATACTTCATGCTTAGATGACAGATCAGTGGGAATGGCATTTTCTCTCATCTGCATTTTATGAACAAAGTCTTTGACTTTCACTCTTCTTAGACGAACTCTTTTACACATTTTCATTATAAGACAGTCTAGCTTCTTCTTTGTCATGCTAAGATCTTTTCCAATAGTCATCATAATAGAATTCAAATAAATTTTAGACTTGCATTTTCTGATACACTCAAAAAAAAATTTAGACTTGCATTTTCTGATACACTCAAAAAAAATTTAGACTTGCATTTTCTTATATCAAGAATAGTGAATACCCGCTCGGTGCAATAGACAGTGAAAAGAAGTTCATCTGGTGCATGGCCTGCCAATTTTTCTTGAGTGGAGAAGTCCTGTATAAAAGGAACCACAATTCTACCTTGCTCTGATGCATAGATGCCTCTGAGGCTAATCATCTAATGGAAGAGATGCATGAGGGCTTACTTGGAGCTCATGCCAATGGACCCCTGTTGGCTCGCAAAATTATGAGAGCCAGATACTATTGGCTCACCATGGAAAATGATTGCATTAAACATGTGAGGACATGCCACCATTGCCAGGCCTATCATGATAGGAAGAATGCTCCACCTTAGCCTTTTCACTCTTTAGCAGCACCATGGCCCTTCTCAACCTAGGGTATGGATGTCATCGGACCCGTGATTCCGAAAGCTTCGAACAGTCATGAATACATCTTAGTGGCCATCGATTATTTCACAAAGTGGATGGAAGCTACTTTGTACAAAAGCGCCACTCAAGCCGTGGTAGCCTAGTTCCTGAAACACAACATCATTTGCCTCTACGGCATGCCAAGAGAGCTTATTACAGATAACGAGATGAACCTAAATGGAAAAATGATCCAATAGCTCTACCAACAATTTAAGATTAAGCAAAGAAATTTAGTTCCCTATCACCCTCAGATGAATGGCGCAGTAGTAGCCGCTAACAAGAACATGAAGAAAATCTTGGTGAAGATGACAGACACATGCAAGGATTGGCACGAGTACCTGCCATTGGCTCTGTGCGCATATCGCACTTTTATTCATACTTCCACGGGTGTGACCCCGTATTCATTGGTGTATGGCATGGAGGTCGTCCTCCTTGTAGAGGTAGAGATCCCATCTCTCAGGATTTTATCATAGACAAAGCTATCAGAAGCTGAATGGGCCCATTCCCGATATGAACAACCGAACATGATAGATGAGAAGCACATGACGGCAATGTGCCATGGATAGTTGTACCAATGCCGCGCCGAGCGAACATTCAATAAGAAAGTTAGACCCAGAGTCTTGGAAGAAGGCGATCTAGTCTTGAAGAAGCGCAACCAAGCCATGCCTGATCACAGAGGGAAGTTTTCCCCAACTTACGAGGGCCTATATGTGGTAAAGAAGGCCTTTCCTAGAGGAGCCTTGATTCTAGTTGACATGGATGGGCATGACTTCAATATGCCCACCAATTCTGATGTCGTCATACGGTACTTCGTATGAAGGGGCCTTGCAGTGCATCTCATTTATATTTTATGTCAAAAAAGAAAAAAAAAACACAAAAAAGAAAACAAAAAACAAAATACATGCAAAAAGGTAGATTGAAAACTCGAAAGGGAGGTCAACGCAAAAGGAGAGCCAAAAGAAAGAGAGCATGAGAAAATGCAAAAGGTAGATTGAAAACCCGAAAGGGCAGTCTAGGCAAAAATTAAGGCAATCAAAAAGTCAGTTGAACTATGTGATGACCTGATTCTTCCTCATGAAGGTACGTAGGCAGTCATCTTGGTTCGGTCACATCTTAAAAGAAAAATCAGTCAGTTGTACTTTCTTGAATTTCTACTCAAGATCAAAAGATAAAGGGACCCAACATCCAAGTCAAGATAGGAAGATGCGTCCAAGATTGCTCTTTGCCTACAATACTGCCATGACCCAGTGGTCTACTCAAGGTGTTCTGGCTTATGCTGATGGGAAATGTACATAATAGGAAAAGGAAAAGATCAGTCTAGAACAGGATGTATCCTTAGAAAAACAAGATATTGATATGCATGGATTTTACATTTATTACTTATTTGTATAATCTTGCATTTCCAAAGCATTTGCCTACGTATTCATTAACATGCTTGTATTGTGCCATTTTGTTTCTTTCATACATTCTGGTATCAAAACATGAAATCCCATCTCGTATATATCTTTTCTAAATATCATCATAAACATCTCTCTACACCATCTCTTAGTTTCTAAGCATGCCTAACAGAATAAACTATGCTTTAAGAACTCAAAACAAAAAGCTGGGGGCCTTACGCAATTGCCTAGCAATTTATGAATGGCATTTCCATACATGGTGGAATACTAAGTACATAGCTCATATGTAGAAATAAAGTAAACAGAAAAGAATGCCAACGAGTCAAACATGGCCCGGATGATCAGACACAGCCTAGCATAGCCTCCCAAAGCCAATACGCAGCAGCCTAGTCTGCCCCTACCAGTCTCCTAACATAAGGACAAAGACCTAATGGTCTCGGAAAGTAAAGCAAGAATGAAAGAAAAAACAAGAGGTAAGACACTCACTAGTGGAAGAACGGCAAAACTAATAGCTCCTGATGGTGAAGGGAATAGCACCGCACCAAAGAAGTCCACCAGGAAGTCCTAACGTCGATCATGTAGGAACCCAAAGGACGTGCTCCCTCCTACCCCGTTTCCATGCCAAGTCAGCACCTCCACAATGGGCCTTTTGAAACCCATCAGATCAGCAAGCCACTTACGGTAATGTGTCCGCACTGGTGGAACGAAAACAGTGCTTAAAGGAGTAGAAAAAGAAAGGAAACGATCATACGATCATACTCCTCCAAAGTAGGCACCAAGTCAACATCCCCAATGGTGATGCACCTTAAAGCAAGGTCCCAACAAAAAGTGATGACCTCTAATAAGTGCCAATCTAGTGTGGTGTGGAGCAGAATGGCAGTGTCTTCAAGAAGCTGCCAGAGGAGAGCCCGATCACCACAAGAAAAAGTGCCCCACCATCTCTTGAGCTTCTTCTCATGATATTCCTCTCTCTCAAGCTCAACCAAGGTGTCATAGGAATGAGCATCAAGAACATCCATGAGCAAGTCCTACGGAATCTAACTATCTAATGAAGATCCGCGCAAAAAAGATGAAGAATGGTGCTTTCTAAGTGTTTTGAATGGAGAAAAAGGCAAGAGAAGACCAAGAAAAAATTGCAGGACTGAATGAATTGGGGCTAGGCAGAGCCCAACTTTTATACACATTCCCCAAGGCGGCGACCCTACAAGGGCCGCTGAACCTCGGGAAATGTGTAGGGACTTTTCAGCCCCCCAAGCACAAACCCAGACCTATTCTGACACTCCCCCTCCTATTTGACATGCATTTGACCACTTTGGAGTGAAGATTCCCTTGTTTCAGTGCCCGTCGTAGTTCGTGATCAGCCAACAGTGAATCGAATTATCAAAAACTCTCGCTTGGGAATCCAAGGCCGCACAAAACCTACATTGGGGCATTTTATATTTGTGCGCCTTGTTCAACGCCTTTGGATGTCTTGAACCTCATTTTCAAAGCCTGGTTCACCCAGTTTAGAGGTCGATTTAGCCCCGGCAAAATCTACAGCAGAAAAATGCTAGAGCCCGGTCTCGACCACCCGACAGTGCTTTAGCTTATTTGGAGGATAATGGAAGTCGTTTCTCATTAGGCTACCTTAAGAATCCCATTCTTGGATTTCTAGCTCGCTTGGGTAATAATAGGAGCAATTAGTGCATACCGCCTCGTGGCGTGTCTAAGTTATCTCATTTGGAGTGTCCGCACTCGTCACTAGTATTATGGTATGGCTAGCGAAGCCGAGGCCACTTGCAGCTAGTCTACAGGCTTGAACCCCGTAAAACCCTAAACTGGGGTAGTTTATTTTGCGCGGTTCTCTCCCCTTTTGTCCAATATACAAGAATGGGTCTGTCTTGCTGAGGATGTATCTTTCATGTCGAGAATCGCATGAAACCCTAAATTGGGGCAGTTTATTTCACGCGATCTCTCGTTTCTATCTCCCCAGTGGGATGATCATTGTTCAAAAGCCACTGAGAAGGCCATGATGTTGCGGTGCAAAACAAGTGAATGTGATACAAGTTAGTTTAAAACCACCATCTTCAATAAAAATGGGACAATGCATACACAGTAGCCGCCCTTCTAAAGGCGTTTTATCCAGAGTTATACATATAAGTCCTAATCAAAGGCATTGTTTCACACATACATTAGCCGCTCTTCTAAAGGAGTTTTATTCAGAGTTATACATATAAGTCCTAATCAGAGGCATTGTTTTACACATACATCAGCAGCCCTTCTAAAGGCATTTTATCTAGAGTTATACATATAAGTCCTAATTAGAGACATTATTTTACACATACATCAGCAGCCCTTCTAAAGGTGTTTTACCCAGAGTTATACATATAAGTCCTAATCAGAGGCATTGTTTTACACATACATTAGCTGCCCTTCTAAAGGCACATCCCTAAAGTGATGCATATAAGTCCTAATAAGAGGCCTTGTTTTACACATACATCAGCTGCCCTTCTAAAGGCGTTTTATCCAAAGTTATACATATAAGTCCTAATCAGAGGCATTGTTTTACACATACATCAGCTGCCCTTCTAAAGGCACGTCCCTAGAATGATACACGAAGTTATAATCAGAAGCATTGTCTTTTATACACATCAGCAGCCCTTTCAAAGGCAGTTTACAAAGCTATACATGTAAGTCCTAATTAGAGGCATTGTCTTTCATATACATTAGCTGCCCTTCTAAAGGTGTTTTATCCGGAACTATACATATAAGTCCTAATCAGAGGCGTTGTTTTACACATACATCAGCCGCCTTCTTAAAGGCGCGTCCTTGGAATTATACATATAATTCCTAATCGGAGGCATTGTTCCATACATATGTCATGAAGCAAAGAGATACATGTCTAGGCCTACCAAAAGGTGATGCATAATATACATACATAACTGGCCCATTACAGGGCAATGTCTAAAAAATACATGGAAAATACATGCCCACGCAGGGGCTACATCATGCTACAACAAATGGCTAATCCTATGGAGAATCATCACCGCCAATAAACTGGTCTGTATCATCATCATCACTATCATCGTCACCTGCAAAAGGGTCGATGGAAGGACTCACATCGTCTAAAGTACTGGGAGCATACCCTAGGTCCTGGGAAGGCCCCGGAGCTTGAGCAAAAGAACCCAAATCACCCAGTCGGCCTTGAGGAACTGGCATGTACTTAGGCTCAAACGTAGGAATTATGGGGCCTTAGCCTAGAATCTTAGGGGCAGCCAGAATGGGAAGACGAGCCATTCGTAACTCTCCCGCTAAAAGCATGGAATAGCCTTGATGCAAGGCTAGCTCAGTCTAAAACTGACTCTGCTCTTTGTCCATTGCAGCAGCTCACATCTCCCTATCTCTTTGCTAGATCTCCTTCTCCCGAGCTAACACCCGAGTAGTCTCCTCCTGTAAATGTGCCTCTTTAGTAATAGATAGGGCCTTAAACTCTGTCACTTTGGCCTCTGCAGTCTCTACACGTGCTCTCCACTCTTCCCTGATGGCCACCTAAGTACGAATAATGCCTTCCAGCACTCTACCTCCGCTTATGGGGATGTCTCCAATGATAGGCCTAGTAGAGGACTCTGCAAACCAAGTGGAGTAGTCTTTTCTTGTATCCATATAAGCATTGAAGGTGCCCGTCACATAATATAGGTCGCCCATGACCATGGCCTCGAATGACAAGCCATGAGGAGATGGATCCCTAGGCACTCCATAGACTGACATAACCTGCTGGAAGGTCCTTTCTGCCAGAAAGAACTCCCAACTCGTCAAGGCCCAAAACCAATGTCGAGCCCTTGACTGGCCCATAGCAATGGTGAGCTCTGGCCTCCCTAGTAGCCTTCCGTCATAAAGGTGGACTATGATCTCGTCTCGGATGATGCAATCTAAAGCTGCAAAAATAGTGACCGACTACATTACGACAACCCTCATGATTCTACAATGAGCCCATGCATATGCTCGAGGGTATGTTGTCTCAGACAGGCCAATATAATGTGGCCATAAGGTTGGGACGTACTCATACACCCATCATGTCAATATCTGCCAATATCCCTCCAAACTCCTAAAGTCTCGTTGGGAGGCCCGCCTCAAGAAAGAGATGAAGAAACCATAGGTCACCGACCTCCAATCGTATGTCCTGATGTCGGAGACTATTCCCATGGTCCACAATAGTTGACAAGTCAACACTAACCGATTGTTGCCCAAGAAGCAGCTACCAAGGAACCACAGGAAGAGCCGACGAAGATGAGTGTCAGTGGGGGCCACGTTCCAAGGAATACTACTCTACAACCACTTAGTACGGATTTGTGGAGATGCAATGGGCCCGAAATATCCCCTCATCTTTATGGTCAATGGAAAATGGATGCCCAAGAGCTCGTAAGCCATGTTAAAACCCATCTCCTCAATTAGAACTTGGTGGCCACCAAATCTAATACCTAGGATGGCTGTCCAGTCAAGAGGGAGAACTACATACTCCCTGTAACTCAAATGAAAGGTGCCTGTCTCGACATGAAACTGCCGCACCAAAGCCTCCGTAATCCCACGCCTCATGGTGAGTGGGGAAATCCACAGGAAGTCCTCAAATCCCTGCTATCTCAAAAATGTAATGTACTGTGGATAGGTTCTAGGAGTGAACAACAACCGGAAGAAAGTGGACCGGGCGCCCCGACCATGAAGCTTGTCGCCCCCTTGCATTTGAAATCAGAAGCTACTCACTAGTACATGTATATAATAAGAATTTGAAGGACCACGAAGGAAATATACCCCTTCCCTCCGTACTAGTGCAAAAGGATGATCCTTCAGCCCCTGCTTAAGGTGAGTGTTTTGGATGTTTCTATCTACGGTCCAAGTGTGAGTGTTAGCCCCGGCCTAATGTGGTGGAAACCTTGGCCTCAAACTGCGCCTCCAAGTGCCAAACTCCGGTAGGACCTTGTCCCTAGGAAAATTATCATCTATGTTGATGTCGAGATCCTTGGCTCGCACCTCTCCTTCGAAGGCCCTCCTCCCTCTATTCGGCCTGCGCCATGAAGAAATCTCGCTAGAAACAATGTGGGACTTAGAGGAGACACTGGCTGTCTCAACTAAACGTTGTCTTCTGGATCATATCTCTATAGATATACCACTAGCAAGTTTAGTATCCTTCTCCCTACGATCAAAGCGTCTCTGTAGAACTCGAGCCACCTGCTCACTAGCCAAAGCAGTCTCATCCTCAAAAGAATCACTCCCCTGGGATGTAGTATACATGGGGGCTTTTCCCCGATCTCCCCTAGAGCTAGCTCTCCGAGACATAATCTACAAGACAACAAGCAATTCAGGCATAAGTGGTAAGCCCATGTGTTAAATGGAAATATAGATGAACTAACATTTTTTCCTAAACATGTTATGCAGGTCTATGTCAAGCATATGATCTCAAAAAGGAAAATTATTGCATACATTTCATAGTGGGTGAACCAGTTGCAAGTGTCTCTAGGCTCATATCCTACAGTGGGTGAACCAGCGGCAAGCGTCTCTGGACTCACATTTCATGGTGGGTGAACTAGTGGCAAGCATCTCTAGGCTCATATCCTACAGTGGGTGAACCAGCGACAAGCGTTTCTAGACTCACACTATAACAAAATGTATTTTCAATGACGAAAATATTCGTCACTAAAAGTCCAGTTTTTCATCGCTAAGAACCTTTAGCGACGAAATCTACTAATTAGTGACGAAACTCATTTCATCGCTAAAACCTCGTCGCTAAAAGTCCTAGCGACGAAAAATTTCGTCACTAAAAGTCCGATTTGTTTAAAAAAAAAAAAAAAAACTTTTAGCGACGAAAACTATTCAGCAACGAAAATATTTCGTCGCAAAAACCACTATAGTTTATTAAATCATATTTACTGACGAACAATTTCGTCACTAAAACTATTTTCGGGTACATATAGTGACGAAAAAGTTCGTCACTAAAACTATTTTTAAGAAAATCCAAGCACATATAGCGACGAAAATTTTTGTCACTAAAACCATTTCTTACAAAATTCTGCTACATTTAGCGACAAAATATTTTGTCACTAAAACAATTTTTTGTTGCTATATTTATGACGGAAAAATTTGTTGCTAAAACTTATTTTTTGTTTTTATTTTTTTCATGACTTTGATATTAATCTGTAACCTGTCATTACATTATTAAAACCTCACATTTGAATAACACATTTATTTCAACAACACATTTATAAAAAATCGATCCATACATTCCACAAGTAAAAAATAAAACAAATATCCAATTCAAACTCCTTCCATACAATAATTGTTTGCAACACATACAATAACTTAAGATGTTTTATAACAATACAAAAAGTGTAGCATAATATAATTAGAACTAACGAAAGATGTCCTCATATGTCTTCAAGTAATACCAAAAGTAAATCCCCTAAAAGCCACCAATAAGAAATCTGCACAAATATAAATACAATACTACATTAAAATCGTAATATAAAAACATTAACTATGTTATAAGAAACATTTCTAACAATATATCAAGTGTAGCCACACCAATGAATTAAAGTCACAACTCCTAATGTATAAGTTGTAGAAAGCAAATATAGATTTTCAAGTGTAATATAATACAATTAGTTTCAAATAATGCATCAAAAAAAGTAGTCCCACCATGTAGTGCGGGTCAATTGCTAAAATAAAGTACTAACCAATAAGTGTTTTAACTTGAAAATGAACCACCCCTATAGGTAAGAGCGTCATCATAACCCTTACTCCTCAAAAATAAAATTCTTTTGGACCTCTTCTTGCTTACAAGTATTAAAAACAATTACATAATATCCATCACATATAAATCAACAATATTCATTCAGAATTCCAAAAAATAAGACACTCCCAATATAAATTTAAACCAACTTATAACTCTATGCAAGCCACCCGCTTGCTCCAACACAACAACCCACCACAAAAACAATAATCAACATCACAATATATAATGCTTACAAGTATTAAAAACAATTACATAATATCCATCAAATATAAATCAACAATATTCATTTACAATTCCAAAAAATAAGACACTCCCAATATAAATTTAAACCACCTTATAACACTATACAAGCTACCCGCTTGCTCCAATACAACAACCCGCCATAAAACCAATCATCAACATCACAAGTATAAACTTTTTTAAGTATTTAAACAAATTTTACTTGCTATGCTTAAGCCAAGTGTACACCTTTAAGAAAAAATCCAAAATTATCACAAATAATGAATATTTAACCTGCAAAAGAAAAGTCTAATTTATAAAGAGTTTATCAATACACTTACTAGCTATCATAGCATAATTGTCACGTCCCAAACCTGTACTTTTGAATTTAGAGCATGACTAGCATGTTGATATCAAGTTTACCTCAATACTAACACGAACCAACCTAAGCTGAAGGTGCTTATCAAGAATAGTTTCTTGTATTTCTTCTTATTTTCTTGCATAAAAGCCACTATGCTTTTACATAAATATTTCATAATAGTAGCATGTTCATTTCATTCTTTAAATATTACATTCATGATATAAGTAATAGCATCAATATATTAAAATTATCATATATATGGGATTCAATAAGTCACAAACATAAATCTTTACTTAAATCATGCTTATATGTAATATCTCTAATTAAAAGGTTCTGATGCATAATAATTTTCTAAATAGTCCTTATACTTATCAAATGCACATTTCACACATCCCTTGCCTGAAAACAGAAGACGCAAGAGATTTGTATAAGAGGAGCACAAGTGTCCATGTTCCTGTTCTCGTCACCTAGATGAAAGACCAAAACTTATTACTAACAACTTTTCCTAAATATATAAACTTATACATCAATCACAACCTAACTCTCAAACTCAAGAAATTCCTTAATTCCCATCACACAAGGTTCTCTAAAGCACATGATACATTCATCAAACACATTATGTACCAAAACCATAGAGAAACTAAGGTATAAAATGTATCTATGATCCAAACATACCAAAGGATGAGCGTACTAATTTATAGTTGAAAACATTAACCCTAACTTTAGAATTAAATCCTCAAATTCAGGTGTATCATATATTGTTCACTGCTAATTTCAGAAGCATATACCTCATTTGTAAAATACAAATGGGCTATCCATACACATCCAAACGTCATACAATTTTACAGAACCACTCCCCTGGATGTCTAGTATATACCATACCAATTTCAGAGTCAAAGAATAAAAAAATGATTAATTAAAAATCATACAAGACAACATGCTCAAATCTATCCTGATAGAATTTCATGCAACTTAGAAATTAAACCATTATTTTTATATTAATCCAAATTTTGTGAGACCACTTCCATTACAACTATATGTGTCTTAGAATTCATAAAAACCACTCCTAGCATCCTAATTCATGGAATATGATTTAATCCAAAATTTTCTTTTTGTAAACACTAAATTTGTCACAGTGACAGCTTTAACATGTTTTCTTATAAAATCATCAACTAATAGCAATTGACCTTCACTTCATGACAGTTCCTATACAAGTCAGAAATTGTGCACATATCCTTTGGGAGTTAAACATGTAGGCACACATACAAATTTCGTGCACATATCTACGAGAATTGAACATGTAGGTGCAATAGAAGAGTTAGAGATAGAGATAGAGACCAAGGTCAGCCCGAGGCTAGAGCCTTACCATAATATGTAGAGATAGAGATGGAAAACAAGTACCACCTAGGGAAGTTTGAGGCAAGAGCCCCAGATGGACACCAAAGATATATATCCTTTTAAGCTCGTAAGAGCACCCTTGTTTGTTTGTTTAAGCTTGTAAGAGCACCCTTATTTTTCTTTTTAGTGACTCTAGGATAGTGAGTCACTCTCATTTTACTGGCAATTGGCAAAATAGGTTCTAGGATAGCGAACTTGTCATTGCTCATTTCCCAAGCAACAAAGGTGAGAATTCAGAGATACGAAATCCCACGCAGCACTTCGAAGTTACACTCTGCCCCATGTATGTGTCATGTGTGTCATGTGTGTGGGTTGGGCCCAAGCCGAACGTCGAAAAAAAAAAAAAATTGTCTCTTATTCTTTTGTACCCCTTACAACTCGGGCCTCCGTTCCTTAATGATGCTAAATTCTAAGACCCAAGGTTGGTTTAGGGCCCAATCAAATATTAAATAGACTTGAGAAATGTTAAAATGAAAAATATAACTTTAAATGAGCAAATAAATCTATTTTTAGAAAAATAAGGCCAAGGAAACCCTCGCTATGTGCACGCAAGAATTAGCCTACGCACGCAGCTTTCTACATGTGTACGTAGGCCTGATCTTGCGCATGCATAGCAAATTCCAGAAACTATACAAGGTAAGTTTTCTACATTAATGCTGAGGTTTGGAACGAATCCCACATTGTTTGGGAGTCGTTCCAAACCCCTATTTTCACACTATAAGTAGCCTTACATGGTATATTTTCAAAACACACAGAAATCCTATGGGAAAACACTAAGATTCACTATTTCTCAAAAAGAGAGTTTTTCACGAAACATCCTTTAGTCAATTTTCTTTTGATTAGGAGCTTTTCTGGCCATGATTTTTGAATTTAAGATTACTAATCACTCTTTTTGTTAATTATGAATTGATTTGACTAAGGGAGAACAATCAAAAATCAATCTTGAAGAGTTTTTCTTTGAGGTATCTAGTCTAAACTTTTCTTTTCCTTTTCTTTTCTATTTTACGCTTTAATCTTTCTGTTTGCTTTGTTATCTTATTAATATATGCTTTAAGATGTTTATCTAGATTAGGTTTATGTAATTGTATGTTTTAAAAGCATGTTAGGATGTTAGATTTCTTTTTTTGAAGTTTAATTGCATCTGTTGTGTTTTTAGGGTTTTCTATTAGGAACCTGCGTACACATAATCTTGCCTGCGCACGCAAGCTTGATTATGCACACACAAGGTGCGCATGAACTTGCCTAGACACCCTAATTTTATTTATCTATTTTTGCTTCTACTTTCACATGTATGTTTCTGTTTAGTTTCTTTTCCGTATTTTCATGCTTCCAAAGCTTTTGTTTCACATGTTTGTTTGCTTGTTTGCTATCACATGTTAGAATTACGGTTTATCTTTTGTTTTATTACTTCAATGCCGTGAACAAGCATTCACATGGTTGGGGTTTGATGGTATGATTGTGCTCTTGATGTTTTGGTTGATAACATGTTTCATCTTGTTTCCATCTTGACTTACTAATCCATATGTTGCTGCCCTGTTTCATGATGATATGTCATGACATGATTAGATGAATGCTAGGATGGTGTGATGAGATGTATATTAGGATATGCTATGATGTAATATGATTTATGTTGAAGCATGATTAGATGTCTGGTAGGCTTTGGTTGATTGTCATGATAGATGTATGGTTAGGGAAGTTTGATGCCATATTGATTGTTAGATGTATGCTAGTGTGTGTGTGTGTGTGTGTGTGTGAATTAGATTCAAGTATTAAGTGTGCCTTTAGTAGTGTCAGCAATTTTGTCTTTTCCTCCAGCTTTTCAATTTTGACTTCAATTGCATATTTAAAGGACTTTCTGAACTCTAATTAAGCTGATCTTGGTGTCCCTGGAAAGTTCTGGATGTCTAGTTTCTAGAACATTAAAGATATTGAAATTCCAACGGTAGGACCAAAAGTTATGGCCTCGGGAAGTGAGCTAACGCGTTTTGCACAGTTTTTAGGATATCTCAACCGTTTTAACTACAATTTTGACCCATGAACAGTTGTTAGAAAGGGAATTCAATAATCTTAACAATGAAATTGGTCCCAATCTATTTTGATGGTCATATTGAAATTAGCGTTTTTGGGGGCCCTCGAGAGTCAACCTTGGGTCAAACTTGATGAAAATCACCGAGTCGCTTGGGTTTGATGTAGAAACATGAAAAATGTGGTTTTGGGATGATTTTGACAACCTTTGACCTTCAATCAACCTACGGTTGACTAGGGGCATTTTGGTCAATTTGACTTGAAGTGGTACTTTGAGTGCTCCGATGCCCGAACGAGTTATGCTACATCAATCTAGATATTTCCATGACCCCATGGAAGAAAGTTAATATTTTTAGAATTTTCAAGGTTTAGCACGTAAATTGAGGGTGGACAAGATATGGTATCTACACATAAGAATCGAAGAAAGCTTATATCCTATTCTCCCCCCCCCCCCCCCCAAAAAAAAAAACTATAGGTTTTGGAGAGAGGATGCATTATTTTACTCTTATTTAAAAAAATATAGTGCCAATAATTCCCTTAAAAAGATTCAAAATTTTCATATATTGTGAAAGGTTAGTATTACATCCTTTTGTATGTGATAAAAGGCTCAGAGTATTAATCTAAATCCCAAATTTCTGTAATAAAACTCATAAGATATTCATCATTGTCAATATCATCTGCTGCAAACCTGCAAGTAAACTAACATCTCTATCATTACTTTCAAGAGAAACAAAATATGTATATGAGAAGATGAGAGTCATTGAAGGAATGTGCCGTTGTTGCCTAAGAATGCCACCAGAGTTATAAGCACTTATTGTTTTATTTTTATAATTTTTTTATAAAATTTTATGGATCTTTATAATGTAATTAATTTTTAAAAAGCCAAAACTACATCGTTTTTGAGCACCTAATGGGAAATCATTAAACTTTTATGGTAATAATATCATTATTAAACTTTGAATTGTGTAAACCTAAGATTTTTTAAATTATTTAATTTTTATTTTGAGTATTTTTTTCTTTTCTGACAATTGGTTTTTTTTTTTTTTTTTTTTTTTTTTTTTTTTTTTTTTTTTTTTTTTTTTTTTTTTTTTTGCATGTGTTAAAAAATGGTCCAACTTGTAATCTAGTTAACCCTGCTTGCAACCTATTTAGAATGACCCTTTTTACTCAAACCTAATTAACTGAATTTGAGTCAACTCATTTTTCGAGTCTAATTCAAACCTTACTTAAAGCACCTACATAATTCTCCTTTAAACATGATTTTTTTCAGAGATTGAAGGGATGAAAACCCAAAACTTGTGAAAAAAAAAAAAAAAAAAAAAAAAAAAAAAACCCATGCTTCATTCTCTTTAGCTTTAATGTGAATACTATGTTAGTTTACCATTCACATTTGTGATCAAAGAGGTTAACAATTTGAAACCATAATGTTTGTTTGAGAAATCTTCAAGAATGTTCTTAATTTGAAGTGCCCTAGAGGTTTTTGTTTGTGAAGGGATTCATATAGAAGAAGTTTAGAGATTTCAAAACTATGGTGACATCAGTGATTTATCTATTAGGTTGTAGAGTTTAATCACAAAGGTTTTGTTAGTAGTCTGTAAAATTCTTCTTTTATAGTGGATTTTCTTATTTGGATATGATACACCCAAAGTGATTTTTCTTTTGTAACATTTTCCCTAAATTTTTCACTTCATCATCAAATAATTAATGTATTTATTGTTTTATGATTTTTTTTATTATAAAATTTGATAGTTATTGTTGGGTTAAGATAACTTGATTCTAGTTAATTAATTCAATTACCCTTGTTGATTAATTAGGTAAAATTACATGCAAATTGTGGAGGCACCAACAAATCACCGAATAACTAATATGCAACGGAAAATAAATTGACATGGTGATTTGTCAACAAATGGGGAAAACCTCTCGAAAGGAAAAAACCCCACCGGGTGAATTTAAGGTCACCACTCCCAAGAATCCACTAATTAATAATCAAGCTATTACAAGTATGAGAAATCTTACCCCTACCTTGGCCTATTCCAAAATACTAACCTACAGTTGAACCTTCACTCCAATACCCAATTAGACTTGATCTTGTAGTAGCTTTCTTTCCTTTGATGCACAAATCTCCAATCTAAGACTAACTCCTTTGCACAGATCCTAGTATGTGATTAACTCCTTTACACAGATCCCAGTACATGACCAACTCCAGTAACTTGAATGATTGTTGTTGGCTGCAAAGTTCTTCACTTAATAAACGATGAAGATTAGGAAGCACTTGGTTACAGAACCCTATAGTGCATATACGCAGTAGCTTCACACAGAGTATATGAGTTCTAGGTCTCTCTATTCATATACGACGTCTTTTAAAATATGCTTTATATATGACTAGGGTTGTGAGAAAAGAAACCCTAATCAAATAATACAGCATGGGCCGAATTTCAGATTTGGAAATTCTGAAATTGTAATTCCTGATAAATCAAGCTTGCGTCGAGCTTCTTCATTTAACCTCGATAGCAATATCTATCGAGCTTTTGTTGAGACTTAATGAAACAAATTTTCTTCACTTGTTTCTTGGATTAATATTCATGACTTTAAAGATACCACTTGATAGCAACATACTTCTTGATACATTAAACTCAACTTAGATCTACCCAATTACAAGTAAAATATATTTTGTCAAAAGATTAGCTAATTACATAGAAAATATGACCCTAACAATTTCCCCCTTTGGCAATCTGTGACAAAACCACAAGCATAATTATGAGAGAAGTATAAAACAACAATCTCCATAACTATTACACAAAAAGTACATAGGTCTAATTACTACTATGAACTCTTGAAAAACTTTGCAAGAAGAGAGATCATGGCATGAAAGACTTGCAACCTATCTTAGCTGAAACACTTAAACAAAATCTATCAAGGCATCAAGTGTAAAATGTAGACAAATTATATAAAAGAAGAAACATGAGCATAACGAGAGAAAAGAAACAACACATGTAAGAAAAAGGTGAAACACATACATCATCATCATATATATAGAAATAAGAAGTACAATGTATGTAAAAGGTCACAAGACCAAGGTACTTGTAATGAGAACTATACAATAAAAACCTGACTACATATCTCAAAACACTCTCCCCCTATCACAATACTAACTCTCCCCCTAAGAATCAGTCATCTCATCATCATGGGTAGAGCCAGAAGCATCATCACCCTCATCATCTCCACCATCAAAAGTCTCCTCAGCAGGCTCAAGTGAAGGAGAAGGAGCAAAACCGCCAAGACGAGACTATTGACGAGTGATGCGACCAATCCTGGTGTTCATCTGATACATCTCATCAGAAAGATGGTCAAGATGACTACCAAAATTAGCATGCATGAGCTGAAACTAATCCATAATGGCAGCGAGAGTGACCCATACTCCAGAAGAAGAAGATGGAGCAGTCGAGGAAGGGGGTTGAGGGGTATAGGCAAAGTCCTCAACAACATGAAAGGCAGCCTCCTACTAAGCAGGGGTGGACTCATCATGAGGCCGCTTGGCCTTAACGGCCAGCTATGCATCACTCCTCCTGATAGACTCTCGACTAATGGCACCCACGATAGAGAAGATAGGGGCAGAAGGAATAGGGATGTGCATGTGTGTGAGGTTGCATGTGATAGTTGAAGGAAAAATTAGCTTATCACATGTAACTGTGTCTTGATAAATATCTATTGTAGACACTCAATTTTGCACCAATAATTTGATTTTGAAAGATGACTCGACTAATGGCACCCATGATAGAGAACATAGGAGCAGAAGGAATAAGGATGTGCATGTGTGTGAGGTTGCATGCGATAGTTGAAGGAAAAATTAGCTTATCATGTGTAGCTGTGTCTTGATAGATATCTATTGTAGACACTCAATTTTGCACCAATAATTTAATTTTGGAAGATGACTGATATGATCATTCTAAGTACCCTAAAATCATAATTACGACAGTATGTCCGGTTCTTAAATCAGACCATCGAATTCAAAAATATCACGAGATCAAGTTTTCAAAGTCTGCACACATTTCATTGGATGGAACCGATCATGTGTGATTAATTGAAATTAATTTTGATTGGTCAATAATTAAAATCAATTAAATAATTTATGTGATTTGTTGTTGATTTTGGTTGAAAATAAGTTTGGTTGCATAGGAATAAAATGGATAATTTGATAATATGGGAATTGTTGATCATTAGGCCATTAGAGTAATTATCTTTCAGATAATTATTTTCTACAGATTTAATTATCAAGTTAAAATGGATTTTATTAGGAACAAAAATTAAATAAATAAATAAAAACGTCCAAATACAATTCCTGGCCTAGAAAATGCCCTAAAAAAAAGTCCAAAATGAACCAGAAGACGAAACTCAATCAAACTTAAAGAAATAGAAAATGTAGTTGAGTGAAAGCCAATAGAATTTAAAAAAAAAAAAAAAAAAAAAAAAAGAACTCGCTAGGCTGAAAACCTGAAAAGGCGGTCTAGTTAAAATTAGGCAAAAAAAAAAAAAAAAAAAAGAAGAAAACAAAAATGAGAGTGACTAATCTGATTGCGAGATAGGATACTAAGAAGACCAAAAAGAGGAATTTGTCAAGCTAAAAAAAAATCAAGTCAAAATAAAAGGAACCAATGAAGACCAATGAGAAGATGATGAACATGACAAGGATTATAGCATAAAATTCAACGATGGAAGATGTGGAAAACTCTTCCAATGCTTGAATTTAAAGTATTGCATAATTGGGGAAATATCATTAGGGTTTTGAGCCTTTTATACCCTTACTTTCAATAAACTGAACCCGGCCTACATTACAACCTTTGAATAAAGACCTCCTTGAAATCCTACTAATTGAAGGCACACCTTCAGCCTTGATAATATTTCTCAAGCCCCATTGGCTGACATGTTTAAAAGACAAAATTTCACAAATTCTAAAGTGACCTAGAAAAAATTTTCTCCGAGCTTGGAATATTTCCCCTTGTTGCTTCCAACAAAAAATGACTCTCAAGAGAACAAAATTTCCAGATTCTCAAAAAGTTTCAAATTTTCAAAACTTGGGATTTTTTTTTTCCTCTCGCCTTTTCCCAACATATGTGATTTCCAAGAGTTCTCACATTTCATTTCTTTGATTATATTTAGGGACATAATTTGAAAATTTTCAAAATGAAGAAGCAAATTTGATTACATGTTTTTAATGATTTCAAATCCTTTCAAACTATGGGGATCGAGTCAACTTTTAAGCATCGTTATTGGTGAAAAAAGGTTGTTTAAAGGATCTCCTTTTAATCATTTAAAAAAAAGGAATTAAAAAAAAAAAAAAAAAACTCATTCTACATTAAATCTCTTTTTCAAAAAAAATCCTTTCAAAAAAATTTCAAGAAAGTTTTCATTTTTCAAAACTTTTTTCGAACTACTTGTGGACTTTATCCTCTATAAGAGAGGTACATAGGCAGCCTTTTCAAAGGGTTGGTCACAATCACCCAAAATTTCCAAAAGAAAAAAAAATTTGAAATCAAGACATTTATTTGTGTGAATTTAGGCCAGGAGCATCTGTTTTGCATTAAACATGTCATCAATTTTTTTGTGCATGCAAGTCATTAGATGCTACCATATGTCCTAGAAAACAACTGAAAACGTGTCAAAACACGACAACTAGACAAGGCTTAAGATGTGCCGATTGGCATTTAAGAAGTTTCGATCGGCACTTTAAGAGTGTCAATCGGCACTTATAAAGTGCCAATCGACACTCCAATAGTGCCAATTGGCCCATCATCCCAGGAGTTGCAGCTTTGCCTAGTTTTGCTCAAATTTTGCTCCATTGAAGATTCATTTACAATAAAATTTTTCAAAATTCACATTGATTGTCAAACTAGGGGCATTTGGCCATGCCTCATTCATTTCTCAAAAAAGATCATCATCATTATTTTTTTTTTTAAATCAAGATTTCCAAAAATCACGCATCCATTTCCAAACTATGGCCATTTTGCCATGCCTCATCCATTTAAAAAAAAAAAAAAAAATCGGTCATCTTTTTCTAAAAGAGGTTTTTTTTTTTTTTTTTTTTTTTCTTCTTCTTCTTCTTCTTCTTCTCAAGGGTTTCAAAAATCATGCATCAATTTGCAAACTAGGGGCATTTAGCCATGTCCCATCCATTTAAAAAAAATTAAAAAAAAAAAAAACTCACCTTTTTCTAAAAAACAAAGAGAGTTGAAGGTTTTCAAAATCATGCATCATGCATCCATTTCCAAACTAGGGGCATTTGACCATGCCTCATCCATTTCCTAAAAAAAAAAAAAAAAATTAGCCGTCTCTTTTTCTCAAAATTAAAAGAAATCATCACGCATAAATTTCCAAACTATGGGCATTTAGCTATGCCTCATTTAGGTGAGATCACCCATGTCAAGATTGGTCAAGTAAATTCAAATTTTTACACTACAAAGCTTCATCAGGTAAATTCAAAAATTGTCTAATTCAAATCCTTACAAGACCAAAGCCATCAAAGATCAAGGAGCTAATGTTGAGAGTTAGTAAAAATTATTTGACTAGGGAATATTTTGTTTTTTTGTAGGAAAATAAAAAGTATAGTCAAGCATCATTTGTACTTCAAGTCCGCTGGCAGGAAGATATTTTCGGCCCACCTCTAGAAGAACCACCCTCTGCATTCCCTTGTTGCTCTTGGTTAGTGTGAAGTTGAGGCTCTTGCTGCCTACCCTGAAACTCAAGGTTCTTGATCCTTTCTTTCGAAGCCCGTGTGTTGGCATCAACATTTTCCATCCGATTATTCTGAAAAATCATTAAAGAAAAGTGTCAAGTTCATCTTCATGAATTGCAAGAGAAAGTTTGTAAGAAGAGATTATTTCTTACCCAATTCACTTCATTAAGCACTGTAAAGTTGTAATTTACAACTATGTGTTTTGTTGGCTTTAATTCCGTGCCAAATTTGATTGTAACTTTATTCAATCTTTTGTACCCTGTATTTATTGTCGGATTTAATTATAAGGGTTGTGTGATAAAGAGAGTGCGTGAAGACTCAAGCTATTGAAAACTGAAGAGGTTTTTGCAGGTAGCTCGCGACTTAGCATCCCGCGAAGTGATGCACGTGCCCTGCACATGACTGGAATGCGAAGAGTCAATACAGATAGAGACAGCTGTGTTTTGCAAGTATCTCACGGGTAAGGCCTTCCCGCGAGACACCTGTGAAACATTCTGTTTTGCCAAACTGTGCTATCTAATACACACTTTTTGTAACCACACTATATATACCCACAAAAGTTGAGGAGTGCTTTAGAGAGAAAACCCTAGCCACAAACCTTGAGAGTTAGAGATTGTTATACCCACAATCCTCTACACAATTGTTTGTGGATTTTCCTTAACTCCTACCTCTCCATTTCCATATCATTGAGAGGTTGATAGCCCAAACACTTACCACACCCTTTCAAAGTGTCAGGTGATATCTTGGTGCTACTAGGAAGCATTGGAACAAGCCAAGGATGGCAGATGCAACATGGAGCTTGTTGCAGGATCCGGAGAGCTAGACAAGACACGGTTCCGAGAAGCCTTGTTGGAGTAGGAGCTTGGAGGGCTTAGGTACATCGGGTAGATTAGGCTTGGAGAGTCTCTTGCTAACCCATGTATCCCAACTGATTGTCTAGTGGATCGATTACCGCTTGAGGGGCGATGGAGAGGTTTTTTACTGAGTTCTTCGATTTCCTTTTCGATAACACATCGGCGTGTTATCTTGTGTTTGCATCTCTCTGCCTTACTCTTTTACATTCCATTTTACTGCTGTGTTGTCTTGATTAATGATTAGAGTAACTTGTTTGTTTATCCGCTCGCATTTACACTATTCCGCACTTAGTATTAAGTTAGTGTAAAATCTATCGAGCTATAACTTTAATTTGGGGGTCTAAACAACTCGTGTTTTTTACACATTTTCGAGCTTTCAAGCACATATTGAAAGGATTGGGTACGTGCAACCCACTACAAGCCTCCAATCATCCTCATTCTTTCCTCCACAAGGTCGACACCAATCTAGAACATAAGACTTAAATTCAGAAACAGCCAAGAAAATAAAGAGCATGAGATAAAAGACCAAAAGGGTTTGGAATATACCGGGCTGCTCCAAGGAATTTTTGGAGTATGTTCAGGCTGGTCTAAATTCACAGAGTTGTAAGACCTATCAGGATTCGTTATCTAATATTGCCATGCTGGAAAATTGGGGTATGTTCCTACAAAAGAAGCATGAGAACCACCAACATTGCTAGGCAGAGGACTTCTAGATCCATGGGACAAAGCTTGTAGATGAAACATTTAGACACTTTCAGAAATGACAAAATGGTAAAGATGATGCAAATTGATTTGGGAAAAGAGGAAGCACACTACTGCTCCAAAGGCATCAACTAAGTGGCCCTGCAAATAAGCCTTGACAAATTCAAGATAGTCCCCAAGTATCCCAGGATTGGTACAACCAACTCTTACATCGGCTACCTTATCATCAGTTAAAAGGTTGGCCAATTGAACTGAAGGACAAGAATTGACAGGAATCACTTCAAGAGGGTATAAATAAAGAACCTATGGAAGTACCCGATCTCCAAGATACCAATACCTCCCATGGCCACATTCAAATAATACCTGACACTCATTCAACTCTAAGGCCAATGTGCATTCATCATAATCCTCACATCCTTCCCAAGGATCCAAGTTCATCTAAAATTCACACAAAGCCCAAAATTTAAAAGACATACCCATATGAAATAAATCAAACCAAACTATTACCAATAAAAAAAAAAAATGAAACTCATATCCTCAATGTCTAAGCTATCAATCACCATTTGCCAAGCCTTCAAAGAGTGCTTTGGAAGTGTTGATAGGTGATTCTTAGGCATCCAACAAAGGAACCTTGGAAATTCCTCAGCAACGTCTTCAAGGAGCTGTAACCTAACCTCGAAATATTCAGACATCCAAACCTACAAAAATCAACAATTGTCAACAACAACAACACAAATAACCCTTGCAAAATATACATGACCCAAAATTTAAATCTTACCTGCCAAACAGTCAATGCACCTCGTAGACTTGAGAGACTACACTTGGAAAGTTAGGTCATAAAGTGTAGTAGAAAAGAAGTCATGCCACCCCAATCATAATTTTTGATACGTTCAATGTCCCTCAAACTCCACAAATAACGAAGACTTACCATACTCTCCAAGTCAAGACATAAAAGACTCCCAATGAAAAAAGTATGAACATTTGGGTGCCAATATCCACTCTCTTACACTTCCCAATATTGGAAAATAACCACATCAGAGACACATTGCTACCACTAACTCTAGGAGGGTTTACACCTAAATAATCCACGATCTCAATTGATGAAATGGTGTCATGACCTTTAATTCTTTCACCGCCTAATTTCAATTCAAACTAGTGATGACCGAAAAAACATAGGGTGTTAACATCACTTCACCAATACCAAGAAAATGGAAAGTACAGGTGGTATCCCAAAACCGTTCAGATAAGGCCACAATTAGTCAAAGGTCCTTATATTCAGTGGTATCAAAATTCCAAGGAGCTTGAAAAAAGGTCCCGAAACCAGCAGCATTGATAACTTTTCTAATGTCCGGTGATAAAATATGCCAACTCTACTTTAACAATTGAAGACTACCCCAGCTCTTAAGGTTCTACAACAAACAAAAATGCCTCATATGAAAATATGACCAGCCAAAAAAATTTGTCAATCATCATAATATCCATGAGAATGTACCATTCCAAGAGATGTTCATTCAAAAATTTTGCCAACCAAATAAAAATACCCCTCAAAAAAAAAAAAAAAAAAAAACTCATCCATGATAAATACCATTGTGCCAATAAAATGCTTTCATAAATTAAAATTCAAATAGTTCAAAAAAAAAAACTTTCATATCCATGAATTCATTCAACAATACCCCAAGCAACAGTTCAAAAAATTTCCATGTCCATAAATCCATTCAACAATGCCCCAAACATCAATTCAACCAAAAACATTTTTCCACACCTATGAAAAAACAATATCTAAACATCAAAGCAAAAAATTCCATACCCATCAAAAAAATGAGTTTACTCAACCATGTCTACACAACAAATTCCCATAAATTCATACCCATTAAAAATCAAAAAATCAAAATTCATCCAACAATGCCCAAAACCACATACAATGCAAAGTTCCACAAATCATCAACATTGTCCAAGCTTGACAAACTCAAATAACTCAACAATTCAAAAATGCCCCCAAAAAATCAACATGCCTACTCACAATAATTTTTCACCCAAACCATACAACATCCAAGAATTCCCAAAAGAGTAAATAGTAACAAAATGACAATGTCCATCATAAATTTCTCAAATGCCAAGCAAAAATCAACAAATTAACCAACAAAAACAAAAAATAAATTCACCTTGAGGTCCTTGGTGCAAGGGTATGGAGCATGCTTAATTGGGTCTTGAAGAAGTCCCTCCTCATCATTCCACTCAATTGATGGATCATATCTCTTCCCATGAAATGTGAGGAACCTAGGTGACTCAAGAGGAAGTGCCATGGAAGATTAAAAAAAAAAAAAAAATGGAGACTTGAAAAGGGGTTTCCCAAAAAAAAAAAAAAAAGGTTTTTCAAAAACATTCAAAAACTCAAGGATCTGAAGAAATTTTCAATGAGAATATAAAAATCAAATTTGGAAGTCTAGAGAAGCGATTTTCTAAGCAAAAGATGGTGTGGAGCAAGAGAAAGTGCAAGAAAGATGGAGCTTGTGAATAGTGGCAAAGGAAGAAGGAAGAGAAGAAAGAAATGAGCAAACAAACAAAAAAAATGAAGAAGAAGAGAGGAAGGCCAAAAATTTCGGCCTCCCCTCTCTTTTCTCCTTTTAATTGGTGAGTCAACTCAAGTTTGACTGAGTTGACTAAGCCAAACTTGAGTTAACTCACCCAAAAAAAATAATAATAATAAGAAAAAGAAAAGAAAAATAGAAGGAAAATAAGAGAATATAGGGAAATTTGTTTTCAATTTTTTTTTTTTCTAAAATCCCTCAAGGATTTTCAAAAAATTAATGGTTCAGGTTTTCAAATTAAAAAAAAAAAAAAAAAAAGATGAAGAGAGAGAGAGAGAGAAAAAGAGAGATTCTATAGAAAAAAGGGAATTTCACAAGGATAAAATTGATTATTTTGGTGAAACAAAAAAGGAAAGGAAAATTTTTCATCTCAAATAATTTAGCAAATAAAGCATCAATCATCAAAATTCTAATTTGAATTTTGGTTTATTGTAGGCAGATTTCCAGATTAAGCGGATAGAATTCTCAATCATCCCAACAGATCAAGCGGATATAATTCTCAAACACTTCAAGATTTCCAAATTGAGAGGATAGAGTTCTCACTCATCCTACCAAATTGAGTAGATATAGTTCTCGATCGCCTCAAGATTTCCAAATTGAGCGGATAAAGTTCTCAGTCATCCTACCAGATTAAGTGGATATAGTTCTCGGTCGCCTCAAGATTTACAGATTGAGCGGATAGAGTTCTAATTCATCCTACCAGATTGAGTGGATATAGTTCTTAGTCACCTCAAGATTTCCAGATTGAGCGAATAAAGTTCTTAGTCATCCTACCAGACTGAGTGGATATAGTTCTCAATCGCCTTAAAATTTTAAAATTGAGCAGATATAGTTCTCATTCACCCCCAGATTTTCAGATTGAGCGGATATAGTTCTTAGTCTCCTCCAGATTTTCAGATTGAGCAAATATAGTTCTTAGTCCCCTTTAGATTTCTAAATTGAGCGAATATAGTTCTTAGTTGCCTCCAAATTTCTAGATTGAGCGGATTTAGTTCTCAGTCGCCTCCAGATTTCCAGATTGAGTGGATATAGTTCTCAGTCACCTCTAGATTTCCAGATAGAGCGGATAATAGTTCTTAGTCATTCCTAGATTTCCAGATTGAGTAGATATAGTTCTTAATCGTCCTTTGATTTCCAGATTGAGCAAATATAGTTCTCAGTCACCTCTAGATTTCCAGATTGAGTAGATATCGTTCCTAATCACCTCCAAATTTCTAGATTGAGTGGATATATTTCTCAGTCTCCTCCATATTTTCAGATTGAGCGAATATAGTTCTCAGTCGCCCCTAGATTTTCAGATTGAGCGGATAGAGTTCTCAATCATCCTACCAGATCGAGCAAATATAGTTCTTAGTCACTCCAAGATTTCCAAATTGAGTGGATAGTGTTAGGACATATGTGTTTCACTTATTAGGAACATATGTCACTATTTTATGTAATTGGCTTATCCTTTGACAAAACGCACTTTACTTGTACTTGGGTAGATTTAGGATGTGTTTAAATACTTCAAGAAACCATATTTCAAGATCAAGTGTTGAAGCCTTCAAGTCTGTCCAAGAAAACAAGCTAATAGTGCAAATTCATTAAAGCTCAATAGCTGCATCTATTGAGCTTAAGAAATTTGTTCAAGCCCCGTGTGCTCGACACCTGCTTGACAGCTTCTCAACACCTTCTATCTGTCGAGGTTTAAGAATTTCAGAATTCTGATTTGATTTTCTTGGGATTCGTGAATGTGTCTTTGGGCTTTCTTTTCTCCTAACCCTAGACATATAAAAGGATTATTTTAAGGGCCGTCAAGTAGTTCACAAGTTGCAGAAGCATTAAGCAAACTATGTTCAAGCAAATTGTGACCGGAGATGAAGTTCTTACCCTAGTTCATCTCTTTCTCTTGAAGAAGTTGTTGTGTATGTGCACCATAGGGTTTTGTAACCAAGCATATCTTGATCTTCATTGTGTGGATGAACTGAAGAACTTTGCAGCCAACGACCTTCTTAGTTGGTGATTGAAGTCGCATATTGGGATCCGCGCAATTGGTTAGTCACGTACTTGGGAGTTGTGCATCAGAAAGGGGAACTGTCACTACAGAGCAAGTCCAATTGGGTATTGGGGTAAGGGTTCAACTGTAGGTTGGTAAAGTACTTGGGATTCCTTTACTTGTAACCGCTTGTTGTGATAATAGTGGAGTTTCGGGAGTGGTGACCTGAAAATCACCCAATGGGGTTTTTGCCGTTAGGTTTTCCCCATTTGTAAACAAATCACCGTGTTATTTATTTTCCGCTGCATAATTAGTTTATTGGTGATTTGTTTGTGCTACCACGCATTGGCATGATAAATTGATTAATTAATAACTTGGCTAATTAATTAATTAATTTCTATCATAAGGGGTCATTTAATTTGTGGCCTGTCAGATATAGTTCTCAATCATCCTATCAGATCAAGCGGATATAGTTCACAGTCGTCCCAAGATTTCCAAATTGAGCAGCTAGAGTTCTCAATCATTCCACTAGATTGAGCAGATAGAGTTCTTAGTTGTCCCAAGATTTTAAGATTGAGCAAATAGAGTTCTTAGTCACCCCAGTTTCAAATTAAATAGATATGGTTCTCAAACATTGGCATTCAACCCTCTACACAAGTTCATCAATTATCAAGCAGACTAGGTGTCAACATTTCTCATTTTTTGTAAGACAGTTGATAGGCCAAGAATGTGTTGACTCCTTGTAATGAATTAATTGATTAATTAGCCAAGTTTATTAATTAATCAAATTAACATGCAAGATGCGTGGTAGCACAAACAAATCACTAATTAAACTAAGTATGCAGCGGAAAATACATTGACACGGTGATTTGTTTACGAATGGGAAAAACCTACACAGCAAAAACCCCACCAGGTGATTTTAAGGTCACCACTCCCGAGAATCCACTATTATCAAAACAAGTGGTTACAAGTAAAGGAATCCTAGTACCTTATACTAACCTACAGTTGAACTCTTACCCTAATACCCAATTGGACTTGTTTTGTAATGACAATCTCTCCTTTCAACGCACGACTTCCAGTACATGACTAACCAATTGCGCGGATCCTAGTACGCGACTTAATCACCAACTTGAGAAAAATGTTGGCTGCAAAGTTCTTCAGTTCATCACATGATGAAGATTAAGAAGCTCTTTGGTCACAAAACCCTACGGTGTACAAACACAGCAGCTTCTTCAAGAGAAAGATGAATTAGGGCATATTTCTCTAGTTCACAATATGCTTGTGAAAAACTTTTGCATTAAGTTGCATCAGTTGTGACAGCCCTTAAAAAAATCCTTATATATGTTTAGGGTTGTGAGAAAAGAAAGCCTAAACACATACTCACAGATTGGATGAAAAACAGCTCTGAAAAACTGAGTTTCATAAACCTTGACAGATAGGGTATCTATCGAGCTAGCTGTTGAGCTTCGGGCTTTACAGCTTTTTAAACCTCGATAGATGCTAGCTATCGAGCTTTAAAATCCTACACTTTCTCACTTGATTCTTGGACAGATTTGCATGGTTTTAACACTTGAACTTGAAACCTTGTTTCTTGAAGCATTAAACACATCCTAGATCTACTCAATTACAAGTAAAAGTGCATTTTGTCAAAGGATTAGCCAATTACATAAAATGTTGACATATGTTCCTAACATTAAATCTCATATGTCCTAACAACAGTAAAACACTAGTGCTATGCCCCAAGGTTCTAGGTTCTAGGGCTAGGAAATCTTTGAAAAATCACCCTTGATTAAATTATGGTTGTTAAAACTAGTGTCTTTGTTTTACATTAACATTCACTTTTCAAGCTCTGTCAATGAGGTGTAGTCTGTAGATACTCAATTTCGTACCCATAATTTAATTTTGAAGATGATTGAAATGATCATTCTAAGTACTCCAAAAATCATAATTGCATTTCATGCAATTAAATCATTCATCATGTATCATATAAATGATTTTGAGATTCTTACGATCACGAAGATATGTCCGGTTCTCAAACCAAACCGTCATATTGAAAGATATCATAAGATCAAGTTATCACAGTCTGCATACATTTCATTTGGGTGGAACCAATCACATGTGATTAATGAAATTAATTTTGATTGGTCAATAATTAAAATCAATTAAATAATTTATGTGATTGGTCGTTGATTTTGGTTGAAAATAAGTTTGGTTGCATAGGAATAAAATGGATAATTTGATAATATAGAAATTGTTGATCATTAGGCCTTTAGAGTAATTGTCTTTCAGATAATTACTTTCTCAAGATTTAGTTATCAAGTTAAAATGGATTTTATTAGGAACACAAATTTAAAAAAACGTCCAAATACAATTCCCATCCCAGAAAATGTCCAAAAGAAGTCCAAAATGAACCAGAAGACAAAATTGGGCCGTGCACTAAGGAGTGCCAATCGGCACTTCCACAGTGCCAATTGGCACAGGTTTTAAAACGGGCCTAGAAACTTTTAGCTCAGGTCTAGACTTATCAGATTCGATTTTTTAGGGATAAAACCTGACCTAATTCATATCTGATGATCTTCTAAGCAACCCTAACTTATTTTTTAAGCAAACACACCTCTATAAATAGAGTAGAAAATATATAATTCAACACACCTCCTCTGCCCTTAACGTTAAAGAAATTCTAGAAGTTCAATTTTAAGAATTTCTTTTCTGTTAAGTAAAATTTCTTTAGGACTTAGAGATACTCACTCTCTCTCTCTCTCTAACTCTAAAGTAATTCTCTCATTCCCCTATAGAATTTGTTAATGCATTGATGTAGGTATACTTCTATCTTTTATTTATTTACATATTTGTGCAGCCAATTCAATTCTCCATGCATCTCTAACATGATTCTTCTTTTGTGTTTGGATTTCTATTTCATGAAAACATATAATGATTGTTTGTTTATGCGTATATGTTTGATCATGTAAATGTATAATACATATCATATAATCTTAGATCTGATGTTCCATGTTAATAAAAAAATCAAATCTGAAAATTCTTTGCAAAAAAGTCTTCTTTTTCTAAACTAAAAATCATATCTGAAATTTTATTTTAAAAGATCATTCCTTTTCTATTACAAAAATCATAGCTGAAATTTTGTTTTAAAAGTTCATTCTTTTTCTATTTTAAAAATTAGATCTAAAATTTTATCTTAAAAATTCATTCTTTCTCTAAATTAAAAATCAGATTTGAAGTTTTATTTTTAAAAGTTCATTCTTTTTTTATTTAAAAAATAATCAGATCAGAAAACTCTTTTCAAAATCTATCATGTTTTTTAATTAAAAAATCATATTCGAATTTTCTCTTGGAAGTTCATTCTGTTCTTTAATTAAAAAATCAGATTTGGAAACTATTTTAATAATTCATTCTTTTTCTAAACTAAAAAATCAAATTTGAAAACTCTTTTCAAAATCCATCTTGTTTTTTAAGCAAAAAATCATATTTGAATTTTCTCTTCGAAGTTCAATTTGTTCATTAATTAAAAAAATCAGATTTGGAAATTCTTTTCAAAATCCATTCGTTTTTAATTTTAAAAATCAGATCTGAATTTTTTATCAAAAATTCATTTTGTCTGTTAATTTAAAAATTAGATTTGAAACTTTTCTTTTAAATTTATCCCCTTTGATAATTAGAAAGTGGATCTGAAAATTTTATTTTAAATCATTTTTTTATTCTAAAATTTCTCTTTAAAAGTCCTTTTCCTATAAGTAAAATTCAGATTTGATTTCTTCACATAAGAGTAATAGATCTAAGATCTTTGCATATTAACCAACCATAAATCTAGGAATATTAATACAACAAGTTGCATATAATTTTTTTTAAGGGTATTTAAATGGTCATTTAAAGTCTAGAAGACCAGATTTTGTCTAGGCAGAATGGGTGCCTAACACCTTTCCATTCTATAACCTAGCCCCCAAGCCATAGATCTTAGGATCATAGAGATAGTGCTTTATCTTCTTTTGATTGATAGTAACTAAGAAACAAAACCTTATATATTTTTTACTTGATTGTAACTAGGATACAAAGCTATGTATAATCCTTTTCACCAAATTGTAATTCATTCAAATTTAATGAGAATTTGTATTATTCAGATATGTATTTGGTATTTTATAGTTTTTCTTATTTTTTTGTAATAAAAAATAAGTGGTGACTACACATAATCCCAAAAAGAGAGGTGCCAATGCCTAACTCTTTTTTTTGAGAGCCAAGTTCCAGTCTCTCACATCTATCATAGATACTATCATGTATGAAGGAAAGTTTATAGAGAGACCCTCCAAGTGAGAGAAAAGAAAATGAGCATGAGACTCAGTGATAGTGTTATAGTGAGACTGTGGAGTGAGAATCAAGGTCATCACCATATTAAGGATCCTTGGACCCTTAGCAAAGTCAGTGGTGGTGAAATTTAGAAGATCAACCCACAACATGGCCCTTTCATAGAAACATGTGGTCATCTCATCTCGAGAGATAGAGCAGAGATGAGGATGGCTAGGATAGTCTGGATAAGCTACCCTAGGAAAGTGTATTACCTCAAAAATAAGCTTTGGGTAACTATGATACGTGTTCCTTTGAATATTGTAGTAAACCAAGGAACAGAGGTATCAATAGAGTGGAATTCCTATATAAACACCCTAGGACACCTCGAGAGTTTCTCACATAGAGATTCCCAATCTTGAGAGCTAAACGCACCAGGTAAAGGATTTTCTGAAAAGTCAGACAGAAAGACTTGGCATTCAGAGTGAATCGCCCTGTCACAGAAGTTCTCATCAAAATCCTTTTGGGATTTTGAATCATGGAACCTGTCTCAAATAGGAATAGAAGGAAGATGAAGAACCACTACAAGATATCGAGTTCTTCGAAGGAATAGATTTCCTAGGTGCCATATCAGAGAGACTAAAGGAGAGAGCAATAAGAAAGAAACACAGCAAAAGAGATGCTTTGGAAAAAAAACAAAAAAACAATGCATGAACATGTTACGTGTAGAAGAAACTGCATCATGGGTAAGAACCCAATCCAAACTATAGCACTAACAATTTTTTTATCAAGCACATAACCTATAATGCATGAAAACATGATTATAATGCTAGAGAATGCAATGCATGTTCATGTGAGATCAATTCAACAAAACCCAACCCAAAAATTTATCAAAAACACAAAAACCCCAAAAAATTTCCTGAAACCCAAAACCTAGGTCTAAAATGCATGAAGAATGAGAAAAAGAAGAGATTGAGACCACTTACCAAAGGATTGAGGCTTGGAAGAGGCCGAAAACTTAATGAGAAGAAGGATTTTTGTGAAAAGGTGATGTTTGGGTCGAGAGAGAAGAGAGAGAGAGATCGAAATATTTGAATGAGAAATGAACCGGGTCGAACCTCGAATATATATAGAATCAGGCATCTCGATAGATCGAGAGGTATCGATACGGTATTGTAAACAAAGTCTCGATAGATCGAAAGGTATCGACAGCTAAAAACTTCGATCGATTGAGGAGGTGTCGAGATATCTATCGAGCAAACAGAGAGTTCAGAAATATTGCTCGATGGATTATGCTATCTATTGAGAGGTATCGAGAAAAACCAAAAAAACTTCAATAGAAGAGGCTTGTGTCGAGATGTATCAAGCTTCTATTAAGCTAATGTCAAGCAAATAGAGACAAGGTTTTTGGGAAAACACATGTGATGAAAGCACACAAGATAGACAACAAACCAACCATCAAAGAAGCATGTTAGGCACTCAAACACATCAACAACTCTAGATGCAAGGCATTCCTAGATCAAAATACACACTAAACAAGTCTAACCAATTTTATTTTCAAAAACAAGTTAAGACAGTTTAGTAAGTTTATACTACCACATGCATTCCTTGTGATGGCCAAATCACATTGTACCTTGAATGCTCGAAAATGTGTTAAAACACAAAAGCTATTTAGACCCCCAAATTAAAAATTATGGCTCGATAGATTTTACTCTAACTTATACTAAGTGCAAAATAGAGTAAATGTGAGCGGGTAAACAAACAAACAAACTACTCTAAGCCATATTCAATATAACACAACAGTAATATGAAAGCTAAAAGAGTAGGGAAGAAGAATTCAAACACAAGATAACACGCCGATGTGTTATCAAAGAGGAAACCGACGTACTCGGCATAAAACCTCTCCACCGCCCTCTAAGTGGTAATCAATCCACTAGACAATCAGTTGGGATACATGGGTTAGCAAGAGACCCTCGAAGCCTAATCTACCTGATGCACCTAAGCGCTCCAAGCTCTTACTCCAACAAGGCTTCTCGGAACCGTGTCTTGTCTAGCTCTCTAGATCTCGCAATACGCCCGATTGCATCCGCCAAAGCCTGGCTTCTTCCAATGCTTCCCAACAGCACCAAAACCTCACTGAACACTCTGAAAGGGTGTGGTAAGTGTTTGAGCTATCAACCTCTCAATGGTATGGAAATGGAGAGGTAGAAGTTGAGGAAAATCCACAAGCAATTGTGTAGAGATATGTGGGTATAACAATCTCTAACTCTCAAGGTTTGTGGCTAAGGTTTTCTCTCAGAAGCACTCCTCAACATCTGTGGGTAATGTGGGTATAAATAGTGTAGGTATAGAAAGTGTTATAAAAAAAGACAGTCTGGCAAAACAAAATGTTTCGCAGATGTCTCACGGGAAGGCCTTACCCGCGAGATACTCGTGAAAACCAGCTATCTCTATCCTGTCTTGACTCTTCGCATTCCAATTATGTGCAAGGCACATGCATCACTTCGTGGGATGCTTACTAGCGAGCTACCCACAAAAACACTTTAGTCTTCAATGCCTTGAGTCTTCACACTCTCTTTCTCTCTCTCACACACACAACCCTTACAAATAAATCTCACATGAAATACAAGGTACAAAAGATTGAACAGAATTACAATCAAATTTGGCACAAAATAAAAGCCAACAAAACATGTAGTTGTAAATTACAACTTTACATACCTGTACTATAGTATCAAGAGTAGCCATGTTGTATGTGAAACTTTTGCAAGAAAGCATAAATGTCTCATCATATGAAGATAATGATATAAGAGAATTAAATACATCCACACATAATCATAATTGTTTGATGGGGACCATCACTTTTGAGGTACATCATATAACTCTCACATCTCCTAGAAACACGCGTGTAACCATATTTAAAAGCATTTTGATTTTTTTTGCTTTTCATGATCTTTGCATATTTTTGTTTAAAACATATAATGGCATATCATGCTTGGACATAGTGAGAGAGAGTAGAAATACCCACTTATGTAAGCCAAACATCCTTTTCTTGTTGTGCAAGTGCTACACCTTACCAAGCATGGCTTTTATGAATTTACACACAGATGTTTTATGATTGAATAGTTTTAGTGGTGAAATAGTTATTTATGCCTTTCTCTTAGGATCTTTTTGTCCTTCCTGTCAAAAAGAGTGATAAAGATATGAATGAAAAAGGATTAACCAAATCATACAAATGAAATATCGAGCCATAAATCTCACATTGCTTAGTTGTGCATGAAGATGATCCTCTAAGCTACACAAGATACAAAGTTGAGAAACTTTGTTTCAAATGCGATCCAAGGTACACAAATACCAGTATACACAAACACACTGTTTTTGTATCTTTCAGTTTTTTTTTTTTTTTTTTTTTTTTTTTTTTTTTTTTTTTTTTTTTTTTTTTTTTTTTACTGAAAGTAATAAACAAAACACACAGAGAAACATGTTAAAAAGGAAATAAAGACTAGACTGGCTCAAAAACAACCAACCAAACACACAAGAGATGCAAGAACAAAGAGGGAATCACTTGAAGGAGTCTTTTTCTTTCCAAACAGGAGACTTGGAAGGAGATGAACCTTTCTTGTTCATAGACCTCTGATGAGGAGAATATGAAGGAGGATTAAACCCATTGAAGTTTCTCAAGAACATCACGGCTTTTAAGAATTCCCCAAATGGAATCAAAGAGTTTTGAAGTTGATTTTGGCCTCCGAAAAATAACTCACTATTGCTTTGTTGAGTAGCAAGCCACTTATAACAATTTGGACGAGTGTGTCCCAATGCTCCACAATGATGACAGAAGTGAGGTTTCTTAGGTTGAGACTTCTTATTAGTGGAGCGATGATTGTTCTGCTTAGTTTCTTTAACAACCTTAGGTTGTGCTCCCAAAATGTATTTACCCTTATCATGCTTAACCTCACTCACATTTTCAATTTTGGTCTCAATTGTCTCAAGTTTAACATTAGAAGTAGGAGAAACAAACACAAAATTATTCAAAGCACTAGAGGAGATACTACAAGAAGAGAGAGAGTGATCATACCCAAGACCAATTTTATTAGTCTTTTGAAAATTCAGCATTTCATCTAGCTTAGCACTTGAAGTTCTTTCCAATTGAGCTCTCACTTGAAACATCTCAACATCCAATTTCTTGTTCTTCTCAGCCAGGAAGTTGTTTTCAAACCGCAATGCTCTGATGTTTTATTTGCTTCATCAACTTTAGTGGAGAGGTTTTCTTATTCCAACTCTACTTCACTTAGCTTCCTTGTGGCTGGCCTATAAGGCTTTTCATGCTTCTCAAAATTCTTGTATAGCTTTGAGTAGGTAGTATGGATATCATCTTTTTCATCCATCTCTTCAAATTTGGACTCTATTAGTTCCTTTTCCTCATCAACCAGTTCTTCGAAATCCTTGGACAATTCAATAGAAGATGTGAAGGCGCTAACTATCCCTTCTTGATCACTATCCTTTGAGTCTGCTTCTGGTTCAGTGTCACTCAAGGTGGCAGCTAGGGCTTGCCAGTTGACTTGAGATAGGTAGGACATTCTTGTTTCATGTGTCCATACCCTTGATACCCATAGCATTTTGGACCGGTTGGAATGTTGGTGCTTTGTCCACCTTCTTTGGATTCTCTCTTGAATTTATCTTAAGACTTAAATTGTAAAAATCCAAGCTGTTTGTGATCCTTGTCATTTGCTTTGACATTTGCTTTGACATTCGCATTTTTTATGAACTTATTGAATTTTCTGGTAATATAAGATTTGAACTTTGAGTTCTCATCTTTAGACGACTCATCTTCTTCATCATTCTTGGATTTTAGAGCCATATTCTTGCTCTTACTTCCCTTGCCAATCCTTACTAAACCTAATTCCTAGGTTTGCAAATTCACAGTCAACTCTGCCAAAGGAATAGTGTCAATGTCCTTTGACTTTTCAATAGCAGCGATCTTAGCATGAAACCGCTCTAGGAGAGGTCTGAGGATTTTCCCCACAATCTTTGGTTCGAGAATCTTTTCACCTAAATTGAGGGCAGAATTCACTATGTCCTTGAGCTTGGCATAGAATTCATTGAATGCCTCCTCTTCATCCATCCTGATTTCTTCAAAGCTTATGGTAAGCCTTTGAAGCTTGGAAACTATCACAGCTTTAGTACCTTCATAGGTGTTTTGAAGGATTTTCCATACTTCATTTGCACTCTCAATGGATAAGATCTTCTTAAACTCCTCATTAGTCACAACACTAAACAAGGCATTCAACGCTCTACTATTGAAATTTATAGCTTTGATCTTGTCATCATCCCAAGATGCAGGTGGATCAGGAGGTTTGGTCTATGCAACCTCGACAGCCAACCAAACCTTTTCATCTAAAGACTGCAAAAAAAACTCATGCATACTTGTATGCATAATTAGTACCATAAAAAAGATGAAGTATAATCAACAATTGTCCACGATCCATAACAACAAAAGCCAATGGATTACTCAACAAAGATTAAAACCTAATCAAAGTGTGTCTGCTCTGATACCACTTTTTGGGTTAAGATAGCTTAATCTCAGTTAATTAATTCAATTATCCAAGTTAATTAATTAGGTCAAATTACATGCAAATCATGGAGGCACCAACAAATCACCAAATAACTAATATGCAATGGAAAATAAATTGACATGGTGATTTGTTGACAAATGGGGAAAACCTCTCATAAGGCAAAAACCCCACCGGATGAATTTGAGGTCATCACTCTCAAGAATCCACTAATCAATAATCAAGTAGTTATAAGTATAAAGAATCTTATCACTACTCTGGCTTATCCCAAAATATCAACCTACAGTTGAACCTTCACTCCAATACCCAATTGAACTTAATCTTGTAGTAGCATTCTTTCCTTTGATGCACAAATCTCCAATTTGTGACTAACTCCTTTGCATGAATTCCAGTACGTGACTAACTCCAGCAACTTGAATGATTGTTGTTGGCTGCAAAGTTCTTCACTTCATAAACGATGAAGATTAGGAAGCACTTGGTTACAAAACCCTATAGCACACAAATGCAATAGCTTCAGTCAAAGTATATGAGTTCTAAGTCTCTGTATCCATATATGACAACTTTTAAAATATGCCTTATATATGACTAGGGTTGTGAGAAAAGATACCATCAAATAATATAGCATAGACCGAATTTCAGATCTGGAAATTCTGAAATCGTAATTTTTGATAGATCGAGCTTGTGTCGAGCTTCTTCATTTAACCTTGATAGCAGTATCTGTCGAGCTTCTGTCAATCCTTTGTCGAGCTTCTGTCAAGTTTCTATCGAGACTTAATGAAACAGTTTTTCTTTACTTGTTTCTTGGATCGATCTTCATGACTTTAAAGATACCACTTGATATGTTTTAGCAACATACTTCTTGATACATTAAACTCAACTTAGATCTACCCAATTACAAGTAAAGTGCATTTTGTCAAATGATTAGCCAATTACATAGAAAATAGACCCTAACAATTATGACAATGAGAGAGAGGGATTTGAATCGTAAACATTTCATTTGAAAATACCAAAAAGTATTAGTTGAGTTACAAAACCCTTACCTTACCTCTTTACTTTATGATCTGGTGTATACAAAATTATGGTCGTTAACTTAACAATTATATATATTGTGGATCACTTAACTGAGTTAATTATCTCTCAAAAATTTAGGTAATTCGATAATTAAATAGTAATTCTAATGTGTATTTAATGAAGGGGTCTAAAGACTCTAAACTAAAACTTTCACATTTTTACTAGATAATTGTAAAATGGCGGTCTTTTGTCGTTGCAAAAATGTATTTTTGTAAGAGTTTTGTGCAAACCTCACAAAGGCTTTGTCTCTTCTTTAAAAAGAAAAAACGTTTGTGTGTTTCTAAAAGCCATTTTATATTGTGCTGATACCATGGATATGCTATCTTCTTCCATGGTTTCTGAAAATTAAAATACCACTAATTATTTAGATGAGTTGATTTTTTTTTTTTCTTTTTGCTAAACCAATTATTATTCAAATGAATTGAATTTTTGTGCTTTGAATAGGCTTAAGTATTATATGTATCTACAAATGTTCATGGATGTTCATGGATCTACAAATGTTAGTTATAAATTTTCTCCCATCAAAGTAAAAGTATAAAATATTGTCTTCACTTCTTAATTTGCTGGATCTTTTGCGGAGGAGATAGAAATTAAGAAGTTCTTTCCTAATCCTAGCAACTGAGTTTGTTGATTGTTTTATTGTTGATCTTTAATAAGGCTTTATTTTTTTTTTATTAAAAAAAAAAATTACTCGTAAACATTACAAAGTCTCTGGCCATCAAGACCAAAATGCATATATCCATGCCAAAAAGAGGCAAAGACCGCAAAGTACCACCAAAACTACTAACCGTGTTCACTGTTCTGTTATGTTATCCAACAAAAATAGGAAACTACGATACACATGGCGTTTCCTGAGGGGGTGACACTGGAAATGTAAATTACTACCTAAAAACTAAGAAGCTTCCCAAGAATTTTAATCAATTAAATTAAAATGAACTCGCGTTGTTTTCCAAAAAACAAGCGTTGTTTTGGAATCTATAAATACTACTAAATTTAATAAGCTCTTTGCCTTGGGTTGGGCATATTCTATAACCTTTACAACCTATCAGGTAACTTCAAGCTTGATTTTCACTACATAAAAGCTTTCCATTTTTAATATCCTCTTTATGATTCTATCAGCATCAGTATCTATGCAAGTATTTCTGCCATGTCTTATATATGATCCAATACATTACCATGTTCTTTTCTGATAAGGGTAAATTTGTAATATTGATGAACTCGTCCATATTAGGCAAAGGTGACAGTCCTAATGAACTCGTCGGCCTCACATTCATAAATAACCAACGAGTATGAAGTCGACGGTTCCACCTCAAAGCTGACGGCTGCACCTTGAGGCCAACAAACATCTGGACGAGATGACTAGAGTACATAGACGGGATAAGAAGTTGACGGAAGAAAGATGAAGGGAATAAGCAAACCTTTGACGAGTCTGATATGGCTTGCCTTGGCCTCCACGCATGAGTATATAAGGAAATATCTTGTGCCCCACGATTAACCCTAATCAAGGGGAGTCCTACAAGGAAAGGATTCTGCAAAATACACGAATTAAAGAGGATCTCTCCCATAATGAAACATCTTCTTAGCCAAGGAACGGATGTCAACTCTATGCTACTATAAAACCCCCAAAACCTTTACAAAACCAAGGTACGCACAATTTTCCCCAGTTCTAGCACTCTAGAGTTGTGAAAGTTCTCTAACTTAACCTTCTCTCCTAAGGTCTTCTTGTTTTGTGTTGTGCAGGTGTTGTCTTGAGCACGTGAGGATCGTGTGACTTACTGACGATTTTCGGCATCATCATTTTCGTTTATTCACTACTGTTATTTTTGTGTGTGTAATTCTATTGATTTGTTTTTTCTTGTTAGTGCAGAGAAAGTTTGCCTTTTGGGGAGTGCCAGCAACTGCAAGTTCAGTTCAGACGAAGCCAAAAATGTCAAGCTCTGGCCTTGACCTTGAGTCTCAGCAGCATACTATGTGACTAATACCCAGAAATTCTCCAAGAGAACGTTGGCGGCGTGGGTTTTCCTTGAGCCTACAGGAGTGAAATCTCATACATAAAGCTGACGACAATGGTTCTCTTGCTTTCCTTAGATCTGTCTCAGTCTCAACGTCCACTTCCTACTACAGTACTGTTACCAGCCTCGATGATGATATAGAAGAAGCAGTAAGCTCTTCTTCTCTATATTTACTCCCCTATGGATCTATTTATTTACTATACATGTGGTGTACACTCATGAATAGTACTCTTGTTTGTTTGAGCTAGCTTCATGCTTTTGCTTTTAGCTTGCTTTCTCAATCACAACCTTCAACCAAAACGTGCAGGAAAAAATACAAGGATAAAATTTAACTAGAATATTTACCATGATTCATAAAAACAACAACCTGCTTATCAAAACAAATAAAAATGAAACACAATAACCAGTCTTATTTTTTCTGAGCAAAAGAGGTCAAAAAAGTAAAAGCGCCGTGTAAAAAAAAAAAGTACCAAGAAGCTGCCGCACATGTACCCTCTCGTATAAGCTTGTGACTCGTTCTAAGTGGAAGAGAAATTATCCCCCATCCTCGAATCCTTGAATAGGAGAAGATATCTCATAAGACAGTTTTATAAAAAAAAATTATGTGAATCTCACGTAATGTAAAAGAAAAAAAAAAAGAGTCTTATGAAATCATTTCATAAAATAATTTTTATTCAAATAAGAGTATAATAAAATATCAATAAAAAAAAGTGTATGAATAGAATCAATAGACCATGAGACCAATGATATTGTTCACAATTCAGACCCCTTGCTAGAGAAAGAAAAGACCTCTCTCTCGTAAAGTGAATAAGGGCCTGTTTGGTTTAGAGGTGTTTTGAGTGATGTGATCCAAAACGCATAACTAATGAGTTATCAAAAAACGTGGGACCCACACAAATTTTTTTTGTTTGTCTTGATTTTCACATTGTGTTTCCATCACTCAAAACTCAACAATTTTGAGTTAGAGTGATGGAAACAGGAAACTCAAAACTGGTGTTTTCAAAAATTGAAATACAAAACTCAGTGGCACTAAGGTAAATTTTCGGACTCTATGGGACCCATTTCTTCTGTGTTGTCATGTCAATTTAAAGCTACTGTTTGATATTACCGTTGCTCCCTCAAAAACCATTTCTCACTTCTCTCAAAATATTTCAGCCAAAATTCCCCCCCCCCCTTCTCACTTCCCTCTCTCTATTTTCTCTCCATCAAATCTCAGCCTCCAGCGATCTAAACCGAAGCACGAAGTGGGTTTGAAGTCATTCTCTGCACCTGGGTCTGAACTGAAGTGGGTTTAAAGTCATTTCTCTATCCGTTGCAAAAACCATTTGAAGGCATTTCTGTGATCTTCTCCCAGGTGTAGTGTATATCTGTATCTCCCTTTCCATTGTCAAGGACCAATGTATGATTTGGGCATTGTGGTATAATTTCTGTTTTATTGATTTTTGCCCACGGATATTGGTGAGTGTGTTAAAGTGGGTTTTTCTCCATGGACTCATATTCGATCTTTCTTTCTTTTTATAATTTCTGTTTTATTGATCTGCACCTGGGTCTTTCTTTTCATTATTTGTGTTTTATTGAAGTGGGTCTTTCTTTCCACAATTGTGGTATGAAATTTATGTGACCCATTTGTTTAATTGATGAACTGAAATTGCCATTTGTTTATATCAAACTGCCATTTGTTTAATTTATTTTCCTGCCTTTAGAGATTCTTTCACCATCTACAACAAATAAGATATCAAACCTTGATTTGAAGGCAACTCAAGTATGACAGTGCTTACTTAGCTCGTAAAAGTTTGTGGTTCTATTACTCTAATTGTGTCTAATGTGTATAGAAGACAAAAAGGATGAGGTTTTTCTCTCCCACATTTCAAATCATTAATTTGTGTTGTATATTGAAAAAATTGATATGCAATTTCATCAAGTGCAACCTTTATTCTTGTAGTATCTCTTGTTTCCTATTATTATAGTAACTTGTGAAGAAGGTCCTAGTTTTGGCAATTTAACAATTACCAAAAAAATTTTGATTTCACTTAGTTCATGTTTGGGTGGTCTTTTGATGGTTTTGGTCTCTTGATTTTCATACACGTATGATAAAAGGAAAATGTCTAAGCTTTAACATAATTTTTGAGGTTTTGGATTAATTAGGAATATGGTTCTTTACTTCGTTATTAAGAATACCATTTTCATTCCTTTATTTGGAATTAACTGATAAGTGATGACTTGATCTTTTTTTTTTTTTCTTTTTGAGAATCCAATCAGTGGGAAATTTCTTTAATCAAGAAAATGGCTTTTCCGCCAATACAAGATAACTAATGTTTGGAGGAACAAACTCCATCCAAACCGTTAAGGTGAGCAATATCTAGCTTTTTTTGCCAAGGCATCTGCTACACAGTTACCTTGTCTATGAATATGAGAGAAACTAAAGCTCTGTAAAGCTTTTACATACAATAAAGTATCTCGACAAATATGACCAAAATCACTCTGAAACTTATCACCATTTTGAAGAGCTTTGATGACAGTTTCTGAATCTCCTTCCAAGACGGAATTGTAGAGACCTACTTCATGGATAAAAAATGGCAACTCATCTAGCTACGAGTAGTTCCAACATAGTAATAGAAGCAAGCTGTGCTATTTTTTCAGATAGGGTAGCCATGACTTCACCATCTCTGTTTCGAATCACCACCCAGAAAACATTGTGCCGTCGAAATTTGTTTTATATTCACACCAGTCTGGAGGTCACCAATTCACAATAGTAGGCCTGGGTAGTTTCAGCTTTGGCATCCTTCTTGGATTGTGGAGCGATAAAAACCTCTTCGCTTCAAGTACCACCCCATTTAGAGGAATAACATCCTCCTTCATTCTGAGCTTGTTGCGTCGCATCCACAGGAACCAGGCCGCGACTGCAAATACTTCCAATTGGTGCAGCTTCTTATATACGACCTCCAATAAATTTTCAAACGAACCATTAGCCACAATCTGTCTATTTATCCAGTTGAAGTCCGTGTCCTAGACTTGGCGATACACCTCACATTCCCAAGGAGCATGAAGAGAGGATTCAGCCTTTAAGGAACATTGGAAGCAGGTATCATCATTAACAACCCTCCTTTTCTTCAAATTTTCCAAAGTCAGCAACACATTGGAACAAGCTTTCCATAAAAATTGTTTTATCTTACCAGGCACAGTAGCTTTCTAGATTTTCTTTTTTTCCAAAAATTCCTATGCCTCTCCAGATTTGATACTGACGCTGCATCATAATTTTCTTCACTACACAGCCATTGGTAACTCGAGCTAACCATATAGAGACCATCATTGCTCTTTGGCCAGTACAAACAATCAGGTTGATTTGTGATGCACGGAGAGATAGGTTTTATTTTTTGGGCTTCAAAAGGCAGGAAGATGCTGTCAACTAGATTGTCATTCCAGGTATGTGATTGTGGATCAATGAGGGCTGATCTGAAGGCAGGGGAGGGGGGAGATAAGATTCAGCCTTGAGAGTCTCCAGGCAGCCAATTTGACCCATATATCATGATTTGGGAACCATCTCCAAGTCTCCATTTTGCACCCTATGATATAATTCGCCTAGCATGGAGAATGCTTCTCCATGCAAACGAACCCAAGGAAGCCTTTGCATCGAATACAAATCCATTCGGAAAGTATTTCACTTTGAATACTTTATAGAAGAGGGAGTTTGTGTCATGAACTAGCCTCCAAACTTGCTTGGCCAACATGGCTTCATTGAACTTACATAGATCTTTGAAACCCATACCTCCCTTCAATTTTGACTTGCATAAAATATCCCACTTCTTCCAATGTATTTTACGTCTATCACCACGTTGCCGCCACCAAAATTTTCGAATCATCATCTCTATATCTTTACAAAGGCCCACCGGTAAACAGAAACAACTCATGGCGAAGGTGGGTATTGCTTGTGCCACGGCCTTGATGAGGACTTCCTTCCCCGCTTGTGATAGCAATTTTTCCTTCCACCCCTGAATCTTTCCTCACACCCTTTCCTTTATAAAGTTTAAGCTTGCCCTTCTATTTTATCCCACCACAGCTAGAAGGCCTAAGTACTTCTCATATTCTTTTATCTTGGGCACCTCAAGGTAGTTTTTTATGGAACTTTTGACCTCCAAAGAGATCGACTTGCTGAAAAACAAGGTAGTTTTTTCCTTGTTTATCCGCTGCCTTGAAGCCTTCCCATACACCTCTAAAATTTCTTGGATAGTTTGGATGTCACTTATCTAGGCACGACAAAACAACAAACTATCATCAGCAAAAAATAAATGAGAGATTTTAGGCCCATACCAGCAAAAGGAGTACCCCCTTATTTTATCTTCATTCACTGCTTTTTGGATTAGAGCATTGAGACCTTCCGAGCACAAAAGGAAGAGATATGGTGATAAGGGGTCGCCTTGTCGTATACCCCTTGTAGGAGAAATGTTTCCTTTAGGTTCACCATTGACAAGTATGGAGTATGAAATTGTGTTGATACACTCCGAGATCATGAAATTGTGTTGATACACTCCGAGATCATCATTATCCACTTGCTATCAAACCCCATTTTTTCCATTAACTTCAACAAAAAGACCCACTCCACTCTATCATAGGCCTTACTCATGTCAAGCTTGAGTGTCATAGAGCCTATTTTGCCAGAGTTCTTTGTTTTCATGTGATGAAGAGTTTCATAAGCCACTAGTATATTATCAGAAATAGCTTTATCAGACTGAAAAGCACTTTGAGATTCAAATATAATATCAGGTAAAATCACTTTTAGTCTATTCGCTAACACCTTGGAAATAAGTTTAGATAAAATATTACACAAGGCTATAGGATGAAACTGAGATACCTAATCTTGGCTTTTCACCCTTGGAACAAGGGTGATGTAAGTGTGGTTAATTTCTGCTGGAATATGACCCGAATTTAGGGAAGAGCAAACTACCTCAGCTACGTCACCGCCAATTTCTCCCCAATAATGTTGGAAAAAAATTGGGGGTAAACCATTAGGTCTAGGAGCTTTCAAAGGAGCCATTTGAGATAAGGCTATATCCACTTCCTCCTTATTGAAATCACGGCCAAGGAAATCATTCATCTCATCTGTTACTTTCCTTGGAATGTGATGCAACACCATATCAATTTCACTAGGCTGGGATGATGTGAACAAATCTGTATAATACTCCACCATAAGTTCTGCCACCTTTTCGTCCCCACAACACATCTCACCCCTAGCATTCAAAAGCCCATGAATAGTATTTCGCCTATACCGTTGGGAAGCTCTATTGTGAAAGAAACTTGTGTTCTTGTCCCCCGACTTTATCCAATGTGACTTTGATCTTAGCTGCCAAAGCTTTTCGTCCACTAACAAGAGCCTTTGGATTTCATGTTTCAATTGATGGACAATCTCTACATTTCTCCCCTGTACAGCCACGGATTCAACCTATTTCAGCATCTTTTTCTTTTCAATCAGCTAGCGTGTTACATTGCCAAATGATTTTTTGCTCCACCACTTGAGACTTGATTGTTACTTTTTTATTTTACCAATAACCTTGTTCATAGGCGAATTCCCACCATCACTCCTCCATGCAAAGTGAACAATTTCATGACAACCTTCATCTTCTAACCAAACTTGTTCAAAACGCCAAGGATGATTTTTCCTATCCGGGATTCCCATTGGGTGAATGATGATGGGCTTCTGATCAAATGTGCCACATTCAAGAGTGACCACCTTATTTGCTAGGAAAAGACTAAACCAAGACTGTGTGCCAACTGCCCTATCCAACCTTTCCCATATAGTATGTCCATTGGAGAAATTCTTGTACCAAGTGAATTGTTTCCCACAAAGCCCAGATCGATGAAACCACACTCATCAAGAACGTCACGAAAATCTTGCATTTGTTGATGTGGTCTAAGCTTGCCTCCCAACTTTTCATGAGACTTTTTAATCTCATTAAAATCGCTGGTGCATAACCATGGAAGAGACGATTTTATCTGTAGCCATCTCAACTTTTTCCATGACTCCCCATGATTCTAAGTTTTTGGGAAACCATAAAATCCTGTAAACCTCCAGCTCTCCTCCTTTCCTTTATTTATGACCGCATCAATATAATTTTGTGAGGAATTCTCCACCAGCAAATCTACATCCTTTTTCCAAAATAGGGCCAAACCCCCTCCTCTCGTAACTCATGAAACACCAAAAGTATCACCAAACCCCAGTTTATCTCGTAAATTCGTTAGCCTAGCTACATCCAGCCAAGTTTCGGCTAAAAACATGATTACAGGATCTTGTGCTCGAACTAGATCACCGAGCTTTCGAATTGTCTACAGGTTCCCAAGCCCGCAACAATTCCAACATAGTAGACTCATTGTTCCTAGTGGGGTTGTGATACAGCCTTCGCCATTCCATAATATGCTTCCTCTTCATCTTGGGACACCACACGTTTCTTCTTTTGATAATTCAGCTCTTCATTTGCATCCAATGGTCATTTTAGAGATGAAGAATTTCCTTGTTCACACTCTCCCTGCTTTGGACGTAAGATTCTTTTCCATGTCCGGCCTACTCTTCCACAAGGGTTTTCCTCTAAATATTGATCACTTGGGCTGCCAGCAAGTTAGGAAGGGACACGTGCTATTGCATGTGATCACTTAAAATTGGTGGCAAAAGAGATATGGCGCTTCCCTCCTCAATGCGTGTTACCCTAGCATTAATCACACTTTTTCCTTTATTTTTGTCTGCCTCGCTGTCCAACTTGTGTAACTCCCACTCATCATTACTTCGCATCTCATTAATTATTTTCGCCCTCCTTAACTACCTTCCATTCAGGATTTTTTCCGTTACGTGCATTAACTCCATCCCCAACGTTCATGGACTCCCTCTCCATCTCATGATTTGCCGGAGTTTCATCCATCGGAGATTCAAGTGGCTCTAACCTGGTGGCTGTTGTGACTCTTTTTTCAATCTGTTTTTTCCTGGCCTCGAAAAATCCTAGCACTTTGATGACCGATTTGCGTGGCACCACATATGGAGATGCACGAATCCATGGGCCATATTCTCTGTCTTCCAGTGACAGCAATCCCTCACTTTTGATCCATCTATCGCAGTCCCTGTCCACATGCTCCATGCATCCACACCAGTAACAGATGATTGGCAACCTCTCGTACTTAAAACTCACCCATTCTGTTTCTCTATTCTCTAGAGACAATTTCCTACCGCGGCACAGAGGAATTGTGATATCCACTATCACTCTCACACGGAAAAAATTTCCTCCTTCCATCTCCGAGATATCAGTATCCATGCACACTTCTCCTACGCTATTGCAAATTTCCTCCGCCAAATCTCTTAGATATTGACATTGTATGATAGTAAGCATTAAATAAAAATAAAACAGATAGAGCACTGCATATTGCTGGATAGTTCTATCTAGATCTGTATAACTGGTTATTCAAATCCTAAATTGTTGTATTATCAAGTAATGTAGGTGAATAAAACTGTCTATATTTCCCATTTTCTTTCTCTCTTTTACTCCCTTTTTCTTTTGAAACTTCTATTAATTCACATCGTAAGCTATGACATTTTAGGGTCCACTTATGATATTTCACAAAAACATTTAACCACCTTTAACTATAGAAGCAGATAAATTGAGTTCTTGCACTATTACATTTCTTAGCTTTATTTGTCCATCCATTAGTTTTCTGTTTTTCAAAGTGACATAAACATTTATCAAAAAAACATTAAGAAATGAAAACTTCAGTAAAATACTATCTCGGTTCCTCTTCCAATAGAAATGAAGTGGCCAATTCATAGAACTATATATATATATATATATATATATATATAGTATAACATCTCCGCAATTGTGTTGAGATATTTGTATTAGATGGCACATGAATCTCAAAATGCTGAGGACAAATTGTGGCCTCCCCACATTGAAAAAATCTACATTCATATTATGGTGGATGAACAATAAAAGGCAAATATGGAACTTGGTATTTTTAAGGCTTCAACTTCGCTATCAATTATGAATGCCCTAAATGAGCAAACGGGGAAGAGTTTTCGCCCTAAGCAAGTGATTCAGAAGCATAATAGGCTTAGGCAAAAGCAGAGAAAGTGGAGCCAGCTTTTGAGCCATACCAGGTTGGGGTGGGATGAGACAACCCAAAAGGTTACTGCTTCTGAGGAGGTGTGGGCAAATGTGGCTGCGGTATGTTAGATTTACTACCCTAATTCCTTGGTAAATTGTTTGTAATTTTCTATTTTGTATTAGTATGATTTTGATGTACATCTTGTCATTTCAGGCTAATCTTAAAGCAAATGCATTACAGAAGAGTGGATGTCCTAGCTATGACAAACTACAGCAGCAATTTGCTTCTAATGCTGCAACTAGTGCCTATCAAATTTCATCAAACACACCAGACCTAGATAGTGATAAAAAGCGTGCCCTAAAAGAGGAAATTGCCAATGAGGCTTGTCGTACAGTTGGGTACCGATGATTGCTACAATCTTGACATGGATGGCATAACCCAAGATGATCCCCTTGCGACAGAGCAAACCCAATGTGCGGACAAACGCCCCATTGAAGAGCCTACTGGCAAGGGGAAGAAGGTTGCCAAGAAAGCGAATAGGGCTAGTGACATGACCATTGCTCTTTAAGAGTACACTACGTTGGCAAGGGAACGGTTCAATAAGAAAACAGGCAAGTCTATGGGTAGCTCCGACCATGTTGCACAATCTGCTAGTGATGGCAATCCTTGCTCCCTTGGGAGGGCTTTAGAGGTGCTGAACTAGTATAATGATCTTGATGATGACACCCATATTAACATCTCCGAGGTTCTTCATAAAAAAGAGACATAGGTGGTGTTCATGGGCATGCTAGAACATAGGAGGAGGAGGTGGATGGAGCGCTATGCTCACGGCCCAGAAAATTAATGGAGACTTCTTATTTCAGTTTATGTGGATTATTGTGATTCGGATGTGAATCACTTAGTTGTAGCTTTTAAGGACTTTATGTATGTGTGTAGACAATCTTGGACTTTTGGTTGTATTTGCCTTGTTCAGCTGAACACTTTTACTTAAAGCTGTTTTTGTTGTAATGGTAATTGTTGTGAACTATGCATGTGGATTTGACATAATTAGCATATGTTAGTATGTGAGCTTTCTCACTTGGTGATCTCTACTTGATGCAATTTACATTAGTATGTGGGTTTGGTAATTGCTGTTATGTACTTGGTGTTTTTTTCAGTATTGTATAATTTCTATAGTAATTGTTTTTAAGTACTTACATTATAAGGAGAGTTGTGCTAACATTATTGCAGCATCTTCAGTACCACTTATTATTCCTTTTGTCAGTTTACATATTGCAATGAATTGGTACTGATGCTTTGGTTTTTGTAGGGTATAGGGTAGAATGGTCTCCCCTAATGATCCTTTCTAGACCTTTGATTTTAACGATGCTTACTTTGACTCTGACGATGATGACATGGAGAGTTCTAGATGTGGTGGTGATATGGATGTCAATGACTATGATCATGACATGGATGTCAGTGACTGTGATGATGACATGGACATTCATGTAGACACAGATTCAGACTATGACAGCAAGGAGGAAGAGTTTTGGATTGTATTTCCACTTTTTGGCAAGATGGTAGCTTATTTCCAACGGCATTATGACAAGCGCCCAATGTGTACTAGCATTTTGTGCGGGAAAGACTACATGGCTGAAGTGAGGGATGGCAATCCTACCAATTATCATGATATGTTCCGCGTGACATTGGACTTGTTCTATCATTTGGTGGATGAGCTAAAACAGCATGGACGTGCAGGAGGCCGTTGCCATATTCTTGTACATTGTCAGCCATAATACTCGAATGCGACCTGTAGGAGACAGATTCCAACATTCCACTGAAACTGTCAGTTGCAAGTTCCGTAGGATGTTGCGGGTTGTCCACACCTATGGCCAACATTTAATCAAGTCTGATTCAAATAGTGGCAGGCCTTTAGAGCATATACGGTCGAACAACAAATACACAATTTTATATGCATCAATAATCGTAGAGATGAAATGTTTAACTCATAGGAGAACCTTGATGTTAATAGAGAATATGTACAAGCTGGGAACAATGGGAATTCTCCTGAGTCGAGTGCAAGTGCTAAAAGGAGGCATGTGAGGGAGATGTCTGATGTAGCGAAGAGGGAAATGAGTGAGTTTAGGGATGATGTGACTGCCCGCATGTGGGAGGAGTACGCACGACGACGAGGTTGATGGTGGGCACGTATACGAATTCACCACTTTTTGTTGGGACTTGTTGTATAGAGTTATTACCTCTGCCTATGACTTTTTGTGGCGACCTTTGTATAAAGTTAGGTACTGTGACTAGAAGTCCCTTAGATACATGATGCATTCTTTTGGATATTATGATGCATCTTTTTGTAAATTTACATTAATTGTGAACAATGATTACATGTTATGGCTTAATGTCAATAACCCATTGACATTTTTTGATGTAATTCCTTTTGGCAATGTAAAAATAGGTGTCTAATACCTATTGGTAATGTAAGTAGGTGGACATGCTTATATGCAATTGTAGGTACTTCCTTTTCGCAATATTTTGGAACAGCTGGATTTCAAGAATCTCAACTATTAGCTATAAGGTCAGTGAATAACATGTTAATTTTTTTTTTTATAAATATATATATATATTTATATTTAAGGAGAGAATTTAAAACTCATACAAAATTAGTCTTGCTTGAGCTGAACTAATTGCAAAGTGCTTTAGCTTGATTTGCCTAAACTAAACTATTCAATACTTTGAAATGAGTAATCAACTATTACTCATTCTCCCAAGTCATTCATCCAAGGAAAACAAAATACATTCCCCTCAGTAGTCACTCTTAGGGATCCACTTTGGCATATCATAAATAATATAATTACAATTAAAATGCCCATGGTTTGCAAGTCCATCTTGAATAAAGTTGAACACTGTCAACATATTATAGAAGTACAATGTCGTACATACCATAAATTTTTATACTTACAATACAAAAATTGGTACATGAAGTTGTACCATTATAATACAAATGATCTCCAATTTTCAAAATACAAGTCTGGCTTATTACGCACATACCAAACCTAGTAGACAAAATAAGTAGTACTCCAAACATCACCCATGATATTATTAGATCTATCTTGAACTTCTCCGCTTTCTCTTCGGAAATCCTGCGTGCAACCTTGGCTCTTTCAACCTTTCGTTTTGCAGCTTCTCCCATTGCACGTGCTTGCTTCAACTCTTCATTAGCAAGTTCCACTTTGTGCTCCAATCGTCGGAATTCTGCTAACACAATAGGTGTTGTTGCTGTGCCACACGTGCAAGTGTTGGTGTCCAACCATTTGAAGAACCTACATGCACGGTCACCACCCTGTACAATCAAATAAAGCAATTAAATAGCGTTTCAACAAATTGGTAACTTAATGCATATAATCAATATTTTACTAATTCTGGATGTGGTACTTACTGGTGACCAATTGCGACAGCCATAAAACCTCCTACCAAAAGTATGAAGTTTCAGGGACGTCCTAAGGATACAATGGTCTAGGTCACACAGATGCCCACTGGTACTGGAGTAATAATTAGTTGTTTCTGACATTGGTAAGAACCTACCTCTATATCAATCACCAATACAAGAATACTTGAAATATTCTATACAAACAGTTTATAAAATCAATGACCAATACAATCTATACAAACATTCTATACAAGCATGAGTAAAGCAATCCAAATCCACAATAATAGGTTCTCCAAGTAGTTTATGTAAATCAAAAGAGAATGGAAGTTTGGGCTTAAGGAGGATAAAATATGTTAATAAAATAGTTTATGTAAATCCACACTCTCCACTCTTTTTCTTATGAATCCAAAAGACAATGTATATCCAAAATCACCACTCCATCCTCCTCACCTGAAAAATTCCTTTGGACAAAAAAATACAAGCTTAGGAACTTTACTGTCGAGTCTGCTTTCCATTTAGATCAATCCCTTAGATTCCAAGACCTAGGACCTTGAATCAAAATGGAATATATGGAAGCTTCTTTGAAAACTCAAAATAAATAAATAGAATATATGGAAGCTCCAGTATTTGCAAATGCTTATGAGTTTGCACCAATGCATATATATAAACACATTTGCCATAGCTTGGGTTTGGCAACATGGCCAGTGACACTAAGCCATATCATGAGGTAGCCAATTGATAAAATAAACAATTTCGTCACCAAATGATAACATTTAGTGAGGAAAAGAAGAATTTGTCACCAAATATTATAAAAATTTTAAAATTGGTGACGAAATCAATATTTCGTCACCAAAGATGTACCAATTGGTGACGAAATATTTATTTCGTCACTATAGGTTATGAAAAAAAGGCAAACCTAGGGTGACGAAATATTCACGTCACCAAAGACTTACCAGAGATGACGAAATTCTAAATTCGTCACCCAATATTAGGATGTAGGTGTTTTTGGTGACGAAATAAATTTTCATCACCTATAGTTTAACCAAAGTCTAACCAGAGGTGACGAAATTCCAAATTCATCATCCAATATTAAGATGGAGGTGTTTTTGGTGACAAAATAAGTGTGCGTCATCTATTGTTTACAAATAATTAAGGATGGCCATGGGCAAGGTATACCCATATATACCTAACCCAATTAATTTATCCATGGATATTCGATTACCACACTCAATTAGTATCCATACCCAATTGTTACCTGGTCTATTTATCCATAGATATCCATACCCTACCCAAAGCCAATTTTTATAAAATCACCAAATATGCTCAAAAACCACTAAAATGACCAATATATTCTCAAAATCTCTAAAATAAGCAAAATACCCATGAAACCTTTAAAGTGACCAAAATACTCCTACAATCTCTAAAATCACCAATTATACTAAAAACCCACTAAAAAGACCAAAATATCCCTAAATCTCTAAAATGAGCAAAATACCCATTAAATAACCTCAAAAATGACCAAAATACCCCAGAAATCACCAAATATGCTCAAAAACAACTAAAAATTACCAAAATATCCCCTAAAATTAATAAATGACCGAAACCCCCAAATCCTAAAAAAATGACCAAAGTACACATGAACCTAAATAATGACCAAAATACTCTTGAAACCTAAAATTTGGCCAAAATACCCCCGAAACAAAAAATTACCAAAATAGCCCCTAAACCTAAAAAATAACTGAAATACCTCTGAAACCTAAAAAATGACCAAAATAGCCTTGATGCTTTAAAATTACCAAACTACCCTTAATCCTAAGAAAATGACCAAAATACCCCCCCCCAAAAAACCTAAAAAATGACTAAAATACCCCTGAAACCTATAAAATGACAAAAAATGGCCCTAAAACCTATATGATGATAAAAATACACCCTAAACCTAAAAGATTATCGAAATACCCTCAAACCTAAAAATAACCAAAATACCCCTAAATAACCAAAATACTTTTTTATAATTTTTGGCTATTTTGGTCATTTTTTAGGTTTAGGGGGTATTTTGGTTTTTTTATAAGTTTCAGGGGTATTTTGGTCATTTTTTAGGTTTCGAGGGTATTTTCATTTATTTTTTAGGTTTATGGGGGTATTTTGGTAATTTTCATATTTCGAGGGTATTTTGGTCATTTTTAGGTTTCATAGGTATTTTGGTAATTTTCAAGTTTTGGGGAGTATTTCGGTCATTTCTTAGGTTTAGGACGTATTTTTCTCACTTTTAAGTTTCGGGAGGTATTTTGGTCATTTTGAAGGTTCTGGGAGTATTTCGGTTATTTTTTAAGTTTATGGGGTATTTTGGTTTTTTTTTTTTTTAGTTTCCGGGGATATTTTGGTAATGTTTTAAGTTTTAGGGGTATTTTGGTAATTTTATGATTTTAAAGGTATTTCGGTCATTTTTTAGATTTAGGATGCATTTCGGCAATTTTAGAGGATTTTAGGAGTACTTTGGTTATTTGCAAGTTTTATAATTACACCCGATTGACATGAAAATTGGCTGGCATGAAAATTGGCATGCATGTTAAGAGCATATAGAACATGTAATCCAACAGTTGGATTTTCAAAATATGAATTCAATAATAAGTTATTGGGTGGTGTAACAATTTTTAAAGTTACATCAAGTGTAATTTGAACCAAGCCCTATATTTCTTAATTCGATGTGAATTTTGACAAATCTACCGTTAGATTACGGTATCTTCATATATTTTTCATGCTTAAAAAATTTTAGGTGATCAAAGATTAATAGTCATATCATCAATCAATTGAATTAATTCAGGTATTTGTAGTTTAAAATAATGCATAAAAGACAAGTTTAAAGATCAAATGGTAAATTACACCTGATTGGCATGAAAATTGGCATGCATGTTAACAATATATAGAACATGTAATCAAATGGTTGGATTTTGAAAATATGAATTCAATAATAAGTTATTGGGTGGTGCACTATTTTTTAGAGTTACATCAGGTGTAACTTGAACCAAGCCCTATATTTCTTAATTCGATATGAATTTTGACAAATCTACCGTTAGATTACATTATCTTCATATATTTTTCATACTTACAAAATTTCAAGGTGATCAAAGATTAATAGGCATTTCATCAATCAATTGTCTAAATTCAAGTTTTTGTAGTTTAAAATAATGCATAAAAGATGAGTTTAAAGATCAAATGGTAAATTACACCCAATTGGCATGCATGTTGAGAACATATAGAAAATGTAATCCAATGATTAGATTTTTAAAATATGAATTCAATAATAAGTTATTGGGTGGTGTAACATTTTTTAGAGTTACATCAGGTGTAACTTGAACCAAGCCCTATATTTCTTAATTCGATGTGAATTTTGACAAATCTACCGTTAGATTACATTATCTTCATTTATTTTTCATGATTACAAAATTTCAAGGTGATCAAAGATTAATAGGCAAGTCATCAATCAATTGTCTAAATTCAAGTTTTTGTAGTTTAAAATAACGCATAAAAGTTGAGTTTGAAGATCAAATAATAAACTACACCTGATTGGCATGAAAATTGGCATGCACGTTAAGAACATATAAGGCATGTAACCAACGGTTGCATTTTCAAAATATGAATTTAATAATAAGCTATTGGGTCTCGTAACAATTTTTAGAGTTACGTCAGGTGTAACTTGAACCCAGCCCTATATTTCTTAATTGATGTGAATTTTGATAAATTTATTGTTAGATTACATTATCTTCATATATTTTTCATATTTACAAAATTTAAAAGTGATCAAAGATTAATAGTCATGTCATCAATCAATTGTTTAAATTCAGGTTTTGGTAGTTTAAAATAACTCATAAAAGATGAGTTTAAATATCAAATGGTAAATTACACCCGATTGACATGAAAATTGGCATACATGTTAAGAACATATTGAACATGTAATCCAACAGTTGGATTTTCAAAATATGAATTCAATAATAAGTTATTGGGTGGTGTAACAATTTTTAGAGTTACATCAGGTGCAACTTGAACCAATCCTTATATTTCTTAATTCAATGTGAATTTTGACAAATCTACTGTTAGATTACATTATCTTCATATATTTTTCATGCTTACAAAATTTCAAGGTAATCAAAGATTAATAGGTATGTCATCAATCAATTGTCTAAATTCAAGTTTTTGTAGTTTAAAATAACGCATAAAAGATGAGTTTAAAGATCAAATGGTAAATTACACCCGATTGACATGAAAATTGGCATGCATGTTAAGAAACTTGGTGGGGTGAATTCATTTCTTAGAGACACTTGGTAAGACACCTAGAGACAGACTAAGTCAACAATATATTGATGGGGTGAATTCATTTCTTACTTTTGCAATGACTGTTGTGGACCGAAGTAGAAAAATTTCATGCCCATGTATTGAGTGTTTGAATTGCTATCAACGATATGCTTTCATTGTGCAAATTCATTTGCTTCACCGTGGGATTATGCAAGATTATACTAAGTGGTACTATCATGAAGAACCCCATTAATTAAATGAGCACATTGATAATGAAGAAATGTCAGACAGTGATCATCTGGATGGTATTGATGCCTTGGTAGAGGATCGAATTAGAGGGGAACCAAGGGATACAACCCAGCAAGATGAGGAAGTGCATAATTTTGATAAAATGTTTAGTGATTCAAAGCATAACCTGTATCCAGGTTATACAAATTACACTTTTTTGAAGTTTGTCATTGAGATGCTAAATGTGAAGGTAAAAACCAACTTGAGTAATAAGGGGCTTGACATGATACTAGACTTGTTGAGTAAGCTTTTATCGAAAGGTAACTTGGTTCCAAGGTCAACTTATGAAGCAAAGAAGATATTACGTGACTTGGGCTTATCATACGAGCACATTCATGCGTGTAAAAATGATTGTGCTCTCTTTTAGAAGGAGATTGAAAACCTTGATAAATGTTCGGTGTGTCAAACGCCTAGATACAAGGATAATAGAATAGGTGGTAAGAAGATTGCTTAAAAAGTATTGCACTACTTCCCATTGACTCCAAGGTTGCAAAGATTATACATGTCTAGAAAAAGAGTTGAGGACATGAGATGGTACATAGAAAAACATGTGAATGATGGGATATTAAGGCATCCAGCTGATAGTCAGGAGTGGAAGGAGTTTGATTTGAAACATCATGAGTTTGCCCTAGAACCTCACAATGTGAGGTTAGGGATGGCTATAGATGGTTTTAACCCAACCCTTTTGGGAATATGAACAATAACTACAGTATGTGACCTGACATACTCATTCCCTATAATCTACCGCCTTGGTTAGTTATGAAAGAACCTTATTTTATGATGTCCTTACTTATTCCTGGACCCAATCAACCAGGAAATGAGGTTGATGTTTTCTTAAGGCCATTGGTTGATGAGTTGAAGGAGTTGTGGGAAGAGGGTGCACGCACTTACGATGCATCTTGTGGTATGCATTTTCAGATGCATGCCGCTTTGTTGTGGACAATACATGACTATCCTGGATTCGGTAATGTGTCTGGGTGGAGGACAAAGGGTTATCATGCTTATTACACTTGCAATGATAAACCATATTCGAAGACATTGGAAAGTAATACACTAACCATCGAGCCTATTTGCCTATGGACCACCCTTGGTGAAGGAGTTGTTCCTTCGATGGTAAAATTGAGAAACAGATGAGATCATTGGAGTTAGCGGTGGAAAAGATAAATGAGCAATTAGACCGAATGCCAAATATAATTTTAGGAAAGGATCCAAACAATAAGAAAAAGCGTCCAATTATTGGGGAACCAAATTGGTCAAAGGAAAGTATCCTATACAAGCTATACTAGAGGAATAAAAAGCTTAAACACAATATTGATGTCATGCATGTTGAGAAAAATATTAGTGAGAGTACATTCGGAACTTTGTTAGGAATTGAGGGGAAAAACAAGGACACAAACAAGACATGCAAGGACTTGAAAAATATGAACATAAGGAGTGGTTTGCACTTCCAAGAACGTCCTGATGGATCATTTGACAAGCCTTATGCCTTCTTTTCCTTGTATCCTGAAGAAAGGGATGGTTTTTATGAATTTTTGAAATTAGTCAAGTATCCAGATGGCTATGCACGAAACATATCGAGGTCTTTGAACACAAGAAATGGTAGACTATTAAATCTGAAAAGCCATGACTGTCATGTGCTATTACAGCGAATTCTTTCAATTGGGATGTAGGGTTTTGCTGATAAGGACAATTGTACAATATTGTTTGAGTTGGGCAGTTTCTTTCAAGACTTATGCTCTAGGACCCTATGGAAGAGGGACTTTGCAGAAATTAGAAGGACGTATACTTCTCATACTATGCAAACTCAAGAAGTACTTTCCTCCAACCTTCTTTGATGTAATGGTTAATCTTGCTGTTCACCTACCTCGAGAAGCCATTCTTGGAGGACCAGTGCAATATAGATGGATGTATCCCATTGAAAGGTAACTCTCTCCATCCATTAATTATAGTTTGCCGAATGTTTTTTTTTTTTAAGCAAATTATATTGCATATGTAGTCATACTCCCAATTCATTTTTCATTGAAGGTTTCTTGGAATGTTGAAAAGATACGTTTCTAACTGAGTTCGACCAGAAGGTTCAATTGCAGAGGCTTACATTCTTAAAGAGTATATTACTTTCTCGTCATTATATCTTGATGTAGCTGAAACTGTGCATAATCGAAGGGAAAGAAATGTAAATTGTGGTGAATATGGCCAAGGGTTGACGATTTTCTCACAAACAGCTCGACCCACCGTGTCTAGGCAAAATGATGTGGGGATGTCACGAGAATTGTGCGATATTGCTCAATGGTATTTGTTGTACATTTGTCCTGAGTTGGAGTCGTATTTAGAGTATATGAACTTGATGGAGCTGAAACTGTGCATAATCGAAGGGAAATAAATGTAGATTGTGGTGAATATGGCCAAGGGTTGACGATTTTCTCACAAACAGCTCGACCCACCGTGTCTAGGCAGAATGATGTGGGGATGTCACGAGAATTGCGTGATATTGCTCAATGGTATTTGTTGTACAATTGTCCTGAGTTGGAGCTATATTTAGAGTATATGAAGTCGTATTTTGACTATGCTTGAATTGTCCTTGATATTATTTGCATTTCTTAGCTGAATATAAATCACTTGTTTTGAATAGTGAACACAAAAACACATTACATAATCCAGCTGGAGAAGACATAACCCAAATACAACGACAAGAGTTTCCTAAGTGGTTCAAAGAACGTGTAAGAAATTTTGAATCTTGTGACACATTAAACAGTATTAAGTAGTTATATAGTTTTCTCACTACTAATGTCACATGTTGCATGTCATTATAGATCTATAGATTGAAAGAGAACGACTCATCAAAAGTTACAAAACAAATGTGGTTATTAGCAAATGGTCCTAAGTTGCTAATGAAAGAATACTTGATCTACATGGTCAATGGTGTAAGGTTCCATACAAAAGACTTGGACAATCGTCGTGTAACCCATAATAGCAGTGTATCTACAAAAGGGGACCATGATGGACAAATACACAACTTCTATGGTCATGTGTGCAAAATTTGGGAATTAGAGTATATGTATTAATATAAAGTTGTTTTGTTTCAGAGTGAATGGTACAATACTGGTAATAAGACCGGTCGAAGGAGAATAATACAAACTAAGACACATTGCACAAGTATCAATGTGCAAAGTCAGTGGTATCAAAATGACCCTTTCATATTACCTAGTTAGGTGAAACAAGTTTTCTACCTTCGTGATACAAAATGGGGTGAACCTTGGCATGTTGTGCAATGCGTACAATATAGGGGAGTGTTTGATGTGCCAGAGGTGGGTCATAGAGAATCCAATGATCAAACAGAAGGTTTGGGAGAGTAAGGGGATAACAATGAAGATGAAGTGCATAACATACCTGATTCTGATATGGATCCTAATATGGATTATGATACGTAGATTTCTTTTTTTTTTTTTTTTCCTTTGTATATGGAAATGTGTGTTTAATAATTTTTGATTCCCTATTATTTGTTCATGTATATTTTTATTTGATGTTCCAATTTATGTTTCGTACTTGAGAAGAATTTGTAATGAATAGACATTATATTTTATTTTCTATGTAAATCTATAGTTGCAAAAATGGTCAAAAATGGCAAAGACATTCATAATAAAATAACAGAATATGAGATGGAAAGAGCACCAAGAATCAAGCAAAACCAAGAGAGAATAAATGCTTTGGGATTGAAGCATCTGTCAACTTTTCAGCCTAAATGTGCAAATGTGGGAAGAAAGAGAGTAAGTGTTCAGGTAGATGACGACAACTATGTTCTAGCTATTGGTGATGATCAGTTATCTAGTTCTTTAAATAATGAGATACTATATATATGATTTGGTGCATGCGATACTTCATACTTTGTAATATTGTGATGAAATAACTTTTTTTTTAATGAATTTAAAATCTATACATATTTTGGTATGATACAGATGGCACCAAGATGTAGCACTCATTCATGCCGTGAGGAATTTACCCCAACAGTCCAGCATAAGGGCCCATTGTTGAGCCTACTTCTCGGTGGAGATTCTGAGGTACTATATACATGATCTAGTACCTGAGATACTTTGTAATATTGTGCTTGGAATGATCAATGAAAATCATCGATTGAAGATATTTTAAATGATAAAATAACTTATTTAAATCTTAACTTGTAATGAATTTAGATATCTTTGTATACTTTTGCATGATACAGATGGTTTATTATAGGCGTAAGGAATCTACCCCCGCAGTCCAGCATACCGGCCCATCATCAAGCACGCATCTTGGTGGAGATTCTCTTACCAAAATTTCTACTAATGTAGAGGCACAACTTGTGGGCACACCATCTACCACGGATGGTGAGATATTTAAGTTTCATTACTTGATTTCGTAATCACACTATATTTGGTTCACTTGTTGATTTAATTTATATTATGTCTTGATAGCATCGACTAGTAGACGTGCCCGTGGCATGACACGTGGATTAGGGGTACGAGGACTTGTTAAGAAACATGGGAAGCTACCGGTCTGCATTGCTCCAGAGTTTTGTGCTCCTGTTGGTGAACATGCAGGGAAGTTTGCTAGCCAAATTGATGTACAAGTGCATATGAATGTGTCCACTATGAATGCTTATAGTTAAATGAATGTTGGTAGCGGTGAAAAAGAGGCGATCATTCAAAATGTGATGGTAATTTAAATGTTTATAGTTGTCCATGAGCTTGATTTTGTTGTTTTCATTACATTGCTTTATACTTTATGTTGTATTTTATAGTGTATTGTTGATGTTGTCACTAAGCATATTGAATTCAAGGCATAATATTTTCTTTATATATACCTCACTTTGCAGGAACAATTTGATATACAAGGAGAATCTGTACTTGTGAACAAATCTCTAAATACAAAGTGTGGTAGATTATTGAGCAGCTACTACAACAAGTTGTTTGCTAAATATAAAAAACTTGTAAAGGATGAAGGAAGCAGGTATGCAAGAAACCACCCACCAAAAAATGTCACACGAGAAAAATGGATTGAATTAATTGATGGAAAGTGGAGTGACGAAGATTGGCTGGTAATTAACACTTTGAAAATTTTAATTATAAATGAAGTATGTTCTCACCTTTCACCTAGATAATACCTACCTATATTATGCATTGGATTAATGTTTTATGTAGATCTTATTATAGTGTCATGTCTACTAGATTATTCATTCTATCAAATTTGTTGGATTAATACTTATTTGGAAGGTGGAGTAGATTTATATTGTAATATATAAATATATATATATATATATATATATATATATATAACTTAAGTCAAAACTCTAATATTTTCTTTGTCTTTATTCTTTATAGAAAGTCTCAGAAAGAAATGCTAAAAACAGAAATAAAGAGGGAACGGTTGACAAACACATTCATAGATGTGGAAACAAGTCGCTTGCAGTTAGGGTGGATGAGGCGGTGTGTTATTTCAATTTTTCAAAAGCTTAGTATATTACTTATTGTAATTAATTAACTTGTCTTCTAACATTGGAAAGCAAACTACTCAAAGACGAAAAAATGGAGGTCATATTCCTAAGCTGGCACAACTCTATTATGATACCCACTTCAATTCAAAGACAAAATAGTGGGTACACCCTGATTACGAACATACATATGTATGTATATCAGTACATGCCTTAAGTTTGCAAAACTAGAATATATGTATTTTTATTCTATATTTGTTTGCAAAACTAGAACATATGTATTTCTAATGGTTTTTATTATTTGAAATGACAACAAGAGATGTTGAGAGTACAAGATGAGCATTGTAGCACTCTTGAAGCACAGCCTTTGACCGAAGAGGAGATATCTATGATGGTTCTTAAGCCGAGATCTGGCTATGTAAAGGGACTTGGCATGAGGCCTTCCTCATCTCTTAAGACTCCTGCCTCATCTTCCTCAACTCAATATACTCAACAACTCGAGGGTCGAGTAGAAGAGCTCTAGGATGTATACTACAAGCTGGAGGGTCGAGTAAAAGAGCTCCAGGATGCAAACTTCAAGCTAGAGGAGAAGATGGATTGTATCATACAATATTTGAGGAGCAAGGGTGATAGTGACATCTATGGCAATGGGGGGAGCTCATCTACTAACTAGAACACACCTTGGTTAGTGTTTTATTTTCCTACCTAAGAGCATTAGTATTGGGGCTTATATATTGTATATGTTGCTATATTTTAGCATAAAAACACAAAAACAAGCATTACTCGGTCTCTCAATTGTTAAATTTTTTATAATTGTGCTATAGTAACCTCTTATATGTATGAGGGTACCGTAGCACAATTGTGCTACAATTGTGTTTTTTGTTTAAGGGTGGTGGTGGGTTTTTTGTTTGTGGTGGTAGTTGGATTTTTTGTTTAATGATGGTGGTGGGTTTTGTGTTAATGATGGTGGCTGGATTTTTTGTTTATTGTGTGGTTGGGTTTTTGTGTTTATGATGGTGGTTGGGCTTTTTGTTTAATGTTGGTGGTGGGTTATTTGTTTATTGTGATGGTTGGGATTTTTTGTTTATGGTAGTAACTGTGTTTTTGTGTTAATGGTGGTGACTGTGTTTTTGTTTAATGGTGGTGTTGGGTTTTTTGTTTATGGTGGTGGCTGAGTTTTTTTGTTTAATGTTGGTGGTGAGTTTTTTTGTTTATTGTGATGGTTGAGTTTTTTGTTTATGGCTGTGGCTGAGTTTTTGTGTTAATGGTGGTGGCTGTGTTTTTTGTTTAATGGTGGTGGTTGGGTTTTTTGTTTACGGTAGTGGCTAGGTTTTTGTGTTAATGGTGCTGATTGTGTTTTTTGTTTAATCGTGGTGGTGGGTTTTTTGTTTATGGTGGTGGCTGAGTTTTTTGTTTATTATGATGGCTGAGTTTTTTGTTTATGGTAGTGGTTGGGTTTTTGTGTTAATGGTGGTGGCTGTGTTTTTTGTTTAATGGCAGGTGGTGGGTTTTTTTGTTTAATAGTGGTGGCTGTGGTTTTTGTTTAATGGTGGTGGCTATTTTTTTTTTTAAATAGGCTAGATTTTTTATTCTTTGTGGTGGTTGGGTTTGTGTTTATGATGGTGGCTGGGTTTTTGTTTTGGATTTCACTTTATTTGTTTTGTTTTAAATTGAGATTTTTTTGCATTCTTTATGATTTCTCCATGGTTTGTAATGTGGGTTTGGTTTTTATTTGATGAGAATGTTGTGGGTTTTCTTTCTTTGATAGTTTGGCTTCATATGATGTTGCATTATGATTATTTTGTCTAGTTTGTTATCGGGTATTCTGTGGACATTTTCTATTGTCTTACTAATAATATATATATATATATATATATATTTTGTAGTACATCTTATCAGTGTTATAGGTTTGCAATCTAGTTTGTTATTGATGTATTTTCCTTTATACTTGTACAGATATGGGATTGGTGGCAAAAAGATAGCTTTTGTGGGACTGCTTGAACTCAAATAATTTTCTGTAAAGTTTGGAAGCTAAGACATCATTTGTATGTAAATGGTTGTAATTACTTTGTGAACATCTTTATTGCATTTTTAGATTGTATAGATGTTTTTTTATGGATTTGGTTAGAAATGAATGGATGTGTTTTTATTTTATTTCTTTATTTTATGGATTTGGTTAGAAATAAACAGGTTAATGTAATGGCAAGTAAATGTAAAGAATATTAATAAAAAAATAAAATTGGTGACGATAATTTTCTTCGCCATATCTGACTATAAGCAAAAATTGGTGACGAAATAATTCGTCACCTGATCTATTGAAATTAAAAAAAAAAAAAAAACAATCGGTGACGCAAAACTTCGTCACCTAATCTATTGAAATTGGAAAAAAAAATACATTTGGTGACGAAAATATTAGGTGACAAAAAACTTTAGTCACCTATCATTTTTTATTGGTGACGAAAAAATTTCGTCACCTATCATTTTTTTATTGGTGACAAAACATTTTTGTTTTCGTCACCAATACATTCTATGACAGAGCTTAGGTGACGAATGTTGTTTCGTCACCATATGTATTCGATGATGAAATAAGGACATATTGTGATGAAAAGTTTCGTCACCATAGTCCACTTTTGTTGTAGTGGAAGTAAAGCAGAAGAAGGTTTTTTATTAATGAGACGAAAGTAGCAACAATACGCAACACTGGGTAGTGTTAGTGGTGGGGTCCACAGTTTTGGGGAAAAGTTGTAGAGATATGTAACTGGGAACTGAGTCCAAACATTTGTTTTGCAATTTTTGAGTGAATGTGAGGTTTGAGTAGGGAGTTTTGAGTTTTGAGTTTGAGTTATGAGTTTTGAAAACTGAGACACCTCTATACCAAACGGGCCCTAATTCTCCAAGTGCATGAGCTTTTTGGTCTCAATAAGTTTTTCAGCTAGAATTGAAAAGGTTTTAATTTGAGAGTGTAAGATATAATTTTTTTTAAAAGAGGATATTATTTTTAAATCAAGCCTTTTTATTATTCAAAGGTATGGTTTGAATTTTCAATTTTTTTGGAGACCAAAATACCCTTACACGTGGAAATTAGTGGTAAAAAACGCATAAGCTAATACGTACTTTTGCATCAATGATTTGCTTTAAATGTTTGAAAATTTTAACTTGTTATCTTTAAAAAAAGATAAAGATACTCTCTATTAGAAATTAACTCATTACAAGATAAATTAGAGTTCTTTTTTTTTCTTGAGAGCCAGGATAAAGGAGGTTGAATCAATAAACCTAACTGATTGAACGACCAACCTCTCTCTCTCTCTCTCTCTCTCTCTCTCTCTCTCTCTCTTGTATGAAGAATGAAGTCAAGAAACTCGCTAAATTTCTTAAATAATACACAATCTTTTTAATATTAATTATTTAAATGGGTAAAATTTTGAAATTATTTGAAAATATGATATCATATATATTATATTACAGTTGAAGTTGAGAGAAAGTTTAATCATGAATCAAATTATATTCTAATTCCCATAAAAAAAATATATATATATTCTAATCATACTACAACTTTGCACAAAGTATCCTTTTAATTGCCCACTAATTTGATGTCAAGTGTCTTATAATTTAAAATGGAATTCAATTATCCTAAATGTCATTCTACCTCTCGTGTCAAGTGTTTTCACATGTAAAATCATGAATCTAAACTAAAATATATATAAAACAGTCAATGTATTATATTTCTAAGTAAAACTTTTGAGTGTATATTAATACTTCTAATCAATTTTAAGTTATTTTAAATCCATTTAAATTTACTTCTAACCCATTATATTTAAATCTCATTTGAAATCTCTTCTAATCCATTTAAAAATAATCCAGATTTTCTTACAAAATCTTATTATTAGTTCAAATATAAATTTCAATAAAAAAAAATATACTATATATTAAAAACTTGGTTGTTCATATCTTATTTGAAAATTTTGCACGTGAAATAAATTTATTTCATCATACTATTAAAAATTAAGTTAAGAAGTAATATTAAAAAAATAATAAAAACAAAGAAAAACAAAAACAAAACAAACAAACAAACAAATAAGAATGAACAATTTAGATATTCAACCAAATAATGTTCTTACAAGAACTTTTTAAGATTTGAGACAAAATTATAGAAAATGACCATTAGTATTATTTAACTTAGGTAATTAAGTTTAATTTTAAATGTATACACACACATGCATGGATCACAAAACTAGTTTTTTTTTTTTTTTTTAATTGTGTCACTATTTTAGTACTTAAAATGTTCTGAAACATAATTTTTTTTTTTAAAAAAAATTATAGATTCCCAAATAGTTTTAAAATAATGTCAATTTAAATAATTATTATTAAAATAATATTTTTATGCAAATTTTCGCTAAAAAAATTGATCGTGGCTATGGGTGGCCAATCTAATGTTAGCAAGATCAAGATCTGGTCATGGAAATTAAAAGATTGGTGGCAACCCATTAGAGCCAGTTCAATAAAATTGGAGGTCTAAACAATAAATTTAAGTGAGGTATTTTAAATTTTAAATATCATTTAAATAATATTTATTTAAGTTTATAAATTTTTTATTTAAAACAATCCTTCTTACTTTTTGAAATGAAAAATTATTAGTTAAGTTTTTGTATTTAGGTTTTGCTAACATCTGTTTTTCACTTAATAACTAATTAATTAATCATTTTATATATGACATGATTGATTTTAAGTAAGATTTATCAATTTTGATTTTGAATTTTTTCTTTCCTGCATGGACTATTGTAATAAGTATTTTCAGTAAACTTTTGAAAGTGATACAGGTTATTAGGAAAAAATCTAGTCTTTTTTACCTATAATAAGCAATTATATTTCATGTTTGAACATCATTATAATAATTTTCATTGTTATCCATTATCTTCTCACTTTTTAAAATTATTTTCTTGTTCCTTTGTGAGATTTTATTTTAAAATCTTTGTATAATATATATATATATATATATTTATAGATATTTGATATAATGATAGTAACAAATTTATCAAGAGATTTTTATGAGATTAAATGTTTCTTAATTTATCTCTCTCTTTTTTTTTCTTTTTCTTTTTTAGTTTTCATGTCAAGGTTGATATTTTATAATTAAAAATACTTTTACAAAAATTAGAAACACTATCTAGAATATAAAAATATAATATGACCAAAAAAAAAAAACAAATTTTAAAGCTTATAACAATAGAAAACCAATTTATTGAAGGCATTATCATGACTTTACTTAATAATAAAATCACTCTCTAGCATATTAATTTACCCATGCAACTACGGATTTAACCAAACCCAAGCCCTAAACACCTTGAACATATGCTTGCTATATTGCTAATTGAATTCAAGTTTTAAACAATATCAAAAATACTAATATATCGTCCATTTAATTATATAACAGGATCTACAAGTTTCAGAAATCATGTAAGTCTTATCTACATCATCTCAAGTTTCCGCAAGTGCAGATTTGGATGGTGATCAGAATGACAACTATATCAGAGATCAAATCTCCAGCAAACAAACATTGCCAAGATGGTAAAGGAGAAGGACCTAAATTCCATACAGAATTTTGGAGGCATTGAAGGAATAGCAGAGGCTCTAAGTAGTGAGCAAAAGGAAAATGTGTGGAAAATTTTTTGTGCCAAATATAAACTATTGAACTAAAATATCATTTTGGAGAATTAATCAAATATATTTGTTGAGTCCATGAGACTTAGGTTGGTAAATCATGAACAAATATATTCATATTTTGAGTTTTTTTTTTTTTGGTGTGTGTGTGTGTGTGTGTGTGTGTGTGTGTGTGTGTGTGTGTGGCTTGAGTGTATTTGAAGTCTATTTCAAGTCCTAGAAAAGATCAAGGTTCAAGCTTAAGAATAACTAGAGTTTTTGGAATCTCAATACCATCTCGACACCAAGCTTGATCAATTGAGAATTACTTATCTAGGCCTATTGAGATTTATGTTCAGTTGAATCCAAATTTGCTTCAATCAACTATTGTACTACTAGGGTTTTGTGGTTCACAAGCCAAAGCATAAAAGCAACACTAAGACACATTATTTTCTACTTTTTGAGAGTCATGGTGTACATAAGCAATTGGATATTTCCAAACTCTCTTAAAGCGATTGGAGTGAATCTTCAAGTGAGTACTTGAAGTTGTGAGTGTTTAGGTTCAATGGAGTTCTCTTATATAAGAGTCTTTGGATTCAGATTGGGTAATGTCGATAAGTTCTTCATGGGATAACAAATTAGAATAGGTTGTTCTATTTGTAAACTTCAATCTATGTAGTGGATCTATTTTCTTCATGCTTGGTAGTTAAGCCCTTGAAGTGGTTTTTACTTTTGATTAATTGTTGTTAGTTACTTATGCAATCTTGTGTTTGACTGCATTAATCATAGTCATATTGATAATATTATTAGGCAAAATAATTTTTTTATTAATAATTATTTAAAATAGTGTTGGGGAAAAATCATTTAGTAGAATGCCTTTTTCATGAATAAGTGTTTTGAAAACACAATTGCTGACTTGTCAAAAGTTAACAGAGCATAATTTACACCAAGCATGATTTTAGTTATATTACATTTTGAAAACATGATTTTAGTGTAAGCAAATTTGCCTAGAAATTATGGGGATGTTTGGTATATGTGTTAAAACACATGTTTTCTGTTTTTAAATAATATTACATATATTTTCACACACTTTTTTACCTACACGTATTTCAAAAAAAATTAAAAACTGTTATTTAAACACACATACCAAACGAGCTCTATGTTTTGAAAACACAAGTTCAACGCAAAATATTGATATTTTAAGTCACTTTGAAATCATGTTTCCAAAACACAATTTCAATGTAAAACACAAAATTTCAAATTTTACATTGAACTTGTATTTCCATAACATAATTCCAGTGTGGAAAAAAAAAATTATACTGAACTCATGTTTTCAAAACAAGTTTATTGTAAATTTTAGAATTTTGCAATATGTGCAAAATCTATTAAAATGCACCTACCCCAGATTCGTTAGCTCCTATGCTCAGCACCTCAAAACACGAGTTTATCTTCTTCGATCTCTCCCGTTCCTCTCCTTACACCACTATCTCCACCATTATCATTTTTGTCACGTCTCCATCTTACGAAGTTCGCTTAAAAAACAAATCAGGTGTTTAACGCTAAAATCAGGTTTTGGAAAGACTAGTTCAGTGCAAAATTTTCAAAATTTGTATTTTACATGGAAAATACAATTTAAAGGCGAATGTGTTACAGTAAAATAGTAGCGTTTAAAATTCAATTTTTTGTGCAAAATGTGAAAGCATAATTTCTAGGTGTACATTATGGCCTATCAGCTCATGCCACATTTATTAAGTGAAATCATATTCTCCCAAGTCCCAAATAATTTTTCCACAAAAGCTATTTTTAATAATTATTAACCACACTTGTGTTCATAAAAAATAAAATAAAATAAAAATTATTAACCACACTTGTAAACAAAAGCTTTCCTTAATCCTTACTATAGTTACTAGTCACTAACCTATGCTACACGGGAACCTACCTATTTGTAAAGTAGACTAAAATAATTTTATAAAATTTTAAATTGATTAAGAAACTATACCATTGCATGATTTCATCTTGTATAAATTCAATTTGTGTTACAATTTGATAAAAAGTCATTGCTTTAACATGCAATGGCTTACAAAAAATTTGTCAGACAATTTCAGATACTACAAAAAAATAACTCAAAAATTTAGATATTAAAACTTTTGAAATACCAAAAAATTATTAAAGAATTAGATGATTCACTGCTTATGAACTATTAAAATAAAACAAAATATATATGACTAAACAATAGAGAAATATAAGAGAAAGATGAGTTACACTCAAAAGAATAATTTCAATTATTGGAAGCTTTTTATCTTGTAAAAAAATTCTAAAGAGAGTTTGGTGGTTTATGTATGAAAATAATTTTTTTTAAAATACATGAAAAACCATAAAATAATATATATTGTGGGGCCAGAGAACTTACGACCCGGTCCGCTTTCCACTAGGGCCTAGGGCCCGTGCTGAGGAGGGTAGTTGCTGAGGACAAGTAGGAAAAGACCAAATAGCCTAGAGACGCAGCCGAGGATGGCCCTGTCCTCGGCATCCCAAGACTTTGAAGGGAAGAGTGACATATCATCAAAGGCAGTCTCCAAAAGGCCCCCAGGAGAAGAGGCGAGTAGAATGGGACCCACGTGGGGTACGGTGTGGAGGTGGTTCAAGGTAAATACGTCCCCTCCGCATTGAATGCGTCCACAAACGACCTAACCATGTTAATGAGAAAAAACGCTTGAACAGTGTAGTTTCGATTATTGCAACTAACAAAAACCAAGGGGAGGCAGCTGATAGGACAGATACTTGAATGGGCACCTTCTTGATCAACAGGTGGAGGGCTAGGATCAGCCAAGAAGGGCTATATAATGTGAAGACTGATGCGCCAAAAAAGGCTGGGGGGGGGGGAAGGCCAAGAACAAGAGCCTCCCAGACCGCCTCAAGGAGAAAGACTCCTCGAGCGAACACGGTTTAATTCTGTATGAACACCACAATTAACCACCGTCTGGTGACCAAGGCCTGGTCTTTAAAACCCACGCTCTACAAATGATATTGTTTGGGCCTTTTTACGTGCAAACCCAATATCATTTTGGGTCGTTACAAATTGAGTCCTTACAATTGGCGCCGTCTGTGGGGAGGGCTTGTGTGTTGGCACAGGCGATGGGTCCAGAAAGTCCCCCCCATCAGTTCCAACAGCCCGTTGTGGTGCCCTAACATAAAGTTCCATTAAGGGCTACACTTCAAAGCGCTAGTAACGCGGATGGTTCTAGGGGCTTGGTCGAGGGGCTAATCCCCCCAAACCAATGTCCCATACCTCGGTCGAGGGGCAAATCTCCCCAAATTTAAAAAGCTAAGTTTTGGATAGAACCAAGGTATTGCATGGTCCTCGGACTCAAACCTATGGGGAAACCAACTACTTAAAAAGCTAAGTTTTGGACAGAACCAAGGTATTGCATGGTCCTCGGACTCAAACCTATGGGGAAACCAACTACTTAAAAAGCTAAGTTTTGGACAGACCAAGGTATTGCATGGTCCTCGACTCAAACCTTGGGAAAAACCACTATTTAAAAAAACTACTTAAAAATCCAGTTTTGGATAGAACCAAGGTATTGCATGGTCCTCGGACTCAAACCTATGGGGAAACCAACTACTTAAAAAAATACAAAAAGTATTTGGACAGAACCAAGGTATTGCATGGTCCTCGGACTCAAACCTATGGGGAAACCAACTACTTAAAAAATACAAGTTTTGGACAGAACCAAGGTATTGCATGGTCCTCGGACTCAAACCTATGGGGAAACCAACTACTTAAAAAATTAAGTTTTGGACAGAACCAAGGTATTGCATGGTCCTCGGACTCAAACCTATGGAGAAACAACTACTTAAAAAATCAAGTTTGGACAGACCAAGGTATGCAGTCTCGGACTCAAACCAATGGGAACCAACTACAAAAAAAGCAAGTTTTGGAAACAAGGTATTCATGGTCCTCGGACTCAAACCTATGGGAAACCAACTATTAAAAGCTAAGTTTGGAACCAAGGTATTGCCATGGTCCTCGAACTCAAACCTATAGGGAAACCAACTACTTAAAAAGTTTTGGACAGAAGTTTTCACAGGTAGGTATTTCAGGTCAAACCTATAGGGAAACCAACTACTAAAACCTATAGGGAAGTACTTAAAAAGCAGAACCAAGGTATTGCATGGTCCTAACCAAGGTATTGCATGGTCCTCGGACTCAAACCTATGGGGAAACCAACTACTTAAAAAATCTAGTTTTGGACAGAACCAAGGTATTGCATGGTTCTCAGACTCAAACCTATGGGGAAACCAACTACTTAAAAAGTTAAGTTTTGGACAGAACCAAGGTATTGCATAGTCCTCGGACTCAAACTTATGGGGAAACCAACTACTTAAAAATCAAGTTTTGGATAGAACCAAGGTATTGCATGGTCCTCGAACTCAAACCTATGGGGAAACCAACTACTTAAAAAGCTAAGTTTTTGACAGAACCAAGGTATTGCATGGTCCTCGGACTCAAACCTATGGGGAAACCAACTACTTAAAAAGCTAAGTTTTTGACAGAACCAAGGTATTGCATGGTCCTCGGACTCAAATCTATAGGGAAACCAACTACTTAAAAATCAAGTTTTGGACAGAACCAAGGTATTGCATGGTCCTCGGACTCAAACCTATAGAGAAACCAACTACTTAAAAAGCTAAATTTTGAATAGAACCAAGGTATTGCATGGTCCTCGGACTCAAACCTATGGGGAAACCAACTACTTAAAAAATCTAGTTTTGGACAGAACCAAGGTATTGCATGGTTCTCAGACTCAAACCTATGGGGAAACCAACTACTTAAAAAGCTAAGTTTTGGACAGAACCAAGGTATTGCATGGTTCTCAGACTCAAACCTATGGGGAAACCAACTACTTAAAAAGCTAAGTTTTGGACAGAACCAAGGTATTGCATAGTCCCGGACTCAAACTTATGGGGAAACCAACTACTTAAAAATCAAGTTTGGATAGAACCAAGGTATTGCATGGTCCTCGAACTCAAACCTATGGGAAACCAACTACTTAAAAAGCTAAGTTTTGGACAGAACCAAGGTATTGCATGGTCCTCGGACTCAAACCTATGGGGAAACCAACTACTTAAAAAGCTAAGTTTTTGACAGAACCAAGGTATTGCATGGTCCTCGGACTCAAACCTATAGGGAAACCAACTACTTAAAAAGCTAAATTTTGAATAGAACCAAGGTATTGCATGGTCCTCGGACTCAAACCTATGGGGAAACCAACTACTTAAAAAGCTAAGTTTTGGACAGAACCAAGGTATTGCATAGTCCTCGAACTCAAACCTATGGAGAAACCAACTACTTAAAAATCAAGTTTTGGACAGAACCAAGGTATTGCATGGTCCTCGGACTCAAACCTATGGGGAAACCAAATACTTAAAAATCTAAGTTTTGGATAGAACCAAGGTATTGCATGGTCCTCGGACTCAAACCTATATGGAAACCAACTACTTAAAAATCAAGTTTTAGACAGAACCAAGGTATTGCATGATCCTCGGACTCAAACTTATAGGGAAACCAAGTACTTAAAAAGCTAAGTTTTGGACAGAACCAAGATATTGCATGGTCCTCGGACTCAAACCTATGGGGAAACCAACTACTTAAAAAATCAAGTTTTGGACAAAACCAAGATATTGCATGGTCCTCGGACTCAAGCCTATGGGGAAACCAACTACTTAAAAAATCAAATTTTAGACAGAACTAAGGTATTGCATGGTCCTTAGACTCAAACCTATGGGGAAACCAACTGCTAAAAAATCAAGTTTTGGACAGAACCAAGGTATTGCATAGTCCTCGGACTCGAACCTATGAGGAAACCAACTACCTAAAGGAAATCTGGATACTAAGTTGGACCTAACAACACACGGGACATCTCGGATGATGCCTATATCTCCATTGAAGGAGGTTCAGACACGAGTTCAACGCCCTATGAGTGCGGGTAAGCTAACATTCCGAAACATGATTCTAAATATATCGCATGCATAACTATTTATACTTATTAAGATAACTAGTTCAAAAATCATAAGGTCCGTAACAATAGTAAGTATCAACGAGGGCAACTGACATGTAATCAAAAGAAAAGAGGAAGAAAAGAATTTCATATATGTGTTCAACAGGTTCAACTACAAGCAAATTATAAAAGTTTCAAGATAAAAGGGAAACTAGTCAATCATTAAACTAAAAACAGATACGGAGGCTGGCTGGGGTTTCTACTTCTTCAATTTTGTGTCGGCCACATCCTGGGAAGGCAGAACAGGACTAGCTTCGACGCCCTGGAGGACAGTCCCTTCTGGGGAAGGCTGAGCAAGATCGGTGTCGATACTCTTGGGGACCTCAGCGAGGGGAATTGCCTGCAAGGGCTAGGCAAGGATGGCTGGCTCGTCGGCATCAGGGATCTGAGCGCTGACCATAGGCTCGGCATCCTCTTTGGGCACCTCGGGATCCATACTTTCAAGTGCTTCTATCACATCATGAAGCTTTCCCCCTTTAAGCGACTCACGAGGAGGGACGCTGATCTGTGCAGCTTCTGACTGAGTAACCCCTGCCTCGTGTTGATCGCTCATAGCCTCGGAGCTGGCAGAGGCGGCCTCACGGATGGCTGGTGGGTAAAATATGCTCTCCGCTTTCCATAAATCAGACGAAGCATCCACCCCAGCTCGCTTTAAGGCCTCTTCCCAAACCTGGGAGCAGTATAGCCTGCACACTCCGGGAATTTGGGCTTTAAGGGAGGCTTGGGTTTCAACAACCCCCATATTGTAACCCTCATCCTCAGCCTTGTCCCTAGCAGCTTCGGCCTCGTTTCTGGCAAACTCAGCCTCCTGCTTGGCCCTCACGGCTTCGTCCCGGGCATACTCCGCCACACCTTTAGCATTCTCTGCCGAGATCAATCTTTTCTTCAAATCACTGATCTGCTCCTTGACTATTTGCAACTGATCCTCAGCTTCTAGTAGACGTTTTGTCTGTTCCTCGGCCTGTTTTTGGGTGCCATCTAAACCCGCCGAAACGCTATCCCTTTCTCAGATAGCCTTCTTTAAAGCCTTCTTAGCCTTTGCAAGGTCGTCCTTGGAAGCTTTGAGAGTCCGCGCGGCGTCTATGCGTTTGCAGCGTTCATTCTCGGGGGCCTTACTCTACTTGTTAACTTCCTCCTCCATCCTATAGGTGGCCTGGAGAGCTTGTCAAGTGAGATAAATACATCGTGAGTTACAGACCGGGAGCAAGAGTTAATAAAGTTTTAGGTTTCAAGAGCCTTACCATGCCCAAGTACCTCTTCGTACTGAGGAAAACCTCCTGCATCCTCATTTTCTTCAACTCATCCACGTCGGTGGGAAGTAGCATGGTTCTCCCTAATGCGTCGGCCACATAACCGTCCTCGCCATCTCCAAGATCCCTCATGGACGCGGTTTCTAGTAGTGGCCCCCCGTGGAGCATTGGGGCGGGAAGCTAGGCGCTTGGCAAGGATTGGGCTTCGATCCCCTTCCTCTTGCTTTGGGCGGATTGGACTTCGGTCTCTTTACCCTTGCTTTGGTGCCCAATCTTTAATTGTTTCACACACGGGGCTTCATTCCTCTCCTTATAAGATTGTGATTTTCCCCCGTTCATAGGCTCCTTACCCTTGGGACTCCTCTTTCTCTTTGAGTCGGTAGGCTCCGGCTGAGGAGGCAGAGCTGTTTGAGGAAGAGTAGGAAGTTTGGGGCGGGGAGATTGTGGCTGCGACTTGGTGGAGGATGACCTGGTCTGGATGGTCTGGGGCTGAGGTGGTGGAGATGGAACACTGGACTGCGATGTTCCTTGCGCACCCTTCCCTAGTTGACCCTCGAGGAGGTCAAGTAAGCTGGTCGGGGGCTTTCTCTTAAGTCCCATCTCGGTTCAGGAGGATGTACCTACTGACAATAGCTCCGCTTCGGACAAGTCTGGGTCCCCTAGATCGCCAGAAGGATCCTCGGATGGGTCGGCTTGATCAAATGCCCCAAAACCCTCCTCGGACGGATCCAGATTATCTTCGTCCTCCGCTGCGCGATGAAGCGACGAAGAGCCCACAAATGGGATGCCCACTGGGACAGGAGATCCTTTGGAGATCAAAAACCCTTGTTCAACTATGGTAATTTTTGGAGCCGAGGACAGATAGCGCTAATCACGTGCTTTGGGTTGGCGAACGACTTCTGAAGGGGAGCGTACCCTAAGATTTTGTGAGCGGCTCTGACTTGACCATCATTGTCATTTACAAAAACTGCCGCCTGAAGAACAGTCTCCAAATCCACCCGGTTAACTAGGTGAAAGTGCCAATGAAAGGCGTTGGGATCTGCAAGAAAAAGACATGCGCATGGTTAGTAACCGAACCACGTCAAATTAAAATGGTGCAAAGGATCAGCACCCTTCCACTCTCTATATCCCACCTGGTTCTCCCTCCACCATTGGGCATGGAACGCCGTCGTGCCATTCCCCATATAGAATAAGAAAGTCTTTGTTCAACCCCTTGCTGGAGTTGGGGAGGCACTGAATTAGCCGAACCCTTTCGTCTCTGGTCTTCATATAATAGATTTTGCCCTTTAATTTTTGGAGATTGTAGCACCAATTCACGTCATGATGGGTTAGTCTTAGCCCCATTTTCTCATTTAGGGCATCCACACAACCCAGAATCCTAAACATATTGACAGCGCATTGGGTGGGAGTTAACCGGAAATGCCTAAGGTAATTCTTCATTACTGGCCCCATGGGGATTCTCATACCCCCCTCTACGAAGGCGATAACAGGAATTACCACCTCGCCCGTATTTCTCAGAATATGCCACTCCCCCATCTTACAGTGCCTCAAACTCACGTTGGTGGGAATTCTATAATCGGCGATGAACTTTTCCATCACCTCTTCAGTCTCAACCAATTTCCTCAGTCTCATTTTAACCATCTCTAAGAACTACTAAACAGCCTTAACCAACTACGGGAGAAGGAGAGGGACAAGAGAAAAATAAATCCAGAAAGGAAAAAGTACTAGTTAATGGAGGCAGAGAACTTACAGAAAAGAGGAAAGGTGCCTCGGACAGGCTTTTTGATGCTGGAGATAGACTTGAGTTTGGACGAAAATTCAGTTGAACCCAAGGTATATGCGCTAGAACTCTTAAGTGCAAAACTGAAGAGAAAAATCAGTTCCAAAAATCATTTATGCCTCCTATCGAAAGTAACTGCACGAATTTTCCCGCCCATAAAGGCAAGGAAATCTCCACCGTTAGATCTCCATCATGCCGTTGAACGTGGGAAGCACAGAGCCGCCTGCATTTAATAAGGACACGTTTCACCTTCCAAAGGCTCTAAGAACGTGTCTCGGGTAGGCGAAAAGTCTCGAGAACCGATAGGTGACAAGGATTAACAAGCATTGACAGACGTCTGATGTCATCAAAACCCTCCTATCCGTCCGAGGAGCCGGATAGCAGGATTTTAAGGGGCTATTGTGGGGCCAGAGAACTTACGACCCGGCTCGCTTTCCACTAGGGCCCAGGGCCCGTGCCGAGGAGGGTAGTTGCCGAGGACAAGTAGGAAAAGACCAAATAGCCTAGAGACGCAGCTGAGGATGGCCCTGTCTTCGGCATCCCAAGACTTCGAAGGGAAGAGTGACATATCGTCAAAGGCAGTCTCCAAAAGGCCCCCAGGAGAAAAGGCGAGTAGAATGGGATTCACGTGGGGGTACGGTGTGGAGGTGGTTCAAGGTAAATATGTCCCCTCCGCATTGAATGCGTCCACAAACGTCCTAACCATGTTAATGAGAAAAAACGCATGAACAGTGTAGTTTCGGTTATTGCAACTAACAAAAAGCAAGGGGAGGCAGCTGATGGGATAGATACTTGAATGGGCACCTGCCTGATCAACAGGTGGAGGGCCAGGATCAGCCAAGAAAGGCTATATAATGTGAAGACTGATGTGCCAAAAAAGGTTGGGGGGGAAAAAAGGTCAAGAACAAGAGCCTCCTAGACCGCTTCAAGGAGAAAGACTCCTCAAGCGAACACGGTTTAATTCTATATGAACACCACGACTAACCACCGTCTGGTGACCAAGGCCTATCCTTTAAAACCCACGCTCTACAAATGATATTGTTTGGGCCTTTTTACGTGCGAACCCAATATCATTTTGGGTCGTTACAAATTGAGTCCTTACATATATATATATATATATATATATATATATTGGGGTTTGCATTACTTTTATGGTGTTCATGATTAACTTTGCAAATTTGGAGATAAATTATCAACGTTTGAGTTTGAGTTTGAGTTTAAATTAAACTTATTAAAGAGATAGAGTTTCACTTTTTGTTAAATTTGGACTTATTTAAACACGTTTATTTAAATAAAATGATAATTTTTTTTTATAAATATTGTGTTGACGTAGAAAATTGTGAGAGCTTCAGAGACTTCAGATTAAACAAAAATAATTCTATTTTAAAAAAATGATAATAATGACATTGAGTTTAAATTGGACTTGTTAGAGAGATAGAGTTTCACTCCTTGTCAAGTTTGGATTAAACAAAAATAATTTTGTTTAAATAAAATGATAATTTTATTTAAATATTGTGTTGACATGAAAAATTGTGAGAATTTCAAAGGTTTCGGTTTTATATATATACTAGTATTATACATTGCACGGCTTAATAAAAAAATTATATATAATTTTTTTTAAATATATATTTTTTGATAATATAAGTAAATTTAATAACAAATAAAATAGTAAAAATATTTTAAAAATTATGGCTAGTTTTAAATTTCAAAAAGCTCTTAGTAGTAAAATTGTAAGTTTTATATTATGGCAAGTTTTATATATGGCACTTAAAAATCTTTCCATTATTCTTGCTAACGTGAAGAGTAGTAAAAGTGCTAACCATATATAAACTTCTTGCATATATAACCAAAAACAAATTCCATAAATTACAAAAATATAACAAATTCCATTAATCACAAAAATATAAGTATATAGAGTTTCTAAACTAGAGTAATGCTATGTATACAAACTATTTTACAACATTTTTACAAACTGCTGATGTAACTTTAGTATTTTTCAAATAGTTATTGTAAGTAAAAATGTGATGTTAGTGATGGGCTCATATTAGAACCGTAAGAATTTGCTATATCAGTGGTTTGTAAAAATGTTGTAAAATAGTTTGTATCTATAGCATTACTCTTCTAAATTGCAATGTAAATATAAAAGTTTACCTATAAGTTATTTTAATGTTACCATAAGCGAGGAAATAATCAGCATAATCAATTAAGAACACCAAATCAAAGATGAATTGCATTGTCTAAAATTTTTTATAAAAAAATCATAGAATTTAAAATATAATTGAACTACGTTAGTATCTAGACCTTCTAGGGTACCACACTCAAATATTGTATTGCAATGTAAATGTAAAAGTTTAAATATGTAAATACATACTCGCAAAGTTGTAGGTAGAGGAAGAGAAGAATAGAGGTTGTAGGCAGAAGAATAGAGAAAAAGAATTGTATTGTAGGTATTCATTATGAATTATTTGAGATATATATACAGTTCACATTAAAGAAGTCAATATGAATAAAAAGTCTAATATTAGTCTATTGTTAATTGAATAGAATTTTATAAAAGACATTTTTCAAGTGGATCGCGTTGCTGTTAGGTTGCTGTTTTCCTTTTACATGTAGTATTATATGTTTTTTTTTTATTTGCTATTTTTTTTTTACTACGTGTAGTAACATAATTATAGGAGAAGAAGATAAGAAAAAAAATTATACCTTTTTTTATATAAAAATCTAAACGTGTAGTTGTGTACTTCTCAAAAAAAGTAAATCGTATTAAAAATTTGTTAGATCGATTTTTAATATATAAGAATATATATACTAATATATTAATCATTAATTATCATTCTATTATAATTATAAAAAAATAAAAAAAAAAAAACGTGTACTACTTCCTCTCTTTACGTGAGTTTTTTTTTTTTTTTTTTTTTTTTTTTTTTTTGTTGTTATTGAACATTAGGGTTTAAGATTTTTTTGTTGCTTTTTTTTTAATTAATATTTTTTTTCAACTTATATATATTATAATAAGAAAATGATTAGATGAAGAATTTGGATAATAATCAAATTATGATTTTTATCAACTTAGAAATTATAGGAAAAGAAAAATTATATATAGTTTTATTAAATCTAATAAAATTTCTGCAATTATAACTATTTTTTAAATAATCTAAATCTAAAACTTGCAAGATTAACGTGTAAGATTTTTTTTGTTGCTATTTTTTTTAATTATAATTTTTTTCAGCTTATATATTATAATTAGAAAATGATTAAATGAAGAATTTGGATTGTAATCAAACTAAGATTTTTATCATCTTAGAAATTATAGGAGAAAAAAAATTATATATTTCTTTTAAATCTAAAAATCTTTAAAAAAAAAAAAATCTACAATTTGGTGAAGCCACTTGGCACTACTACGACTTTTAAACTCAACTTTTATTATATAATAATAATACTAGCCACATCACACGCGCAAAGTGCTCGTGCAATGAGGTTTTTTTTTTTTTTTTTTTTGTGTTTACTGAAAACTTTTGGCTTATTGGTCCTATTTTATTGCAAAAACAAAAATTATCTATATTTTTTATATTTAATTTTTATTTTGAGAATTTAATTTAGAAGTAAATAAAGTAATTTGAAAATCAATAGAAGAATGACCTTATTTTTTAGGCAATATTTTAATGGAAATTAGAATTATATTTTCATCAGATTGTCCTTTAGTTGTCTCTATATAAACATAGGAGTGTATGAATAATTTTAAACAAAAAAAAGTAAGGAATCCAAACAGAGAACCCTTTAAATAGTAATATAGATGATATAGATTACAGTATTTTTCATTTAATTTAATTTTTTATATTTTATGAAAGTGTTCTGCATGAGAGATGTTTGTCTCTGTCATGAGGTAGAGTTAGTAAAGTTTCTAAAATAGAGATTGTATCCCATAAAAAAAGAAAAAAAAGAAAAATAGAGATTGTAAACCCCAGTCAGTTGAATTGAGCAATGAGTTTAATAAACCAAAATCCATGAGAGCGGGGAAGAGAGGCAAAACCCGTTAGCTTTAAAAACCCACACACACACACAGTGACACAGACCCATTCCATTTCGTCATTTCGAATTGAACAACAACATCATGTCGATGGACCTCTTCTTTTGGATCATCGCTTTTCTCATAAACTTAGCTCTCATGGCTTCAACCTTTTATCAGGTTCTATTTTCTCTCTTAATTTTAAACCCCCATAATTCCTTTTCTTCTAAACCCCTATTTTCTTGTTCGGCCTTTCGCGATCTGTTATGGAAAATTTTTCTTAAATGCTGCTTCTGTATTTGTTTAATTTATTAAGTTTCGTTTACTTAATTAAATAAATGTACGTTAATAAACACGATTTAGAGATTTAGAGATATAGTTTTCTTTTTTCACTTTCTCAGCAACCAAACAATAATGGCGCATTGAATTGATGCCGGTTTTGGTGATTTCTTTAACCATTTGTGTTCAATTATACCTAGATTGCATCCACGCACACACGCTCTTGAACATGTGTTATTATTAATATTTTTATATTGATTTTATCGCATTTGCTCGAAAAGTGCCATTTTGATTTCTTTTTCATCAAGAAATTTGTAACTGTTATTGCTTTTACTATAACTGTTTTTAGTTTATCTAACTGTAGTTTATACCTGATTAAGTTGACAAAACGACCTTGATCTCTTGCCTTAGTCCTTATAGTTATAAATTAATGAAACATTCATCAAATACGTAATGCATATTCATTGATCATGTTTTTGGCTCTAGAATTTGGTGTGGCTCCGTATATGCTATGGACTGTTCAAAACATGTCGAGGAAGAACTGTATTTCGTGCTGTAAGGAATATAGAGGACATTTTTAGTTGTTTTTTATGCGATACTTTTTAAGCAAGCATTTTCATTTCAAGAAAAGCATGATGATGTGGCCAAGTGTGCCTTGATGACGTGCTCGAATCAAGGTATTCCACAAGGGCAAGGCGTGTGAATGAGTAAGTTAGTTATGATTGATTTAGACATGTGGGATAAGTGCTGTATTAGCTTAGCTTTTGATTATTTTAGCATGTGAAAAATTTGTTTACTCGTGTGCTTAGGAATTAGTTAGTTGTTATGATGATGTCACATTCTCTGAATAATATTTTGGTAGATTTTTTTTTGGTTGATGCTAAAATTGGATATTCCTGATATCTCTGAATAATATTTTGGTAGATTGTGATCTTGACGGACTTGGAAGCTGACTACATAAACATTTACGACTCAGCAACTAGCATTAATCGCATCGTTCTCCCTGAGTTCATTGTCCAAGGAGTATTCTGCGCCAGCTTCCTTTTGACATGGCATTGGTTCATGTTTCTGATAACAGTTCCTGTTACTTGCTATCATGTGATGCTGTAAGTATAATTTGTGAACAATATTTTAAGTACCATGTTATACTGTACGATGCATTTAATGCAGTTGGTGTTCGTTCTTCACTTATTTCTCTGCAAAAAGATCAACTTTAATATTAATTGAGCCAAAGGTTATAACACATGGCACTAGCAGGCTTGGTTTAGGTTAAGACAATGAGAAGGAAGTCTGTAGTTAATTTTGACATAATGAAGTAGTAACTCACCATAGACCTGTTGTCTGAGGAGCCTGGTACCATGTAAGGAGATAAGATAGTAAAAGCAAGTCATGGATTTTAAAAGGAGTTTGCATAAAGTAAATATCAAAACTTAGTTTTCACTAAGATCCTTGCAACATTTTGCCTTTGAGAATGTACTTGAAATGCATTGACCAACTTCTCTTTAGATGGAATAAATGAAGGCTTTACAACTGTTATTTAGATTCAACTTAGAATTTCTGATGTAAGTATTGCATTTACCAATTTATGTAATTGATGGAAACGATTAATGGATGGGGACTTTCTGCACTTTTGTTGTTTTAGTTGGCTTGTTAGCTTTGGTGTTTTCTTTATATTGGTCTAATCTGTTTTTCTATTTTGAATGAAAGATCAGAACAATTATACTCTTGTAGCCTGAATCCTCACCCCCACCTTTTTCTCTTTTGCCACATCAGTCTATCCTCATCCAAGATCAGGAAATTTTGGTTGAAGCAGGGACTTCTATTTTTCAAAAACAATAAATAATAAAAAATACATAGTTCTTTGTTTGTTGATATTGGGATATACCAAAATTGTAGAGAATTCCATGATATGGCTATCTGGATATTTTGTGTTCTTCTGGTCACCCATATTAGTTTAACCTGATGGCATTTTTGAGCTTTTGAGATTGTTGAACCACTGTTTGCATGCATGTTGAGTTGTTTTCAAACATAGCTATATGATAACTACCATAAAAAACTAAGGCCTGCAGAAATTTGAATCCTGTTAAGTTATTAATGATTAAACGTTTTTTGTATTAGTGAAGAAAAACTTATCACTTTCTGATTTTTGAAAAATTCCTGTTTCATTTCTTTCTGATGTTTTGAAAAGTTAACTTCATTGATTGATTCAGGGCATTTGTTCCATGAGAAGAATTACATTTTACTATTCTAAGATAAATTGAGGGATTTCATAATTACTGCTATTTTTAGATTGGTTTGATATTATTGTTAAGAAATTATTTTATTGAAGTGATTGGAAATTAGAAAACCAATTGATTAGATCGAACACTTTTAGTTGTAAATTGTGACAAAAGGCATTGCAAATTATTTTATTTTTTATTTTTAAGTGCTGTTGACCATAGGAACTATGATGCCATTGGAAAATGGTGCACTAGTCTAAAAAAGATTTTGATGAATAAACCATTGGTTTGTACTGTAATGTCATTACCAGAATTAAAATGCAACGGTTCTGGTTTCCCCAAGAAAAAATTGGTCAAGAGAAAACTAAAAAATGTGGGAGCCAATAGCTTTAGCTCAAATAGCACCATATAGATATAGTTGTGGTTTCAAGAGAACTGGGAGTTTGTGCAACTTGTCAATAAAAAGGGAAAAAGAGAAGTGAAGATATTCAATGGTTTTTCTGGAACCACTATAAAACTGCTGATGGTTGGACACACACACATGTTTATCTATATAGTTAAATTTAACTGGAATTGTCATAACCAGTCTAGTGCAATGATTCAGGTTTTTGAAACGGCAGCATCTTTTTGATGTCACTGAGGCGTTCAGATTTCTTAATGCTGAGAAGAAGTTTCGGTTAATCAAGCTTGGTTTCTACTTAGTGATTTTTGCCATAATCACTGGCAGGTGTGTTTTGTGCTTAGTACATAAAATATCTCTAGCAACTTATTAAGCTTTGAAGGGGTGATTGCCTTCTTCCTCTTAAGTGTGATTGTGTAAGGAACCTAGATGTAATTGCTTGGGATTTATCATTCTTTGTTTCGTCTTTAACTCTTTTTTTAACACCAAACAATCACCAAATTCCTTCAAGATCCTATCTTTTAAATCACCTAACCCTAATTAGACACTCAGGTATCAAACCTCATTCAAGAATGGCGTGTTCAAATTCTGATCGATTTTATGCGAGAAAGGGGGACCACCCTCTAAGCCTAAGTATTCCTCAATATCTACATGGGGTATATATATATATATGGTTATATGAATTATGCGTGTAAAATATTTCTAATATTTTCTTTAGTCATTTAAAATTCTAATGTTGCATTTTGGTGAAAATTATATTTAAGAAATCAATAATTTTTTTAAATTTAAAAATGTCTATTTTTTTTCAAATCATTTCAATTATATTAAGATCATTCCTATCATATTCTTGTTACATATGAAATTTGTATAATTAAAAGGTGTAAAAAAATAACTATCAAAAAAAGTTCCCAAAACTGACAAGAAAAAAAAATTAAGCCTTAGGGGAAAAATGGTACTTGTATCCATCCCTAATCCCTGGCCATGTTCATCTCAAAGTAACGCCCATCTTTGGGTGAATGGAGGTTGGCAGGCCTAGGTTAATAATAGTAGCCCACCCTCCTTTCCATCCACCCCTTTTACCACTCTTCCAAATGGTGGAGAAAGACTAATCTCTTCTTCTCTCTTTCTCCTCCCTCTTCCATCCTCTCTCATTTTCACCTTACCAAACAAACCTTAGGATCATGGATAATAATTAATAAAGTTATGGCATATTAAAAATTTTAAAGATTGTCAATGAGCTTTATCCCGAATGTTGCCTCCTTCCCTTGTAAGAGTAAGGCCATCAGGATGCATGTATTACTTACATTCAAAAAGAAATCAAGATCAAAGTTACTCCCCTTATTTTATTTACATTTTCCTTCATCTTACACCTTTTTCCAATGTTATATCACTTAACAATATATTATTGGATTATTATTTTAAAAATCTTTCGTTGGATTACATGTTCTCTTTGTTATTAACACATATCAAATTTATTATTAATTGGATGTTATTTACTATTTAATCCATAATGTTTATGTATATAATTTTAGAACTTGAAATTTTAACATTGTTTAGATGAGATAACTATTGATCTTTGATCATCTTGCTATTTTACAAGCATGAAGTGTATAAGGAGACTATCATAGAATGGTGGATTTGTGAAAAAACACCTCTGTTATAATGTTATTGAATGGTAACATTGACAACACACAAATACATTTGAAAACCTCACTTATTTGCTTCATCTCAGTTTGGCAAAACCTGACACTCACCACTTCCAATTAGTAGCAGGGAATAAGTCTGATTAAACATGAGGGTTACCTAGTAATCCATCAGCTTCAGTTTTAAACTAGAAATCGTAGGCACTTCAAAAGGGTTGAAATATCCTTGTATACCACCAGTTTACTATGTCACTGGTGGGCACAGAATGCTACCAAGTTTGGGGCCATGTTAAGTTTGAATAATGGACTGCTTTTCATTTCTTTATCATCTGTAATTTCTCATTTACGAAATAAATTAGACAGTTATGGTACTTTTGGGCTCTTGAATATTCCACGATTCTCTCTCTCTCTCTCTCTCTCTCTCTCTCTCTCTCATAGTTAATTTTAATCTGCAGGCTTGCATTATCTGTTTTCGAGTTTTTAAGTGATGCGGATGATGCCACGCATTTGTTTTGAATGTGCACTGCTGCAGCAGTATGTTGGCAACTCATTGTAAGTTTGGCTTATAAATTTGGTCTATTTGAAAGGATGAAATTTAGCTCACTTGTTTAGATGTTTAGGAATCACTAGTTAGGATTAATACAATCAATCCCTCCTGACATTGGGTAACCCTTTTTTGATATCATGAGTGCTCCTTTTAATTTTTATTTGGGGAATACTTGTAGACCAATATTTATCGTATTTCTGGAAGTAAGGAGATTTTACCGTGCAGGAAGAGATTCTCAAAGGCATTTCCATGTGACATCCATCATCAGGTGTATTTAGCTAATCACTCTTTATTAGATGTGTGTTTTTTCTATAAGTTGCCCCTCATACTTGATTGAATAACTTTAAAAGGATGTCTTATTTATCTGATAGGCGATAGCACATCTGGTCCCTGGACAGGAAATTGAAACTCTAGTATTCATTCATCTCTTGCTTCTCTCACTGCAAGTAACCACCAAGTGGGAAAGTAGTCCATGTAACCTAATATTAAGCATATGGTAAAGCCAAAAATGAACATAACCAGAGCATCAATATTGACATGTAAGTTATTGCAGCCTTATGAAAGGAGAGTACTCTTTCCTGAAAGCTGGCCATTCCCAGGCTCGCTCAACTTGGTGCTTGCATTTAGTAAAGCTTTTTTAGCCCATTGCAAACTATCAAACCTCATGAAGCCCAAGATATGGGTTTATTTGGGTTGGGCAGAGATGTCTGATTTGGTGCCAGAAATGGAGTTGTGATGGGCTTGATTAGTTCCTAGATTTGTGATGGGCTTTTCTGACGAGTTACCAAATCTACTAGACTAGTTCAATGACTTTTTAGTTTAGGTACGAAATAAACATGGACCCGCCTTATCTCACACCTAAAGTGTCCTCTACCCGACAGTCTGCCAGGCCCGACATACTATAGGCAGTTTCACAACAACGTTCCCTTATTTGTACAATCAAAAGATGCTTATAATTATAATGTTGGTCCCACTTGAAAGTTTGGAAACCCATGGGCCCCTCACTCTATTAGTGGCACTGGTCCCCACTCTGATTAGAAATTTATAACCACTGATAGTTTACCCCAACGCAATTGCAATTGGGCCCGGGGGTACATGCAGGGATGTTGGGTCGTTTTCGGGCCCAGCGCTCGACTGCAGTTGTCATCTGTTTGACAATGGGACCCACCATCATCAGGGTCTGCTTTCCTTTGTGCTACAGCCTAGTGGGGGCCTCATTCTGAGACGGGTGGTCACTGTCAAGTGGCCCTATTAAGTTCGACAAGATCTGGCCGTCTGATGCGCCAGCTTTTGCCTGAGTAATTAAATCAAAGGGCTTTTTGGGAAAATAACGAATAATAATGTGTGGGGCCGAGCCCTCCCAACCTTTTTATTTTTAGCTAGGCCTTTAAAGATTAAACTAGTTCTGACTTCTGAGAACAGGGTTTGCCCACGCACTCCCCTGTTATGGTATGTGGATAAGTAGATAACTCGTGCCTTTTCTTTATAGCTCTTTCCTATGGTTCTTAAAATATGACTATAGAGAGGAAAATATTTCCAAATGTTCACAATCATTTTTCAGATGAATTATTCTCATAATTATGGAAGAGAAAAAAATGTGTACATATTCTTTCCTTGGGGATAAATTGTAAGCCCCACTCTTCATCCCAAATTTGCATTTGCATTGATATTCAAATTGCTGTTATAGCTTCGGCCAAAGAAATGAAAACCATTCTCATAGGCAATTTTTTGCATCAAAAAAAAAAAAAAAATACAACTTTCGTAAACGATTTTCATTTTTTAATTGGAACAGATTTTAAGAAATTTTTTTAATATTCTTCTATTTAGGGGTTTTGTATGCATTTTTCTTACAAGTGAATGAAATGATTCCTACTCGTTAATTCATCTAAATTAAGTTTTTTACTCTTTCCTTTAAAACATAAATAAAATAAAATGAGAGTAATGGTAACAAGATATATTTATTCTTTTTCCTTTCTTTTATTTATAAACTTCTAAACACATTAAGAAAGAATACATTATTCCTTTTTATTTCATTATTTTATTTTATTTTTATAAGTTATAAATTCCATTTAATTTCATTATATTGCCTTATGAACTCAGAACTCTTAGTTTAAGGAAGGACACAGGTCTTCAATGCACTAGAGTTGACACAATACAGACATGTCTGATTTTTACTACATGTTCGCATTGTGTCAACTCCAGCGCACTGAAGCTAACCCTTACCTTTTAAGAAAATAATATGGATGATGCCATTTGGAGGAAATTGAACATGTAACCATTACATTTCCCTCAAAGCCCTATTTTTGTGAAATTGGCTCGTTTGGTAACACAGGTTTTTAGTTTTTAAACAACATTACACGTATTTTCATACACTTTATCATCCACACGTATTTCTAAAAAAATTAAAAACTGTTATTTAAACACACGTACCAAACGGGTCATTTTATGCTCATTTAAAAATAAATAAATAAACTCTTTAACTTTTTAGGGAAAAAAAAAAGTAAAATTGTAATACTGCTATAATAAAAAATTGTGTTAAATACTTCCAAACAATAATTTTCTTATAAACATGCAAACAATGTATAAACAAACCTGTTAATAATTTTCATTCTTTTATTTTAATTCCTTTTTTCATTCTTTTATGAACTCTAAAACACAAGATATTAATTTTCTTATAAACATTCAAACAAGATATTGGTTTATTTAAGAACTTTCAAGCACATCCTAAGGTAAACACTTAAAATATAAAACGAAAGCCGTTAGATAAAAGGGATGGGTGGGGTAAAGGAGTGGAAAGGAAAAAAAAATAAATCTAGGGATAAAATTTTGCTGCAACTTTTTTGACAACTTGTTGAGGTGGTTAATTGTAAATGGTGAATAATCACTTTTATATGAGGTAATCACCTCTCTTTTTTTCTTTTTTCTTTTTTTTTTTTTCTTTTTTTTTTTAACCACTTCTACAAGTTGTGAAAAAATTGTGGGGGGAAAAATGTGTCCTTAGAGGTTTAACAATCTTATCAATGAGGAATGTCATAATATGAATAAAAGTATATATTATGGAGTAATGGGTCCTTAAAAGAAAAATCTTATTGGTCTACGTATCAAAATAAAAGTAAGACCCCATCAAAAATGAAAGTAAGACAGTTGGTCTACGTATCAAAATAAAAGTAAGACCCCATCAAAAATACAAGTAAGACAGTAAGTAAATTTATTAATCTATAATATATGTGTTTTAAAAATAGTTGTAGTTTTTTTATTTTATAATTCAACGTCTTTTTATTAAGTATTATAATTAACATTAACATTAACATCTTAAGTGTAAATAGTTGCAATTATAATTCAACGTATCTTCAGTAATATTTTTGTTACAAGACACTTAGTATTAAATACAAAATATCCCAGTATAAAAAAACAAAAAAAAAAAAAAGAAATTCAAAATATCAATTTTTCAAAATAACTTTGTTTTTTTTTTTTTTTTTTGGCAGTGTACAATAGTAATTCTATTTCTGAATGAAATAAGTCTAGCATCACAAATCTTTTCACAATTCTGCCACAATTTTGCTATATGGCGACTTATGAGTGGTGAAAATAAGATTGTGGATCCATATGGGTCCATGATTTCACCATTCACGAGTCATAACGTTGCTTTCTCCCATGTTTTGTCTTAATAAATAAATATAAACTGCCAGTTGAATTGTATTTACTATTTGAGTCTATTTCTTTCTTTCGCTTTTTACTTGAGACTAGTTAGGGTGGCACACTACCTCTTGAGTGATAAAAGTAAGATAAAATTTCTATTTGAAGAAGTATGAAACTATATACATAAAAAATGTATGTCATACAAAGTTAATCTCATTCGTATAAGAATTTTTATCTCACACAAAGTTATGGTAGTTATTTAACATATGAATATCTATTTTACTATAATAGTTTCATAGTACTTATTTGCTAAAGACAATATTCATTTACTAAAAACTTCTAAAAATGTTTACGAATGTTATCATTTTTCAACAATAAGCAACTAATTTTTGTTAAGACATGTCACAGTATTTAAATTTTTGTAATGAATGATATCATATGCTACAATTGAAACTCTTCATCAAATTTCTTCAACCATACACAATGAAAATTTTGTCGTACATACTTTCTTCTATATCATTCTGCATGAGTCTAGGAGCAATGTTTAGTTTACTTAGTTTTTAATGACACCCATTTTAGGTAAGAAAATAATTTTTTTTTTTAAAAAAAGATAACAAAAGACATGTGTTATCAAATTTTCCATTAGATAAATTATGAGTTACAAATATTTAAACCTAAAAAATCAATGATCTACGTAATAAATAAAACACATTATACCACCATCTAAAACTCAAAGCACGTGAATAAAATTTTTGAGATGTTAAAATTTAGTGGGGGTATTTTAGACATTATACAATATAATATTTTAAAAATCATAAACTTTCATTAAGGATTAACTAAAGAGAATAACAATATGACATATTTGCTATTTTCAAAAACATTAAGAGAAAATTTGCTTGATTTTTAAATTTAAGGAGGTATTGTGAACCATCCTAAACATAAAGGATGAAAAATGTTTTGATCCTAAGTTTTCTATTTTTTGTGTGTGTAAAACTACTTGCTTTTATTTAAAATGATGCGTAAAGATAAAATACAATAAAAAAAATACAAAAAGTCAACCTAATAAAACTGTATATGAAACAATGAATTTTGGCTCAATAGAATGGTACAACATTTTAAAAAAATATCTTTATAATTTTGTTATATTTTATTTTGACTTGTAAAAAATTGATATTTTCATGAAGATGTCTTAAAATTTTGATACTTTAGTAATTGTGAATATATTATAACGACAAAAAGATGTCTTAATATTTTCACAAGAAAAATATTATGTCTACAACCTTTTCACAACAAATCATAAATAGTTGGTTCTTACGAGTTGTTATTAGTGGGTAAAAAAGTAATTTCATTAGTAAGTTTAAATTAGAATCAATAACAATTTACCACCTATGATTTGTTATGAAAGTGTTGTGAAAAATATTGTGGATGTAGCACTTCTTTTTTCACAATACCTTTATTTTTAGTTGTGACTAGTTCCAGTATGATATTTTATTTTGATATATAAGGAAGTAATACTTCAACAATTGTGAAAATGTTGTGACAATTTGTTGTGTTAACTAACAAATCTATATAAAATAAAAAATAAAAAAAGAGTTGGCCAGACAATATTACCAAAAAGAAAAAGAAGGCCAGTGAACAGTGCAAATTGAATTAACCAAAAATAAATAAATGTTGCTACTACTATACCTTTACACATTCACACTTTTATTATGAAAGTGTTGTAAAAAATATTGTAGATGTAGTACTTCTTTTTTTGTTTATAGTTGTGGTTAGTTTTAGTATGATATTTTATTTTGACCTTTTAAGAATTAACACTTCAACAATTATAAAAATATTGTGATAGTTTATTGTATTAACTAACAGCTCTATATAATAATAATAATAATAAATAAAAAAAGGAATTACCCGAAGAAAAAAAAGAGAAAAAAAAAAACAACCAAACAGTTCAAAATGTTGAACAAACCAAATTACTATAGCTTTTTACTGTAGTTTTAGCGCATTCGTGCTTTTTATATATAGATTTGTTGAATACACCTTAATCATATTTAACGTTTGTCATTAAACTCAATTAATTCTTCATCCCATAAAAATAAATAAATAAATAAAATAAAATAAAATAAAGGTTTGTCATTAAAGACAAAGTCCAATTGGTTTTGTTTTCACTTATTATTATTTTGACAATTTGGGTAGGACAGACAGACAGTAACCAGAAGAAGGCCCCACTAGAAATGGACACTTGTCCCCACGAGAAGGTTGTGAAATGCCTCTGTTGCTGTCACTGGTGCAGGAGCAAGGTGACTGCAACCGTGAAGTGATATGGTGCTAATGGGTTAACGGGCATGATCACATGGATCGAACACAGGCGAAGGCCCACTGAAGTGGACATTCTCTATCCTTCATCATGGCTTTTTAATGTGTAGATTCTCAGAAAATCTTCTGTTTTGTGGTCCGGCGCCTCCGAATCTATACTTTTTGCAAGTGGCTCAACCTTTTTGACCATATAGAGCATATATATATATTATATATATATATATATATATATTACATGGACGAAATTTCGCTACAAATTAGGTTGTAGTTAATGATTACAACTCTTACTAAAAATATTAAAAAATAAATACACATTTTGAATATCTAACTTTTTGATTATATGTTATTTACTTTTTTAACACGCATGTCAATCGGATGTTATTTATTATTTGATCCATAACAATATTTTTAATGTATAATTTTAAATTACAAAAACTTAAAATTTAAACATTTGGTTGATGACATAACTATTAATTTTTTTATCTTTAAGAAATTCTGTAAGCATGAAGAATATAAGAAGAAAATTTAATCTAATGATGGATTTATCAAAATTCACATCTAATAGAAAGATACTGAATAGAGTTTTAACCATTAGCTACAACTAAAATTATAGCAAAAGTTTGTCCTAATTACATTTACTTCTTAAATCATACTAAAAGTCATAGATTAGCCACTATTCATAGTGTTTCTTGTACGGGGTATGGCCTCGGGCCCAATGGGCCTTGGCTAGAACATTTTCAAGAATCAGAGCTGGGCCTAAACCTCATAGTGAGTCCATATTCATCTTGAGTGCGTGATTGATAAGCCCATATCCGGCCATTCATTGTCTGTTCGAGATTGCGTATGCTCGGAACAACGAACCTCCCTTGTGGCTCAGTATTGCCTTAGGGAGTATTGCTACCAGGTAATCATTTGGAGGCAGAAATTAGTTCTAAAGCCACTACCACCATTTCCAACGAGAAAGATTCTATGTCAGGAATAATCATATCGGACCCCACCCACATAAGTGAGATCAAAATGTAATCATGAAACCCCCACAAACCTTAAGCTATAAATAGAATAATTGTGTAAGGAAAGGGGGTTGGAAAAAAATTGGAGAGAGAGAGAGAGAGAGCAAGGATAGCCAGGGGGAAAGAGCAACATAGAGTGGGGGTGTCACTCAAGAAGGGAAAATAGAGAATTTGTGGGGGACAAAGGATGCCACCTGGTCACTCCGCCAGAAACAACCCTTAGTAGGAAACATTAAGCCCACTAATACAAGTAAATTGTGAGCCCATTATAAGTCTAGCCCATCAAGTGGAGTTTGGGTACGCACAATTGGCACCATCTGTGGGAATCTCCTACGTAGCTGTGGTTCTGCCAAGACTCGCGTGGGGAAAATGTCTGAAGGTCAATCAAGGAGTTATACTGAAAGTGGTTCTGGGAGGTCTTCTTGGGGATCCACTTAGCGGGAGGGAAGGCAGAAGAGGCGTGAAGATAGGGAGCATGAGTAGGAGGAGGAGCAGTCCAGCCTTGGAGAAGGGTCGTTTCAAACACATTGGACAATGTCAAGCTCATCGGGGCGTGAGTGTTTTGACAGGAGGGACGAGGAACTTGAACGTTTGCGTAGGTTGGTAAGGGATTTGGAGTTGGAAGCAAGAGGTAGGTGTCAGAGAAGGGATCGTGAGGAGCGTGAAGAGGGGTCAACTAGTGTGGGGGGTCGCTATAAAGAGGGGTCCCATTGACCCAGTTCCCACTAACACCGAGATCGGTCATGGGAGTACACAGATTAGGACTCAATTTCCCCAGAAGAGCGATGACCTCGGAATGCCACTATAGATGCTATAAGCCGAGCATTACGTAGAGTTGCTTGATCGCCGTTCTCGGGGGACATTGAACGGGCTCCTATGTTGAGTAGATTTACGCGGCCTCCATTTAACTCTTATGATGGGAAAACGGATCCGATGGAGCATGTAAGCTATTATATCCAGATGATGTCTTTGCACACTCATAACGATGTGCTCATGTGTAAAGTATTTCCTTCGAGTCTCAAGCCCACCGCTTTGAGATGGTTCAATGGATTGAGGAAAGACTCAATTCATAGTTTTGCCGAGCTGATACAAAACTTAGGTGTCTAGTTTATGACCTGCAAATGGGTGCCACAACTAGTGGACGTGCTGCTATGTATGAAAATGGGAGCTGGGGAAACCCTTCGCAGCTACACTAGTTGGTACTGGGAGCTGTACAACGAGATCAATGGGGGCAATGAAAAGTTCGCAACAAGTACTTTCCAATTGGGATTGCTTGAGGACTCCAAATTGCGAGACACGTTGACAAGGAGGTCTCCCGAGGATATGAGGCAGTTGATGAGGCGTATCGAAGAGTATAAAAGATTGGAGGATGACCGGTAGCAGAACAAAGACAAGGCTCCGATCACAAGTCAGCCTTGGCAAGGGAGTCTTCAGTCAAGGCCCCGGAAGGATTTTAAAATTCAGGAACCGGGCACATAGGTAGGGGAAGTGAACGTGACATTCAAGGAGCCAATGTACAGGATCGTGGATCAAATCAAGAACGAGCCATACTTTCAATAGCCGAACAAGATGGGGGGTGACTCGTCGAGGAGAAATCAGAACCTGTACTGTACTTACCATAGAGATAAAGGGCATACCATTAAACAATGCAAGGTGCTAAAAGATCATTTAGAGCAGCTAGTAAAGGCGGGGTATTTGAAAGAGTTTGTGGTGGACCCTAGAAATCAAGAGGCCAGGCAGGTTACTTAACTTTGGGGTAATGCTCTCCCACCCCCAGTGGGAGTGATAGAGGTCATTCTCGTAATGGTTCTGGTAAAAGGTTGCCTGGGCAAACAATCCCCCGAGAAAAAGTTAAAGTACACTCAGGAGCCCATTGCCTTCAATGACGACAATCTAGAAGGAACGATTCAGCCGCACGATGATACTTTGGTGGTCACAACCTAGATAAATGGTTTTATAGTGAAGAGGGTACAGATAGATCAGGGGAGTGGTGCTGAAGTGGTGTACCCCGATCTATTCAAGGGGCTCAACCTGAAGAATGGGGATCTCTCTAAGTACAACACGCCCCAAGCAGGGTTTGATGGCCAAATGGTGGTCCTAGAAGGACAGATTTCGCTTTCCATAAATATGGAAGATAAGGAAGTAATAATGACATTTATAGTGGCCGCTTCATTTTCTCCATATATGGCGACCTTTGGAAGGGCCTGGATTCATGCAAGGGAGGCAATCCTATCCACCCTACATGTGAAGGTTAAATTCCGAATCGAGTAAGGTATTGCTATAGTAAGGGGAAACCAGTAAGTGATCAGGCAGTGTTTGGCGGCCGCTGTTAACTGGGAGATCAAACAAATGGAACCAACTGAATAGGTACCCTTATAGCAATTACAGGAACCCTAAGAGGGTAAGGGGGCTAGTTGTGCCGAGGACTTAATAAGATTAAGGATACTGCTAGACAATGATAGGAGTTTCCAAATTGGAGCAAGTATGAAGGATGAAGATAGGGTGGAGATGCTGCTATTTCTTATACGGAACATGGACGTATTTGCATGGAGCCTGTATGAGGTGCTTGGGGTAGACCTTGAGTTCATAGTTCACAATCTTAATATGGACCCATTGTTCCCTCCTAAGAAGCAGAAGCCAAGGAGATCGGCTAAGGAGCACGTTAAAGCCATCAGGCAAGAGGTCAAGAGGTTAAAGGAGGTAGGGGCAATAAAGGAGGTTTTCTTTCTGATGTGGCTTGCGAATACTGTGGTGGTAAAGAAGAAGAATGGCAAATAAAGGGTTTGTGTTGATTTTACTAATTTAAACTGAGCATACCCAAAAGACCCATTCCTCATGCTAAAGATCGATCAATTGGTGAATGCCACGTATAGGCATTCAAGGATGAGCTTTCTAGACGCTTTCCAAGGTTATCATCAAATTGCCCTAGCCGCCGATGATCAAGAGAAGATAGCATTCATCTCCCCTGATGCTAATTACTATTATATCGTAATACCGTTTGGGCTAAATAATGTTGGAGCTACTTATCAACGGATGATAATGAGAATGTTCAGAGATAAGATTGGGTGTACGGTGGAGGTGCACATTGACGATATGGTGTTTAAAAGCAAACGGGAGGTGCAACATATTGAAGATCTTAAAGAGGTGTTCAAAGTGCTCCGGCGACATAAGTTGCACCTCAATGCTGACAACTGTATTTTCGGAGTGGGGGCTGGCAAGTTCCTAAGGTATATGATCACTAACCGAGGAATAGAAGTCAACCCCGATTAGATTGAAGCTGTAGAGTGCCTTAAGTCGCCTAGCAATCCAAAGCAGGTTCAAGTGCTGATCGGAATGCTAATTGCCCTCAACCGGTTTATTTCCAAGTTTGCTAATCGAAGCCATCCATTTTACCAACTTTTAAAAAAGTGGAAGGGATTCCAGTGGAACGAAGAGTGTGAGAAAGCCTTTTAGGATTTGAAGGAATATTTGGTATGGCACTTATGTTGACAGCCCCAGAACCTGGAGAGGATTTATTCTTGTATTTCTCGGTGTTTGAGCATGCCATAAGTGCCGTGCTGCTAAGGGATCAAGGAGTGCAACAGCCAATCTATTATGTCAGCAAAATCTTAGTTGATGCCGAGACAAGGTACTTGCCTCTGGACAAGTTGGTATTAGCACTAGTACATGCTACACGGAAACTACCTCATTATTTCCAAGCTCATACCGTCTATGTATTAACCGAATATCCTTTGTAGTCGTTGTTGAAGAGATCCAACTTCACGGGCAGAATAGCTAAGTGGGGAACTCGACCAGGCTCTTTTCACATTAGGTACAGACTTAGAAGTTCGGTGAAGGGTCAGGTTCTCACCGATTTTATGGAAAAATTTTCCCAGAGGAGGGAGATGGAGGTGGTTTGCCATATGGAGGTTCACCCATGGAAGGTATTTGTGGACGGCGCATCTAGCGTAATGGGGGCTGGGGCTGGAATTGTCATCATTACCCCGAAAGGGATAAGATTGGAACATTCTTTTAGGTTGGGTTTTAGGGCTTCCAACAACGAAGCCGAGTATGAAGCCTTGCTTGCCGGACTAAGGGCTATTCTAGATATGGGTGCTCGGGAAGTTGAGGTTTATTCGGATTCTCAGTTGGAGATTAATCAGGTGCAAGGCAGTTTTGAAGATAGGGATCCCCGAATGATGGAGTACATGTGGTTGGTAAGGCAGGTTATGAACTAGTTTTTGAAGGCAAAGGTGGTTCAAATGGCCAGGGGGCAGAATCTACATGCAGACTCTTTAGCCACTTTAACGTCATCACTGACCGAGGAGGTACCTCGGTTAATCAAAGTGGAGCTGGTGGCAGAACCAAGTATTAACGCAAGGGTAGGTGTTTCAGTGGTAGCAATATCTGAGCCGTGCAAGATGGACCCAATCATTGACTTTTTGGTCGAGGATTGAGTGCCAGATGATGAAAAAGAAGCAGGCAAGGTGCGCAAGGTAGCTGCTCGGTATTGGTTGTCAACAGACCATAAGCTGTACTGGAGGTCTTTTAGGGGGGCGTATCTTCTATGCTTATGCCCCGATAAAGTTAATGAGCTCTTAACTGAACTCCATAAGGGGGTGTGCGGCAGTCATGTTGAGGGACGCTCATTGGCACACCGAGCAATGACCTAGGGATTTTGGTGGCCATAGATGTAGAAGGATACTGCCGAATACGTGTGGAAGTACGAATAGTGTCAAAAGCACGCCCCATTGATCCATCAACCAGTAGGAAGTCTAAATCCCGTCAATAGCCCATGGCCTTTTGTGCAGTGGGGGCTGGACACTGTCGGTCCATTCCCTCGAGCTACGGCCAATCGCAGGTTGTTCTAGTGGTCGTGGACTACTTCATTAAGTGGGTGGAGGCTGAGGCATTGGCTAATATTCGGGACATAGATGTTAAGAAGTTTGTGTGAAGAAATATAGTAACAAGATTTAGAGTACCGGAGTCCCTGGTATCTGACAACAGGTTGTAGTTTGATAGTAAAGTCTTTCACAAGTTTTGTAGCAATCTTGGTATCAAGAATAGGTATTTACCCTAGCATATCCGCAAAGTAATGGCCAAGCTGAAGCCACCAACAAAGCGATTGTAAACGAATTAAAGAAAAGATTGGAGGGTGCCAAAGGTAGGTGGGCTGAGGAGCTGCCCAACGTTTTGTGGGCATACTATACAATCCCCAGAAGGTATATGGGAGAAACTCCATTTTCTCTAACATACGGAGTGGAAGCAGTCATATTGATCGAGGTGAACCTATGCAGTGCTCGGGTTACAAGATTTGTCCCTACAAAGAATGGTGAAGCAACTAGACCTGATAGAGGAATGCTGAGAATCAGCGACCATACGGCTAGCTAAGTATCAATCGAAGCTTGCCCGGTGGTACAACAGGGATGTGAAGAGGAAGGAATTTAGTGCTGGGGACTTGGTGCTACGAAAAGTAGTAGGAAACACGAGGGACACCAGCGTAGGAAAGTTAGCCTCAACCTGAGAGGGGCCGTATAGAATTATTGCCATTATTGGAGTAAGAGCTTACTATCTAGAGGATTTGGATGCAAGACCACTTCCTCAGCCATGGAATGTACATAATTTGAAAAAGTTTTACCACTGACCATTGGAATGTAGTAACTCGGGTTGAATGCAATGTAATATATGAACAATGTAACTGCATGCATGTGTATCCACATTCTCGGCATCGACATTATTAGTTTGTTGATTAGTCTCTATTATACCTAAGGACAAAATTATGTCCCCGATTCGATCCTTGTCATCAAGCAGGTGGAAACCTAATCTCTATTTTCGCTAAGGACATAAGTCTGTCCCCGGTTCGATCCTTATCACCAGGCAGGTGGAAACCTAGCCTCTATTTTACCTAAGGATAGAAGTCTGTCCCCGATTTGATCCTTATCAACGGGCAGGTGGAGACCTAGCCTCTATTCTACCTAAGGACAGAAGCCTATCCCCGATTCAATCCTTATCATCGGACAGGTGGAAACCTAGTCTATTTTTTTTCTAAGTATATAAACCTGTTCCGGTATGGCCCTCAAGACTGGACAGGTGGAAACCTAGTCCTGGCCTTTATTTAATCTAAAAGCAGAAGCCTTTTAACCTTGATTGCCAGTCAAAATAGCATCCTAATCCGGTTAAGCAAAGAAAAACGTAGCCAAAGTAGTTCAACTCCAAATATATTAATAAAAACTGTTCATCAAGGCAAACATCAATAAATTGTCCATAGATTTAAAACAAAGTGTTTTGTCACCACATCCTAGTGACCATAGGCAAATAAATCAAAACGAATATAAAAACTAAATAAGCTAGGCATAATATAAAAAAAGGCAAATGTTCTGTCACCACATCTCAGTGACCAAAGGTAAATCAAACAAAATGAATATAAAAACAAACAAAGGGATAAGTAAAATCTTTTAAACGGCAGGATCATCAAGTTGGCGGGGAGTAGTGTCAGCGCCTTACTCGACTTAGGCATCTTTGGTGGGTTGAGAGGCAAGATCTGGAGTGGAGGACTAGGCGTTGTGTGGCTGGGCATCAGGGTTGTTGGTAATCTCGAGATCAACTAACTCCCTGTGAGAGTCAATTGCCTCCACCAGCGCCCTCATGCTTGAGGTGTCTCCTTCCTCGGCATCTGCAGGATTTTGGACTGGAGGGGAAGGAGGCTCGGGGTAAGGTATTTGCTCGGGGTTTCTCAATGGTGAATCATCTGGCACCCCCATTGCTTGTAAAGCAGCCACCCACCCTTCACCAAACCCATGGCTCCATAATTGGTAAATGATGGGCTCCACAGAATTTTCGACGTCCATGAAGCCTGCATTGTACCATTTGTCCTCAGCTGCTGCAAGAGCTACCTTTAGCTTCGCTATCTCGGTGGCCTACACTAGACTTAGGCTCTCCATCTCGGCCAACTTAAGCTCCATTTCCCCCAGTTTTTCACCTGTCTCTGCTAGGCTCTACTCGACCAATGCCTGGGCCTTTTTAGCTTCCTTCACCCTTTTTTCAACATCCTCGGCCGCCTTACCTTTGTCCTTTGCCGTGGCCACTGAAACGTCTTTCAAAGCTCGCTTTCGGTCAACGTCCTTGAAGGCCTCTTTTAGTCGGTCCTCGAGCATGTAAGCCAGTTGTGTTACCTTCAATCACAATGTTAGCAAATGTGAGAGAAGAGTATAAACGTTTACCCATGGAACAAAAGAAAACTAAAATGCATTACTGCCATAGTATGCCACCGAAGCCGAGAGGATAAGGATTCATCTACCTCACCCGAGAAGCAGTGCACGTCTTCCAGAAGCTGCAAGCCTTGGCCTAGGCTTCACGCGACCTGGGCACCCTCACCTTGAACCTAGGTTCTCACACTAGAGGTCACAGGGAGGGACTCATTCCCGAGCTTACAAATGGTCTACCATCCCACTACAGGGTGTGTGGAGGAAGACGCCACGTTGGATCCAAGCTGCCAGGTAGAGCGAGTTCTGCCAACGAGCTTTCGAATAACCACACCACCCATCGCGGTGACTTGGGGAGTCCTCATGAGGGCTTCTTCTTGTACTCGGGGAGGGTCTGCAATGTGCTGCCTTTTCTAGGTTTGGGTGGTTGGAGGATGTTGATCTCTGCTCAAGGCCTGCTGCTATTAGGCTAATAAGCTTGCATTGGGGATGATACTTTCCATCGTCATTGTCCTTCGGGTCACCATATTGCCCTCATCCTAATCGGCTTCTACTTCAGAAGAATTTATAGACTTGACCTCCGCTTGTTCGGTAGGTTGAACCATAGCACTGGCCTCCTCAACGGGTCAATGAACCGCACAGCCTTAGAAAACAGTGTTGGCAGATGCATCTCTCACGGGAACTAGTGACTCCGCTCTCGTCAGCCGGGGGCTGAGATCCCGAGCTTCGCCTATGATTAGATCAGGAGGGAGGAAGTTTAGATGATGTACGTCTATGTAAGATAGTAGAGGGCTATCTACTAATAAAGCTTGCTCAAACGGCTGCCAAGTGGAGTAAACTGGAGTGCAACCGAGTATGAGGTAAGACGCGTACGACTCTGATGTCTGGTTTGAATCCTTACGTGTACAACTCTGATTGAAGAACAAACTTTAAGTCCCTTACATGTACAACTTTGATGTCTGGTTTGAATCTCTTACCGTCTACATTTAAAAAAAAAAAAACACAAAAGAAAAAAACAATACATTTTTAGACAGTAACAAGGATAAGTAAAATACAAGTACAAATAGTTAGTTATGCACGGTACCGACCAACGTCCTAGGGCGAGGTTGGGCAGGTGAGCTCGTTGGCATGCCAATTGCCGCTCACTTGGACATATTCTCCCACTGAATTCCTATTAAAATCAGGCAGGCATGATATAAGTCGTACCCGTACATCCCTAACTTTTAGGTAATAATTTGTCCTAATGTTACCACACAGACTATACATGAAATTGATGTCATGGTGATCTAGCTGCAATCTGTATAACTAGTTTAAATGGCTGACGCAACTCACTACTTGGTAAAAATTGAGAGGGAGTTGGTCGAGACTCAACCCGTAGAACCTAAGCATCCTAAGTATCAGAGGGTCCACGGGAAACCTGACCCCCCCTTCTAAGATGGCCATTAATGGGATAAATACTACTTGAGGGCATTGTTTGAGAGCAATGTTACCCTCATGGCAGTAAGCTACTTCTACATCCTTAAGAACCCCATAGGTCGCTCTAAAGTTAGTCAAGGACGCCTAAGTGTTAAGAAGGTGAGAGTACCCCATTTTTTTAATCTAGAATCAGAGAAGGAAAAAAAAAAAAGCAAAAACTTTGAAAGTGAAGAAGGATGGGTGGAGGAACTTACTGCAGGCTCTAGGAATTAGAGATCTTGGTTGAAAATCTATGCTCAGAAGAAGTGTGCTCAGCAGAGGATGAAATTCAGCGAGTAAGGGTGTAAAGGTACTATTTATAAGGGGAATGCATTTAATGAGGAGAAGCAGGAAAAATCCTTTGAGCTTCTTTTTGTAACCCCCACAGTGTAGCCTCGGTTCACAAACTGCCAGGCCATGATTACGCTCAGGCTTGACAAGCTGTCATAGCGCTGCTTTCAAGGGAGCATTAATAACTGTCATAGTGTTGCTCATTTAATGACTGACAGTTGAACTTCCTAAGGAGTCTCTGGCACCTATTTGGTTGTCCTTGATTCGCTCCCGGTAACGGGGCACGAATCAAGGGGGGGGGGGGCTATTGTATGGGATATGGCCTTGGGCCCAATGGGGCTCGGCCTGAACATTCTCAAGAATCGAAGCTGGGCCCAAACCTCATAGTGAGTCCATATCTGTCCTGAGTGTGTGATTGATAAGCCCATATCTGGCCATTCGTTGTCTATTCGGGATTGCATATGCTCGGAACAATGTATCTCCCCTGTGGCTCGGTATTGCCTTGGAGAGTATCGCTACCGGGCAATCATTTGGAGGCGGAAATCAGTTCCAAAGCCACTACCACCATTTCCAACGAGATAGATTCTATGTCAGGAATAATCACATCGGACCCCACCCACATGAGTGAGATCAGAATGTAATCATGAAAACCCCACAAACATCAAGCTATACATAGAAGAATTGTGTAAGGAAAGGGGGTTGGAAAAACACTAGAGAGGAAGTAGAAAGAGAGAGAGAGAGAGAGTGAGCTAGGATAGCCAGGGGAAAAAGCAACACAGAGTGGGGGTGTCACTCAAGAAGGGAAAAGAGAGAATTTGTGGGGGACAAGGGGTGCCACCAGGTCACTCGGCCAGAAACAACCCTTAGTAGGAAACACTAAGCCCACTAATACAAGTAAATTGTGAGCCCATTCTAAGCCCGGCCCATCAAGCGGAGTTTGGATACGCACATTTCTAATAGAAATGATGAATGTTTAAATCGCCCATCTCCAAAAAAAATATATATATATATATATATATATTTATATCAGCAACAACAACAACAACAACAACAACAACAAAATGAGGAAAAAAATGATTTAAATCACACAGCTTTGCTTGCCACGGCACATCGAATCTTGATGTCATATATTATCTAAAAATGTAATTAAGGGACTAGGGTTTATTTCTACTCTGACACAAATATAAGATAACTTTTTACTCTTACATTTCATCTAAATATAAAATTGTATTTAAACTTAAAGTTTTCATTATGAAAACTATTTAATTTTTAATGGATGAAAATCATCCTTCTCTTTTTTCTTCATTCTATCCCCTCTTTCCATTTTCTCTTCTCACTAATTAACAGTTGGGGAAAAGAAAAAATTTTACTATTTTTTTTTTTTAATATAATATTGATTTCCATACTAAAATTGCAATTGCCATTAAAAGGTACAAGGCATGTGATTTCCTTGAAAATGGGCAGTTCCTCAAGCCATGAAGTGGTAAACGTTGATTGGTTGAGCGTAGAAAAGTTTGGAGAAAGTGGATCATATTTGTAAGGACTTCAAGACATTCCTTTGGGCATGAGATTAATTGTAGGATAATCAATGGGTCATAATCACTTGCAGAGAAAAAACAATCACAGGTCATGATCAATAAAATCATATCCATATAATTAACTAATTCATTAGCTAGGCATGCTAGAAATGTTTTGAGTGATGTCATTTGGGTTGAGGATTCTCCTCCCCCTGCTGTGGAGGCTTTGTACTTAGACTCTATTTTTATTCAATAAATTTTGAGGATGGTTTCCTTTTTCAAAAAAAAAAAAAATAAATAAAATAATTGTTAGAGTTATCCCATGGACCTACTGATATGAGTGTTTCATTGGGGGGCTAACTAGGAGTGATGGATCTTGCCACTCCTACCGATCTGAAACCCATTTACCAGAGATTGTCTGGTCTCGCAACTTAGTTCTAACTATTTACATATATGTTTGTATTTTTTTTCTCAAGTTACACACACATGTAAAAATGGAATTCAAATTACATTCGATGAATTGATATTTTACCCCTATTAATTTTTTATTGAATTTTTTTAACACAACAAAGTGGATACATTGTCTCTGTATATTCTTTAAACTTGTAGAATATCAAGATTGATAAAAAAAAATCAGTAAGTATTTTAACTATTAAGTTATGGATTGAATAGTATAATGTTTATTCATTAGAAAAACTAGTAATTTTGAACATTTTTTAGGGGGAATTGGCCCATATCTCCTAAAAAGGAGCCAAGGTCACTAAACCTAATTCCTCAACTTAAGTCCAAATCTTCTGTCTCATCAATTGTGCTCCACCAATAAAATTTGGACAACTAGCCTCTCTCATTAAATGAGATAACTTTGACTTTAACACTCAAGTTACTGACATTAACGTTAAAATCCCTTTCTTTCTTTTTTTTCTTCCACGGCCTTTATTTCTTCTCTCTGTTTCCGACTTTTAGGTTTTTTTTTTTTTTTTTTTTTTTTTTTTTTTTTTTTTTTATGTGGTTTGAGTTAACAAGAACTCTTTTGAGTTTTGTCTCCTGCTGCAGCATTTGTTTTTGATTTGGACTCTTCCCTCTATTGTCTCATTGTATTCCTTTCTCCCAAAGTGTTTTCGACTTTTGCTTTTGTTTTTGTATGCCACAGAGGTTTCTTTTGTCCTATAGGTGCAGATTTGTTTCAACTTTTGAGAGACTCTTGCTGCAACAAGAAACCTTCAAGGCTTTTACGTATTGTTCAATCACACAGTAAGTTCTCTCCTTTTGGTTTAGTGTAAATAAATTTCTTTTTTTAATTTATTTTAGGATTTATAACAACTTTCTTATATACACTTGTGTTTATTAAGGTCATGAGTGATAGCAATTATCATAATAGGACTGATAGTCAATCAGTTCGAAAATTGAATTTTGAAGATTAGGATTCACTACTTGTGATAGTTGAACAACAAGAACCAATATCAATATATAGCAACGATAAAATTCATGCTAACGTAGAAGAAGAAGTGATTTTGAAATTAGGAATTGAGTTTGAGACTGAGCAAGATGCATATGATTTCTATAATAGTTATGCGCGTGTAGTTGGATTTAGTATTAGGCGAAGTAAGGGCCACAAGGGTGATAAAGATGGTTCACCTAAATGGTTAGACAGAGTTTTTTGTTGCTCTTGTGAGGGTATACGAGGGAATGACAAAAGAGATGATAATGTGAAATGCCATCGTCCAGAAACAAGATGTGGTTGCAGAGCAGAGATGAAAATTAGTTGTAGATATAGTGAAAAATATTGTGTGGTAAAATTTGTGTCAGAGCACACACATGTCTTAGCTTCTCCTCGTAAGTGTATATTCCTTAGATCTCAAAGGTCCATTAATCCAGCCCAAGCTGTTGAGGTTGAATTAGCAGATAGTTCTGGAATTGCACCAAGAGCAAGTGTAGGACTAATGGCTAGAAGGGTAGGTGGACTTGACAATCTTGGCTTCATTCCTGAGGATTATAATAATTATTTGCATACAAGACGAACAGAAGAGATGAAAAGCGGGGATACAGGAGACCGTCTTGAATATCTTCAAAGAATGCAATCTGAAGACCTTAATTTTTCTTATGTAATTCAGGTTGACCTTGATGATCTAATTACAAATATTTTTTGGGTAGATGGTAGAATGAAGTTGGATTATGAATATTTTGGGGATGTAGTGTGCTTTGATACAACTTACAAAAAAAATAAAGAAGGTAGGCCGTTTGCATTGTTTGTTGGTGTAAATCATCATAAACAAACTATCATCTTTGGTGCTACATTGTTATATGATGAAACATCTGAGACTTTCATGTGGTTGTTTGATTCTTTTTAGAAAGCAATGTTTGGTAAGAAACCACAGACTATCCTCACAGACCAAGATGCTGCAATGAGAAAGGCATTAGCTTCACAATGGCCAGAAACACATCATCGTTTATGTGTTTGGCATATGTACCAGAATGTCGATAAGAACCTCAAAGAAGTGTTTGGAAGGTACAGTACTTTTGCAGCAGATTTTAGTGGTTGTGTATATGACCATGACTATAAAGATGATTTTTTAGATGCATGGGATAATATGCTTGAAAATATGATCTAAAGAATAACAGTTGGTTGCAAAGACAATTTGAGTTAAGGGAGAAATGGGCTTTGGTTTATAGGAGGGAAACATTTTGTGCTGATATGTCTACTACTCAAAGAAGCAAGAGTATGAATAGTCAAATTAAAAGGTACATAACTTATAATTATGACTTGTTGCATTTCTTTCGTCACTTTCAAAGGTTGGTTGATGATAGATATTTTGAAGAGTTGAGAGCAAATTTTAAAGCAAATCAATGTAAACCATCATTAGAATATCTAGTAGAGATATTGAAGCATGCAGAAAGTGTTTATACTCCTACAGTATTTATGTTGTTTAATCGTGAATTATGGCTCACTTGGGATTGTGAAATGCATAAGGAGGGTGAGGTTGGATTTGTGGTAAAATATAAAGTTATTTTTCCTCGTAAATCTTGCCAACACATTGTTCAATTTAATTCATTGATTTCTACAGTGATATGTAGTTGTAATAAATTTGAATTTGTTGGAATTTTATGTGCCCATGCCTTAAAAGTGTTATCTCTTCAAAATTGTAAAAGGGTGCCAAATCAGTATATTTTAAAAAGGTGGACAAAAGATGCAAAGGTTGGTTCTACAATGAAAAATTATATGTATGTAGGACCACATGACCAAAATGCAGATGTGGGAAGTCGTTATAAAGTGTTGCTTAAATTATATTCTAATTTGGCAGCAAGAGCTGCACTGATTGATGAGACTTTTTGTATTTCTTTGGATGCTCATGAAAGTACTTTGAACAAAGTAGAGACAAATTTGAAAAATTTATCAATTGAAGAATCTACTGTTGGGAGCACTCATTTCAAATCAAAGGCTCAACAAGCTAATGATAATGTGCAACCTACTAATTGTGAAGGAAATAAAATTAAAGGAATTAAGCTTAAAGGGAAACAAGCATGTGTAGGGACATCTTGTAGAAGAAAGGGTGCATTAGAGAAAGCTACAAGAAAGAGAAAACGTCAAACTAAAGCATCCTCTCATATTCAACAGCTCACACCGATATGAAATTTTTTTTGTGTTTTGTTACTTTGTGCTTACGATTTGTTAGACAATAGTATGTACTAATTCTCTAAATTATTATATGATTTTCATTGTGAAATGTATCAGGAAGATAACATGTCAAATTTAAATACACCTGGCTTTACTGATATGCTGAACTTGATATAGGTAATTAAATGAAAGTTTATTTATTGATTTATTTATTGCTTTTATTTTTATTTGTTTTATTGTGAAATGTATCAGGAAGATAGCATGGCAAATTTAAATATACCTAGCTTTACTGATAAGCTGGTTTAATTATTAAAAATAAAAATGAAAGTTGATTTAATTATTAATATTTTGCTTTGATTTTATTGATTTCTGTTTTGTTATACATTGATATGTAGGCACAATTACCCAAAGTGGGAAATCAAAGAAATTATGAAGATGTTGAATAACAAGATAGAATTGAAGATAGAAGTATGATTGCTTCTAGGAATTTATTAGCCACGCTCCAAGTCCATAGAGATCATGCATTGAGATATTAACTTAATTTTGCAAATTTTTTATCTTTTACTATGGTTTTCCAGATGTGTCTTTTAGTTAGATCTTGTTAGTAAAAAGGCTCCTTGAACTTTTGTATTTGGGGGAGGAGCATCGTTTTTTATTTGTTTGTAGGCCTAAAACTTCTGCTTCCTTTAAAAATTATCTTCCTTGAACTTCTATATTTGTGGCACTTGCCTAATTTTGTTCATGGAGTCCTATTTCAATTGTAGTGACAAAGTTCTTGACTCTAGAGTCAATTGAAAGTCATAATCCATATAGAGAAAATACTGGTGGATTTAAAATTTCATATATGATATCCTATTAGCCTAGCAGGACAGTACAATTGTAACTAGCCTCACTTGACAAGGTTACTCCCTGCCTATGGATTAGCCTCTTCTTGATAGCTCCAAGCAATGACAAAGCACAGTGGCTAGCCAAGCAACACAACTGACAGCACAGTTAGCCTTGAGAAGCAAAACCCGTGTCACTTGCTTTGCATTCTTGCCTCTACTTTTCTCTACAGGCCTAAAGGCAGAGTCTAGACCATCAATCTCCACAACTGAGAAATTTGGGTTCTCCATTGTGACTACCACTGGGTTTCCTTTGTAGGTATCTTTTGCCCACCAGTTAGAAAAGTCCAATCTTGGAGCCATTAAAGTTTGGAACTTGGAACCTCAAACTAAAAAAGTAAACCAAAAATTAAGAACCTTTGAAGAAAAAAAATTTCAAAATCCAAATTTCAAAATTGAGAAATGAGCAAAATCCATTTGAGAAACCAGCTAAGAATATCAAAGAAAAGCTAAAAGGAATTCACTTTCAAGGCTATGCATTAATTCCACACACACATTATGGGGGCCGGTTAATTAATAAATTATTAAAATCGTGTTAACTGGGCCTGTGGCCCATCCGAGGACGTAAAACTGTCCGAGGAGGCCCATATCAGGTTATAAAGGTAACCAAATGAAAAGGAGAGTAGATGTCACGTGAGGTGAGTTCAGTATTCATCCGAGGACAAAATCCTTCTCGGCAGTATAAGTCCGAGGACGACCTGAACACCACATTGTTGCAAACACACTTCAGAGCTACATTACCACTGAAGGTGGGACATGGGACCAAGGGTAAGAAAGAAAAGGTAAATAAATATCTTTAATAACAATTGCCTCTGCATTAATTACCTCTCAACCAACTCTCTGACCACATTAATGTGGAGGTGATGCCTGAACAGTGATGAGGCAGCCTTACAGCTACTGGTTGGAGGTTCCAAAAGGTATTGGATGGGACAGGAAGGGATCCCCTAAACCCAACCTACACGTGTGTGGTGAAGATAACACCAAGAGGGCAGTATATAACATGGAAGAATGCATTGCGAAAAAGGGATCGGAACTTCTAAACGAGGAGTACTTAGAAGAAAACGTTACGAAATAAAGAACTTAACTGGTTTCAAGGAGAAATTGAATCGTTTTTCTTTCGGAGTTAATCTAGTACTTTGACATCCACGCTCTACAAATTTATTGTTTGGGCCTTTAACGTTCGAACCCAATACGAATTTGGGATCGTTACAAATTGAGTCCTTACACACATAATGTGAGAAAGTAAAAAGAAGAAAAAAAAAAAAACAAGAAAGAGAAAGAGGCCCTAGGAGGTGAGTGCTTGTTCAATTCTATGTAATTGTAATTGTACTCTCACAAACTCAAAAGCCATTCTCACTCACTCTTAAACATGGGAAAAGCCATATTATGAGGGAAGGTATCTATCTGTAGTTGTAAGAGTCCCTTGAAACCATGAGGGGTATTTGTTAAGCAATCCAAACAACAAAAGCACAACCTCCCAAATAACTCCCTCAAAAATTTTAACTATTCTTAATTTTTGGTGTATAATTTCCAGCTTTTAGAATCTAACTTTAGTACTTTAAAATGGCATTAAGGGTTTTTTTTTTTTTTTTTTTAATACTATGAGTTTCAGTGCAATGTTTGGTGACAAGCTTTTTTAAGCAATCAAATGACAATTCACCATCATCAAGGGATGTGTACAACTTCAAGTAGATAACAATGTTTCTGTTTCTGCAGAATAGGTCCGATTTCTCTGTTTTGTTTTATGCAGAAATTGTTTTCCTACATAATGTTTCTGTTTCTACAGAATTGGTATGGTTCCCCTGTTTTTGTTTCTGTAGAAACTGTTTTTCCTTCATATAATGTTTTGTTCCTGCAGAATAGGTTCGGTTTCATCTCCAAAAAAAAAAAAAAAAAAAAAATCTATTGAGACTTATCCGACCTTATCTCAATTGAAACACAAAACCAAACATATCAATCCAAGCATTCTCAGCAGATATCCATTAATCCAGTCAGTCCTTATCCAATAGAGTTTGATAAAATAATGAAATCTGGAATTTAAATAAAACGTTATCCGTATATTGAAATCAAATTGTAATCTCTACAATAAGATATATACAAGAGAACTTCTATGGAGGAGCTTCCCATCCTGCCAATCACTCATTTAAGAATTTCAACAAACATATAAAATACAAAATCCAGTAACCCCAATTATTTACTTACTACAACCTTTACATCGTCCAAAAACATTTTTCTTTCCACATGTTTCATAATGGAACAAAAATCAAACACCATTATCACCATAGACAAGTCACTTTGTAGAAACCAATAGAAGCAGATGAACACTGGAAGATGAAGTGAGGATGTGTTTGTAATTGGGGCGAAGTAAGGATGAAGATGAATACTTGAGACGTCAGCCACATAGAAAAAATAAAAATAAAAAAACTTGAAAGCCTTGAAGGTTGCTTGTTTTAGCAGGAGTCTCTCAAAAGTTGAAACAAATCTGTACCTATAGGACGAAAGGAACCTCTGTGGCAGTGGACGATAAAACTTTGGGAGAAAGGAATACAATGAGACAATAGAGGGAAGAGTCCAAATCAAAAACAAAAGTTGTGGCAAGAGACAAAACTCAAAAGAGTTCTTGTTAACTCAAACCACATGGAGAAGAGAAAAAAAAAAGAAAAAAAAAAGAAACCCAAAGCCAAAAACAAAGAGAAGAAATAAAGGTTGTGGAAGAAAAAAAAAGAAAGGGATTTTAACGTTAACGTCATTAACATGAGTGTTAAAGTCAGAGTTATCTCATTTAATGAGAGAGGCTAGCTGTCCAAATTTTATTGGTGAAGTATGAAGTGGAGCACAATTGATAAGATAGAAGATTTGAACTCAGGCAAGTCAATTAATTGAGGACTAATCTTGCAGTAAATTGTAACCCTTTCATTTCACGGAAATCTTGTACAAGCTTGAATCTATTTTCCCTTTTAAGCTCTACAAGAGGACCGAGAATGGAGGATGTCTAAACAGAAAGGCCTTGTGGGTGTTGAAAATTTTATTGATTCGATCTTGAGATTAAGTCTTAGAGAAGCAAATTGTCACATCCGTATTAATTACAGTCACATACTAACAACCACCTAGCATTAAGTATTGTGTAATAAGTCTAAACAATTGGAGCAATAGGAGCAGGACTATAACCATCCGTTTTGTCCTAAACAATTTTAACGGGGATAAGACATATGCCATCATCATCTTCCTGGTCCTTGGGGAGATGGTTAGGCGTCAAACTATAAATACCAATCTCCCATACAAGGTGGGGGACACTAGGAATGAGAGAGATCTACCGATGATCAAGGGGTGTATTTTAAGCATTATTTTTGGCTAGATTGTAATTTCTGATTCTGAATTGTTGTTCTGACAATCAAATAAAAAATTTATTGTATTGAGTTTATTGTTACCCACTATAGTTTCCATCCATTTTCCTTCTTTCTTTGATGTCGCTTTTGGTAATTTTAGATTTCACTTCTTTGTTAGACTTTTTGATTTTGTGGGTTGGAGGAGGCCTTAAAAGGCGCAAATATTAACCGAAAAGCAATATGAGATACTAGAGCTATAAAATAATTAGGAGATCTTTTCTTTTCTTTTTTTTTTCTTTTTTTTTTTTTCTTGAGAAACAGATTATCATGGATATTATTAGTGTGCTGGTAAATCAGCGATGACAACATTATTTATGTTTGGAGGAACAAACTCCATCCAAACTAAAAGTGGAAAAGAAAACCTAGCTCTCTAAGTTAAAGTATGAGCAACAACGTTACACTGCCTAACAATATGAGATAAGGAAATGTTTGTACAGAACTGGCAAAAAACAGTCTTTAATCAAGTGGCCAAAGGAAGAGTGAGACATAGCTCCATGACGCAAAGAGTTTATAACAATTTCATAATTGCTTCAATAGAGAACTGACTTAAACCCAATTCTTGTACAAACTGGACTGCAATCCTTTTTGCTTGTTAGACTTATGGTTAAGTGATTAAATTCACCATTTTCTAATAGTTTAAGCTTTTGGAAGAATTGGTAATTTAACATGGTATTAGAGCAGGAGATCTTGAGTTCAATCCCTATCTTTACTCTACCTCCCATTTAAAATGTTAAATTCTCAATTGTTGGGCCTCCACTTATTTAGGGGAAGTTTAGGCTCACAAGTGAGGGGGAGTGTTAGAATTATGGCTAAGTGATTAAATTCACAATTTCCTAATAGTTTAAAATTTTGGGACAATCAGTAATTTAACATTGCTAACATCTCAATAATTACATCTGAGATCGCTTACAAATTTTTTCTAAAAGAGCTACCACAATCTCACCCTTAGCATTTGGAATAACCACCCCAATCCCGGCTTCATTAAATTCTTCAAATATCGCACCATCAAAGTTGGTTTTATATGAACCCATAACAGGCGGAGACCAACCCTTTTTTGCTGACTTTGGTATGCTCACAACTGGAACTCGAGCCTTAAAGTCCAATAAGAAATTTCTGTCAAAACCCACAAGTTTTTGTACTAGTAACTCGGTTAACTCAGGCGAGATTTATTCCTATGGTTCCAAATTATCTAAGTCATAATTGCAAATAATTTGAACACCTGAGGTTTACTTCTAACCAAACCCATGAGATCAGCAAAAGAATATGCACTAGCTTGTCTTCGATCCATGCAACTGAAATCTTCATTCTAGATAGATCTTATGTTTTCACAATCCCAAAGAGCATGCAATGTCGATTCTAGAGCTTGAGAGCATAAATGGATGATTGAGTTTGAGATAATTTTTTTGTTATGAAGATCAGTTCGAGTTGGCAAACAATAAGAGCAATCCTTCCACACAAAGTGTTATTTTTTTTCTTTTAGGAACTTCAATTAAGCTTCCATATACTGACCATAAATTTTTAATAGATTAAACAAAAGAAGTCGATGTAGAATCTTGGTCATCATCACAGAGAAGTTATAACCTGTTTTAACACTATACACCCTGTAGAGAGGGAAAATTTCAGACCTATCACAAGCTGACACGTCACATTACCAAGTCTACAAAATATAGCCAATTACAAAGCACCACGTATTGCTGCTAGGTTTTGCTATCACTATTCAGAAACCAACAGAAATTTTCCAAGTGTCATGCAAAAACCAATCACACATCAGTGCGTGTAAGCGATGACACAAGCAGTCCAGCACATGTAAGCAATGACACAAGCAGTCCAGCACGTGTAAGCGATGACATAAGCGGACCAATCAAGCTGTGACATGTGTCACCAATCAGACTTCGCCACGTGTCGCTCACCCACCCCCAAACTCTTATAAATAGAAGCCTTCCTAAGACATTTAAGGGGACCAAGATTCAGAAGTGAAAAAGCTCTGCAAGAATCAAGCCTTAAAGCCTTCAAGAACTTTAAGAACTTTAAGAACTTCAACCCCAAAATCGGAGAACATTCGAAGCAGAATCATCCAAACCATCTGCCTAGATCCTCAAGTTTACGGGAATTAAGCTCAAAGGTCCGAAAACATCAACAAATCACAAATCAGTGAAGCTTTACGGATTCAAGCCTCCAAACCCCTGAAGAACTTCCACCACAAACCCTCAAATACGAAGAACATTCGAAGAGGAATCATCCAAATCATCTTCTTAGATCTCAAAGTTCACTGGAATCAAGCTCAAAAGCCTCCAGAAACCTCAAGAAATCACAATCAGTGAGGCTCAACGGATTCAAGCCTCTAAAGCTCCGAAGAACTTCCACCACAAACCTTCGAAGATGAAGAACACACAAAGAACACGAAGAATGTGAAGAACAAAGGATTTCCAACAAGCTCATAGCCAGAGATTCATTGTGATTTTGTTCCAAAGATCTTTAATCCATTCTTCAGCCAAACTGAAGTACATTGGGTGTTCGAATCAAAATCACATTATTACAAATTCAATCAACAAGTCTTTTAAGGAGATCGAAACAGAGGATAACTCTTTTGTAATCACAGAGAATTGTACCACACAATCATCAATACAAATTTGCATTTGTGAAACTATTTTACTTGTTTGACTTATTTCCAACCGAGAAATTTAGTCGTCCACACACCCCATTGTTGGATTTCAGCTAGATTAGAAAGTCTTCTTGAGCAGTAGAACATAATGGAATTGACTTGATGCGTTGGGCTTCAAAGGGAAGAAAGCATTGGTCAATAAGATTAGAGTTCCAACAACTTACTTTAGGATCAATGAGGGATTCAACCTTAGCATCTTTTGGAAGTTGAGAATGAGGGGAAAGAATTTTGCCATTGTAATTACCAAGTAACCATAAATCATCATAAACCTTGATTTTCTTCCCATCCCCAATTCTCCATTTGGCCCCTTGAGAAATAGCTTTATGAGAGTGAATTATACTTTTCCATGCATAAAATCTTGAAGAAATTTTTGCATCAAAAATAGTACCTATGGGGAAATATTTCACTTTGAAGACTCAATAAAAGAGTAAGTATTGTGAATAAGGCGCCGAACTTGTTTCACTAGCATGGCTTCATTGAATTTCATAAGCTCTCTAAAACCCAATCCACACTCCAACTTTCGTTGACAAAGAATCTCTCAACTCTTCCAATGAATTTTCCTTTGATCTTCCCTTTATCCCCACCAAAACTTATAGGATGAAATTCATAAACTCTTTCAGGACATTTAACCTCAGGAATAAGGGTCATAAAAGTGTGATACAAAACCTGGCAGTATCTTGCCTAAATTTAGAGAAGATAGGATAGCTGCTATAACATCCTCCCCAATATCTTGCCAATAATGTTGAAAGAAAACTGGGGCATACCATCCGGACTAGGTGCTTTAGAATGGGTCATTTCTTTGAGAACAAAATCCACTTATTGTCTAGTGAAATCACTCACCAACATGGAATTCATCTCCTTAGTCACAACCTGATGTCTGTGCTACACAAATTCATCAATTCAGGTAGGATTTGATGTGGTGAAGAGCTGTTGATAATAATCCACAAGTAATGGAGCAATGTTATCATCTCCAGTACACATTTCTCCGTTCGAATTTTGAATACCATTGATGCGGTTCCTACAAAATAGTTGTGAGACCGTATTTTGAAAATACCCTGCATTTTTGTCCCTAGATATAATCCAATGGACTATTGGATTTTTGGTGCCACATTTTTTCTTCTTTCATAAACAGATTGTTCAACTCATTTTTTAGCTGCATCATATGGTCTACACATCTCCCCTTGATTGCCAATTCTTTAGCTTGCCTTAAACATTTTTTCTTCTCAGCCAAAGCATGTGTTATATTTCCAAAAGAATTGTTACTCCACCATTTAAGCTTATCTGGAAAATATTCAATTTATTTAACACCCGATTCATGGGAGATCTTACAGTATCATCTCTCCATGGCAAAGTCACTATCTCATGGTAGCACCCCTCTTCAAGCCAAATCTCCAAGGTTTCTAGGATCAAATAGGAATCCACACTCCAAAGTAATCACCTTAGTAGAAGGAAAAAGAGAAAACCAATATGTAGTTCCCATAGCCCTATCAAGTCTTTCCCAAACATAAGTTCCATTAGGATAATTCTTGAACCAAGTAAATTGATTGCCTGCAAAACCCAATCCATCAGTCCACATTCATCCAGATCATCACGAAATTTTTTCATTTGCACATAGGGTCTAACCTGACCACCTAGTTTTTCATGAGTTTTGGCAATCTCATTAAAATCACCAACACATAACCAGGGCAATAAAAAAACATTGATGAAAAATTCCTATCAAGTTCCAAGATTCCATTCTTAACTGTGTCTCAAGAGCCCCATAGAAACCAATAAACCTCCAAGAATTTTCTTTACCTCTATTGATTAAAGCATCAACATGGTTAGGTGAATAAGACTCTACTTGAAGATCAACATCATGCCTCCAAAATAATTCCAAACCACCTCCTCAAGTAATTCTAGAGATCCCAAATCTTATACCAAACTTAATCTTGTCACAAATACCACTTAGCCTTGTTTAATCCAGCCATGTTTTGGCTAAAACACAACTACAGGATCTCGTGCTTGTACCAAATCCATGAGATCTTGAACTATCTGTAGGTTCCTAAGCCCACGACAATTTCAACATAAATGACTCATTGTAACTGATGGGTTTGGGATACAGCCTTTGCCAATACCAATAATGAGATCATTTAACACTTGCATAAAGTAATAAAGATCAAGGAATACTTAGTATTCCTTATAAAACCTTCTCTCCCTCTCCCCGTGTGTGTGTGTTAAAAATACTTAGTATTCTCAAAAGAAAAAACAGTGGGTTAATCCCACATTGGAAAATGAGTGTAAGTTAAAGAGGTTTAAAGCCTGTATTGTGTATCCAAGAGTTAGGCCCTTTTGGATATACACCACTATAAGTTTCTTTAAAAAAAAACCTTCTCCCCCTCTCTGTGTGTGTGTTAAAAATATTTAGTATTCTCAAAAGAAAAAACAGTGGGTTAATCTCACATTAGAAAATGAGTTTAAGTTAAAAAAGTTTAAAGTTTGTGTTATGTATCCAAGAGTTAAGCTCTTTTGGATATACACCACTGTAAATTTCTTTAAAAAAACTTCTCCCCCACTTCCTGTATGTGTGTGTTAAAAATACTTAGTATTTTAAAAAAAAAAAAGATCAAGGAATACTTAGAGTTACAATAATAATCAACATTTTTTTATTTTTTATAATTCGATAATTACAATGGGGATGAGAGATTTGAACTCTAAATGTCTCTTCAAAACATTAGCATTGAAGATATATTTTTGCAAGATGTATACATCTTTATTAAAGTTTCTAACCATTTAACAAATTCATTGCATGATTTTTTTTTTTTAAATAATTCCATAGGCTTTGTCTGAAGAGGAGAATAGAGAAGTGACCGGAAAGAAAGTGTTGGGTATAGGAAAAAAAATAAAGAAAATGATAATATTTTTCATTATAAATTTTTGGTAGAATAATAGAAAAGTGAAAAGAAAAAGAAAATTCTTATATTAAATTCTATTGTATATGTATTTTATTTTTTTTAGCAAAATTCTTAGGCATTATTAAATTTAGAGAAATGATATGTCCACAACATTTTCACAATATTTTTACAACAAATCTTAAGTAGCAGGTTGTTATTGGTTGTTATTGTTGTGGCAAAAAAGTAATCTTAGTGTTAGTTTTAAATTTGAACCAATAATAATTAACCATCTGTGATTTATTGTGAAAATATTATAAAAATATTATGAACGTAGCATCTCTCTCAAGTTTAGGTTGCTTTTGTTTCAATATAATGAAATTTTTTTACACATTTGCTAGTATTTGGAGGGGCAAAAACTTTTCCTCAAAAAAAATAAAATAAAATAATTGGTCAACTTGAAAAGCTCGGTCAACCTGAAAAGCTTTTCTTTTTTGACCATAGAGTAATCCTAGTTTTTCCGTAAAACTATTTTAGGTCCATTTTTAGGGAGATTCTGGCATCTTAACCTTAATTTTAAAAAAAATTGGCAATATACCCCTATTTGCAAACTATATAGGGGCGTGCCCTTATTTCGATACTTGATTACCCTAAAATCGAGTTCAATTAAATACACGATTCGTAGAAAATCGAGTTATGCCCGATTAAACTTAAAAAAAAAAAATAATAATAAAAAAATAAATATTTGAATGGAACTCGAGTTTTAGAAAATCGAGTTCCATGCAAAAAAAATTTTATAAATGTGATCGTCCATATTCAGGGAGCCCTATAGTGGCGTTTTTAAGCCCTATAATGACATTTTAAAGCCCTATAACGGCTTTTTACTGCAAAATTTTTTATAAGTGTGATTGCCCCATAATCAGGGTGCCCTATAGTGGCGTTTTTAAGGCTTATAGTGACATTTTAAAACCCTATAGCGCCGTTTTCCTGCAAATTTTTTTATAAGAGTGGTTGCCCCATATTTGGGGTGTCTTATAGTGGCGTTTTTAAGCCTTATAGTAACGTTTTCAAGCCCTATAGCGGCGTTTTCCTGCAATTTTTTTTATACGTCTGTTCGCCCCGTTCAAGGAGCCTATAGTGGCATTTTTAAGCCCTATAGTGACATTTTAAAGCCCTATAGCAGCGTTTTGGAACTCGACTTCCCTAAAATCAAGTTCCATGCACTTTTTTATTATTTTATTTTTTTTTATAGTTTTATTGGACATAACTCAATTTTCTACGAATCGAGTATTTCATTGAAACTCGATTTTAAGGTAATCGAATATCGAAACAGGAGCATATCCCTATATAATTTCAAAATAGGGACATATTGCTAAATTTTTTAAAAATTAAGAGCAAAAGGCTAGAACCTCCCCATTTTTAGTCCAAAGATTTTACACCCCAGGAAAAAATCATCACTCTCCATAAATTCAAAACAAAAAGCAGTGACTAGCCTCACGCACCACCAAACCCCACCCACCACCAGACCCATCAGACCACCATGACCCACCAAGCCACTACTGTTGATCACCCAGACACCCCCGCCCTTAGACTTTGTGTCTCGTCCTTCTTGTTGTTGCCTCATCCTCGTCGCCGCCACCATCTTGTCCAGAACCGATCTGCGTCTCGTAACCATCTACCTCAGTTTCGCAACCACCTACCACTAATCTATGTTTTGCAACCACGTACCATCACTACGAATCTTGTCCTTCAATCCAATTGTGTTAAAATCTTCAAATAAATTATTATTATATTTTTCTTTTAATTTTTATTGTGTTAAAATCTTTTGTAAGAGGTAGTTTATGCAGGTTTTGCTTCAAACTTTTATGCGTCCTGCACCATTTAAATTTTAGTAATATTAAATTCTTGTATATAACATCTTCACCTTTGATGGCATCGACAATTTCGACAGAGAATATATATATATATATATCTTCACCTGAAATAAAAAAGTGTTTTTTGGTAAACCCAATCCCACCACTTTTAAAAAAAAAAAAAAAAAAAAGTATTTAAATCCTGCTCTTCCTAGTATGCAAGTTGAAGAAAGGTTTTTTCAAACTCAATTTTCTGTTTTCTGTAACAAACTCTATGAATGGAATATTAATGGTTTATCTAAACAAGTTCTTAACAAAATGAATCACATGTCTATGGTTGCTAATGCTTATGTTATATATATATATATATATATATATCATAACTAGTTAATTACAACTTTATTGTATTGTAATTGATGCATTGGTCAATAAGATATATTCTCAAAAGGGAATGATTTTTCTTCAAATTAGTTTAGAGAGAAACCTTTCAAACTCTTAATATATTTTATGATTGATCGTGAATTTTGAAAATCTAGCAGTTAAATTGTATGTTTTTATTATATCTTTTATGTTTGCGAAATTTCAAGGAGATCAAAGATCAATTATTATGTCATCAATCGAATGTTTAAATTTCAAATTTTTATGGTTTAAAATTTTGCATAAAAAACAAATTTATTGATTGAATAGTAAATAACATCTAATTTGAACAAAATTTGACATGTGGGTTATGAACATAATAAATATGCAATCTAACTGTTAGAATTTCAAAATTTACATCAAATCTAAAAATATATGAAAAATTCGAAGAATTTCCCTCTAAATTAATTTGAAAAAAAAAAAAAAAATCTGATTGATCATTGATTGATCAATCACCAACAGATGATATTTACCTATTTATAATAAAAACCGTACAAATTTTCTTTTTTTGATGTGAAAAACTGTACATATTTACTTAAGTTGGGAAGGGATTACTTTTCCTGTTTTCCAACTCGTTTGCCCAGTTGGAATATGGAAAGTCCAAAATTGGCTGTACTCTTTTAGTCTTTTATTAGATTGATTCCTCACACACTGTAAGGGATAGGTACAAAAGCCACAAACAATCAAGCTGCAAACTTCGTTTCTCTGCCTTTGTTGTTCCCTACTCTCTTTACCTCCGAGTATCATGGTGAAAACAAAAACTCAAAAAAGAAAAGTTACCTATCATTTTTTAGACTTACACAAATTTAATGGGCTAATATGGCCTGGCCTGGAGAAAGATTCGGCCTATTGGATGACGCTTAAGAGCCTATGGGCTTCAGCTATAGCTTATTGCACTTTTGAAGTCATGCCTGAGTTAGCTCTTTTTTCTTTTTCAAATACTTTTCTCAAACTACATTTAAATATTAATTTCAAGTTTCAATAAATTGTTGAAATAATTATTTTAGTGCTTCACTAGGTGGTTTCTGTTTCTTTTTTTCTTTTTCTTTTTTTTTTTAAGATATGATAAATTCCAACTAAGGTCTCTTATATAAAGTCTTTTATTCAATGAAAAATAACTTAACCAATTAAGTTAACTTGTAATTTAATTTAATACATAATATAAAAGTATTACATAAAAGTGTCCGATGTCTCTTATTCAAACCCCACATTTTCCTTCCCCACTATCCTACCAATTTTCAAAAGAAAAAAAAAATAGTTTTCTTTTTCAAATACTTTTCTCAAACTACATTTAAATATTAATTTCAAGTTTCAATAAATTGTTGAAATAATTATTTTAGTGCTTCACTAGGTGGTTTCTGTTTCTTTTTTTCTTTTTCTTTTTTTTTAAGATATGATAAATTCCAACTAAGGTCTCTTATATAAAGTCTTTTATTCAATGAAAAATAACTTAACTAATTAAGTTAACTTGTAATTTAATTTAATACATAATATAAAAGTATTACATAAAAGTACCCGATGTCTCTTATTCAAACCCCACATTTTCCTTCCCCACTATCCTACCAATTTTCAAAAGAAAAAAAAAATAGTTTTTTTAGCAGAAATTAAATAGAGTTTCCAATCAATTTAAGTTTTTTAATATATGAAATTTACACACTTTAAGAAAATCTCTCTTGGTAAGATAAGAAAGAGGATATTCACTCACAAGTCACAATTCGCACTTCTGAACCCAAATAAGAAAAGTAAAAACGAACATGGACTTCATGATACTTGTAAACTACATTCAATTGTGGTAATTGCACCCAAAAAAAAAAAAAAAAATCAGTGGCTCTGAAATCAATTCAGTGTTTTTTGTCATTATTATGGAGGTTTCAAAATGGGATCCTAAATTTATTAGCACCTTGAAAATAGAAATTGGGTGTACCAAAGTTAAAGTTATACTGTGGGTCGTAGACTCTCGTAATCAGGTCAGGAAGAAGTTAGAACAAGCATTTGGAAACTTTGGTGGAGCCGGCTGCTACAGCGTCGTACATCATTAACAAGTTTTTCCAAGGCGTGGACCACAATTCCACAACCATAGGCTCTGTTTTTTTTGCTGAAGACAACCATAGGCTCTGTTAAATTGGACTCTGCTAAAAATGTCATTTTGCTAGCCTACACATGAAACTATATTTTTAGCTACTAACATGCTTTACAGCACTAAATCTATTCTAACTTTCAATATAATAAAATAATACTCCCTCCGTCCCATTTTGTTTGTCCTGTTTGAAAAGTCAACATTTTTAAGGAAATATCATTTATTGTCTTGTCTACCTTTTAAAAATGTATAAGTTTTCAGAAGTACCCTTAAATAAATTTATCAAAAAATTGAATTAGTAAATTAATAGGGGTATAATAGGAACATTAGTACATTAATAACTTTTATTTTTAGAAACAGAACAATATTTTGGGACATTCCAAAATGGAATAAAGGACAAACAAAGTGGGACGGAGGGAGTATAAATATCACAATACAATAGTATATTTACTACAATAAAATAATACATCTTACTACTAAAAAAAATACAACAAATATTCTAACCAGCAATGTGAACACAAAATAAAATATATATATATATATATATATTTTTTTTTTATCTTTGAGTTACAGTGCACATCTATCTTTAGCTGTGCACTATAACTGAGAAGCAAATTTTTTTGGCTATATCTCCATTGCTGCAGTTCCAAATAGATTTTTAGTGGTGCTAAAAACAACTTTTTAGCTTTTTACCACCGCTTCTGCCGGTGCTTTAAGCCACTCAAAACTTCATCATTATTTTTTACCTCTCATTTCAATATGAACTATGAAGTTAAAGGTCGGGTACAAACATGTTGATTTTTATTTAATTTTTTCAAATTGTTACGACTAAAAAGTTGATTTTTAAAAACTTTGACTAAATATATGGTTGTTCATCATAGTTTAAATGTGTGTTTGACTCCAAATTAAAAAGCCAACTTATTTTATTATTTAGGTTTTTTTGCTACTATTTATGAGCTCCACTACACTTATTAGTACTATTCATGAGTCTTACTGTACTATTTCAGCTAACTTTTACCTTTATTTATAGTACTTTCAGTAAAAAAGTTTTCAATTTCAGTAAAATAAACTGATCCCAAACTAGCCCTAAGCCTTGAGGGTACAAACCCATATCACCCACACCCACTACCGCCTAGAAAACCCACTGCCCAACAAACTCATATCACCCACACCCACAGCCGACTAGGAAAACCACCTCCTAGCAAAATCATACCACCCACAGGTCCCACACCTACAACCATCAAAATTGAACCACTGCCACTGCCACAGTGCCACCTAAAAATCAACAAAGTTTATTTAATCCACTTACCTACCCAAAATCATAATCCACTTCCACCCCAAACACAACCCACTGATCTACTACTCAATTGCTACTCCTTCACCCAAAATCACGAGACAAAGAGAGTTGAAGAGTTAGGGTGTGAGAGGGAGAAATTTGAGAGAAAGAAGAGAGAAGGTTTTCTTGCTAAAGGAGCTGTTTGAAGCTTAGGCCAAGACTTTAGCACCGGTCCAGCTCCCGAAGAGGAGGCAAATTCTCCCTAGGTGAGCAAGAAGAAGATAAAGAAGATGAGTTTTTGAAATGGGTATTTTTTGATTTAGGTTTAGAGAGAGATCTGAGAGAGAACTCAAAGAAGAGAGAGAGAGTGGAGAGAAACAGAGATAGAAGAGCGAAAGAGAAAGAAGACAGAATAAAGGTTAGGGACAAAATTGTCTTTTGAGGACCAAATTGGTGAGTTTTAGAATTTTTTTGTACTTAATTGTTATTATCACAATAAAATTAGACTCCAATTTAATTTTTTTTTATATGTTAAATGCGTTATTAAGTACGAAAACCACAGAATCAAAATTAATAAACTTTAAAAAAATATCATCATTGATTCATTATTATTATTATTATTGTGAGAGGACTTTCGTCTCAGTCTTCAATCAGGTATTGTCCTCTTTGGAAATGGCGTTAAGCCTTAGTCCTCAAGGATTTGTTCAATCCCACATCGGGGAGAGACGCATCCCACTCATGCCTTATAAGCCTTTGGCCTAAGGATGAGACAAATCCTTGAGGACTAAGCCTTAGGTCAAAGGCTTATAAGGCATGAGTGGGAGGCGTCTCTCCTCGATGTGAGATTGAACAAATCATTGAGGACTAAGGCTCAACACCATTTCCAAAGAGGACAATACCTGATTGGAGGCCAAGACAAAAGTCCTCCCACAATTATTATTATTATTATTATTATTATGATAATAATAGTGGTTAGATAACTTAAAATTGAGAATTTCATAGATAACAATTTAAATTATTTTTCTTTTCATTTGCTTTATATTTTATTTTAATACTAGCTATTTTATATTTTCAAACATAGAAACATTATATATTAAATATAAACTTGGTAAAATTTTAATACATATTTAATTATACTTATTTATAAATGTATCTCATGTATATGCAAGGGTTACAAACTAGTTCATTATATTATTGGGGAATGTTTTGCCTACATTATTTGTATGTATAAACATAAAATTTGACTAATCATATTAAATTTTGTCTTGTGGTATCTATTATTTTCTTATTTTTCATGCAATTTATTTTTAACAATCAATTTCTCATCAAAAAAAAATTGTAAAAATTTACTTTTTTACATTTTTTTTTATTTTAACAAAAGACTTTTTTTTTTAGTTAATTAGGATAAATAGTCAATATTAACATCGTATCATTTTTCAAAAGACTCAGCATCTTTGGTCTCATTTTATGGGTAGCGCTCTATACTTCCCAAATCAGAATCCATCACATATCCAATAGTGACTAAATATATGTTTATAATTTATTTTTATTATTTCACTAACCTAAAATAAATAAATAAATAAAATAAAACAAAACAAAACAAAAAACAAAAACAAAAACCAACACATCATCCCATCCCGTCGATCCCGACCACCACCGACCTCCACCAATGCTATTGGCTAGAGGTCATTGACACCATCAACACCGGTCATGACCATGCCACTGCTGCCAAATCCATTTGGATCCGAGTGTCATCCAATATACAAAACCCGGTCAAAATGCGTGCTAAACTTTTTTCTTTCATTTTTTTTTTTTTTTCGTTGCTAAATAACTTTTTTCTTTCATTAAATCATATCAATAATTACTCTACGATACAACAGATCAAGTTAGAGAAAGTAAGGTCAGCTTCCATACACATAGGCAGACGTACTAAAACTTTCAAATTTAGACCATGAAAGATGTGCCAAAATCTGCAACCTATAAGCCATGGTGTAATTAATACCATATCCTCACACCATACACGTGGTGAATATCGTCCTTGTATGGAAAGAGTTCTTAATTCTAGATCTGCACCCTTATAATAATGTTCACCAAAAAATTTATCATTTTCACATCTAACCTAATTATGTTTCCTCGTGGTTTTCAACTTGGCAACTCTCTTATAAAGTAATTACAATTCGTAGCTGTGGGTGCACCTTGTCCTTATTTCAATCTTTGCGAAATAACCAGCAGGACAATCCACATTATTGCAATTTTATATAATTCCTGTGGTTACCGGTCTAGTGAAATATGAGAATAAGCAGGGACGGACCCAGGATTCATACTTGAGGGGGGCCAAAGTTTAAAAACAAAATTTTTCTTATGAAAATAAAAATTAACATCTATTTCATATTCAACAAAATACTACATACAAAATTAGTATTTTTTAAACATTTCATATTATAAAACACATCAACAAAGTATAACATACAAAATAAAGTGTTTCTTATTTTATGCGTGATTTTTGTTTAGTCTATATTTATTTTTTTATTTTGTTTTTGTAGTTAAAGGGGCATAAATTTTATTTATTTATTTATTTTCTTGTAAATCAATATCTAAATATTTGAGAGGAGGAGAGACAATTTAGGGCAAATCTTAATTTTTTTATATATGTATTTTTTTAATTTTGGGGAGGGGGGGGGGGTAATGGCCCCCCTCTGCCCCAGTGTAGGTCCGTCACTGAGAATAAGCATGAATTAAATTTGTTAGATTTTATGACAATATGGAGAAAGAGAGTATAGAGAGAAGAGAGAGAACACAAAGCTTACGCGATTCAGCTTAATGATCTATATTTAGGTAGAAAAGCTCTTAATGACTGCATCTTCACTATAATCTCAATTTACAATGACAATGAACCCAATATAGGGTATTTATAATAGGCTGAATCATAAACTAATTAACCATACAATAAATCATGGTTAATTAACCTGTAGTGCAAGTAGTAATCTTGGCTTGCACATCAAGGATTGAGCTTTGAACTAGACTACGCTTGGGCTTTATACCTCTAACACAATTGTCATATGTCAATTTGGTCCAACTTGGACTGAATGCAATCTAATCTTTTCTTAACGTCAATTGTGTTTTCATTTCTAGAATTATGTGTAGGTTTTGCTTAGCCAAGCTCAAAGTTGTTTGCATGCATGTTAGAGCTTGTTCACCTTAGCTTTCTCCAAGGCTTAAGTTATAGAGTTAAGCAATTTTGTCTTGCAAATAGAACCCAAATTTTATTTTATTTTTTAATTTTTATTTTGAGAAGATAAATTTTATCATTTAAGTTTTACAAATCAATAGGTAATCACATAAGAAATAATCTAAAAGTTTATTTATAATCTCATTGAAATAGTATCAATTACATTCATTATCACACTAAATTTTTTTATAGTAAATGATGAATCAATAAATTCCTATTGTCCAAAGAAGCCTTTGGACAACTAAAGCAAGTGTCATTGGACGACCAAAGCAAGTATCGTTGGACGACCAAAGCACCATAAACATGCATTTAATGCATGAGCCGTTACCAACGGACGCACGCATATACATGACCATTGGCAAGAAAATCAATCACCTCATAAAGTCATCAAATTTGTTACAAGAACCATCAAGACTACCATTAAAGGCCTCCAACGGTTAGAGAAGTCAAAGATCTATATAAACCACCTTAGAACCAAGAGAAGGTACACATATTCACATCCATACATAGTGAAATACACTCTCAGTTATTATTATTGTTGGGAAATTTAGACCTTGGTTGATAGAATTAACAAGTTTTAAACAAGTTGTTAATTAGATTTATTATGAATAAACCTTGTTAAAACAAACAAATATCAATATCATGCATAGCGGAATAGTAAATAAGACAAGATATGATGACCTAAGAAAACTAATGAAACAAACTAGTTTCACAGTAAAAAAACCTGGGGGAAAACCTTCTCAAAAAGCAATTCACTATAGTAAAGAGAAATTTTAGATCTAGTACAAAACTTTTGTCCCTAGACTCTACAATCCCTGTAGATGAACTTACAATAGAAGCCTTTTACTACTTTAGAACCTTTAAACTCTTCAATATATGAGCGCCACCCTTTTGCACGAATCCCAATCCATGACTAATCAATGATGCACGGATCCTAATACATGACTAACTCCAGCAACTTGAAGAAAATGTTGGCTGCAAAGTTCTTCACTTCATCAACAATGAAAATCAAGAAGTACTTGGTTACAAAACCCTAAGGCGCAAAAGGCGTAGTAACTTCTTTCAGAGAGAATAAGGCACTAGGTCACTTTTTGCATATGTTCTCCATGTATAATGACCTTTAAAATAATCTTTATATATGTCTAGTGTTGTGAGAAAAGAAGCTCTACACATACATGTCAGCATGAGCCGAAAATCAGATTTGGAAATTCTGATTTTGAGATCTAAACAGATTCAGCTTCTGTCGAGCTTTGTTCTTAAGTCTTGATAAATACTGTTTCTGTCGAGATATCTATCAACCTTTAATGAACAGTTTTTTTTCACTTGTTTCTTGGTCCAATCTTCATGGCTTTAATACTTGGCCTGAACAACATGTTTCTTGAAGTACTAAACCCATCCTAGATTTACCCAATTACAAGTAAAGTGCATTTTGTCAAATGATTAGTCAATTACATAAAATATGTTCTTAACATTTTTATTTCTTTTAGTAGACATTTGAATTTAGTTTGAGGTAAAGGGTTGTACTTAAGAACATCCTTTTACATTTATGCTTTTAATTGGGACTAGTACTAAATTTACAAGATATATGGTAAATTGTATGTTTCCATACAATATTGCTTCTTTAATGCTTGAAATCTTTTGCTTGAATTATGCCTTGAATGATCCTTTAGGTCGTAAGAACCCTAGGGATGCCTTGAAGTGGACAAACCATCTTAAAACAGGGGAGAATAGGTTTCTACCAACCTCTGTGCATACATGGGGAAAAGCCTTTGTTCTTAGCTTTGACTTCGCATACGCAGGGTTGACCTTGCATACATGGGCCGCGAATCAAAGGAAACCCTAACCACCCTAATTAAGTATATAAGTAGCCGTTTGAGTCCCAAAACCATCACCAATGTATCTTCAACTCAAAGAGCACTTTTCTGAGGTCCCCCAATTGTAGAAAACTCTCCACTTAATGTCTCAACTTAGATTAGGAGGCTTGGTCCTGATTTCAAGGACTCTATCGCCTCTTATGGTCTTTCTTGTGTCTTTCCATACCATTAAATAAGGGTTGATGAGCCTCTTCTTCATGCTGCTGCCAACTATTGGGTCCCTACTCAGCATGTTTTCTACTTCAATGGAGTAGAACTATGCCCACTATCAAAGATTTTGGTGCCATTATGGTTGAACCGAAGATTGACAATCTCGTCTTCCTTACCATGGGTGGGGATCTTCCCTCTTTACTATAAGTTATGTTGGGTGTCCCTCTTGCTACGGTTAGCTTAGTTTTGCACACTTTTCTGACTTGGCTATTCTTGTAGATGAGAGGCCACGTTCATACTTTCTTCGTGCCTTTTGCTTATGTGCCCTTGCAAGGTACCTCTTGGTCCAAAGGTCATATTGTGTAGACCTTTGGATGTGCATGGTGGTTTATGAGCTAAAGAGAGTAGCCTGGTGGGCTTGATCATGGCGGAAACCCTCAATGGTTTGGATGCCTTTCATAGGAAGAAAGCAAGCTTCTTGGCAGGAAGTCCTCTTCTTCTTTAGATATTGTTAGGACATATGTGAGAATTGTTAGAGACATATGTTATGTAAATTGGCTAATCCTTTGACAAAATGCACTTATCTTGTACTTGGGTAGATCTAGGATGGGTTTAGTACTTCAAGAAACAAGTGTTCAAGTTTAGTATTTGTTAGGACATATGTGATTTGATGTTAGGAACATATGTCAATTTAAAATTAGCTAATCTTTTGACAAAACGCACTTTACTTGTAATTAGGTAGATCTAGGATGTGTTTAATACTTCAAGGAACAAGGTCTCAAGTTCAAGTGTTAAACCCATGCAAGTCTGTCCAAGAAACAAGTGAGAAAGTGCTGGATTTTAAAACTAGACAGTTAACATCTATTGAGGTTTAAAAGCTACTGAAGCCCGAAGCTTGACAGCTAGCTCGATAGATACCCTATCTGTCGAGATTTATCAAATTCAGTTTTTCAGAACTGATTTCACTCTAATCCGTGAGTATGTGTTTAGGCTTTCTTTTCTCATAACCCTAAACATATATAAGGATTATTTTAAGGGCCGTTAAAGGTTGCGCAAGTGTGAAGCAAAGTTGTGTTCATGCAAATTGTAATCGGAGACAGAATTTTCCCTAGTTCATCTTTCCCTTGAAGAAGTTACTGTGTTTGTATACCTTAGGGTTTTGTGACCAAGGAGCTTTGTGATCTTCATCATGTGATGAACTGAAGAAATTTTTAGCCAACATCTTTCTCAAGTTGGTGATTAAGTCACGTACTGGGATCCGCGCATCTATTGATTAGTCAAGTACTAGGAGCCGTGCATTGAAAATGAGAGATTGTCACTACAAAACAAGTCCAATTAGGTATTGGGGTAAGGGTTTAACTATAGGTTGGTATAAGGTATTGGAATTCCTTTACTTGTAACCGCTTGTTTTGATAATAGTGGATTCTCGGGAGTGGTGACCTTAAAATCACCCGGTGGGGTTTTTGTCGTGTAGGTTTTCCCCATTCGTAAACAAATCATCATGTCAATTTAATTTCTGCTGCACTTTAGTTAATTGGTGATTTGTTTGTGTTACCACACATTTTGCATGTTAATTGAATTAATTAATTAACTTGGCTAAATTAATTGGTTAATTTATCACAAGGGGTCAATACATTCTTGGCCTATCAGTATTGAAGTCATGCAAGTCTAACCAAGAAACAAGTGAAGAAGTGTTATTTATTAAAGCTCAATAGATTTCTCGACAGAATCATATCTATCTAGGATTAATGTTGAAGCTCAACAGAAGCTGCATCTGTCGAGAATTACAAAATCATAATTTTTAGATCTGATTACACGCATATCCATGAGTATTTGTGTAGTGTTTCTTTTTTCACAACCTTAGACATATATAAGGATTATTCTAAGGACTGTCACAAGGACATAACTTGATGTAAAGTGATTATACATGCTTATTGTGATCGGATGCAATTTGCCCTAGTTCATCATATTCTTTATAGAAGCTATTGCGTCTTTGCGCCAAGGGTTTTGTATCCAAGGAGTTTCTTGATCTTCATTGTTGGATGAACTGAAGAACTTTGCAACCAACATCTTCCTCAAGTTGGTGTGTTAGTCACGAATGGGGATCCGTGCATCATTGGTTAGTCACGTACTAGGAGCCGTGCATCGAAAGGAGAGATTGCCACTACATCACAAGTCCAATTGGATATTGGGGTAAGGGTTCAATTGTAAGTTGATATTAGGTACTGGGATTCCTTTTACTTGTAACCGCTTGTTTTGATAATAATGGATTCTCGGAAGTGATGACCTTAAATTCACCCGGTGGAGTTTTATCTCGGTGGTTTTCCCCATTCGTAAAAAAATCACCTGTGTCAAATTTATTTTCCGTTGCATTTAACTTAGTTGGTGATTTTTTGTGCTCCACGCTTATTGCATGTAATTGAATCTAATTAATTGATTAATTTACCAAAGTGGTCAATACATTCTTGGCCTATCAAGTATAATCCCTTACTTTTGCCTAAGTTCTCAACCTAGTGGGATTCCTCAAATTTTACATGGATTGCCTTTTGATTTTCAACCCATTGAGGCAACTTATATCGTCTTTCATTATTATTTATATTTTTTTTTCACTCATGCCTTTTTTTTTTTTTTAGACATGGCTACAAAAAGGTTTTAGTTGCTTCAACCTCTTACTGTACCCCCCAGCACATAACTCCCTAGACATTTTAGGGACCATCAGCTTCATCAAAATGACATGAGCTTTGAGGTGTACATGGAGCCGTGGAGTGGTGGCACATCTCAAGCATGGTTCACCGTTGCTGCAAGGACTACTATGTGCCTTTTGTTGGACTTTGTTGCTGCTCAAACTACTCCACTTGTCGTATCTTAAGGCAATTTGGAAAGTGTCAAGGAACTCCTAGTGGTGAAGATGCCTTCCACACCAAGGCATTTACTAACAGGATCTTGGCTAGGCTTCGTGAGGCTTAGCCACGCGGTAGGGTGACTAGAGGCATTGCTCCTCCTCGATACATCTATTCCACTGCAAGGTACAAGCAATGGTTGGAGGATGACATGAAATGGATTCTGAGGGATGAGAAAGCTTACATGAAGACTAGCAAGAAAGCAAGGAGGGTTGAGTGACCACCTTTATATGCCCCATATTTTACTTTTTTGCACTTTATGATTCTCATGTTTTTGTTTTTGAATTTAATAAAGGATTGGAGTGTTCCAAATGCCCTATGAAAACAATCTAGATACCTTTTAATTTGAGCAATAAGAGAGTCACTTTTTATTATCCTTGCTTATTGTCATCTCATTCCTTTTTTTTTTTCTTTTTTTTTCATGTAATTTTTCCCAATGACGTCCCGTCGGGAATTTTCGCCATGCCCATGGTCTTTTCCCCTAACTTTTGCGTAAATTGCCCTTTCAGGTTTTCAATCTAGCGGGGTTCTTTTGCCTTAATTTTTTCCTAGGCCGCTCTTTTGAGTTTTCAACCTAGTAGGCTTTTATTTATTTATTTATTTTGTATTTCTAGAGTCTATCCATGCTAATTGGGTGAAGAATCTCTTCCCCATCCAAATATGTGATCCTTGTAGCACTTCCAAACATGATCTTTTAAATGATAGAAGGCCCAGACCACCTTGGCTTCATCTTTCCTCTTGGATCATAAGTCTTATCTCTAAGCACCTTTAGGACCAAGTCCCCTTCTTTAAGGTTTCTCAGTTTCACTTTCTTGTTGAATGCTCTAGCAATCCTTTTTTGGTACCCTTGTGCATGATATTGTGCCCTAGCCCTTTTCTCATCTATCAAGGCCAATTGTTCATGTCTCGCCTTAGCCCAATCCTCTTCTAGGACCTTGGTTTCCACCAATACCCTCAAAGATTGTATCTCCACCTCAATAGGAAGCACTGTCTTACTACCATAGACCAAAGAGTAAGTTGTTGCCCCAGTCAATGCACAACTAGAAGTTCTATAACCCCGTAAGGCAAACAGAAGCTTCTCAGCCCAATCTTTGTATGTCACTACCATCTTGTCTAGGATGTTCTTCGCATTCTTATTAGCTGCGTCTATGGTCCCATTAGCTTGTAGTCGATATGGTGAAGATTTGTGATGCTCAATGCTATATTCTTCCATGACTCTTCGAACTTCACCCCCAAAGTGGGAACCGTTATCTGGAGATGATCTCTCGGGGCACCCCAAATCGACATATGATGTTGTTTTCTAAGAACCAAGCCATATGCTTAGCCTTCAATACAGAGTAGAAGGTTGCTTTCACCCATTTAGTGAAATAGTCAATTGCCACTAGGATGTATACATGCCTATTTGAAGCCTTGGGATCTATCCTTCCAATCACATTTATGTCCTAAACCGAGAATGGACATGGTGAAGTCATGCTATACAACTCACTAATTGCTACATGGTTCAAGCTGGCGTGTGTCTAACAATCATGGCAACTCTTCACATAGTCCACACAATCGGTCTCCATCATATTCCAATAGTACCCCATCCATAGGATTTCTTGGCTCATATTCTCCCATTCATATGAGGGCCACAAATCTTTTGATGAACTTCTTTCATTACTTTCTCAACTTCGTCCTTCTTCAAGAAACGAAGGTGTATACCATCATAGGACCTTTTATAGAGTTGTCCTCCACATAGAATATATTGTATTGCCATCATCCTAATGGAACGATGTCCTCTCTTATCGGCACCATTCGGATATGCCCCTAGTTCCAAGAACTTCATGATGTCATAGTACCACGAAACTTTCTCTTCCTCTATGGTCATTGCTGAAGCTTCGATCTTCCCTTTGTGCACTTCCTCATAACTTTGCTCATTCTCCACGGGTCGTGTCCATACTCCCTCGGGTATTGCAACCATGGAGGCTAAGGTAGCTAAGACATCCACAAATTGATTTTGTGCTCTAGGGATGATTGTGTACTCAATCTTGTCAAAGATCTTGGTCGAGTCTTCCAAATATTGTTGATAAGGCTTCAAGTGTTCCTCCTTCACCTTCCACAACTTTTGTGCTTAGGCTATAACCAAAGTTGAATCTCCAAAGACTTCGGCCTCCCTTACCCTTAATTCTCGAAAAGCTTCCATTCCAACAATACAAGCCTCATATTCAGCCATGTTATTAGTTGCTTTAAAGTTCAACTTGATTGCCAAAGGTATGTGAGATCCCTCGGGAGTGATCAAGAGTATTCCTATCCCATTCCCATATTGGTTTATGGCTCCGTCAAAGTACATCTTCCATGTCCCTAACTCAACATCCAAAATGTCCTTATCCGGAAAGTCTTCTTTACCATGTTCCCCCCCTATAGGATTCTCAGCACAAAAATCTGACACGACACTCCCTTTGATAGTTTTTCTAGCCACATACTTTAAATTGAATTCTGCCAATAAGATCAACCATCTTGAAAATCTTCCACTCAAAGCAGGCTTTTCAAAGAGATACTTCAATGGGTTCATTCTTACTACCACCCATATTAGGAAAGGTAAGAGGACATGTCTCAACTTTTGTACGACCCAAACAAGTGCAAAGCATGACTTTTCAATGGGAGTGTGCCTAGTCTCATAATCATGAAACCTCTTGCTCAAGTAGTATATGGCCCTCTCATTCTTGTCATTCTCTTCTTGTGCAAGCATACTTCCAACCACATCCCCTATGATAGAGAGGTATAGGAGTAAGGGTTTTCCATGTTGTGAAGGCACTAGGATAGATGGGTGGAGGAGATATTCCTTGATAAGTTCAAAGGTCTTTTGGCACTCATCATTCTATGTATGTGGTTCATTCTTCCTTAGGAATTTGAAGATGGGCTCACAAGTGGAGGTAAGTTTGGTAATGAATCGACTAATGTATTGTAATTGACCCAAGAAACCCTTTATCTCTTTCTCACTTCTGGGTGGAGGCATCTCCAATATGACTTTGATCTTGGATGGGTCAACTTTTATCCCTCTATCACTCACTAGGAAGCCTAGCAATTTTCCGGCGGTTACTTCGAAGGTACACTTTTGTGGGTTCAATCTTAGCCTATACTCTTTAATCCTTTTGAAGAACTTCCTCAAGTTTATAGTGTGGCTTTCTCTATCCTTGGATTTCACTATCATATCATTGACATACACCTCCACCTCATTATTCATCATATCATGTAACAAGGTTGTAGGTAGGTTGCCCTGGCATTCTTGAGGCTAAACTGCATCATCGTGTAACAATAGATTCCCCATTCAGTAGTTAAAGTGGTTCTGGTCATATCTTTCGGAGCCATCTTGATTTGGTTGTACCCCGAGAAACCATCCATGAAAGACATCAAGGCACTTCCCACCGTGTTATCCACCAAAACATCAATGTAAGGGCCAGGAAAGTCATCCTTAGAGCATGCCTTGTTCAAGTCCCTAAAATCCACACACATCCTCACCTTGCCATCCTTCTTAGGTATGACACAACATTGGCTATCCATTCAGCTTGGTGTACGGGTTTGATGAACCCTACCTTCAATTGCTTAGTGACTTCCTCCTTGATTTTTAAGAGTCGTTCGGCCCTCATTCTTCTCAACTTTTATTTGATGGGTACCATGTGATCATGGGTATCAATGTGATGTTGAGCTATCTCGGGGTCAACTCCGGGCATATCTTCATAGGACCATGCAAACACCTTTTGAAATTCCATGAGGAGCTCTTGAAGATCTTTTCTTTCTTTTTCATTTAGAGTTAAGCCAATTTTAATTAAGTGTGGATTCTCATTATTGCCCAAATTAATAGTTTCAAGAGTTGGTTCCATAGGTTCAATTTTTTTTTTTTCCAATTGTTTATTAATTTCATTTTCAAATTCATTTGAATCATTTAATTGCAGAATTTCAATATTATGGGACACTTCAAAGTAAGCCAAATCAGAATTCATCTTATTGAAAATATTGAAAAGTACATTGGAACTTGCATTACAAAACTTTTTCCCCATGTTTTAAGAAAACCTAACCTAAGTCCAATTATTAATGGGCCCCACAGCAAGCATGGTGAATTTGGAAGGATCATTTGGCTCTTTATTGGTGATGGCAAACACACCCCCATTCGTCTTCATCATGGTCTTCATTGCTTCAGCATCCATGTAGTTCATCCAATTGACCTTTTCTTTTATCTCTTTGATCACCATTGTAGACTTCTCTTTAAAGGTGAGCTTTTCATTAAAGAACATTTCCCAACCCGGATACACATTTCCATCCTTACCTACCCAAGGTTCAGGGAAGCCACAATAAGGGAAGTTTTCCACTTCCTTCACGAAGTTCCCATTGAAAGTACTAAGGTTTTTCTTAATTCCGTCACAACCTTCAAAGAATCCTAAACCTTCCCTAGTCACTTGAGTCTTGACATTGGAGAACTCAACTACCTCTTTTCCTTCTTTTCCAAGGCCCATACCAGGCATGAATCCCATGTTCTTCATCATTGCAATCACCTCATGGCTACAATATAGGAACAAGTTGGTAGAATACCTTTCATCCTTCAAGCCATAGTCAGCCATGTTTATGAACTCAAAGCCACTCATTTGAAGCTCACTTCCTCCTTCCTCAAGTCCATAAACTAGTGCTTGAATTTCACCATCTCCAAGCACAATGGCAATCCCTCCTTTCCATGGGATCTTCATCTTTTGGTGTAGTGAGAAAGGGATTTCCCCATTAAGGTGAAGCCAAGCTCTTCCCAAGAGAAAGTTGTAATTTGGGGTGATGTCCATGACATGAAACTCCACAATGATTTCTATTGGCCCAATCTTGAAAGGAGCCTTGAAAGTACCTATGACCTTCTTTGAAGTGTTGTCATATACCTTTACAGTCAAGAGAGAAGGGACGATAGTCCCCATATCTAGGCTAATAGTGAGGGCAGTCCTAAAACGACAAACATTCAAGGCGAACCCATTGTCAATAAGTACTACTGGAACCTTGGAACCCATGCATCCAATGGTGATTTGCAAGGGTCTAGTGTGAGTAGCTCATTCAAGAGGGAGATCTTCATCGGAAAAGGCAAGGAGGGGGTGTAAGGAACCCTCAACTCCAATGAGAGACAAAACTTCTTATGGTGTAGTTTCTGATAGGTCACAAATTGAATAACCCCTTGTGATAGAAATTAATTAATTAATTTGCCAAGTTATTAATTAATTAATTTATCATGCAAACGCGTGGTAGCACAAACAAATCACTAATATACTAAATACGCAGCAAAAAATAAATAATACGGTGATTTGTTTACAAATGGGGAAAACCTAACAGCAAAAACCCCACTGGGTGATTTTCAGGTCACCACTCCCGAAACTCCAATATTATCACAACAAGCGGTTACAAGTAAAGGAATCTAAGTACCTTACCAACCTACAGTTGAACCCTTACCCTAATACCTAATTGGACTTGTTCTGTAGTGACAGTTCCCCTTTCAGATGCATAACTCCCAGTATGTGACTAACCAATTGTGCGGATCCCAGTACGTGACTTCAATCACCAACTAAGAAGGTTGTTGGTTACAAAGTTCTTCAGTTCATCCACACGATGAAGATCAAGAAGATGCTTGGTTACAAAACCCTACGGTGCACATACACAGCAACTTCTTCAAGAGAAAGAGATGAACTAGGGCAAGAACTTCGTCTCCGGTCACAATTTGCTTGAACAGAGTTTACTCAAAACTTATGCAACTTGTGAACACTTTGATGGTCCTTAAACTGATCCTTTTATATGTCTAGGTTTAGGAGAAAAGAAGGCCCAAAGACACATTCACGGATCCCAAGAAAATCGTATTGAAATTTTGAAAATCTTAAATCTCAACAGATAGCAGGTGTTGAGCACACCAAATGAAGAACAGCTTTCTTAAGCTCGATAGATGCAACTGTCGAGCCAGCTGTCAAGCTTTAATGATTTTGCACTCTGAACTTGTTTTCTTGAACAAACTTGAAAGATTCAATACTTGATCTTGAAACAAGGTTTCTTGAAGTATTTAAACCATCCTAAATCTACCCAAATACAAGTAAAGTGCGTTTTGTCAAAGGATAAGCCAATTACATAAAATCATGACATATGTTCTTAACAAGTGAAACACATATGTCCTAACAGTCTCTATAGGTACTTCTTTCCCATTCAAAGCATCCAAAAGTGCTTTACAATGCTTTTGAAAGGCCATGAGTAAGCCTCATACGGACACATGAGCTTGGGACTTCTTCAATTGCATTAAGACCTTATCTTCTTCTTCTTTGTCTTCCTTTCCTTTAGGTTTTGTGAGCTTGGACCCTTCCCCTAAATCTCTACCAGGATGATCTTTTCCAAAAAGGATGGCTTGTAGTGCTTCCCATTCCTAGTGATATTTGCTACATTGTCCTCCAAGACCATTTTCTTTAATTCTATCACTCCTTTGGGAAGTATTCCCCACACCGCTACCACTTCCTTTAAGACTTCATCTTCTTCATTCCATATTCCTTGGACTTCCACGGCATTGATATTGACACTTGTAGTTTTTATCAATTTTGAGCAATCTCATTCAATCTCATCTATTTGCACCCAATTTTGATATGAAGGAGGAGCCCTATGGTAATCAAGCAAAGGGTATGTTAGGTTTGGTGATAATGTTGGGATTTGGGAGGGTTCCATTGTCTATAAGATCTTGTATTTTGCATTTGTGGTGGAAGCAATTGTTGGTTTTGTGACCAGATTTTTTATGGTAGTGGTAGTATTCATTGAGGTTCCAAGTGGGAGGTATGGGATTAGGCATAGGTGTAGGGTCTAAAAGTTTGGTGAACCCTTTGGAGGATAGGTTTTCATATGCTTGGGTGAGGGTCATTCCTAGGTTAGAGAATTCTCGGCGAACTTTCTTTGGGTAGGCTAGTGTTTGTTGGGGTACGATGGCGCTCACATTTACGGGATTGGGTGCTTTAGTGGTGGTTTCTCCCCCTCCATATGTTTTCTTGGTTGGAGGCCTACTTTTACCTTTCTCTAATTGTCCATTGTTGATAGCGTCTTCAATTCTTGTCCCATAATCACATAGTTCTCCACATGAGCTAATAGGCGATGACAAAAGCCTACTATTATAAGCCGAAAGCAATTTCTTGATGATCACGTTGATTTGGTCATTCTCATTTGGCCTATTGATCATTCTAGACGCCTTGGTCTTCCATCTAGTCATGTATTCGAAAAATGTCTCCCCCACACCTTGTTTGGTAGTTTGTAATTCCCTTAAAGTCACATCAATCATGGTGTTGAAGATGAATTGGTCCCCAAACAACTCCACTAATTCATTCCGCACCTTAGTTTTGCTTGGATCAAGGCTATAATACCACCTTGATGCACCTCTTATGAGTGAGAGTGGAAATGCATGCAAAGTTTACTTCTCATCTAGCCCCTTCATTTCAGTGATGCTTAGGTATCTTCTTACGTGTTGCTTCGAATCTCCAATCCCATCAAACTTTTCCACATCGGGAATCTTGAACTTGGGAGGTAATGCAATAGTAGCCTTTGAACTCACTCCCCTTATGTTTTAGAGGTAATATTCCATCCCTTGTGCCTTACAGAAGGTGAGTTGCATTTTCTCCATTTCTTCCTTCATAGCTATGGTTTCCACGGTGAGCTTCTCAAATTGCTTGTTCCTTTCTTATTCCGCTTTTTCCTTTTCATCCCATTCTTCCACTTCCTCCTCATCATCATGGATTTCCACATGTGAAGGCTTCTTGAGCTTAGATTCCTCCAACCTAGTGAGACTCCCTCCTATTTTCTTAAGGTCCTCTCCATGTTCATCCAAAGCCTTAAAGATCTGTGTTCCATTGAGTCTTCCACGGAGGTAGTCATTGTTTCTTAGGGGGTCTCTTCCTCTTCTTGGTGTGTGTCCTCAATCTTGATCAAGCGCTTTCCTTTCTCTCAAATCCAAATGGGAGTGGGGATGTGTTTTCTTGACTTTGACGATGTAATGATGCCTGAAAAGAAGCTCCATTTTCATTAAGTTCAAGTCCCAATTAAAGGTTTTTTAAAATTTTTAGATGTCCTTAGAAAATTTTTAAGTTTATTTTAATGAAGCCCCAATTACAATATCACTCCCCTCTCACAGATTTTTTCCCCTTTTTCATTGGGCTTTGGTCCATTTACAATAAAGCTCTAATCTTACTCTCATGGGCTTTCATTAGAATGCACTTAGAAATTTTCAAACCTTTGTCTCAAACATGGGCTTACAATATATTCATCACCTTTGGGCTTTTCATTTTTATTCATCATTTCTTTTCTTTTTTTTTGAATTAACCCTTTAGCTAGAATTTATTGTAGCCTTCCTCTTAAAGTCCATGAAGTTCTCATTTTTTTGGGCCTAGGCAAACAACAAGGAGGCCCAAGATTAGGGAAGTTCATATTGGCTTTGTAGGATTTTGGATGCTAATTCCATAGCATATTTGTTACCTTAGGCCCAAAGCCCTCTTTTTGAAAAGGACTTTTTCCAATTAGGCCTATGATAGCAATTAGGATATGGTCTTATGAAAGTTAAAATATACCTTTAGATTTCGGGACAAGCCTCTTATACTTGAGAACTTCTTTTCCTTTATCCCCAAACATCTTAGGGTATACCACAACTTTAGGGCCATCCCTTCCATTTTTACATCTTTTATTTGTTCTTTAGAATTAGGTGAACACATGACATATGGTTGAACAAACAAGAAATATAACGGGTATCCTTTGTGATAGGGTCTAGGATCTCTCTAAAGTGGGTAGGCTCCTTAAGGCTAAAAGGATAGATAAGTAGGTCATTTATAACTTAGTGGGTTATGATTCCAACTGAGGGCCTAAGTAGACCTCATAGTGGATTGGTAGCAAACCTTTAACATACTTAAAGCCTATTATAGGCAATGACACCGATTGTGAGTTGGTGGGATGAACTCCAAAAGATTTGGGCCCGAATGGAGCCTTCCATCTTCCCACTCATCACCAACTGAGGTTAAGGGACAAAAGAAACAAAGTGATGTGTGTGCAAACAAGTATTGAAATAGTTTTTATCAAGGTTAAGAAATAAGACACATAGGAAATTTAAACTCATTATCCCCAGTGGAGTCGCCACTGTGGACACAACGAAGGAGTCGCCACCTAGTTTTTGCAATGGCCTAGGAACTATGAATATAGCATCCTTTCAAGGAAGGACCATTGATCTTACTACCAGAGATATGGGTCCGAAATTTAGGTACATTCTTAGTAAGGTGTTAGGCACCCAAGACCACCCAACCCTAAGGTTGGCCTCCCATTATTGTGTCTTACGTCTTAATCTCGATAAAATTATGTACAGCACTTATTTCCTAAACTCACACACACACTAGCATACATCTAAGCATACAACATAACATCATCATCCTAAAGCACATACATATCCATCCATAAAGCATAAGAAACCAAATCACACATATACCACCCTAGCATTCATCTAACATGTGAAAACCCTTTCATGTCATATATAAGGCAGCAACTTAATCATGGCAGCAAGTATATCATTTATCAATTATACACAAAACACAACGCAACAACACATGTACATGTTCATCAAACAAAACATATCAACACATATGCATGTGAATGTGAATGTATGACTTACCTTTACTCACCTTGCAGCAACTTAGCACCTATGGCATCATGCATGAGCATGTGAATGAATGATTATGGCATTGAAACAAAGAAAATACAAAATAAACCCTAATTCTAACATGTGAGATAAAACAAGCAATTAAACATATGAAACATAGACATTGAAAGCATAAAGGCATAGGAAAAGAAGTTAAACAAACAAACATGTGAAAGCATAAATGAAATCAACAAAATAAAAATTAGGGTTTCTAGGCAATGCCCTACACACGCATGTACAAGCCTATGTGTGCATAATTAAACTTGCGTGCGCAGGCAAGATTATACGTCCGCAAGTTCTTGCCCAGAAAACCCTAGAAACACAACCAAGCTTAAAACACTAATTCTAACACCCTAACATGCATTTTAAACATATAAAACATAAGCCTAGACTAGAAAAGCATATCAAAACATGTTATAACAAGAAAACAAGACAAACAGAAGAATTAAAAGCATAAAAAGAAAAGAAAAGGAAAAAGCAAAGTTTGAACAAATACCTCAAAGAAAGCTCTTCAAGCTTGATTTTGACCGTTCCCCTCAGTCAAATCTATTCACAAACCAACAAGAAAGTGATTAGCAAAGTTAAACTAAAAGGATTGGGGCTAGAAAAGGTCTCAATCAAACAAAATTGACTTGAGGATGTTTTGTGAAAAACTCTCTTTTGACTCACTATTTTCTAGTGAATCTTGTATTTTTCCTGTGGGATTTCTGTCTTTTGAAAATATACTATGTAAGGATTTTTATAGTGGAAAAAATGGGGTTTGTAACGGCTCCTAGACGATGTGGGATTCATTCCAAATCTCAACCATTATTGCAAAAAACTTGCATTTTTTATGTCTCTAAAACCCTAACTGTGTACGCAGTAGTGTGTGTATGCATGCTTTAGCTCACGTATGTAGGCTTCTACCCATGTACGTAAGCCGAAGGCCACTTTGGTCATTTTATTTCTAAAAATATATTTTTGCTCATTGAAAAGGTTATATTTTCCATTTTAACACTCCTCAAGTCAATTTGATATCTGATTGAGCTCTAAACTGGCCTTGGGCCTTAGAGTTTGGGCATCATTAGGGAATGAGGGCCTAAGTCATAAAGGGTACAAAATGTGGTGTTTACAGCAGGCACGTGCATGTGTACACAGGAAGGTAGGCAAAAACAAATTCCTTCTCGTATTTAGAGTGTGATTCCTCCACCAAAGCCTCTCCTATGATTCCTACAGCCTAAGGGACTACTCAAGTCATAATTGAGTTCAGATTTTCAAGCACCAAAGATCGGGAAAAGCAAAGTTGCATAGAATTGTGTAATTATTCCCACAAGTTGTAAATTAATTACATGTCCTAAATAAAAGCATAAATGTAAAAGATGTTCTTAAATATAATCCAATGTCTCAAATAAAAGCTAAAATGTAAAAATACAAGCTAATAAAAGAAATATGTTGTATGTCTGTGTTTGTGTCTGTCTGTATGCAAAATCACCAAAAGCACCTCTTCCTTGGCCAGAAGCTAGGAGTAGTCTCTGAATTGCCACCACCATCACCACCACCACCATCATCATCATCATTATCATCATCATCATCACCACCACCACCCAGATAGGCAAACCCTCTAGGACCATATATCTACCTGGAATACTCAGTCATCTCTAACTTGAGGTTCCCCTCAAACTAAACAACTCCTCGTGCTCCCTGAACAGTAGGCTGAATTTTGAAAGAAAAGAAGTGTTAGAAAAAGTGTTGGGGGACACAAGAATAGAAAAGGAAAGAGATAAGAATGAAGGAAAACTCACTGCTTATGTACCCTCGAGAAAAGGGTAGCCCATGACATTTCTGTTGCAGCCCACCGCATGCTCATGAGCAAAACCATCAGGACCATAAACATACACCAACTATGGTAAGCAAGGAGGGTGGATGGGAGCACCAGTAGCAGGACCAACCTGACACAAGTATACCACGTGAACATCATCATGTAAAGCAATGCAAAGGAAAATTGGAAATGAATGAGAAGAGAGAGAGCATATACCACAGGAGTAAAGGAAGGCATGAGGCGAGTGTTGTTGAACTCATCATAGTCCAACTCCTTTGAAACCTACTGGGCATAGGGAATGCCATTCCTCCACAAATGATACTCAGCATCCATCATGGAAAGTGGGGCAAGCATAAACTCTAGAGGATTTATTGGGACTTGCGGCACATCCGCACCCACCAATTGGGAGCATACCCTCTCCGCCAAATAGAGTGCCCTTAAGCGAGCTTCTTTGAATGGCTGAGTAATCCCGGAGATAACGAGACTAGATGCCTCAAAGTCTGGGGCCGCAATAGGAGAAAGGCCGGCCTATGGGCTCTAATTAACCTATGACAACACATAGAGTTAGAGGAGAAAAACCCTATGAGACATGCAAGAAACATAATAAAAGGAATGAGATTCTTGATTCCCCTTATCGAAAAGATAGCCCATCGAAATGAGCCCTAACCAAAGGGAAGCTCTTCAGATCCACATCCGCACCACAAGCAATGAGACCATATTGAATGGCCCAACACTGGAAAGGAAAACGTAGGATGACAATTTGCAAGAAGCAGAAACAAACAAATATGAACAGTTTGCAAGGTGACAGTTTGCAAGATGATAGGTATGAACAATTTACAAGATGATAGTTTGTAAGATGGAAACAAGGATACAGTTTGCAAGAGCATGATGCACAATTAACCCTAAATGAATACGGATGGATATGATTGCAAGGAAAGGAAATACATAAGTCACAAAAGATAAAAGGAAGAAAGGTTGATCTTAAGAAGCTTCCAAGGCCTCACAAGCTGGTGCAAGGTCCTCCGGTTGAGCGTATCCAAGGAAGAGTACAAATAGGCAAGCCTCCCCAAAGTCGCAGAAGAGGGCTAGCCACCTCAGAGATACTGTCTACTCTCCATTGGCAAAGAAATATGCCCTTAGAATGTACAGCAAGAGGGCCCTAGCCATCTGGGCACAGTTGTCGGTCATCGCCTGTGGGAAAGGCTTATAATCCATCTTGAAGACGAAGTAGCAGAATGTCTCAATAGTGTACCTCCGCTCGAGCAAGTCAATGCCTAATCGAGTGCCTGACTCACTCTCCAAGTTTATGACAGCCTCATCGCATTTAAGACCGATCATGCAGTGGAACTCATAGGGAGTCATAGTCATCTCCCTATCAGCAATATGGAAGATGTGGGTAGTGTCCCACCACCTCTTAGCCAGAGTCTACACCAGAATGGCACAAGCGGATCTCTTCGATAGTAAGTGGATGATCGGCTCAAAACCCATTGCACGAATGAGGGCCTTTGTTTCTGTGGTAAGGACCTTGTACCATGCCACCACACTGTAAGTGCTACCCTTGCCTAAAAATGAGGGGGAAACCTGTAAAAAGATGAAAAGAAGTTGTTAGATTGCCATTTGGATGAGAAACAAATGAAACAATAGTGAAATTAGGGTTTTTGCTTGGCGACACACGCACATAGGTCAATGTCTGCGTATGCAGGCACTAGTACATGTACGCCGGCTGGAAATCGTGTGCGTATGAACTTAAGAACAAATATGTATACGCATGAACAGGCCTGCGTACACATAAATTTTGTCCATGCACGCATGAACATAAGCTGCGTACACAAGCTCGAGTCCGCATATGCATGAACACAGACAATGGGTCGTTCTTTGACATTTTTAAGCATACTTCCACTAAAATTCAACCTAAAATATGTTCCTACCCCTCCTAAGGTGTCAAATTTTCATCTAAATCCTTCCCACAGCAAAACCTAAGCATTTACATGTCCAAAAATAGATTAAAATGGAAGATCAAAACGAAAATGAGAAAAGTTGGAAAAACTTACCGATCCAGCCCTTGCACCTTTTGAAAGATGGTCTTAGGCCTGTATGTCAACCGAGGGGACCATTCAGCCTCACCGCTCCACTCCAACGCATGAGATTGAAGGCATCACTAGAGAGCACATAATAGGTTTTCTTGGACTTGGGTGCCATAGAGAAAATAAGAGAGTTTGGGGGAGGAAAAGAGTTTTGGGAAAGATGAGATTAGATGGTGAGGAAATGAGAGAAAGGTAGGGAGTTTTTGTAGAGAGAAAAGATGGAAGTTGGAGAGTTAGAAAGGATATGAAGAGCGAGGAAGATGAAGAGAATAGGAAGAAAAATTAAAAGAAATGGTTGGTAACCGTTGGAAAAATTTGAAGAGGCGGGAATGTACTGGTGGTTAAACTACATGTAGTTTTAGCCCCTTACTAAACTATGTGTAGTTTAGTAAAAAAAAATAAAAAATTAAATATCCCCAGTAAGTTCCCGGAAGGTAGGAAGTGTAAATTAAAATTCAAGAATGCATCAAAAATGACAAAAATACCCTCAGTCGGGAAAAAGACACAAAGACCCTCAAAGCATCCCCTAGTGGATTGAAAGCATTAAAACATCCCTTAGTGGATCATAAGTCACTAAGAAAACTCCCCCGTGAGTTTAGATCATCAACCAAATCCCCAATAAAGTATAGTATCATGGTAGGGCTCTTATATGGGTCCAAGACACAAAGGCAACTCTCTCGTGAGTTGTGAAGAAAAAAAATTCCCCAAGGAGTTGACAAAACCCCCTCGTAGGTGGAATCAACACAAGAAATTTCCCCAGTGGGTCACACATTATCAAAGACTTCCTCGTGGGTCACAATCACCACAAAACTTCTCAGCAAGTTACCATCCTTAGTGAACTACATACTAAGAAGACTCCCTTATGAGTCACCAACACACTTTTTAGTAGATCATACTCCCCAGCGAGTCTTTTATCTCCCTAGTGGATTTTTCACCCAAGACTCCCTCATGAGTTGAAACATCAAGGCCACTTGTGCACATATCCTACAGGAATTGAATATGCAGTCACGGGCCACACACCAGTTAAGCAAGTCAGAATACAAAATTTGTGCACATATCCTCCAGGAATTGAACATGCAGGCACATCATACAAAACTTAGGCACATATCCCGATGGAATTAAATATGTAGGCACAATAGAAAAGGTAGAGGTAGAGATAGAGACCAAGGTCACCCTGAGGCAAGAGCCTCACCAGAATAGGTAGAGATAGAGATGGAGAAGACAAGAGGTGCAAGCCACTCGGAGAAGTTTGAGGCAGGAGCCCCGGATGGACACCACAGATATATATAATCTTTAGCTCGTAAGAGCACCTTGTTTGTTTGGTTGATGGTTGCAGTAGTTGGCCTTGTTTGTTTTTATTTTTTAAGTGACTCTAGGATAGCAAGTCACTCGCCTTTTGCTTGCAATTGGCAAAACAGGTTTTGGAATAGTGAACTTGTCGTTACTTGTTTCCTGAGCAAAAAAGGTGGGAATTCGGACATACGAATCCCATGCGACTCTGCGGAGTAGCACCCCGCCCCATGTATGCATGTTGTGTGTCGTGTGCATGGGTTGGACTCGAGCCATACGTCAAAACAAAATGTTTTGTCACTTATTCTTTTGATTCCGTTAGTGGAGCTCATGAATCAAAATAGGGGCATTTGTAGACACTGCATTTTGTACCTCTTATGATCCTTCCCCAATAATGCTGAAATTCTAAGGCCTAAGGTTAGTTTATGGCTCAATCAAATTACAAATTGTCTTGAGAAATGTCAAAATGGAAAATATAACTTTTTTTATGAGCAAATAAATCTATTTTTGGAAAATAAAGGCCAATGAAACCCTTGGCCTACATACGCAGGTCTGGTGCATGTGTACACAGGCACGGACCTGCGCACGCAACTAGGGTTCCAAAAACTATGAAAGACAAGTTTTCTGTATTAATGTTAAGGTTTGGAACGAATCCCACATCATCTGAGAGCTGTTCCAAACCCCCATTTTCTCACTATATAAAGCCATACATGGTACCTTTTCAAGACACTCAGAAAATCTTAAGGGAAAACCTAAGATTCACTAGAAATAGTGAATCAAAGAGGGATTTTTTCACAAAACATCCTTAAGTCAATTTGATTTTGATTGGGATCTTTTCTGATCTTGATCCTCGAGTTTTGAAGTTTTCTAATCATTTTTGTTTGGTTGTGAATAGATTTGTCTGAAGGGAACGGTCAAAATCAAGCCTATGAGCTTTTTGTTTTAAGGTACTGAGTTCTAAACTCTTTTCTTTTATTTCTGCCTTAATCTAGTTTTTAATCCTGTTTCCTTGCTTTGTTTATGTTTAGATATGTTTGTTTAGCCTTGGTTTAAGTTGTTTTCTTTTTTAAAGCATGTTAGGTTGCTAGATTTGTTGTTTTTAAGTCTTGCTTTGTTTCCGTGTTCTTGTTTTCTGTGTTAGGGTTCTTCAGGGCGTGTCTGCATGCGCATGCTTCCTGCAGGCGTACGCAAGCTTGAAGTATGTGTATGCATATAACTAGCTTACGTACACAAGCCTATGTATGCGCATGCATACTCATACCTAGAAACCCTAATCTAAGTTTTCTGCTTCTGTTTCTTTGCTTCTTTTACATCATATGCCTCTGTTTGGTTCGTTTTTATGCTTTTTTAAGTCTATGCTCCTCTGTTTAATTACTTGTTTGCCTTTAACATGATTAGATTAGGGTTTTCTCTTATATTTTCTTTGTTTTACCATGAACATGCATATAACATGATCATGCATTGATGCCATGGGTGCTGTGATGCACTAAGGTAAGTGAGGTAAATCATGCATTCACATGAACATGCATCTTGATGATGAATATGTTTGTTTGATGCTTGATTTCTTGTCTAGGTGTTTGGGATATATTTGGGGATTAATACCTTGTTGCCATGCCTACGTTTCTGCCATGATTTGTTTGCTGCCTTGGATGAGATAATGTGATGTGTACAATTAAAGTATACTAGGGTTTATGATGGGATAAAAAGCCATGATAGATGTATGTTAAGGTTATGGGACATTTGATACCATGTTGATTGTTAGATGCATATTAGTGTGTGTGTGTGTGTGTGTGTGTGTTATAGAATACAATGTTAAACATTCCTTTAATAAGACTAAGACGTAAGACACAATGATTGGAAGTCAACTCAAGGGTCTGATAGGGTTGGGTGCCTAACACCTTCCCATCTCCATACCTAAACTCCAAACCCCTACTTTGGTAGTAAGATTGGCCCTTCCACATAAGGGCGATATATTCATGGTTCCTAGACCATAAAACTAGGTGTTGACTCATTTTTTCTGCCCCGGTCCATTCAACTGAGGCGTACTCCCCAAACCACGCGTTACGCCCACAACTGCCAAAAGACTTCCCCAAACAAAGGACAAATTGTTCCCTAACCCTGCCATCATGAAGGAGCAATCCGGGAAATATCTGGCCTTATAAACTCGGTAAAGAAGGGAGTGGGAGTTGTGGAATAGTGTCTATGCTTGCTAAGCAAACATAGCAAGATTGAAAGCACGCATATCCCAACATCCCATCCCACCATCCTTCTTTTCGATGCATAACTTCTTCTAGTTGATCCAATGAATTTTATTTTCATCCTTATTTTGGCCCCACCAATATTTTGCCAACAGAAAATTAATACTATCACAAATGTTTTTTGGTAATTTGAACAAACTCATAGAATAAGTTCGAATTGCTTGAGCCACAGTTTTTATTAGGATTTCACGCCCTGCTTTTAAGATGAATTTCTCTTTCCACCCCAACACTCTCTTGGAGATTTTCTCCTATAGGTCCTTAAAAGTGTTCACCTTTGATTTCCCACTAGCCATAGGCAACCCAAGATACCTTTCATGCTCTGTCATAATCCGGGCACCCAATAATTGTTGAATAGTGCCTTGCACCTCTGGTTTGATACTCTTACTAAAGAAAGGAAATGTTTTCTGGCAATTAATGGTTTGGCCAGACATAGTTTCTTATTGTCCTAGTATGTTCAATAATCTTTGGCATTCTTCCACAGTAGCTTGACAAAATAGCAGACTATCATTTGCAAACAAAAGGTGGGAGATACACACTCTGTTTTGGCTTGACATAATACCTTTCAACTGGTTAGTACTTTTAGCCTTTCTCAACATTGCAGACAAACCCTCAGCACAACGGATAAATAAATATGGGGATAGGAGATCACCTTGCTTAATGCCACGTGTGGGGGTAATGATGCCGCGAGGTTCACCATTAATTAAAATAGAGTAAGAAGCCGTAGATATTGTCTCTATAGCCAAATGGACCCATCTAGGATGAAAACCAAGCTTAATCATTATTTTCTCCAAAAGAAAAAAACCCCATTCCACTCAGTCATAGGCTTTACTGATGTCAAGCTTGACAGTCATCAGACAGTCTTTTGCTTCATGACTAAAAAAACCACACCTATTGCATAACCCTACCATGCATTCATACTTGAAACCAATGCGAACCTGATCTCCTTTAAGGTTTGCTACCAGCGCTCCCCGACGAATGGGCTTGTCCAACAGTAACTCCACACGAACCTGAATAAATAATGCCTGATCTGGCTTGAAAACCTTACTATCGACTTCAATCACTTGGCCCAAACCCTTCTCAATATCCCACCCTACTTCCTTATTGATTAGATTGAAAGGTAATCCCCATACTTGAATCCAAATAGGCAGTGGGTTGAAGGTGACCGTCCTAGTCGTCATACCCCTCTCCCAACGTCACAATACGAGTAAGTGATTGTCAAAACTCCATGGGCTGTTGTTCAATACTCACTTCAATTGGCTCTCCATGGTGAATCTAAATTGGTAAAGTCCCTCCTCGACATCAACAATACAAAGGTCATTACCAAACATCCATACAAACTGCAATGTTGTCTTTGCTGCCCTTTGGTTGTACGGCCTAGTTGTGAGAAAGCGTCCTAATAGGCTGAGAGAACATTCTTCAAGTATTTTTTTCTCTCTGGGATGAACGGACCATAAGAACTTCACCCTCCTTCTCTGTTAGGTTGATCCGTTGTAGTTGTTTTATGAAATTAGAGTCTATGGCTTTGGGGTTCACGAAAACAGTGTGCGTGTGCCGCGAATAAAAACAGAAAAAAGAAGAAAATTCCACTATTGGGGTTAGTGGGAAGAAAAGTGTAAGATGAGAGAGAAAAACTCACCCTAGGTGAGAAGGAAAAAACGTAAGAAATTTTACTAGTTAAACTAACTTAAATCTTTTCTTAATCAAATTAATGTTATGATTTTGAGATACACTTCTTTAGATAATTAATTTGCTTCTAATTATAACCATACAAGTTTTGATTTTAATAGCAAATTTTAATTGCTATGTCTAATTTGATAATACCATTTAGATGCTTTGCAAAGAGGGTCAAGTGTTTTTTTTTTTTTTTTTTAATAATCGAGAGACAAAGAGTTTATGTAGTAAATAAGGAAACTTAGTGGATTAATTTTAAGGTTTTTTTTTTTTTTTTGATAGATACGATAGTATTTCAAATTTATAGTGTCTATTTCAAAATGATTACTCTTTATCATTAAATTAATTAAAAAGTCAATTAGTTTTTAGTATAAGCGATAATTGAATTTTAGATATTCTATTTAAGGATAAAAAACTTTACTAATTCAGCTAATAGAACTTACAAATATATAAGGGCTGTAGATTGCTTTGGGAATTGGATTTGGATGCATGTCAATATATCTTTGGTCAGGATGTTACTTATTAGTGCACTGTATGTTCATCAAAAAACCAAAAAAAGAAACTAGTGCACTGTATGACCCTTTTGCAATTGCTGGACCTTGCCCATTGATTGCGAGAAAAAGCGTGGGAAATATTTGGTGTGGCCCTAGCTATGAGACGTCCGGCTCAATCAAATCTTTTTCTGATTTTAAATGTGGGCATTTCGCAAATGTAGAGGGCTATTTTTCATGGTGTGATTCATTGATTTAGTGAAGTATCAAAATTAAAAATAAAATTTAGAACAATCGGATTTTTAAAGATTTTGTGAGAGGGGTAGTAAATACTTACTCTTATTGTGTGACACTGTTAGATTTCCAACACAACAGGCAATTATGTTAAGTTACCATTGTAATTTGCATCTAAAATTAACACTTTAGGATATATCTAGCAAGAGTTATTCATTAGAAATTTTTATGGTCCCACAGTATGGATGGTAAATTGGTTATCCTGTTAGGATGGATGTTTGTAAACTTCTACATGTCTCTTAGGAAAATATATAGATGTTTACTACAAGATGTATCTTATTTATGAAACATGACTCTTTAATAAATTACTAAATTTAATATTTAATACCTTCTCCAAAAAAAAAAAAAAAACCTTTACTATTTAATTAATTCCCTATTGCAAATTGGTAAGGCAACACATATCACCAAGTATGAGTTACTGTATGAGTAAAGCTGCACCATATTATAATGTGATTACCTATCACTTTTGTAGAACAAATAAAAGTTTATCTCTAAATTAGTTTAGAAAAAAACTCTTCAAACTCCTCATATCTCTTTATATTGATTGTGGATTTTGAAAATCTAACCATTAGATTACATATTTTTATTATATCCTTCATGCTTGCAAAATTTTCAAAGATCAAAGATCAATTGCCATGTTATTAAAAAAAATGTTAAAATTTCAAGTTTTTGTGATCTAAAATTGTGTATAAAAAATAAGTTTATTGATTAAATAGTAAATAACATCCAATTTGAATAAAATTTGATGTGTATGTTAAAAACATAAAGAACATGAAATTCAATAGTTAGATTTTTAAAGATGTATATGAGAAATTTGAAGAATTTCTCTCTAAACTAATTAACAATTTTTCTCTCTAAACTAATTAACAATTTTTCCATCATCAATTCCCCTTATAATAAGATTTTTTTTGGTTATTTATCTTTGAATCTACTTATGTACGTAATAAATAAATTTGAGGAACCAAAGCTGTTGCGTGAGTAATCTAGTGTAATAAACGTGGACGCTCTCATTATTATATTTGCTAATGTCGAATTTGCCATCATCAGTACTATATTCACCACATGATGGTCCTTATAAAATAACAGATTAAATTTCTTCTTTATCTTATACAGAAACAAACAAGAAAAAATAGAAGTTTATGAGAGTTAGAAATTAGACTGACACAAATTGTGGGGGACAAGGTAGGGAGAATGACTAATTTGGAGAAACAGTTAGGTGACTAATTACATTTTCATTTCTCACACGCAAACTTTATTGCATAATACAGTAGATCCAACGCAATAGGGATGCAACACATGTCAAGATTAGAGTACATAGTTGTCAAGGGCCACCAAACGTAGGTGTCAATAATCTAGGATTTTTTTTCTTCAAAATAACACTCATTTTGAAACAATTTCATTAGTTAGCCCCGTTTCCAAACTATTTAGGAAATGAACAACTTGAGTGAGTTAGACTCGAGTTCACTATAGCAACTCGAGTCTAAGAGACTTATTTTATGTGTTCTGTGAAACATGGAACTCAAGCATGTGGAGCTCGAGTTCCTTAAAGTGAAATCAAGCCTTACAGGCCCGATATGGTTCCTCATCGAAACTATTCCACACTACAAAGTCTGAGTTTCTTCATAATTGAACCTCAACCCACCAAACCCACAAGTTCGAGCTTCTTCTTCGTCATTGAAACCTCAACCCACCCAAACCCACACAGCGAAGAGTACAAGTCCGAGCTTCATCTTCGTCACTGAAACCTCAATCCACCAAAACCCACACTGTAAGTCAACATCTGAAAACAATACTGCCAAGGCCTATCGAGTCTGACTCTGAGTTCCGAGTCAACATCTAAGCCGCAATCACGACATTGATCAAGTGGGTTTGTTGATTTCGTTATGGGTCTCTCTGGGTTTGCTTGGATTTGTTGGAGAAGAAGAGTTTGTTCTTATTGAGAGAGTACTAAAATCGAGTTTGTAAGGCTCGATTTCAATTTAAAGGAAATCGATTTCTACGGACTCGATTTCAATGACAGAAAATGAGTCTAACAGACTCGATTTCAAAGAGTAAATAGACTCGATTTGTTAGATTGCTAAATAGTTTCAAAACCTTGCTAACTAATGAAATGGTTTGAGGGATTTGGTTATTTTGAAAAAAAAAAAAAATCCAATAATCTAAAACAATATTTTACAATAAGAAGCCTTAATCCCAAATTTTTAAGATCGATTTATGGATTTTAGTATATTAGTTAGGATCGGTCATATATATATATATATATATATATGTATTATTTTTCTCAATTATATTTATTTACAACCATATTTTCTATTACTTTCCAAATTATAGATAATTTTTTTTTTTATAACTTATACTAATATTATTTTGAGTCTTTTTTAACTTTTTTTTTTTTTTTAATTCTCTTAACTTGGATAAACTCATTCTTTCTTAGTGGTATATTATTTGTTCTCTTATAAATATAACTAAATCATCTCAAACAACTCTTTCTCATTTTTTTTTTTATTAATATGAGTTACCTTTATCTATGGATTTTCCCATTTTAAATCTTAAAAAAAAAAAAAAGTATTTGTCCCCATTACCCCCACTTGACAATGACACACCTACGTAAAATGTATTGATAATGTATATTATATAAAATATAGTACATAAAATAGTAAAATAACCCTAAAAATTAAATGAAAGAAAATGACGGGTCATCTTCTAAGAGTAAAAACAGTGTCGTGTCTTGGTTCATGTTTGGTCCCCGTCCTATGGGACCAGAATAGCAATTTACGGCCCAAGTGTCCGAGCACGAAAAGTACAGTTCTCTATTGCGGTTCACATGAATAGTCCATTTCTCAATGAGCTCTCTATGTCTTCATGGGCTCCAAGCCTCCACCTAAGGACCTCTCTCTCTTTGCTCTTCACTTCCATCACTTACTAATGCCGTGTAGGCCAGATTACACTACACTTTTTTCTTTTAAATTTTTTTTTTTTGAGAATCATTTTTTTCTTTTAAATTATTAGTCATCATCATATATTTTCTTTGAAAACTTTATTTCATATTTTCATCACTTTAACAAAGATGAAAAGAAACCTGTTTACTATTGCTTTTTCCTTATTCAAGTCAAAATTGATCGAGTATTATATTATAGCTTTAGATTGACTCGATTAGTGACTATAAAATATGCCTTTTAAGTAAACTTTGTGTAGAGGACATCAACTCTACTTGATGTTGAGTCAACAGTCAACACATCAAATTGAGCTTTCATACACAAATTGAGTTTTCCCGTTTTATTATTTGATATTAAGTTAGAATGAGTTGACAAGGACATCTACATCAAGTCTTCAACCAACATTTCTCTCCTAAATGAAGGGATAGAGAGATCACACATCTCAATAACTTAAAAATAAAAAATAAAATTTAGAATGACTACACCATGACAATAATTGAGACAAAATTTATTTTATATATTTGATTTAACATCTTCACCTATTTATCTTAGTTTTTTTTTTTTTTTTTTGCGCGGGGGGGGGGGGGTTCTATTTGGCTTATTTGGGCACGTACAATTTTTTTAAGTCATTTTTCTTAAATATAATTGTACTATTAGACATTTTTTATTAAGCTAACCCAAATAGACATTAAGTATAAAAAGTTAAGTTGAAATGAATGTGACCAACTAAATAAAATAAACATATGATGAATTATAAATTATTTGATGATTACAAGGAGATCATCAATTGTAATAAACTTAAAAGTAATTTAGTCATGAAAAAAATTATGTTATTAAAGAAAAACATCAAAATATATGAGAATATCTTCTCCTTTTTTTAAGTCTTCAATTAAAAAAAACTATACAATTAGAACCATACATGCGAATTTTTCTCTATTCTTAAAAAATTAGTTAACATGTTACAATTTTTTTTTCCCTTTCTAATCAAAAGCCTCTTAAAATGGGATTCAAAGTTTTATTTTTATGGATTCCCCACCTCCAACTCACCTTTTGTACAATTAAGGTTAAGATGTAAAATCTACCTTATAAGTTTGACTGAAATTCATTTCAGTCTTTTAACTTGACTTTCATTCAATTGAATCCTCTAAATTCCATATTTATTCGATTTTAGGTCTTTCATCCAATTCCAAAAATATAATGGCTATATGCAATTAACTAATGGAAAAAAATTTGAAAAATAATTCTCATATAAAAAATTCATGTGAGATGGTAGCACCAAAGGTTTTCATGGCCTTACGGGAGTATAATTTAGGAGTCATTTGTAGTGTTTAAGTTCATATGCTATGGATTTCAACTTTTGTGACAAATGATACTTTGCAACATTCTTTCAGTTAACTCTATAGTGATTAATCTAAGTCAAATCCTGTTTCTTCCTTATAAATCCAACTTTGTTTTTTATTGTAGCCATCTTTTGGCTATACCATGGAAGATCGTTCTTTGACACACCTTCTAAGAAGCAAACAAATGTGCTGATTTTGTTTTACAAATATAGAAGCATGATAGTAAATTGAGAATTTATTTTTAACACCTGTCTCACTTTTTTCTTGGATAACATGTTTTAGAATACTTCAAGTTCAAATATTTTAAAAATAAAAAACTTTATTGGTTGAGTTAATTATAACATACTATTCCTGTGTAATTTAAAAAAAAAAAACTACTTTTATGTATTTTGTTTATTGTTGATTTAATAACTCGATCGAGGAAAAATAAAAAGAAAGTAGAGATTAACACTTGTCACAGTAGAGAGACGTGTCCTTTTTTTGGTCACATATTATCATCCAAACAAGTTTAATGCCCAAGTCTAGTCAACAAAAAACTTTAAGATATCTTATTAAAAAAAAAAAGAAAAAAAAAAAAAGGGAAATGAGCCTTAGTTATAAGTAAGCTCTGGGGACCCGAAGCAACGTTGCTTTCGCAATACTTCAAATGGCTGAGAAGTAATCTCTCAGAGAGACACAGAAACAGAGAAACAGGGAAAAAAAAAAAAAAAAACCCACTCAGAAAGAAAGAAACTGATTGACCGCCATTGAAGCACCTGTCCCTCATATACTACTTCTACTCCTTGTATTATATATAAACCAACATTTCAACGCTCCTTCCCGCATTCTCTCTTCAACTCCATTTCCCTCATACAACAACATATAATACTACTGTACTGAGATTAATTAGGCCCTAAAATTTCTCAATTTGGAAACTTTTTTTCAATTACTGAAGTGTTTAATTGAAATATCAAGTGATTGCAGCTCTCAATGGAGCCAAATTCAGCAAGCTATGTGCTCGGATCCTGCCCAACCCGACCCGAACCCGAGGAAACCGTACTCGAATCCCTCCAATTCCGCGACGAAATCCAGCGGCTCATGACCGTGCCGCCGGAGAACGCGAGCTCCTTCACGGCGCTTCTGGAGCTCCCGGCCACTCAGGCCATGCAGCTCCTCCACAGCTCGCCTCACTCCGCCGGCGGCGGAGGCGACGAACACAAAGCCTACTCCTCCTCCTCCTCCTTCACCAACGGCAATCTCACCTTCCCTTCCAACAAAGCCCTAATCGAACGCGCCGCCAAGTTCTCCGTCTACGCCGCCGCCGCCGACGCCGAGATCTCGCCGGAAACAAGCCCAGTACCGTCGAATTCAAGCGCGAATTTGGACAAAGTAAAAACCGAACCAGCCGAGACCGATTCAAACCCTGGCTCATCAAACAAGACTCAGACTCAGAAGTTGGCTAAGAGAAAGGAACGCGAGAAGAAGGTAAAAATAAATCTCCGGTAATGGCTTTTTGGTAATTTTAGTGTGAAGCTAAGTCTAATTTGGGGGAAAATTTGAAATTAGGGCAAAGAGAGTGCCAAAAAAAGCAAGAACCAGAGCTGTGAAGATGCAGAGAAGCTTCCTTACGTCCACGTCAGAGCTCGTCGTGGTCAAGCTACGGATAGCCATAGCTTAGCAGAGCGAGTTAGTATTACTATTAATCTCTTTAAATCTTAATTAATCAATCATAGAACACTGATTAATCAAATCAAGTACTTATTTTTGTCAATTAAAATTTTGGAAAGGCGAGGAGAGAGAAGATTAATGCTCGGATGAAGCTTCTTCAGGAACTGGTCCCCGGGTGCAGTAAGGTTTGTTTTATGATTATTATTATTATTATTATTTTATTGGAATATACAATAAGGAAGGTTAGTTAATTAGATCTTGTTCTTGTCTTAATCATTCTTATTTGGTTGGTTAATCATTTGATTCTGTTATGACTTTATGAGTGTCCCTTTTTCTAATGTGTCCGAATTGTCTCTAAAAAGTTCGATTATGTTACGTTAGTATGACTTAAGGGGATAAAATACAAAGGTGCAGAAAAACTTGTGCAACAAAGGTGCTGAGAACTTAAAAAATTGAATAATTTTTGAAAATTTCTAATAGTGCCTATTATAAGCTCAAACATCAAGGTGGTTTTTTGTGTATTTAAGTAATGTTACAATGACAACAAATTTTTTTTTTTTTTTTGTTGACAATTGACTTTATTTTTTAAAAGAGTGGCTTTAGACGTATTAAACTTGTATTATGCGGTTTAGTTACTGGTGTGTCATTGTCACCTTTTCACAAAGGTAAAGTGGTTACTTTTGTACCAAGAAAAGTGAAAAGTGGGCGGTGTCAAAAGTGGCATTCTCGTAACTCCCCTTCAGGCGGTTGGTTAATAGTCCATATCAGAGGTTAATTTTGTCATTGCATTAAAAAAATTATTCAATTCATTTGGTTATAATTTCCATTTCATTTTCTGTGACTTTGACATTTATCGCAAATCTCAAAAAATTTATTTGGGTCGGGCCGGGTAGTTCAAATTTGATAGACTAAAAGATTCTAGTTACAATCCATATAATGACGAAAATACCCTTCATGGGTTAGACTCTGGAATTTTAGCCAGGCGAATATGCTTAAATGCTATAGCTGGAAGCTGCTTTTGAAGCACGGGGAGGGGAGACAAGAAGTTGGACATTTTTTTTTTTTAAATATAAATAATTTTATAAAAATGTATGTGGGTCCCATATAAAGGGAAAGTTTGATATACTTGTGAGGTGCACGGTACAATCACCTCTTACCAGTTTGGTATCCATCATCTGATGACGAAAAAAGGGGTGACAAAAAGAACAATATCCATTTACAAACGTAGCATGTATGTGTACCAAAAGCCTAAGCCTAACTACATGGAGAAACGTGATGTGATAGTCCCATATGCAAATTTATTTTATTGAATTCAAACATAAACCAAATCCACACCTTCATGCTTTGTTTTAACTGATGATAGGCATAGCAGGAACTTGAGTCTTTCCTTGCAGCTCCATCCATAAACTGACCCAAAGTTTGCTAACACACTGGATGGTTGAAAAATCAGCTAGATTTTCTTTGAAGTTGCCATGCTTTCTATTTAGAAAGTTACTACAATAATATTTTCTATGCAGATTTCAGGTACAGCATTGGTTCTGGATGAAATTATCAACCATGTACAGTCGCTACAACGTCAAGTTGAGGTTGGATTTATTCATCCCATACACTAAGATATGGTTTTAACAATTGTATGAGATGGTTTAAGCTTGAAATGAACTTTGTTGGGGCAATTTTGTGATAAGGTTTAAATGTGGAAAAGAGTGGAAAAAAATGTAAAAGAAGGGGAGAGAGATATTGAGATGTCTTGACACGGATAACAATTGCTACTTAATTAGTTAGGTGGGTTATATAAATTGGTGGGTTTTTCATCATTTCCTTATAGATTTATGAGGCTTGAAAATTCAGACTGACTTGAATATATGTTCGTATTTTAGTTATTTATGTCCACTTTAGTTATTAAATTAGATTAAATACATATCTTTTTCTTTGTCGACTTGGTGTTCATGACGCACGTGAACAGTGAAATGAAGCTTGTGAAATGAATTTAAACTCCATATAAGTTTGAATTTAAACTCCATATTTTAGTTATTTTTACTCCATACAAATGGTGTTAAAATTATATGGTAGTAATGCTTGAATTATCTGGTACTGGTTTGATCTTCTGATTGAATAATTCTTTGGTTTCAGTTGTTATCAATGAGGCTTGCAGCAGTGAACCCAAGAATTGATTGTAACTTTGACAGTGTATTTGCTACGGAAGTAAGTGTGCAAACCCTTTTAGTTTTTGACTTTCTGGTGAAAAAAAAATATATGTGTGGTTTGGCAATGAGTGCACACTTTATCTAGTAGGTGAGTTAGGATATAAACATATTTTAATTCAAATTTGGCTCATTATAGACCCACCCAAGATCTTAATTGGTTGTTTCCACCATTATTATGTGCCAGGACAGTTTGTCAGAATTGGACCACCTATTCTGTATCCTATCTTTCTCCATTAATATCTTTCGCTGTTCATTAGAATGCGATTGATCACAAGCAGTTACCATTAGCCAATTTAAGTTTCTTTATCTGCTGTCATTATTTTAGTGGGATTCCTGTAACAGTGGATCCGAACTTAAAGGTTAACATTGTTATGGTGGGTAGACTGCAATTTAAGTAGTTTTATCATATCGTTATTTAGACAAAGAAATTAAGAAATTTGTGTGTACACATGCCATAAAAATTAAAATTTTCTTGTACTCATAATTCATACCACACCAACTAAGGAACTGCGTAGTCACCGATTGAAATGTATAAAAGTAGTATCACCAGCTTACCCCTTTACTACCGGAATCCCTGAATAGTGAATATTCTTGAGTTGAATGGTTGGCATGATGTGATTGGCATTGTACAAGTCCTAGAGGCTTTGTTGTGGATCATCGGATAATAATTAGTGCTGATGAACCTCATTATAGTTAGGGGTGTCAAATGGGTGGGTTTGGGGTGGGCATTATTGGGTTGAATATATAAAACCCATTTACCCATTAAAACCCATTTAACTAGTTACTTCTAACCCAAATCCAACCCAACTCAATTATTATGGGTAAACCCCAACTTACCCAATTACCCAATTATCAAAATTACCAAAATGCATTAAAAGTGAAAATGACCGAAAATTAAAGTGTTATGTCATGCCTAGTTTTGGTTCAATTAAACAGTGATGTGTAACTATCTATTCCATGTCATTAACTAAACTTAAAATAAATCTTTAAAAATATTTTTCTTTTACAATATTTCTGATTTTCTGGGTATTCAAAATTTTCCCAAGAAAATCAAGATTTTCTTTCCAAATAAAGACTAAAACATCAAAAATCAAAACAAAAATCCAAAGGAAGCCAAGCACATGGAAACAAGCACAGAAATAAAGAAAAGAACTTAGATAGAAATTTCTTTCCACCATTTTTTTCTTAGTATCCAAACAAAAATCCACCAGTTTTCCAACCATGAAAATCAAGCCCAATTATGAAAACCCAGCCAAGAAAGCACCATGAAAAACCCAGCCATGAAACACCATGAAAAACCCAGCCATGAAAACGAAGACCTAACCAACCCTTTAAACCCAAATTGAACCATGACAGGTCAGCAAATAAAAAACAACAATCCAAGCACACAAACCGATGTCCAGCCTTAGCAGCACCAATATCAATTCGACTCGAGGAAATTGCCACCGATGTCGGTGACGAAGGTAGGTCCTAGCAGCAGCGGAGTAGGACGCGGAGTTGAGGATGGTCGGAGATCGGCACATCTTTTGATGTTGAGGAGGTCGAAGAGAGACATAATGGTGGAAAAAGCTGCGTTAGGGTTTAGGTTCAGTGAGATTGTGCTCTGTTTGATTTTGTTTTCGGTTATGGCCGCCGATAAAACTCAAGGTTGGAGCGGCGACTCCTTTGACCATTACACAGAGTGCAAGTGCAGCGGTGTGAAGAGCTAGAGAGAGAAAGAGAGAGAGCAAACACGAGAGAGAGAAAAGTGTTTGGAGGCTGAGAAAATGAAGGAAAATGAAAACCTTCTTAAAACACTGATGAATGGGTTTTATTTATTTATTTTTAATTTTTATGGGAAGGGTTGGGTTGAATTTAGGTATATTGTTTTTGGGTTAAATGGGTCTCAATGGGTTTTTAGTTAAAACCCAATAATTATTGGGTCTAATTGGGTTAATGCCCATTTAACCCAACTAATAATTGGGTGGATTTGGGTTCAATTAGAGTGGGTGAGTTTGGGTGGACAGATGAGTTTGGGTTTACTTTATCACCCCTAGTTATAGTTAATATATTATAGGGTCTCCAGTTTTCCCTGGTTAGCTTAAGAGTATTTTGATTCACTTACTTTAACAAAGTTCGTAAATTTATGGAGCAAAACCTCCCTTAGTTTAACGTTGGAGCTTTATCCTCATTGTATATCACTAATAGTTTCTCTTCTCCAGGGTGGACCTTTAATCGACAGTAACATCCCCAGCATGGTTTCTCCTCTACTGTGGCCAGAAAACCCATTCACTGGAAACAGACAGAACTTTCAACAGCCATGGAATTTTGATGCACTTCAACAACCACTTTGGGGGAGGGAAGAAGAAAACCATACTTTCATTACTCCAGAGAACTCACTTTTGAGTTATGACTCCTCAGCAAATTCAGGTAGATTAGGTTCAGCATAATCAGGCTGCATATCACCCCTCCTAAACTGATATCATTAAACTTTTTCAACAACCATTAGTGACAGGATTCTAATGAGAAATTATAGGGTTATTTATTAAAGAAGAAAAAAATTTGAGAGATAGTCTGCTATCCTTCCTCTCAAATGGTACATATTGGTGCTTAAAGTATATTTTAGTAAATGCAAACCACTTGACCACTTGAAAGTGGGTCATTACATCTATTCTCGGTATCACAGTAATATGGAAATTTTATTGCATAGAATAATTCTTTCTAGCAGTTATGAAAGTGAAGATTATATGGAAGCATTGTACTGATGATTTCATTGACATTTTAAAACATTGATTCCATAACAAAAAAGCTACGTACTCATCCTTTATTTGGAGTAGAGAAATGGATAATAGAGAACATTTGATTTTTAGATTCTTGATTGTCTTTGCTTCCTCATCATATTCTTAAACCATAAAGTGCTGCATCATTTTATATGACAGCCAAAATAAGTTTGTCACCAAACTAAGGATCGTTATTAGTTATTACCCTTAGTGGTGCATCATTTCGTAAGATGAAGTTGGAAGCATATTCTGGGTTTCATTTTGCAAGAAGAGAAGTTTAAATATTATATTCTTTTCTTTTCTCCCCTGGCATCATTTTAACATAAAATTTATATGTTGCAGCGTCTCTGCATTCAAATCAGTTGAAGATGGAGCTGTGAAAAGTCATAGTGAAGTTGTACCAGTAGCTAGTAGTGTATATATCCATATAGTATTGGCAGTTTAGCAAGAAGTAGAGCGAAGGCGCCAACATTCATGGTTCACCACATGGGTTTTCATGTCTTCTATTTGTCAGTCAGTTGGAAACCCTAGCAGAGGATGATAAATTTTCGGAAATGTTATTCTTATATATTATTTGTATCTTACTATATATACTAACTTTGAGGATCACTCAATCTAATACTTGGTTTTAAGATGATTGGTTAATTTACTGTTGTAAACCATTGAACAAACTTCCGCTTAACTATTATGGAAGTCAGCTTCTTTCCTCATTTGTCTGGTGTCAACGTATCTGCATTTATTATGAAGACGAGCCTTGTGCTAAGCACAGGCTATTTAGGTCATGAATAATGTGTAGTGCATCTTTTCTGGCTCCTCCGTTTCTTTTACATGAATTCCCCGTATTAATCTCAGTGTGCATCATAGCATGCCAAACTTGTCTTAAGTCCGTGATTTTCCTGTCCTGGGTTCTATGATCTGACACTATTTATAAACAAAACAATAGGGTTCACTCTCGTTTCCCTTACATATTAGTTGATTAAAATATTTTTTTGGATAAAGTTTGATTTCAAATATGTTTGGAGTTATCTTTTTTAACTCATTATGTGGCAAATTTTAAGAATATATATCCAGATGTATTATTTAAAATTTTAAACAAATCACACGATTCATTATAAAATTCATGTGACTAAAATTATATATGAATAATCTCTTCAGCTGTTACAAAGTAGCTAATTTGGAGCAAGATAACTCCAAACGTGTTTGGAGCCAACATTCTTCTTCTTCTTCTTCTTATTATTATTATTATTATTATTATTATTATTGGGATGGCCACACCACACTGTTAGAGATATTATGGCCTAGAAGGACCAAATTCATTAAAATTATGTACATGTAGATTAAACAAAATATATCTTCATATTACTTTTAATATAAGCACTACTACAACTTTAGGGATAGTCTAGGCTTAACTCAAAATATAGAGACGGAACTAGTTGAAGACATGGCCCCCCAGATTTTTCAAAAATTATGGTTAGTATTCTCAAAAAATTTCAAATGTACCCCAAAATATATACTTTTGGCCTACCTCCTCCAAAAATATTTACAAATTGACCCAATAGACACAAATAAAAGCTATCTGCTGTTTTGTGTGTGTGTGCTGAATGTATCTGCTGGTTCATCCTTTTTTGCCTTTTGCCCCATGAATAAATAAAATAAAAAAAAATCCCCCGATCAAAACAAACCCAATTATTCTAAGAATAATAAGAATAACCTCTAGATAAACCAAAATTAAAAACAAAATAGAACATACAAATGATCTTTACTTGTGTCGGCAAATATTGGATTGTAATGTTATAAGGTGATAAAATTTGAAAATTCCTCAAACTTTTTTTTTGTTTATACTTCAGGCCCCTAAGCTTGAAGCTTGGTTTCGAAATGTATATACTTTTTATTATTTGGTTAAACGAAAATTTCATTAAAGAACTAACTAGCTAAAGTGGCAAAAGTAGCGGCTAAAAGCCAACAAAAATACAATCCAGTAACAAGGGATGATTTTTTTTTTTTTTTTGAGAAACCAGACTGGAAGTCCAGACAGGGCAAATATATTAAAAGTAATAATAAGATATATTTTAATATAAGCACTCTAATGGACCCGATCCATCAAATGTTGAGTTACTAGAAATAGATGATCTGTTGCTTTGTAGTGTGGACGAACGAGCAAACTGATAGGCCCATATTGGAATCATTGTGGACCAGACAGATCTGTCATGCCTGATTGTTCTCCATCTTACTCTCTTTATTTTTATTTTTTATTTTTTATTTACAAAAGTCCCGACTTCTGTGAACTTGTGAAGAACATAATTTGAAGTGTTCTTTTGTCAATCACATTGCTACCAGAACATTCAAGCAACCACTTCACTGTTGTTGTGAACTTTTTCTTCGCCCTACGGGGCCATTTTAAAAAGAAAAAAAAGCCTTGTGAACCTTTAGAAGTTTTGAGGGCATATTTTTAACGGCAAGATGAAACCGATGCTTTGATGCCTAATTAGGAAGTAGCTCTCCATAGAAGATAATGCTGAGTGTTCTTTTTTTTAAGAAAAGTAATTCTAGTACCACATTTTTTTCACACTTTGTTATAATTGTCGTATGTGATAGATTGTAAGTAATGAAAAAAAAATGATGGATCCATATAATAATAATAATAATAATAATAATAATAATAGGTAAAACAGAGAGAAAATCCAATTAAATTTCAAATTGGAATTCAATTAGAGTCTAATTTGAGCCATGTGTCTCATCTAATCTAAATTTTAGAATTTTGTACCAAGTGAGTTAATTTAGTGTAAAAATTGAATTTCAATTAGAGTTTAATTTTGCGTCACGTGTTTCATCTAATCTAAATTTTTAAATTTTTGTACCAAATTAGTTAATTTAGTGTATAAAACAAAAGGTCCAATATAATAAACCATAAAAAACATTATCATATAACTAAAAAAAAATTCAAATTTATAAGTCATATATATATATGTATATTAATAAGTAAAGTTTAGGGAAAATTGAATTAGAATTTGAAATTATAATTCAATTTTGCACCATGTGTATAAATTTATATGGGAATAATAGATGAAACTGAGAGAAACTCAAATTAGAATTCCAAATTAGAGTTTCAATTTTGCGTCATGTGTTCTACATTATTTATTTTTAAAGAGTTTTATTTCTTAATTTTAGAATCAAATGTGGGACTACATTATAAATATTCATCTAAGTGAGTTATTAAGTACAAAAACTAAAGAGTTTAGAATAAATAAATCGTAAAAAAAAAGTGCTTCACAATAATTAAAAAAAAAGGGACAATTTACATTTTATATCCAATAATATCCTTACAAAATTTTTTAAAGAATTAAAGAAATATAAAAATCACTATCAATAGTATTTAAATTATATATATAGGAATTATATTATGTACCTTATTGTATATTTTTAAGTGTATCTATGCATATGCATGGGGTTACAAACTAGTAGTAATAATAATAGACAAAGCACTAGCATTGGGTATACTAAATTCTAATTTTTTAGCATTTAGCACACCAAAGATTAAAAAATCCCTTCCATTGGATGTTTCAATTGTCAAATTCTAGGTTGACTCGTATTTTTTCACCTCTTTCTTAAAATTATTAAAAAAAAAAAAAAAAACTCGTATTTGCTACTTTGTAAGAGTATCCACAGCAGTGGAGCTAAAAATTTAGTTTTTTAGCTCCACCAAAAGTTACTTTATCTATTATACCTACACACAAGCTGCAGCAGTGAATTTATTTTAGCTATCAACGCAATAAAATAATATAAACATCACAATAAAATAATATATCACATTACACAAAAAAACAACCCAACACCAATCACAACCACCTCTACCATCAGCCACAACCACAACCACAACCACACCCACAACCACAACCACAACCACAATCACCACTACCACCACCAAACACAACCAAACCCACAAACAAAATAAAAAATCAAACCACCATCATAGTCACCAATCCACCACCACAGCCACCAAACCCATAGGAAAAAAAAATCAAACACCGTACCACCAAACCATAGCCACAACAACCACCATTGCCACCACCACAGCCACCAAACCCACAAGAAAAAAAAAAAAAAATCAAACACCGTACCACCAAACCATAGCCACAACAATCACCATCGCCACCACCATAGCCATCAAACCCACAGAAGAAAAGAAAAAAAAAATCAAACATCATTCCACCACCACAACCAAAATCCACAAACCCACTGTCAAAATCATTCACCACCACTACCATAGCCAAAATCAACCACCACCACCACAGCCACCAAACCCATATGAAAATACATTTAAAAAAAAAACTCAATCACAGCAAAGAGAGAGGCACGGACTGGGCAATGGGGCTTGGGGAGATCGGTGAGCTGGGTCGGCGATGGGGCTTGAGGTGGGTCGGCAAGCTGAGAGAGAGAGAGGTGAGAGTGATTGAGAGAGAGAGAGGCACGGATTGGGCGATGAGGCTTGGGGTGGGTTGGCGAGCTGGGTCGGCGTAACATATCGGCGATGAGGGAGCTGGCCGGTGTGCTAGAGAGAAAAAAAAATTGAGGAAGAAAGAAGAGAGAAGAGAAGCCGGAGAGAGAGAGAGAAAAAAGGAAATGTTATTTAATGAGAGAAGGAGAGAGAAGTGCAATAATTTTTATTTATTTATTTTTATTTTATTTTACCTGTGAGCTACAGTGCACATCTAAAGATAGATGTGCACTGTAGTTGAGGAGCTAAATCTTTTAGATTTAGCTCCACTGCTGCATCATGATATTTTGTGTTTGAGAACTAAAAAATACCATTATACCTATATAGCACCACTGCTGTGAGTGATCTAAGTCATACAACAAATTTATTTGGTGTGAAATACATTATTTTGAATTCACCACTCATATCAAGAAATAGCTTAGCTCAACAAATTGATATTTGTTCAACAATTATAAAATTATACAAATAACAATATTGCTAACAAAAACAAAATAGCCCAAACACAAAGGAGTTTAGTCTACAATTTGAAAATCTAATTAAAACAAACACACAAGTTTCACTTATACACAATATCAATATCCCAAAATAGAGAACGAAATTACAAATGCCCTAATGAATAGTTAATTTGATAAAAAATAAAAACATATAAGAGATTTAAAATTTTGAAAACTAATTTCATAATCTAATAGTTGTGTTTAATTTTAGATGCATTGTGGTTGACACTCTGTTTCAATTTGGGAGTATAGATCAAAGTTTGATTATTTACTTATTTATACATAATTTCTTTTATGAATATCATGCCATTGTTATTAAACATACACTTTAAGAAACATCATCTTTTATTTTGAAAATTCGTTTATTTTGGCTATGGATTGTTAAAAAATAGTCCCAAGTATCCATAATTTGAGTCATTTCATTCATATACTTTGGATTTACTTTTTCACACTTATGAATGTTTCTCAAACATGTCTATAATATTTACTTTACTGAGACTAGATTATTTTGGCATTTACTTTGTTATTTAATATTTAAATTTTTTTTACTAATCATGTTATTCAAGTGAGAAGAAGTCAAAATCATTCATCTTTTAGATTCTCTTGCATACAACTAGATAAAGGTCTCAAATATTGATTTCTTTAGGCCATTATATTTGAGGGACGTTAAAAAAATTGATGTCTTTTTTTTTTTTTTTAATTTTTATAAATCAAGTGGCAATAATATTATATTTGTTAATTGAGCTTGAGTTGTGCATTATAAAACCAAAACAAACAAGTAGACCAACCTTGTCTTAATTTAATTTAATTTTTTACAAAAAAAAAAAGTTTTAAAATACAGATTGGGTTAACCTTAAAAAATGGGTCAATTAGGTCACCCATTTTTACTTTGGGTCGAAAAATTTAGGTTTGGGTTAGGTATTTTCTCACAATTTTAAGTCAGGTTGCTGGGTCCCAACCTATTTTCCACGTTTGGATCATATCACTTGTCTTTTCCCTCTCTCTCTCACACACACACGCACACACACACACACACACACACACAAACAAAAATACTATCTTCTCATTGTCTCTCTCCCTTTCTCTAACTTGAATTCTCTTAGATTGGCAACGACGTTTATAAAGAAGTTGATTGACAATGATATTAAGGCGTTGAGATCAAAGGTTTTTGCGTTGGCATTGTCTCTCTCCCTTTCTCTAACTTGAATTCTCTTAGATTGGCAACGACGTTTATAAAGAAGTTGATTGACAATGATATTAAGGCGTTGAGATCAAAGGTTTTTGCGTTGGCATAGTGCTTTTATAATGGCAGTGCTATTGCTTTTTGGTGGTTTGCAGATTGTGGATTTTTATATTAAGCAAATCATAGCAATTGGTAATGGGTTTTTGGTGTTTTTGAGTTGTGGATTTTTTGCATAAAATGAATCATAGTAATCAAGTTGGAGGCAGGGCAACTAGGTTTTTGCATTAAGTGAATTTCAGCAATTGAGTTTTGGGCTTTTGGAGTTTTTGCAAGTTGTGGATTTTTGTTTATCTTGATTTGCATAAATTTGGTGGGTTGCAAACTTGTGATGGTGGTGGGTTATGGGGGTGGTAAGGGGGTTTTTTAATTAAAAAAAAAAAATAAATAGAATATAGGTGTTATTTTAGGTTATTCTAATGGGTGATATGTTAAAGTAAGAGATGAGATGTATGGTGTATTGTTAAATATCATACTGAAATAGACAAATAAAGTTTTTTTGTGTTAGAATAACATTTTTTAGAACATCCAATGCTAATACTCTAAGTGAATTGATTCCAAGAAATTTGGTAATTGATTGGGATACTTGTGGAGCTTTTGATATATTCCTTTGGGGGTGGGGGAGCTTAGACCTGGCAGAACTTACATCTTGCCAAGGATGGCCAAACTTTCACATTATCAATTCCAAGTTGTCACTTAGGTTGGGCTGATTTGTCAAATTAGCACTACACTCTTTAGTTATTATAAAAATATTAATGTTACATAAGCAACACTTTTACAACAAATTTGAGGTGACAGAGTGTTATGAGTTATAATCTAGGCCTGCTACCGACATAATTTTTTACTCTACAATAATAGTTTGCCATGTAAAATTTATTGTGAAAATATTATGAAAGTATTATGGACTTAGCATTTCTAGTAAAATTTATTTATTTTTAGATTGTCATAAAATTTATCCTATTACTAATCTTGTCTCTTTTGATAAGCATATTACTAATCTTGTATCACTTCACAATAATTTTCTTACTTTTAGGATCATTGCAGCTAAAGGACTTGTAAGAGATAAATTAAGCCTGAAAATAGTAAGACATTTTAGTAAACTATGATAAATCCAAATCCACGAATGAATGGGACTATTATAAAAATTAGTTAATGATTCAATATCAAATGGTTCAAACAAAAAAATGGCAATCCCAGTAAGGCCATTACTCCTTCAACTCCTACTCCTCACCCTGCTCTTAATCTCAATCCACCAATCACACCCAGCCATTGCATCCATAATCCATCTCCCACTCTCCAAATATCCTCACTCGCTATCAGTCACTGACTTCGGAGCCGCTGGCGATGGACTCTACTATGACATAGCCGCCATCCAATCCGCCATCAAAGCCTGCCCCGCCTCCCACCACACCCAATGCCACGTCACCTTCCCTCCCGGAACCTACCTCACTAGAACCCTGTTCCTTAAATCTAGCATCGTGTTGGACATTAAAGAAAACGCAACATTGCTGGGCAGTACAAAAATGGAGGACTACCGAAGAGAATCGCGGGAATGGTACGTGGTGGTGGCGGAGAAAGCGAGTGATGTGGGGATCACTGGCAGAGGCGTGGCAGATAGACATGGTTTGGATTTTGTGAAGAGGTTTAATAAGAGGAAGAATGTGATGGTGAGTTGGAACACCACTGGAGCTTGTTTAGGAGATGAGTGTAGACCTAGGCTTGTTGGTTTCATTGATTGTAAGAATATCAGGGTTTGGAATATCACACTCACAGAGCCTGCTTATTGGTGGTGCATATACACTTATGCTATACCCTTATTACACTTTAGCTTTGCCTCTTCCTTTTAATGATTTTGTTGTTATTCAAAGTTAGCTCTTCTTCTAGGATTGGTAGGTTATACCAATATTATGAATACCGTTTCGGATCCCGTTTCAGTTTATTTATTAGAATGGAATATTTTGGTACCGGTCAATACTAATAAATACCAGTGTACTATTTCGGAAGTACCATAATAATATATATATATATATATATTTACCATTTTGATATATATATTTTTGGTCAAACCTATAAAAATTACCATGAATCTTAAAGTTATAAGCCCATATTTAATATTAATAATTATTATTATATTAACTAACAAGTTTTTTAAAATATAATAGGCGAAAACACCATTTTAGTACCTACATTTTGGGGTTATAGTCAATTTGGTCCCTACATTTTGATAGCAGTCAATTTGGTCCCTGTTATTTTTAACTTACAACCAATTTGGTCCCTACCGTTAAATTGCTAACGGAAAATGTCTATGTAGCAAATGGTTTGCATTGTTGGCGCACACGTGGCTATAATAATAATTTAAAATCAAATAATTAAACATTAAAACAGCCACCTCAGCATTTTAATAAGAATGAAAAGGCCATGTCAAATAATAAAAAGCTGAAAAAATTAATTGAAAAAAAATCAAATAAAATGAATTAAAAAAGAATCAATTTATTTTCTTTTCTTTTTGTATTCATTCACTTTCTTAGCTACCAAACACTATACCTAGCAAGCAACACAGTAATCTGAAAACTTTGAAGCTTTATCGGTGCTTCGGTCCACTTATCGGAGCGCATAGTTTGAAAACTTGAAGCTTTATCTGTGCTTCGATGATTGGGATAAGCTAAAAGAATGAACACTGTGCTTGAGAATTGTTTATCTTTTGAAAACCCTTGAATCGTTCTGATCTGAAAGTTCAAACAACTGTTATTGTGATTGGAGGAGTGGGTTTGTTGTTGCATCGGTACTTGTGATTCATCATGACTCCTATTTGTTGAAGAAGAGAAAATTTGAGTAGTCAGTATTGTAATAATGAGATTTGTATAATATTAAACCTAAGTTGAGCTTTATAACAGTAATATGATCATAACACAAATGCTTCTTGTTAGATCTGTGTATAGTTTTGATAACTGTGTGAATGTGTGATTTGTGTCTTGTTTCTTGCTTGCTGGGTATCATGTTTGGTAGTTAAGAAAGTGAAAGAATACAAAAGAAAAAAAAAATTGAAGTTTTTTTAAAAATCCATTTTCTTTGATTTTTTTTTCATTCAAATAATTTTTTCAAAATATGTTATCCGATGTGGCCTTTTTTCTTTCATTAAGAATGCTTAGGTGGCTTTTTCAATGCTTAATTATTTGATTTTATATTATTATTATTATAGCCACGCGTGTGCCAACAATGCAAACCATTTGCCACGTAGATATTTTCTATTAGCAATTTAACGGTAGGGACCAAATTGGTTTCAAGTTGAAAATAACAGGGATCAAATTGATTGCTACCAAAATGTAGGGACCAAATTGACTATGACCCCAAAACGTAGGGACCAAAATGGTGTTTTCCTCGATATAATAACAATAATATTTACTAGACCCAAAAAAAAAAAAAAAAAAAATCATAGAGGATGGAAAAGACACAAAGCCTACAACCTATTAACTCTCCTTTTGAATTGTGTTATTATAATGCTAGACACATGAAGTGGCTCACAAAACTAAAAATTTGGAACAGAAATGCCAAAATACAAAGCTCAATGAAAAAAAGTGGAGGGTAACCGAGTAAACAAATGGGCGGACAATTAAGAAAATCACAAAATGTACAAAGAAAAGAAGAAAACAGAGAGGACGAAGTGCAGAAGAAAAGAAGTGAAGAAGGCCAAGTTGTTGAGGCTACTGACAAAGTGAGATGAACTGCGATGGGTGGCTCTATTAAAGTAATAGCTATTAAAACTTGAAAAGGTAAAATTTTTCTGCATTTATTAGTAGATTCAGTACCGGCCAACATATGTCTACTGGCCGAAATTCACTGAAACAGGCCGAATTGGCCAGAAGGGGCTGGAATGAACCGAAATTTAGTCCAAGGTGGAACAAGAGGGTGATTCGTACCGGTTTAAGGACTGATACGAAATTTTCCAGCCGTTTCGGCCGAAATAGTATTAATAACAATGGTTTATATGTGTCATATGGTGGAAGATGTGATGTTTGTTGCATTTGTATCCTCTGTCTTTTCAATATTTCTTCCACTGCCCACATTGTTTTTGTCCTTCTTGTGTGTTTTCTTTCTACATAGTTTTTGAGTTAATATTTTTTTTTATAGATAAAATAGAATTTCAACCTAAGAAATTGATATGTTTGTATTATTCATTTCTAATGTCCACCAAAATCAGCCTAGTAGTTTGTTAATTTATATATATATATATATATATATAAATTTAACGAGATTGTTAATTTAGATTTTGATTTGGGGGGTATTGCAAAATAATCTTAAATAATAGGGTTGATTGTACTTGTACAAATTTATGATTTAGGGTGAATATTACATATGACCTCTCATAGTTTAAGGTAACCCTTTAGTTTTCCTCCATATTATGAATGTATGCCTTCATGTAGAATTCCTTAATCAACCTGTATACATATAACTTTAATGGTATATATATATATATATATATAGTTGTTTATTGTCTAGTTGTGAATAAATTCCCTTTTAAAGAATTTTTGTTACAAAATGTATAGTGGGAAACTATAATAAAGTTTTTTTATTTTTTATTTTTTCCCTCTCTTTTAAATAGTAGAGATTTGTACTTACTCAAAAGAAAAAAGAAAAAATTTTATATTTCTATTAGTGTATTACTGCGATAATTATAGATATAGAAAAACTATTCCAAAACAAATGAAGTGTTTCTTCATTTTCATTTTCTTATTCAAATTGAACCATTTTCATAACAATGCATAGAAAGTTAGCACTTGCAAAAAAATAATCAATTTGGTGCAAACAGTTATGATCCTCTCCAAGTAAAATAGACTCACATCACATAAACTTGTCAATTGCTATGTTTTTATATTGTAACACTCTTATTTATAGCCATGTATCTGATGAACAGCTTGCATATAGTACGGTGTGAAAACACATCAATTCATGATGTTTCGATTTATGGAAACTTCAACACACCTAACAATGATGGGATTGATATTGAGGATTCAAATAATACAATCATTACAAGGTGTCACATCGATACAGGAAATGATCTGTCCAAAGACATACACTGGCCCCCTCTATATCTTGACTGCAACAAACTATTGGATTTGAACAAAATCTTCAGCAATCAAACTTGGTAGTGCTAGTTCATTTGATTTCAAGGGTCTAATTTTTGACAATATCACAATTGTACAGTTTTCTCATAAAAAAAAAAAAAAAAAAAAAAATCACAATTGTACAGTCTCATAGAGGGCTGGGATTTCAGATACGTGATGGAGGTAACACTCATTTCTTGTTTTATTGAGAATTTTTCTTGAATGATTGACAAATTAAGCTCAATTTTGCTTTTACACCTTTAAAAAAAAAAAAAAAAAGCATTCACCTTGAGCAGGAAATGTAAGTGACATTACCTTCTCAAACATAAACATAAGCACAAGATACTATGATCCTTCATGGTGGGGAAGAGCGGAGCCTATATATGTGACAACATGCCCAAGAGACTCTAGTGCAAAGGAGGGTTCAATCTCAAATGTAGTTTTTATTAACATCACTGCAAATTCTAAAAATGGTGTATTCTTATCAGGTTCTAAGCAAGGGTTACAAAACAATTTAAGATTCATAAATGTGAACTTGACTTATAGAAGATGGACAAATTATTCTGGTGGATTGATAGATTATAGACCAAGATGTCAGGGACTCGTTAGTCACAACATTGTTGGGATCATCATGGAACACATTGAAGGTTTGGAGTTTGAAAATGTTGACATGAGATGGTCTGATCACCAATTAGGATGCTGGAATAATCCTCTTGATTTCAAGCCTTGAATTATAAATAATATTTTTTTGTTTAATTTTTGTTCAAGTTTGTACTAAAAATGATTGTAGCATACATGAGCATGGTTTCAAAACTCACACCTTTTAAAGAACTGGAAAAGAAAGAAGTTTAAGGATTTTGAGGTTGAATCAAGGTTCAACCGAGGTTAAACCTTGACGTCTCACTTAATTTTATAATGGTTTTTATACTTAAATTGTATTTATATGTATTAATTTCCCATTCCTTATCAACAAAATGCATGTGGCCTATTGGCTTGGGCTTTGGACATGCTTATTCGCCTATTACGTAATCCTCTCTCCTCTTTATGAGGTGAGGATAATCAAAGTTTGAATCTCCCTATTTCATTTTTGTGAATATTGTTCCTGTAGTTAATTGACATGTTTTAGTGTTCCAACGAACACGTTTAAGGTTCATATCTCTTCTCTCTAACTATGAATAATAATAATAATAATAATTAAGAAAAAAAAATGAAATGTAAGAATTCAAAACTCAATGGCGCAATTCTAAAACTCTCTTCTCTCTTGCAATTGTAACGAAGGAATTTAGGTGTTTTCCATTCATGGGAAGGGAAGAAGCTTCACAGTCAGGTAGACACCCAAATGTAGGCCTAACTAGAGTTTCACATGTTGGAGATATTATACAAAGTAATAATGGAAGAACAAGGTTAACACAAAAGGCAAATAGAAAATAGATAATTTGGAGGCACAATATTGTTTTCGTTAGACAATATTTGCCCCCCACACTGTTGTTGCTAAAGGGTTATCGCAAATTTGTCCCCAAGATACAACCAAGATGTTAGGTTCTATAGATAGCAATTCTAGAGAATGACCACATGATTTCTTGTGTTTCTCTCTAAATTTCTCTCTCTATTTATACCCATAGGGGTATGTTTCATCAAAAAACACGTATGGAGAGTTAAAATGTTTCATAAAATCATTCACTAGGCTTGAAACCTTTTCAAACTCTCTGAACAGTCATCTGAAAATTCTGTAGAAAATCCTGATTCATGATTTTCGATCGATCGAAAGTAACTTTCGATCGATCGAATGCTCTTTTCGATCGGTCGAATAGGAATTGAGTAGTGATCGAGACATCCAGAGACTCCAGGATTTTTTCTTTACCATTTCGATTGATCGAACCAAAGCTTCAACTGATCGAAAATGCTATATTTTGAATTTACACTTAGAAAATTCCAAAACTTGAATTTTCACTTTATGAAACAATATTCTCCAAACTTAAACACCATTATTACAACCTATCCATGTATATACCTATATATACATCATCACGTGCATTTTGTTTGCAGATTTCTTACATTTTATTTTTTGAGGAAAAATACAGATTTCATACTTCACCCATACAAAGGCAATCAAGAGGAGGTTTCTTTTGATTGAAGATGAGGTTTGTCTACTAAAGTTCTAGTGTAAGCTTGAGTTGTTTGAATTGCCTAAATACTAATGATTCATTGATTTGGCTAATTAAATGACTAAAATGCGAGTCTAAGGTTATGCCTTTTCCATTGGGTTTCAAACCATTACAGAAACTATTATATATTTTCACTTTAATTAGACTAAAATCACGTCCTTACCTACTAATATTAACAAACAATGCACTCCTAAAGTAGCCAAAAGGCCCAAAACTCTTGTCAAAAGTCATAAAATAATCATATCAAGAATACTCATTGTTAGGTTCTAAATGTTTAGAACAATTGGCAAATCGTGAACACAAACTTGTCTAAATATAGATCTTAGAGTTTATAGGTATTATTAGACAATGTTCAAGGTGATTCAAGTCAAGATTCAAGAACATACAAGCTGTAGGAAGAAGATTTCATAATCTGTCTAGTTCGATCGATCGAAAGTCGTATCTGCAGAATTTTATTTAAGCCCAAACAGCAGTTCAAGCTCATTTAGGATTAGGGTTTCTAATCTACTTCTCCCGGTATATAAAGGAAACCCTAAGCACGTTTTTATGTGGCTTTTCAGAGAGAAAAGAGTGTGTCTCTTTTGTAATTAGGGCTTTGCTCTTAAAAAACTCTCTTATGTCTTCTACCGGTGCTATTCCTTGAAGAATCTCAAGATCCGGTATTGTAGAAGTTGCTGCCTTCTCTTGTCATCAAAGGTGTTGATGATCTAAACCTTCAAGGGTTGTCTTGGAGTCACAAATAGGAGAGTTTGTGTTACTAAACCTTTGAGTGGGATCTCAAAGTCACAAACGGGGGTGTTTGTGTTTTGCAATAGCCAAAGAAAGAAGGAGTCTGTGGATTCGGAGCTTACACATGGTCGTGTCAGTAAGTTCTACTGGTGGGTAGCAATAAGAAGTCGAACATGGGGGCTTGTAAGTCTTATTGTATGAACTTCAATTCTTTCTAGTGGATTTGCTTTTTACCTTGAGGATAGCTAGGTTAAATCATCCCCAGGTTTTTTACCAGTTTGGTTTTCCTGGGTTATCATATCGTTGTATTATTTATTTTCCGCTGCTATACATTGATATGATATATTTGTGTTAACCTAGATCTGTTAATTTGATTAAGTAATCACTTGGCTAATTACTTAGGTTAATTTGTTTGTGGTTTTAAGGGGTCTAAAAACTAACACTCATAACAACCAAGAATACTCAGTAAAATTTTAAAAAAGAAAATTGTTTTTAATAAAAAGAATTGTCCTGATAAAAACCCTTTGTAAGAATGAATCGTCTATATTAAAATACAATATGTATTAAATAATCCTAGAGTTCATGCATTATAAAAAAATTAGACCATTTAGATTACCATTTAGATTACCATTATTTATACGGCCTCCATTCGACTTCCAAAGAAATAAAAATCTATAGAAGGACAACCATATATGGATGGAAATTATATGAGAAGACTTGTGAAGATAATATTAAAAACAATGACCATTCTAATTGTTTTAGTTGTAATGCAAACCCCTCTTGTCCCATCTCATTTCCTTCTTACTCTTACACTTTCCCAAGATGCGGCGTATTTTCGTTTTCCAGGACTTCATCCTTGTAGTAAACAAGTTGTAGAAGATTGTAAACGCTTAGCAAAGCACAAGCGTTCGTTCATGGCATGTGTTGCTAAGGAGATGAAACCATGCCTTTTTAACTTTTGTAGTAAAATAGTTGAAAAACATTGCAGACCATATGCAAGATTGGTGAACACTTTTATGAATTGTGCTAGTCTGAATATGGAACACTGCCTTTCTAATATGTGAATTGTGAGATAACTTTCATAATTGTGCCCTTGGTTGTGTAGAGACTTCAATGAGATATTAGCTTGTTTGGATATGGCATTAAGTTCCAAACCTCTCTCTCTCTCTCTCAAAACACATGCACATGCATAACTAGACAAATATTCAAAAGAATAGAAAATATATACATTTTCTTATATAGCAACACAGAGCTCTATAATTATTTATTGTCTTTTGGGGTAAGTAGATAAAAATTAAAGAAAAAAAATTAAAAAACCTTTAGAGTTCACAGTTGCATCAATTTCAACAGAAAATAATAGAAACTATGAAAGTTGTTCCTAGAATTTATTTAGACACCAAAAATCCTTTCATATAAATCACATATGAAATTTTGATATTAGGAAAACTTATGAAACGGCTTAAAGAATCATAAAAATATGAACACAATTAAATGGAGATGTTATCACTTTATGAAGTTTCTTGCAATAAAATATGGCATGACATGGAAATTTGGCCATTTTCTTGCACGACTTTCTTGCTTTGGAAGTTATGGTACTTACTATTCAGTGTTAGAAAAATAATTTGGATGAATTGAATTAAGTAGACTAACTGTGGGTTTGGATCCACGTTTCCAAACCCATGTTTGCATTTTTTTTTTTTTTTTTTTTAAAAAGACCAACGCCTAGTGCACTGTTCATGAGACATGAACAATGAACCAAGCAGTGGCGGATGATCAAAGGGACTAGAGGGGGCCTAGGCACCCCCAAATATTTTGAAAAATATCTATTTTAATATATGATGTAATTATATTTACAAGTAGCTAATTGGGAAAATACAACTTGGCCCTCTTAATTTATTATTAAATTTCTAAATACTTTTTAGTGTAAGCATAGTCAACAAATAATTAAGTAATAATCCTCTCATAATATATGTCAAGAGTGATGATATATATATGTGTGTGTGTATTAGGTTGTAAATAGCATTAGTGTTTTTTTTTTTTTTTTGGGTGTGTAAAATGTAATAATATCTTTCCAAATGTAATTTTTTTTTTAATTCCATGTAATTTTTAATTGTTTTAACCACATATCTATAATTTATAATTGATTTAATTACAATACTTGGCTACCAGCAAATTGTTAAAAAAAACTGTGTTTTATTTAATATTCAGATAACTTATAAATTATAGGGTAAACAATATAAAATGTCATAATATTCTTTTACATCTAAATAAATAAATAAATAGAAACATAAAATATAAAATGAATTCTTCAAAGCATTTTAAATATAATGATAATGATATGAATTTTTTTCTTCTTCTTAAGTTTTTTGTTGTTTAGATATATTGTTTATGTTAATTGTGGCCCCCCCCAAATAAAACTTCTTGGCTCTGCCACTGGCACCAAGGCATACGAACAGTAAAAAAAAGAGTGAACAGTACTTTTTCATACATTTAAAAATTATTTTGCTACAGTATTTTCAGTTTTCAGTTTTCAACAAAATAAGTTGTATCCAAACGAATCCTAAGAGTAAAATCGAGATAAAATAAAACTTATTGATGATTGAAAGTCGAAGCATGGAACTTAACCCACTATTCTAAGAAGTAATTTCATCCTATTAGATATAATTTATCCTTAGTGCAAAACTAGCCCCAGCAAACTTCCCCCAAGATTCAACGGCAAGGTTTAGTTGTATGCACTCACAAACTAAGGTTTTGAACTTGTAATGGGCACATAAGTGAAGGAATTTGCAATTTGTCAACATGTGGATATTGGCACCGTCTTCCTTCATTTTCCTTGTTTCATCTTCAATCCCTAGATTGCAGAAATGTGGAAATAAAGTTGGAAGGAGAACATATTTGGAACAGGAGAGGGATTAAAGGGGCTGAAATGATGCCCACCGAATGATATTGGTCAAAGTTTGTGCGTAAGACTAATTATCATCAATTCATATTTGAAGCTTTTCCAACATTTAGGACATCACTAGTTTTTATTTTTAAAAATATTACTAATCGTGCAAAGGGGGTGCAACCAAAGAAGTATGTAAGGGAATACACACAAAAATCCAAGGCATCTTAATGGTATGTTTGCTAATTGTTTTTTCCTCTTATTTTTTATTTTTAAAAATAATTTTCTATTTTTGAAACTAAAAAACTTGTTTAGCAATAAAAAAAGTGGACAGAAAACAAAAACTATTTTCAAAACTCAATTTGTGAAGGAAACTGAAAGCAACATTTTTGCATGTTTTCAGTTTCCAATTTTCAAAAATCAATGAAAATACGCATTTAATTTAATGAATCTGTCTCATTTAATTAGTTAGCATATTAGAGTTCAAATCTTAGTAATAACATATTTTAGTATTTTTTATTTTTTTCTTCAAAAAACTAATTTTTTAATTTCAACTAACCAAAGATGTTTTTGATTTCAAAAATACAAGAAAATTGTTTTTTTTTTTTTTTTTTTTTTTTTTTTTTATATTCCCAAAAACAAGTTTTTGAAAATAGAAAACAAAAACTATTACCAAACATAATCTAAGACTTTCAAATATTCAATATAAACTTTAGGTATTTCTCTTGTATATCTCATTTGGGTTAAAATGCACTCTTTTTTTATTTTTATTTTTTATATAAGATAAAAATTCTACTCTAATTTAATCTAAGTGTATATGTGTGTAAAATTTTCTCTTAGAGACTTGAACCCCTACTTTTGCTCCCCACACTCTACAAGCACTTATACTTGTAGAAGACTATCGCACCAAGAGTGTGTGGTGGTGGGTTAAAATGCACTCTTTGTCATTCACTATGTTGGATTATTTTGATAAAAATATTAAATTTGATTAAGTATATATAATATTATTGTTGAATATAAATAAATACTAAAATTTAAATAATTCACTAATTAAAAGTTAAATGAATAGTGTAGGGACACGATATTTAACGACCCAAGAATGACGTTGGGCTCGTATATAAAGGGTCCGAACAATATAATTTATAAAGAGTGGGTTTGAAAGGCAGGGCCTTGGTTGCCGGGCAACGGTCTAGTCCTGATTTTACGAGAACTCATACAAAAGTAGGTTTGGCCTGAATAGCTGAGCCTTACATCAATGTAGCTTGAAGGGTTTGACTCCTCGGACTTAGTCCGAGGAGCATTGCATTCTCACCATTCTCCTCCCTCTTTCTTTGGCCCCCATCCCCCCTGGCCCTCTTCCCCCTTTTATACCAGTGTTTACTTCCCATTTTTCGTCTACGTGTCCGTTTTTCCTTTTTGGAGTAATGACCCGTCCTATCAATCTATACGTCAGAGTGGTTGGGGGTGGTTGGAAAAAGTTAAATAGCATGGTCTGGAGTATGGGCTTGTCAGACGTAGGGCTCCACATCACGGTGTTGGCAACTTTCTCCCTTGTACTGCCCTTGTACTGAGTTTGTCCTTTTCTTCAAGCGTTTTGTGAAGTGTTGAGCGTGAGATCGTCCTCGGCCACATTCTTGGGCCTTCAAGGGGCTTTCATCGCACGTCCTCGGCAATAGGGCTCCTCGGCCTGGGCTTTGGGCCCTTAACATAAAGTGGGCTGGGACCTCAGATCTCCGGCCCCACAATAGCCCTTCAAAATCCTGTTGCCCGATTTTTAGTTGGGGAGGAGGGTTTTGGTGATGTTGGGCCCACATCATGGCTCACTCAAATTCTGTACTTTACTAATATTGGTGTTTTTCCATTTACATGTGAGACGTGCCAAATTTAAGAGGCATTCCTTTATTCACTCACGCGGAGTTCTTTGACTATTCAGTACTCGAGGCGCGCCTTCACGAGGATCTTCAGATCCTACGGCTGCAGATGGTTTTGGAAATTGAGCCACATCTGCTTTGTCTGTAGCATTCCTTGGAAAGCTGAACAAATTGAATGCCCCCACCTTACCCTTTATATAAGTAGGATAGAAGGTTATTCTCCTTACATACAAACCCTTCGGCTCTTTTCAAAATCATAACCCTTTAGCTATAATCAGTCTCCATATCCAGTGCTATCCATCTTTAGGGCAATATGTTTGAGACACGGGCAGGGGTAAAGGGACTACATCCGCCATAGAAGCGCCGGGTCCTTCCGAGACTCAAGGTGGTGTGGTCTGGATAGGGGAGGCACAGATTCAGGGTAATCTTTCGTTTTGACAAGGGGGAAATGGTATTTCTTCCTCTTTCAGTCAAAATCCGAAGCAGGTACTGGTCGCATCAGACTCTTGGTGAGTCAGAAGTAAGGTTTTCCGCCATCAACGCCGTCTGCTCTATCGCAGGTGTGGTTACATGGAGGCTCATGAACTCCCGGCTCCCTACACCTTTTCTTCAACGGTGCTAGCCTCAAGTTGGGCTCCCTGCACCTTTTCTTCAACGGTGCTAGTCCGACGTTGGGCTCTCTGCACCTTTTCTTCAACGGTGCAAGTCCCAAGCTGGGCTCTTTTGCTGCCTGAGTTATAGGCATGTAAAAGTATTGAGGAATGGTTTCCTTAGACAACATGCTGGAGCTGCTACATCTCTCTTTTCTGTACCTCTTCCTCTGTTTTTGTCTCATTTCCCAGTATCTTTTCTTTCTGCTTATGTAGTTAGTTTCAGTACGAGCTTATTTAAGCTCTTTCATTGTACGCTGTACTGTTTCTTTGTCTTAATAAGAAATGGATTTGTTTCCTTTTAAATATTTCTTTTTCTTTTTCTGCAACAACTATGAATGGGATACTACATTGATAATTTCCTTTAATGATACTTAGAGCAGGAAACCTTGAAACAGAATCCTATTAATTCGAACTTATCGACATTATCAAGTATAATAATGCTAACTCACAGTAGATTAAACTCATAAAACTAACTGAGATAACAGCTGAGTGCTCTGCAATGTGGGCAAGGCGACCGTCCGAGAACAATGAACTCTAAATAAACCATCCGAGAAGGTTGCCGAGCAGTGAGGGACATCGGCCGTGTTTTTGATGAAACCTGACCCTATGACAGTCGGATCAGTTCCCTAGGTATTGAGGATCCGAGGGTAGATTCCAAGTGCCACATAACGTCCAGGTTGTGCCCCAAACTTGTATTTTTGAGTCTGAGGACCATACAAGGCCTTGATTCTGTCCAAAACTTGTATTTTTTCTTTTAAGTAGTTGGTTTCCCCATAGGCTTGAGTCCGAGGACCATACAAGGCCTTGGTTCTGTCCAAAACTTGTATTTTTTCTTTTAAGTAGTTGGTTTCCCCATAGGCTTGAGTCCGAGGACCATACAAGGCCTTGGTTTTGTCCAAAACTTGTACTTTTTCTTTTAAGTAGTTGGTTTCCCCATAGGCTTGAGTCTGAGGACCATACAAGGCCTTGGTTCTGTCCAAAACTTGTGTATATTCTTTTTTTTAATTAGTTGGTTTCCCCATAGGCTTGAGTCCAAGGACCATACAAGGCCTTGATTCTGTCCAAAACTTGTATTTTTTCTTTTAAGTAGTTGGTTTCCCCATAGGCTTGAGTTCGAGGACCATACAAGGCCTTGAATCTGTCTAAAACTTGTATTTTTATTTTAAGTAGTTGGTTTCCCCATAGGCTTGAGTTCGAGAACCATACAACGCCTTGGTTCTGTCCAAAACCTGTATTTTTCTTTTAAGTAGTTGATTTCCCCATAGGTTTGAGTCCGAGGACCATACAAGGCCTTGGTTCTGTCCAAAACTTGTATTTTTTCTTTTAAGTAGTTGGTTTCCCCATAGGCTTGAGTTCGAGGACCATACAAGGCCATGGTTCCGTCCAAAACTTGTAGTTTTTCTTCTAAGTAGTTGGTTTCCCCATAGGCTTGAGTCCGAGGACCATACAAGGCTTTGGTTCCGTCCAAAACTTGTACTTTTTCTTTTAAGTAGTTGGTTTCCCCATAGGCTTGAGTCCAAGGACCATACAAGGCCTTGGTTCTGTCCAAAACTTGTATATATTCTTTTTTTTAATTAGTTGGCTCCCCCATAGGCTTGAGTCCGAGGACCATACAAGGCCTTGGTTTTGTCCAAAACTTGTATTTTTTCTTTTAAGTAGTTGGTTTCTCCATAGGCTTGAGTCTAAGGACCATACAAGGCCTTGGTTCTGTCCAAAACTTGTATTTTTCTTTTAAGTAGTTGGTTTCCCCATAGGCTTGAGTCCGAGGACCATACAACGCCTTAATTCTGTCCAAAACCTGTATTTTTCTTTTAAGTAGTTGGTTTCCCCATAGGCTTGAGTCCGAGGACCATACAAGGCCTTGGTTCTGTTCAAAACTTGTATTTTTTCTTTTAAGTAGTTGGTTTCCCCATAGGTTTGAGTCCGAGGACCAACAAGGCCTTAGTTCCGTCCAAAACTTGTAGTTTTTCTTCTAAGTAGTTGGTTTCCCCATAGGCTTGAGTCCGAGGACCATACAAGGCCTTGGTTCTGTCCAAAACTTGTATTTTTTTTTTAAGTAGTTGGTTTCCCCATAGGCTTAAGTCCGAGGACCATACAAGGCCTTGGTTCTGTCCAAAACTTGTATATATATATATATAATATATTTTTTTCTTTTTAGTAGTTGGTTTCCCCATAGGCTTGAGTCCGAGGACCATACAAGGCCTTGGTTCTGTCCAAAACTTGTATTTTTATTTATTTGCTTATTTTTCGAAGGTTATCCCCTCGACCAAAGTGGGGAGAGTTAGCTTGATGTTAGAAGCCCCTAGAGCTGCCCGTGCCATCGGCACCGTGAGGCATAGCCCCTAGCGGAAGTTTTTGTCGGAGCAACGATAGCACGTCGCTGGAAATGTAGAGGACTTTGCAGACCTTTGCTTGATAGAGGCTTGACTCCACCACCACCTGCGCCAACGCGCAAGCCTTCCCACAGACGGCGCCAATTGTGGGGACACGATTTTTAACGACCCAAGCATGACGTTGGGCTCATATATAAAGGGCCCGAACAATATAATTTATAGAGAGTGGGTTCGAAAGGCAGGGCCTTGGTCGCCGGGCAACGGTCTAGTCCTGATTTTACGAGAACTCATACAAAGGTAGGTTTAGCCTGAATAGCTAAGCCTTACATCAATGTAGCTTGAAAGGTTTGACTCCTCGGACTAAGTCCGAGGAGCATCACATTCTCACCATTCTCCTCCCTCTTTCTTTGGCCCCCATCCCCCCTGGCCCTTTTCCCCCTTTTATACCAGTGTTTACTTCCCGTTTTTCGTCTACGTGTTCGTTTTTCCTTTTTGGAGTAATGACCCGTCCTATCAATCTATACGTCAGAGTGGTTGGGGGTGGTTGGGAAAAGTTAAATAGCATAGTCTGGAGTATAGGCTTGTCAGATGCAGGGCTCCACATCACGGTGTTGGTAGCTTTCTCCCTTGTACTGTCCTTATACTGAGTTTGTCCTTTTCTTCAAGCGTTTTGTGAAGTGTTGAGCGTGAGATCGTCCTCGGCCACATCCTTGGGCCTTCAAGGGGCTTTCATCGTACGTCCTCGACAATAGGGCTCTTCGGCCTGGACTTTGGGCCCTTAACATAAAGTGGGCTGGGACCTCAGATCTCGGGCCCCACAAATAGTATGTAAATATTTCTCTTTAAAAGAAGAGTGACACATGACACCAATTAAAGGATGAGGTGGAATGCTAAATAAAAGGATTTTCAAATAATGCACTACATGGTACTATGGTAGAACTTACTGTCATTTGAATATTATAATAAATGCCTAATGCTAGAATATATAATTCCATCTACAAACACAATCATAATAATGCCTATCTATTCTAGGGAAAATAAATAACTATCATAATAATTGAATTTCATATTTTGACAAAAGAATAAAAGCGAGAGAAAAAAATAATATTATGTTAAATTTTCTAGTGCATTACAGGGATTTTTGACTTGTATACAGTATGTATGAGCTTTCATAATTTTACATATATTTTTTCACATCCATTTTCATGTGTTAATTGTAGATATTAATGCGCAATAGTGGATGTATGCGAGTATGAAATAATATTTTCCTATCTAGTATATACTACAACTCAACCACATTACTTGACACTTATGCATTGAATTGATAAAAAAATTGTTTTCTACATTGTGTCTTCGGATGTAAACAAGTCAAGCTTTGTTGAGTAGTGAAGGTTTGAGCTCGAGTTGGCAACAAAAGTAAATTGTTCTAATTCTACTTGAGACTAAGCCTACAAATATGTTCGGATTAGAGCTTGTCAAAATGTTTAAAAGTTTGAGCTTGACTTGATTGCTTGATTCATTAATCAAGCTAAGTTTGAGCTCAATTTTAAGATCAAACTTGAACTCAATATTAAACTTTTGAGCTTAAAATCCAATACAAGTATATTATAAAACCTATATCAAGCTAATATCAATCCCATCTAGTTTGGATGAATGGTCTTAACTCTTAATTAATTAAAATCTTTGTAAGATAAGAGTTGATTTGTCAAGCTCATAAATGAGCCTAGGTTTAGCTTATTTCATTTTTTTTTTTATCGAACTTTAATGTTCACGAGTTTGTTTAAGAACATCTTCTTTTTTACTTGGGCTTGGCTCATTTATTTAGCAAACACATAATTAAGACTCAAGTTTTGCTTGTTATAAACAAACAAACAAACAAACAAATACAAAAGGCAAGCCCAAAACTGAACCCAGGCCTTGCCATAAGCCATAAAGGGCTATCCGAGCTCATGACTTGCCTGTGACTTGCTGTGAGGCCCAAAAAAAAAAAAGCTACTTACCATCTTCTCAAAAAGCAGTAGTAATAATAATATGCTCCAGAAATTCAATTGGTTTTTCCCTTATATCAAACATGTAGTAGTATCATTTTCTTCCATCAATAAACGATGTACTCGCCAAATTTCCCTTTCTTCCTTCCCTCCAAACTCCCCATATTTAAAATCTCTCTGTTACAACGGTCACCTCAAAGAAGCCTTGCTAGAGATGGCCCTTCAAGGCCCCGAAATGAGGTTCGAAGGCTATGACACGCTCTTAAATGAGTGCATAAACCAAAGGGCCATCAGAGAAGGCCAAAGGGTCCATACCCACATGATCAAAACCTGTTATCTCCCTCCTGTCTACCTCAGGACCAGGCTTATCGTTCTGTACTGTAAGTGTGAGTGTTTATGTGATGCGCGGCAAGTGCTCGATGAAATGCCTGAAAGGAACGTGGTTTCATGGACGGCCATGATTTCAGCCTATTCTCAGAGACGGTATGCCTCCGAAGCCTTGAATCTTTTTGTACAGATGTTGAGATCAGGTACTCCTGAAATTTCATGTCGAATCAGGTGCTTTTTATGTTGTTTCAACTTTGAAATTATAGTGGACTTCTGTAAAAAATTGCCTAGTTTAAATTTAAAGTTGGCTTACCATATGAATTTTATTTCAGCAAAAAAAAAAAAAAAAGTTGGCTTACCATATTGCGGTTTAATAACTAGTGATTTGGTGTACGTTTACATGCAATCTCACATGGAATGGTGGATGATGTAATTAATTGGGACACATCCCTTTCCTGAATTGATTTTCAAGAAAATTTTTAATGAAAGTTTTATTGCAATATTCCTTATTGTAAGAGGGTCTTGGGCAACTACGCATAGAATGTATGCTCATTTAAATTCCATGACTTTTGAATTTAATTCAAAGGTAAGAAAATGATAGATGTTTGAATTATGCTAAGTTGATTTTTTTTTTTTTTTTTTTTTTTTTTTTTTTTTTTTTTTTCTAACGGTACAAAAGCACACATTATTGTTATATAAAGTGAGCATGTGGGGTTTTATATGTTCTGAAACATCAAAAGTATTTGATCTAAATCTAAGATGCCTGCAGCCCCAAAACTGGTGGTTGCATAGCATGGCGGATTTTTCTTCTTTGTTTTCTGCAACGTTGATGTAGGCATGTAGCCATTGTAACTTATGATTCTTTATTCCATTTTCTCATTACAAAGGTGAACTTTCTGCAGGTACTGAGCCTAATGAGTTCACTTTTGCTACTGTACTTACTTCTTGTATAGGTTCCAATGGGCTTAACCTGGGAAGGCAAGTCCACTCTTTCATAATTAAAACAAGTTTTGAATCCCATATATATGTTGGGAGCTCGCTTCTTGACATGTATGCCAAAGCTGGTAGAATTCATGAAGCTCATGGAGTTTTTGAAAGCTTGCCAGAAAGAGACGTTGTTTCTTGTACTGCTATAATCTCAGGCTATGCCCAACTAGGCCATGATGAAGAAGCACTGGAGCTATTCCGTAGGTTGCAGATGGAAGGAATGAGTTCAAATTATGTCACATATGCCAGTGTTTTAACTGCATTATCTGGTCTTTCTGCATTAGATCATGGAAAGCAAGTTCACAATCATGTCCTTCGATCTGAACTACCCTCATATGTGGTTCTTCAGAACTCTCTAATTGATATGTATTCAAAATGTGGAAGCCTTAACTACTCTAGAAGGATCTTTGATAGTATGCATGAGAGAACTGTCATCTCATGGAATGCAACGCTCATGGGGTATAGCAAGTATGGAATGGGAAGAGAGGTGGTTGAGCTTTTTGAATTAATGAGAGAAGAAAATAAAGTCAAACCTGACAGCGTCACTATTTTGGCCGTTTTATCAGGTTGCAGCCATGGAGGAATGGAAGAAAAGGGACTGGAAATTTTCTTTGAGATGGAAAATGGGAAGCTCGGTGTTGAGCCAGTGATTGAGCACTATGGGTGTGCTGTTGATTTGCTTGGGCGTGCTGGCCAAGTAGAAGAGGCTTTTAAGTTTATCAAAAAGATGCCTTTTGAGCCAACTGCTGCTATATGGGGTTCACTTTTAGGTGCATGTAGAGCTCACTCAAACATTGACATTGGTGAATTTGTGGGCCGTCGACTTTTAGAAATTGAGCCTGAAAATGCTGGGAATTATGTAATTCTTTCCAATTTATACGCTTCTGTAGGAAGATGGGAAGATGTAAGAACTTTAAGGGAATTGATGAGTGAGAACGCTGTGATAAAGGAGCCAGGAAGAAGTTGGATTGAGCTCGATCAAATCCTTCACACTTTCTGTTAAATCACTGATTGTCCTAAAAGATTAAGTTATTGGGATATGATAAATTTAATTATTTAACCACTCTGTTGACGTGAGCCCGTGTGACTTGTATTGCTAAGCCCAAGTCGATCACCTTATTTGACCAAATCCAAATTGTAAAAGGAATGCTCTTTTGTCGACTTGGTTAATAACACACACACACACAAATATATATATATATATATATATGTTTGCCTCCTATTGTTCCTTCTAGGCAAAAAGGTAAAAAACATGATAAAAGCCATAAAAAATATAAAAAAATACAGAAATAACTTTGTTAAACCTAATGATTTCTATGCTAAGAAGAAAAATGTTTCTAAAAAACATGTTAAACAGAGATCAAGTAAAGTTAAATGTTTTAACTGAGGTAAACCTGGACACTTTAGCAAAGACTGTAAGGAAAAACCTGGTAAGTTAAAAAACAAATTTAACATGCTAAATATTGATGATAAAGAGGAAGAAGCATTATTCAGAATCCTTGAATCAAACAACTCGTCTGATTCTTTGGAAGAGCATCAAATATTCTAATAACCTAGCAATGCAGCCGTATAAGAAAATAGAGAATTAGAGAGGCAGTCCGCTTCTATTCTTATTGTTTTTGTGAGAGAGTACTATGGTGTAATTGAGATTTGGGTTTCTTGAGAGTGTTTTTGTGCAATATTGTGTCTCCCTAATTTTTTATAATGAAATTTATTCGTTACCGCTGTGGAGGTAGGCAGTTTGCCGAATCACGTAAATTCTTGTGTTCTTTGTGTGTACTTGTTATTTAATTTTCGCTTATTTACTGTTATTGATTTGAGTCCTGTGATGCTATTTGCACAACAAGTGGTATCAGAGCAAGGTTAGGATTCAATCCTTTGAATATAGTAAAGATATTAAGCATAAAGTATGACGCAGAGAAGTTTTGTAGAAAGGGAAATTTTTTCCTTTGGCAAAGGCGGATGAAGGATCTCCTAATTCAACAAGGAGTTCATAAGGCCTTGCTTGGGAAGGAGAAGAAACTGGAAAAGATAAAGGATTAAGAATGGGTAGAGATGGATGAGAAAGTAGCTAGCGTTATTCGTCTCAACCTAGGTGATGAGATCATTCACAAACATCCTAAAAGCAAAGACCGTAAAGGAAGTTTGGGAAAAACTAGAAGGTCTTTATATAAGAAAGAATTTGACGAACAAGTTGTACGTGAAGAAGCAATTGCATAGTTTGCATATGAAGGAGGGTTAAAATCTGTTGGAACATCTCAACACATTTAACATGTTGAATACCCAATTTTCAAGTTTTGGGGTGAATTATGAGGATAAAGATAAAGTGTTATTCTTATTAGCATCACTTCCTACACATTTTGATTATCTAGTGACTACGTTGATGTACGGGAAAAAAACTATAGTTCTCGATGAGGTGACTAGTGCTTTCTTGTCACATGTAAAGATGAAGCAAGATGGTGACAGTTCTTAAGCTGATGAACTTGTTGTAAAGTCAGAGTTGAGCAATCGAGGTAGAAGCGAGTTAAGATCCAATGGGAATAGATCTCAGTCTAGATCATGTGTGAAGAAAGATGTAGAGTGCTTTTATTGTCACAAGAAAGGGTATTACAAAAATAAATGTAAAGAGTTGAAAGAGCATTTAGAGGAGAAGAAGAATGGAAAGAAGCCCCTAGAATCAACTAGTGTTGCTGAAGAAACATCAGATGACAATTAAGTTGGTGCAGATTTACTTTCAGTTTCATCGGGTAACTATGTTCTATTGGAATCTTGGGTTTTAGATTCAGCATGCTCATATCATATGACTCCAAAGAAAGATTGGTTTGACATGTATGAACCCTACAATGGTGGTGTGGTCTAAATGGGTAATGATGCTACATGCTTGGTTATTGGGATTGGTACCGTAAAGATCAAGATGTTTGATGGAGTTATAAGAGTTTTTAGTAATGTCAGACATGTTCCAGATCTTAGAAAAAATTTAATTTCTTTAGGAGTATTGGATGATTTGGGGTATTCATACTTGTCAAAGGGTGGAATCATGAAGATTACCAAATGTTACTTGATGGTGATGAGGGGACAGAAAATAAGAATGCTTTATAGATTGATTGAGAACACAGTTGTAGGAAGAGTTGCAGTCACCACTTTGGTAGAGTCCAGCACTGATGACACAAAATTATGGCATATGCAACTTGGCCATATTGGTGAACGTGGTATGTTAGAGCTGCACAAGAGAAATTTATTGAATGGGGTGAAGACATGTAAGCTAGACTTCTATGAGTATTGTGTGTATGAGAAGCAGCATAGAGTCAATTTCAAGATAGGCTCTTATACAAGTAAAGGTGTTCTTGACTACTTTCATTTAGATATTTGAGGCCCAATTTCAGTTTCTTCTCATAGTGATGCTCAGTACTTCTTCAATTTCATTGATGACTACTCTAGAAAGGTATGGATTTATTTTATGAAGCATAAGTCTGATGTGTTTGGCATATTTTGTAAAGCACAGGTTGAAAATCAGACTGGCAGAAAAATAAAATACCTTAGAATAGATAATGGACTAGAGTATAGAGATAAAGAATTTATAAGATGTCGTGAATTAGAAGGTATTACTTGTCACTTCATAGTTAAAGGAACTCTACAGCGGAATGGGATTGCAGAGAGAATGAATAGAACCTTAGCAGAAAGAGCCAGATGTATGAGATTGAATGCAGGGTTGCCTAACGTGTTTTGGACAGAGACAGTTAACACTGCAAGCTTCATTATTAATAGATCTCCATCATCAGCCATTGATTTTAAGATTTCAAAAGAGGTTTGCCCAGGTAGACTAGTTGATTATTCCAGTCTAAAAATCTTTGGTTGTCCAGCTTATGTGTATGTGCAGAGTGGAAAGCGTTTTAAATTGGATTTGAAGTCAAGAAAATGCATATTTCTTGGTTTTGAAAAAGGTGTTAAAGGCTACAGGCTTTGGGATCCAATCTCAAAGAAAACAGTGACCAGTAGAGATGTCAAATTTGATGAAGCCTTATGTTGAAACAGAATGAAGCAAAGACATGTGATGAAAGTCCACAAGAGAAATTAACTATTGAGGTGGAGTTTGACGAGAATAGTTCACCCAGTGATAAGGGTGATGATAATGATATTGATCCACAGTAGCAACAAGAAGAACCTTATTCAATTACTACAGGTAGAGAGAAGCGGGTTCACAAAGCACCACAGAGATATGGTTTTGAAAACATGGTTAGTTTTGCTCTTATAACTAGCAGTAGAGATCCATCGTTTTACAAGGATGTAGAAGAGATAGGGTCACTAAAGAAGATTAAGAGTTGGGTATAAGTGAAATTGCCCAAGAGAAAGAATGCTATTGGTTGCAAATGGGTATAATGTAAGAAAGAAGCATTATCAGAAAATAAAGGTGAAAAATTCAAGGCACAGTTAGTGGCTAAAGATTACTCATAGAGAGAGGAAGAGAATACCTTAGATAGGTTGACAAAGCCAATTCCAACAAACAAGTTCAATAGCTACTTGGACTTGGTTGATGTTTGTAGCTTGTGAGCTCTTAAGGGCTAAGGTGGAGGCGATGTAGGAGTTTGCTTGTGTAGCTTGATCAATTCAAGCCAAGATGGAGATTTGTTGACATGGGCCCGTGTGGCTTGTATTGCCAAGCCCAAGTCGGTCACCTTATTTGACCGAATCCAAATTGTAAAAGGAATGCTCCTTTGCCGACTTGGTTAATAAAACACACACACACACACACACACACACACACACACACACACACACATAATATATATATATATATATATATATATATATACACACACATATATGTTGTTATGTGAGGCAATGGGAAGAGCATCAAATATTCTAATAACCTAGCAGTGCAGAAAATAGAGAATTAGAGAAGCAGTTAGCTTCTATTCTTATTATTTCTATGAGAGAGTGTTCGGGTGTAATTGGGATTTGAGTTTCTTGAGAGTGTTCTTGTGCACTATTATATCTCCGTAATTTTTTATGGTGAAATTTCTCCATTGTCACCGTGGAGGTAGGCATTTTGCCGAATCACGTAAATTAATTCTTGTGTTCTTTGTGTGTGCTTATTATTTATTTTTCACTTATTATTTAATTTCCGCTTATTTAATGTTATTGATTTGAGTCCTGGGTGCTATTTGTACAACACACACAATTCTAACACTCCCCTTCACATGTGGGCCAAAACTACCTTTTAATAAGTGAAATCCAACATGTGAGAATTTAAATGGGAGGTAGAGTGGAGGAGACAGAGATTGAATTCAGGACCTCTTGCTTTGATACCATGTTAAATTACTGATTGTTCTAAAAGTTTAACCTATTGGGATATTGTAAATTTAATCATTTAACCACACAATTCTAACACTTTCCATGCACGTGATCGATCACATCCAAGAAGGGAAGAGGTGTTTGCAAAGGTGAGGGATTTATCAGTCAAATTTAAGGAATTTGGATATGTTCCAGATTTGAAAAGCAGGCTTTGGCTTTTGGGCTGATTGCTACACCTAAAGGAGTGCCCGTTCGTGTCATTAAAAACCTCAGGATTTGTGTTGATTGCCATAATTTTGCAAAATTTGTCTCAAAGGTTAATGGAAGAGAAGTGTGTTTGAGGGATAAAAACCAATTTCATCGAATCGTAGGACGAATTTGTTCTTGTGGAGATTACTGGTAGGTTTAGAAGGTTAAAAAAGAAGGCTCTTAATGGGACATGATCTAACTGCTCCATTGACATTGAGGATGCAGGTCCTCGTACACTATTTACTGTTTAATGAACAGAAGTATAAATTGTTCCTTGTTGAATAATGAGATGAACAGACAACTTTAGTTCAGAGAAAAAAAAAAGGAGATTCTGCAGTTAAAACTGAAGAACCTATGGACACAGAGATGGGTGTAGGTTGGTTTTTGACTCAAATATTTCTTGGAGCATCTTGAGTACTTAGCATGAGCTTGTGAAAATTAAGTGGAGTGCAAGGAGCCCCTAGCTTTCAGGGTTGTGAACTAAGCTCTTCCTTTGGCATTTGGGTTCTCTTAGTCTGATTGAGATTTTTGTTAAGCAGACCGACATTGAAAATTATTTATGGATGAAGATAAAAGCAACAAGCAGGATATACACTTCTTTACTGACAAATCTCACAGCAGTTACCAAAAACAAGGACCACCCTAGCCATGATGTAGAGAGCTATCCATTTCTTTTTGGTTTCAAGAATTTATAAATCTTTGTAGCCCTAATTTAAATTACAACAGCTGAAAATGTTCGTGTCTTAGGAGGGTCAGCAATCTCTGTGAGACATACTTCTGTTAAGATACAGATCTGACATGATAAAACCATCAAACTACCCTGAATTAAGTGCGAGCCTGCCTCAGATTTTGACCCGTTTGTGTGGAGAAATTGGACTTCCCTACGTCCATTCTTTCGTAGCAAGTACTAAGTAGTAAAAAAGATTTGTAGTTGCCTTCGGTCCTCGGATACGTAGTGTAATTGTTGTACTCTAAAATCAGTTAAACTACTATAATTCTATCAGATATCTGCGTGAAAATCGTTGAAGGTTTCTGCATTGCTTCAACTATTGAGTGACATCAAATTCAAATCTATTAGCATATTGCTTAAACTATTCAGTGACTCTTCTTAAAGTTAACTGAATCATGGGACAATGAAGTCACAAACTCTATTTTTAGTTCCGGTAGTAAATATTCTGTTACACTCTTTTTTCTTTACACTATTTCACACAATATCCAGTACAATGACATGCACTGATGTAAACATTTTAAAAGGAAAAAATATGTATGTTCAAAAGTGAAATAAGTTGTGTGAGAAAATCATTACCCTTTTAGTTAGGAGTATGAAACACTTGATAATGCTTATGTGGCAAAATAAATAAATAAATAAAAGTTACTTTACATAAAATTTCTTAAAAGTTATATTAAGTAAGATATATTATTTTATCTCTATTCTATGGAGACACAATGTACATCATGACGCAATTCCGTTTTGTTTAATTCTTATATACTAGCATTGTACTTTACTATACAAAGAGATGCAAGGAGGGGGGGGGGGGGGGGGTAAGATTCGAACATAGAATAGTGCCATGTGGGATCGGCCCCAAGAGATGGAAAGGCCCATCCTCTTATTAGTCATGGCCCAATACGTTGATAAGAGCCTGAGTATTGAAACTGAAGAAGCCGACCATTCAAGGAGCCTGAAAAGCGAACATTCCTTGGAAGGCTTTAAGTAAGCCACTTGGACCAAAAGACAAAATACCGAGGAATGAGGTAGAGACGTGCAAGTAAAGAGGAAGGGAAATATTCAAGTAAAGTACCCATCACTTCCGCATTCAATGCACTGCACTAATTCAGTTGGCCACATTAATGACAGAATGACCTCTGAATAGTACCCTCATAGCTTGCAGCACATTCTACCATCTCTAGCAAAACCCTGATAGGACAAGCATCCAAAGGAAGATTAGTGACTGTACAAGTGGAGGGTTGGGATGCACTTCAAATAGCTATATAAATAAAGGGAACTCCTCAAGAACTAGGGATGGAGAATCTAAGAAAAATATACCTTGTGCATCTATACTTTGTAACCGAGACTTGAACATTATATGAACTAAAGATCCTCGAACTAACTCGAGGAAGAATTAATATTGAAATCTTCTTCTTTCTTGTAGACAACTTGCTGTTTTTCCATTAACTTGAAACTAAACCATTTGAGCATACAAAGGTTAACCTCAAAAACCCATTCTCTACAAATTAATTGTGCTAGACAGTCACGCATTAACTCTCCATCCATCTTGAGTTGGTAACAGATTTTAGCCCTCATACAATTGTTAGAATATGTGCCATTTAAATCCTATTGTATGATGCTATGTATGACATTATGTTGTAATTAATAAAGTTGTTTTATTATTATCTAAAATAATGGCAACTTAAATATTTGGACATTATTATATAGTCCATGAGATGCATAGTATGTGATTTAGTCACAAAAGATATAAGTACAAGTTCTTTGTAAACTCAAAATTTTAGTTCGTAATCGGTGATGAAATTGGACATTTCATCTGCGAAGACTATAACATATCAACTAAGATTATTTGTCTTGATAATGGAAGTGGAGACTTCTAGTTGATATGTTGATATGTTTTAAGTGTTAAGACATATTGAACTGAACCGTTGTGAGATTTATTATTCTATTAACGACTGTCAAATAAATAATAAATCTCGCGACTTCTATTTACATGAACTCTCAATCCTGAGAGAATAATAAACCTGATCATGAAGTGTAGGTTGCTTTCATATATTAGGAGTGTGATCTAAAGTCACGATCAAAACCTTAGTATGTTAGGCAACCACATTTAGTATTAAAGGAACATATATTCTCAAGATGGAATTCATAATCTCTTAACGGAGATATAAAATATTCCCTTGAGATAAGTTTAATGGGTTTGGTTATTCAGAGTGTTAGGTCTAACCACTTCAGTAAGAAGTTACTAAAGTATATATTTATGAAATTGGATTTCATAAATATATGATGAATAACTTAAAGGATTAAATCGGGTACTCAAGGATTAAGATGTAGTAATCCTCAAAGTGGCAGTCATCATTCATGACTTTGTATTACTATGAATATTTTAATGAAGGGGTTGAATGTATAATAAAATCTTGGGATATAATTTATTAATAAGGCGTAGAGTGCAATTATATTTATATAGTGGTATTAAATATAATTCATGGTAATTTTAGGCTTGTCAAGAGTTGATAGAAAGGCTGAAAACCCATTGGAGCTAGTGTCTTATTTGTCTCTTTTGGTCCCACTCTAAGCCACATACTAAAGCTCAATTGGAATGGCTCAAAAGGCTAGTCCAGTTAGATAATTAGTTATATATAAAGAGATAAATATATAAAATTTTAGAAGAATGAAATGGTGTGTATGTGAGTGTAAGCCACTATCTTATTCTCCCTTAAACACATACATATAAATTGATTGAGAGACCACACTTCTTGGGCATAAGTGGAATTGGAGTGAAGATTAAAAGTGTTCCCAAGTACTTCTAATTTTTGGTTTTGAATTTCACCGCATCAAGGAACGCTTTCTTGTTCTTAAATTCTAAAATTTACATAGTACATGTTATCAATTACGAATGAAGTAGATTCGTTAATTTTCTGCTGCGTATATTTTGTATACGATACAAACTATGTTTTTCCTACAACAATTGGCGCCATTTATGGGAAAGTCAACTTAAATCCTTGCTTGCGGTTTCATGTGTGGAGAAAAAATGGCAAACTTTTGGGGAGATAGAGAAGAATCTATAGGCTCTTAGTGTAAAGATCAATTTATGAACTTGGAAAGAAGAAAGGACTATGATGTGACTCAGTCTCTTAGCATCAGGGTTGAGTCCATTCATTCAGATCATATCAGTTGAAGCCATTCGAGACTTTGAAGTCACATATCGCGTGAACAAGAGACACGTAACCTTAGGTAGGAGGTTGATCATCTTCGTAGGTGGCTTTGACGTAAAGTGCATGTCAGGGAGGATAGAACCCCTTCATCGAGCCAAAGCTCTAGTTCGGAGGGAGAAAGAAGTTATCGACGAAGATTTAGAACCCCTTCAAGCGAATCCTTTACAACATCCTTTCGTTCAATAAGTGGAGAGAGACATTGTCAAAGAATGGTCAGAAATTCACCTCCTGAGAATATGAGAATTGATGCTATGAGCAAGACTTTGCGCCAAATCTTTCGGTTACCTTTTTTGAGTCATATTGAGAAGGCCAAACTCCCCCATCGTTTTACCTAACCAACTTTCATGATCTACAATGGAAGGACTGATCTGGTGGGGCATGTGAGCCATATTAATTAAAGGGTGACCATTTCCTCTAGAAACAAGGCTCTCATGTGTAAAGTGTTCCCTTCTAGCCTTAGGCCTATTTCCATGAGGACCTAACTAGGGCATTTGGTGCTAGATTCGTGACTTGCAGCAGATCCCTAGACCTCTGGATTCTCTGCTCTTCATGGCCATGAGGGAGGGAGAGACCTTAAAAATCTATTTGAATAGATATTAGGAGCTTTTCAACGAGATTGATGGGGATTTTAAGGATGTGGCTGTTAGAACTTTCAAAGTGGAGCTTCCCATGAATTTAGACCGAAGGAAATCCTTCACCATGAAGCCTGCTTGAAACATGCATCAGTTGATGGATTGCATTAACGAGCATAAAAGAGTTGAAGATGATCATGTACAGGGCAAAGGGAAAGCAAAGGTTTTCATGCCCGAGCAGAGGGATCCTTGGTCTAATAGATTTGGCTCTAATTGACCAAGGAGAGAATTTTTCAATTAAGCCCCCAGAGTAAAACACTAGTGGTTAATTCGGTGTTCAAGGAACCTATATCGGGTACTAAAGAAAATAAAAAATGAGCCCTACTTTAAATGGCCCAATAGGATGGGAGGAGACCCCACCAATCGGAATCAGAACCTGTACTGCCAATATCATTAGGAACAAGGTCATACAACCAAGGACTACTAGACCTTGCGTGACTTTTTAGAATAGCTAGTCCAAGAAGGGAAGTTGAAACAATTCAAGCATCAATCTCCTAGCCTAAGGGAGTAGACAGGAACGGGTTACCAAAGAGAGGTGGCACCACGCCCACCATTGGGAACCATCAATGTTAGTTTTGCTACACCAAATGGGGAAGCTGGTCCCTTATCCAAGGCAATGGCCATTTCACCATAGCTTGAGGAAAGAGAGGAGGACAAAGGGTCTAAGAGGATCAAGACAGAGGAGAAGCCAATTCTCGGCTTCTTAGAGGCCGATAAGATTGGTACTTTCTAGCCCCATGTGATGCTCTTATGGTCACACTCCAAATTGGAGGGTTTGATGTGAAAAGAGTAATGGTAGACCAAGGAAGTGGAGCTGAAATTATGTATCTGGACCTGTATAAAAGGTTGGGGTTGAAACCCAAGGACCTCAACAAGTACGACATCCCCTTGGTAGGATTTGATCGGAAAACTGTGACCCCCAAAGGATGATTAAATTGCCGGTGTAGACGGGCAGCAAAGTAGTTGAAGTAGACTTCATTGTGGTTGACGCCTATTCCCCCTACACTGAAATTTTGGCAAGGCCATGGCTCCACGCTATGGGGGTAGATTCTTCTACTTTACATATGAAAGTGAAGTACCCAACCGAGGAATGCGTTAAGGAGCCAATGGGATCTCAAACCATGGCCAGGTAGCGTATGGTTGCTCTTGCTAGGCATTAATCGCTTCAAGTGAATCTCCTTGATTTGAGCCATGTTGCATAGCAACCAACTGTTGGAATGCCAGAGGTCTCGGACATAACGGTGAAGATTAGTGCACAATGTGAAGAATTGAGGAATATTGTCCTCGGTTTGGATAGTGATAAATATTTTTAGATCGGAATGCAACTACCTCTAGCCAAGAAGGAAAAATTATTGGTTTGCTTGAAAAATGACTTGGATGTTTTTTCTTGGAGAACATATTAGGCTTCGGGGGTAGATCTGAAGTTCATATGTCATCATCTCAACATGAACCCAGCCAAAACACCGAAGAGGCAGCAACCTCAACAATCTTCTAAGGAACATGCCAAAGTAGTACAAAAGGAAGGTAATAAGCTCAAACAAGCTGGGGCCATCAACGAGGTTTTTTATTTTAAGTGGTTGGCCAACACTATGGTAGTCAAGAAAAAGTAGGTAAATGGAGGGTCTATGTTGATTTCACCGATTTGAATAAGGCCTGTCCCAAAGGCCCCTTTTCGCTTCCCAAAATTGATCAGCTTGTCAATGCAACATTCGGCCATCGTCGGATGAGTTTTCTTGATGCCTTCCAAGGCTACCATCAACTTCCGCTAGCATTTTTTCAGATAAAAAAAAGATTGCATTCTTGACCCCTACCAGGAACTATCATTATCGAGTGATGCCCTTTGGTTTGCTTGAAAAATAACTTGAATGCTTTTTCTTGGAGAACATATGAGGCTTCGGGGGTAGATCTGAAGTTCATATGTCATCATCTCAACATGAACCCAGCCAAAACACCGAAGAGGCAGCAACCTCAACAATCTTCTAAGGAACATGCCAAAGTAGTACAAGAGGAAGGTAATAAGCTCAAACAAGCTGGGGCCATCAACGAGGTTTTTTATTTTGAGTGGTTGGCCAATACTATGGTAGTCAAGAAAAAGTAAGGTAAATGGAGGGTCTATGTTGATTTCACCGATTTGAATAAGGCCTACCCCAAAGGCCCCTTTCCGCTTCCCGAAATTGATCAGCTTGTCGATGCAACATTCGGCCATCCTCGGATGAGTTTTCTTGATGCCTTCCAAGGCTACCATCAAATTCCACTGGCATTTTTTCAGATCAAAAAAAGATTGCATTCTTGACCCCTACCGGGAATTAGCATTATCGAGTGATGCCCTTTAGCCTGAAGAACGCTAGTTCCACTTATCAAAGAATGGTGACGAGAATGTTTGAAGCTCAGCTAGGCAAGAATGTGGAGGCTTATATAGATGACATGGTGGTGAAGAGCAAACAGGTGTTCGAGCATTTGGAGGATTTAGATGAAATCATTTCAATCTTGAGGAAGCAGAAGTTGTGCCTAAATGCTTCTAAATGCTCATTCGATGTGGGATCAAGGAAATTCATAGGGCACATGATCACTCACCGAGGAATTAAGGTTAACACTGATCAAATCAAAGCCATCCATGATCTACACCCACCATGGAATCCAAAGGAGGTGCAGTGCCTGACCGGGATGACAATGGATTTAAACAAATTCATCTCTCGCTCGGATGACCATTGTAGACCATTTTTTCAGTTACGTCACATGTAGAAAGATTTTGCTTGGTCCGAGGAATGTGACAGAGCCTTGAGGAGTTGAAGAAGTACTTAGCCCATCCACCAATTTTGTCCAGACCCGAGAAGGAAGAAGTCTTGTAAGTTTATATAGCAGTCATGGCCCATGCAGTGAGCTCAATTCTGATTTGAATGAAAGCAGGGGTGCCACAAAGAAGCTTCCCCATTACTTCCAAGCACATACGGTCGTCATCCTTACTCAGCTTCCTTTATAGGCATCTCCAGAAGTCAGATTATATAGGAAAAGTAGCAAAGTAGGGAACCACGTTAAGAGCATTTGACATCAGGTACTTACCTTGTACAGTTGTAAAGGGGAAAGTTTTGGCTGACCTGGTAGTAAGTTTTCTGAAGGGATGGAAAAGGATGACACTGAGGAGGGAGATATGCCTAACAAAGAGATTTTGATGATTATAACGTCACGTTCACTACTTTGGGAATTATATGTGGATGGGGTTGCTAACCAGAAGGGTTTAGGGATCAGAATCATGCTAGTATCTCTTGAATGCATAACCATAGAGAAGTCCTTGAGGTTAAGCTTTCCATCCACGAATAACGAAGCAAAATATGAAGCTCTTCGGGCCAGCTTGAATGCTGTAAAGAAACTTAGAGGCTAGGTTGTTGAGGTATTTTGTGATTCGAGGCTCATCGTAGGGTAGGTGAAAGGAGAGTTTGAAGCCAAGGATCAGAAGATGCAATGGTATCTAGGCCAAGTAAAACAACTGTAGTTTAACTTCGAGGTATTCTCCGTAAAGCAGGTTCCCAAGAGCAGAAATGCTCATATTGACTCATTAGTGACCCTAGCTACCTCGTTGTTAAGGAAATATTTTATGTAATTGGCTAATCTTTTGACAAAATGGATTTTACTTGTAATTGGATAGGTCTAGGATGTGTTTAATACTTCAAGAAACATGTTGTTCAAGCCAAGTATTAAAGCCATAAAGATTAGACCAAGAAACAAGTAAAGAAGGGTTGTTCATTAAAGCTGGATAGATTCCCAACAGCTCTCGACAGATAGCTATTTATCAAGGTTTAATGTGTCTCGACAGCTCTAGACAAATTTTATCTATCAAGGTCTCAATAGCTGTATCTTTAGAGAATTAAGAAAATCAGTTTTTCAAATATGATTTTTGGCCTATGCTTATGTATTTGTGTAGGGTTTCTTTTCTCACAACCCTAGACATATGTAAGGCTTATTTTGAAGGTCATCACATAAGAGAATACAAGGAGTACATATGCAAAAAGTGACCGAGTGCCTTATTCTCTCTGAATGAAGCTACTACGTCTTTTGCACCTTAGGATTTTGTAACTAAGTGCTTCTTGATCTTCATTGTTGATGAATTGAAGAACTTTGCAGCCAAAAACATCTTCTTCAAGTTGGTGAGTTAGTCACGTACTGGTAGCCATGCATCATTGGTTAGTCATGTACTGGGATCCATGCAAAAATGTGACGTTCATATATTAAAGAGTTCAGAGGTTCTGAAGCGGTAGAAGGTTTCTATTGTAAGTTCATCTATAGGGATTGTAGAGTCTAGGGACAAAGGTTTTGTACTAGATCTGAATCTTCTCTTCATTATAGTGGATTGCTTTTCGAGAAGGTTTCCCCCTAGGTTTTTTACTGTGAAACTAGTTTGTTTCATTGGTTTTCCTAGGTCATCATATCTTGTCTTATTTAATTTTCTGCTGTGCATGATATTGATGTTAGTTTGTTTTAACAAGGTTTATTCATAATAAATCTAATTAACAACTTGGGTTTAAAACTTGTTAATTCTATCAACCGGGGTCTAAATTTTCCAATACTCATTAGGAGAAGGCCTACCGAGGGTTATAATGGTAAAGGACCTAGTGATGTCCAGTTGGAATAGCTAGGTCCTAGTCAGAGTAAATGCAGTACATGTCAACCCGAGCTAGATAGACCCAATGGTGTCATTCTTAAAGGATGGAACACTAATCGAAGACAAGAACGAGGTTGAAAAGGCTCGGAGAAAGGTACCACGGTACTGGCTCTCAGAAGAGTAGAAGCTATACAAACAATCATACTCAAGGCTTGGAGAAAGGCATTACAGTACTGGCTCACTTGCTATGTGTCCATCCCGAGGTAGTGGAGGCATTACTGGAAGAGCTCCATGAAGGAATCCATGGTAGTCATACCAGGGGAAGGTCTTTATCGCATAGGACTCTTACTTAGGGATATTAGTGGCCTAGCATGCAAAAGTCTGCTTAGGAATATGCTAGAAAATGCAATTAGTGCCAAAGGTATGCCCTGAATATTCATCAGCCGGGAGGGATCCTAAATCCTCTTTCCAGTCCATGGCCTTTTGCACAATGGAGTTTGAATATAGTTGGACCCTTCTTAAAAGCAACTAGAAACCAAAGATGATTTCTCGTCAGGACTAATTACTTTACCAAGTGGGTCGAAGCAGAGCCCCTTTCTAATATCCGAGATCAGGATGTGAAGAAATTCGTTTGGTAGAAGATCCTTACAAGATTTGGAGTCCCACATATTCTTATAACAAACAACAGTCTTCAATTTGATAGCAAGGCTTTCCGAAGATACTGTTGTGACCTAGGCATAAAGAATAAATATTCTACTCTAGCCTACCCTCAAAGCAACAGACAAGCTAAGGCCACCAATAAAGTTATAGTGGATGGGTTGAAGTAGAGATTGGATGAAGCAAAGGGAAGATGGCTAGACGAGTTACCCCATGTCCTGTGGGCATACCGCACTACACCAAGGAGATCAACTGGAGAAATACCCTTTTCGATGACATATGGCTTTGAAACAGTCATCCCCTTAGAGACGGGGTTTCTGATGATAAGAACTGACCAGTTTGATAGCAACAAAAATGAACAGCTCCTTTCTGCTAGCCTAGACCTGGTTAAAGAAAGAAGGGAGATTGCTACCATTATGTTGGCCCACTACCAACAAAAGCTTAAACAAGGGTACAATAGAGTCATCAAGACAAGGGCGTTTGTGCTAGGGGACCTAGTCCTAAGAAAGGTCATAAGGAACACTAGGAATCCAACATGGGGAAAACTCAGGCCTAACTGGGAGGGACCCTATTGTATCACATCAGTCGCAAGAGTCGGGACTTATCATTTAGAAGACCTGATTGATATCCCTATCCCACAACCGTGGAATGTAAATAACCTGTGAAGATATTACTATTAATAAGAAGTAGTAGACTACTAGTGTTATTCATATCATGTCTTTATTCTTAAAGGTTTTTACTCTTACCAGCATCTTTATGTTATTAATCTCGTTTAAGTTAAGGGTTAAACAGAACGTCGACCAGGTTCGACTCCTCGGGTCACCTGCCTTGGGTAAATTAACTCTCATGAATCAAAAAATGGTTAAAGGTTAAACAGAATCTTGGCCAGGTCCGATTCCTCAGGTCACCAACCTTGGATAAATTAACTCTCATGAATCAAAAAATAGTTAAGGGTTAAACAGAAACTTGATCAGAAACTCGGCCAAGTTTGACTCCTCGGGTCACCTCCCTTGGGTAAATTAACTCTCATGAATCAAAAAATGGTTAAGGGCTAAACAGAACCTCGACCAAGTTCAACTCCTCGAGTCACCTGCCTTGGGTAAATTAACATTTATGAATCAAAAAATGGTTAAGGGTTAAACTGAACATTGGCCAGGTTCAACTCCTCGGGCCACCTGCCTTGGGTAAATTAACTCTTATGAATTAAAAAATGGTTAAGTTTTAAGCACAACATTGGGAAAGTAAGGAATGAGTCAAAACCCTAAAACTAAGCCTATTATCATTTGTAAAAGGAGTGCATTACTTGATGAATAGATGTTAAGCCGAGAGAGTAAATTCATGTATTTTTAATAAGAAACGGCATTTATAAACAAAGAACAGATTCATAAATACGAAACACATTAAGCTTTTGATATTGATTGAAAGTAGAATTACAAATTAGGGGGGCCTTACAGCTGAAACAAATTACAAAATCAGGGAGTCTTATTACAAAATGCATGGTCCCTCATACTTGCCTAACCCTTATTTAGCAGCTTCGCTTCCCTTCTCACTCTCTTTTGAAGGCTAAGGGGCTAAGGCAGTGGAGCTCCCCTTCTCACTCTCATTTGAAGGCTAAGAAGCCGGTGTAGTGGAGCTTGTCCCTTGAACAAAAGACCTAGTAGTATCCCTAAGAGCAGAAGGGTAGATGACCCTCTTCAGGTTCCTCAGCTCTGAAGAAGGGTCTATCCCACAGCATTCAAAGCTTCAACCCAAACCTGAAGGCAAAACCCACAACACACATCCCTAAGCTAGGACTTAAGACTTGCCTCGGTCTCTTTTTGTCCTAGCTCATAGGTAGCTTGCTCAGCCTTAGTTATCTATACTTCTTTCCCCTCTGGCCTTTTCCATTCAATCTCAATCACCTCTCGAGAGAGAGCCAATTGTTCCTCAGCCATCTGAAGTTGATCGCGTTGCTCCTCGGCTTATTTCTCAATGCTCGCCACGGCTGCTTCAGCACTTTTTCTCCTTCTCTCGGCTCCGGCTAGCCTAAAAAGGGCTTCCTTGTGCCTCTTCTCGGCTGAAGCTTGGCCTTGGTGGCTACAATTTGGTAGGACTCCTCTTCCTTGGATTTGGACAAGGCATGGTCCACCCACTCCTCAACAACGTGAGATGCTTGAACTACCTGTATATGACAAAAGGAAAGAAAAGGGGATAAAATATTATTTTTTTTTAAAATCTTAAGAGAAATTAAAAAAAAAAAAAAAAAAAAAAAAAAAAAAGGATGAGAGGATGCAGGCTTAGAGCTCGACAATAAGAACTTACCAAGGCCAAGTCCCTCTTTAAGGTGAGGAACACTTTGCGCTTCTTTAAGTTTAAGTTCCGTCATGTCTCGAGAAAGAAGTAGAGCCTGCTTAAGGGAATCGGCCACATAACCATCTCTTCTTTGTTGAAAATCCCTAATAGAAGAGTCCGAAGGAAGAGGGGCCTCATTAAACACCAATGTGGGGCTCTAAGCAGAGACCCTAGATCGTTAGTCAGTTGCAATCTCAGAACCCATGCCCTCAATGGCACCCTTCTTTTGCTGGGCCCTGGTGACCTTGGATCCCTTGGGGGGTTCTTGCTTCACTTGGGGTTGGATCTCACCCTCCTCGGAGATCTCTTTTTTGATCCTCTTGTCCCTCTTCCTTTTCTTTTCTCCAAGCTTAGAAGGAGAGAGCCAAGCTGGGTCAAATCTATGAAGACCTCAGGCGTAGCTCCCCTAATGTGGGATTCCAACAAGGTCAGTAGGTTGGAAGTCTTCTTCTAGATAACCATCACTTCTAGTATATCCGCGACCTCTTGGTTGATACTGACTTGTATTGTAGCCTAAAGTCTGGAGCTGGCTTCAGAGTGCTTAGCAGGATCGAGCTGGTTGAAAACCTCAAAGTCTTCTTCGAGGTCAATAAAATGGGGCTTCTGTACTGGTTCCTCTAGTTCCTCATTCGAAGTTATAGCATCGTCCTCTGCTTGAATAAGGTCAATGACTTATTGAGCAGTTAATTCAACCTCTTGAGTCCTTCAGGGAGGAGGACTGGTGAGAAACCCAATAACGGCAACGTGAATCCTTACTATCTAAGGGTCTTTGGCTTTGATCACGTGCTTTGGGGAATAAAAGCGAGTCGAGATGAGAGTGTACTCGAGAATAACGTGTGTGGCACAGAGCTAACCATCCTTGTGGACAAAAATCTTGGATTTCAAAGTCCTTTTAAAATCCTTACGGTTCACCAAGTTAAGATTTGTGGTGGTAAAATTTTTATTTGCAAGAATTTTAAGAAGAAAAAGTTAGGAGTTAGGCATTAAAAAAAAGAAAAGAAAAACAAAAACAAACACAAAAGAGGCTAGAAGTACGGGAAGGAATTCTCTATAAACTAAGGGTTAGTTGCTTTTTCGAGCCTATGATCATCACACCTGGTTCCCCATCCTACGTGGGACAATGTAACCCATCATGTCAATCATCCAAAACGATCAAATAATCCTCGTCCATGCTTTTGTTGGTCTCAGGAAGGCAAAAAATTAATCTAACTGCAGGTACTCTAGTCCTAAGGCAGTATCCTGTGTCCTTGCTATTTTGGCAACTGTAAACCCAGTTGACATCATGATGAGAAAGGTTAACACCCATCTTTCGATTTAACATATCTACACTACCTAACACCCTAAAGAGGTTTGGAGAGAATTGAGTGGGGTAAAGCCTATAAAAGATCAAGAAATCCCTTGTTACCCTACCCATAGGAATTTACATTCCACCTTCTATAAAGGCAATCATAGGAATGACCATGGCACCAGTTGGTCTCTTGGTGTACCATTCCCCTAAATGGCAGTGTTCTATCTCTACCCCAACGAGAATATTATATTTAGCTTTAAAGGCCTCTCTCCCCTCAGGCGTGCTTACTAGTCTAGCGAATCTACTCATCCTAATGACTAAACATAAGAAGAACTTTAAACTAAGTAAGGGCTCAGTACACTTACAAGTCTGGGAAGTGGGGCTCCTCGGATGGCTTCTCTTAAGGTAAAGGTAAAGATTGTTGAAATAGGGGAAAGTGATTCCCCTCTCCCTTTATATAGGGGTGACAAAGGAGCGGTAATTTTCCTGCCCATTAATTCAGAAAAATTTCAACTGTTGGATCTTCATCGCGCCATAGAATGTAGGGGACATGCAAGTGCCTGCTACATTAATTGTAGCGTTGTGGATGCTGAAGCATCAAGACCGTGTATGAGAGAGGTGAAAAGACAGTCCTACGTGGGAATGCATCCAAAACGTGTCAAATTTCCTACCCTTTACCAAAACCCCACTCTCCCGAGTGGCAAAGAGAGCGAAGTTTTGGGGGGCTATTGTGGGAGGGGTAAGATTTGACCATAGAATAGTGCCATGTGGGTCCGAACCGAGGAGATGGAAAGGCCCATCCTCTCATCAATCTTGGCCCAATATGTTTATAAGAGCCCAAGTATTGAAACCAAAGAAGCCAACCGTCCAAGGAGCTTAAAGAGTGAACATTCCTCGAAAGGCTTTAAGCAAGCCACTTGGACCAAAAGACAAAATACCAAGGAAGGAGGTAGAGACGTGCAAGTAAAGAAGAAGGGAAATATCCAAGTAAAGTACCCATCACCTCTACATTTAATGCACTGCACCAACTTAGTTGGCCGCATTAATGGTAGAGTGATCCTTGAATAGTACTCTCATAGCTTACAGCACATTCTGCCACCTCTAACAAAACCCTGATGGGACAAGCATCCAAACGAAGATCAGTGACTGTACAAGTGGGGGGCTAAGATGCACTTCAAATAGCTATATAAAGAAAGGGAACACCTCCAGAACTAGGGACGAAGAATCTAAGAAAAATATACCCTGCACATCTATACTTTATAACTAAGACTTGAACATTATATGAACTAGTGATCCTCGAACTAACCCGAGGAAGAATTAATATTGAAATCTTCTTCTTTCTTATAGATAACTTGATGTTTTTCCATTAAATTGAAACTAGATCATTAAAGCATACAAAGGTTGACATCGGAAATACATTCTCTATAAATTAATTGTACTTGGCAGTCACACATTAACTCTCCATCCATCTTGAGTTGGTAACAGATTTTAGCCCACATACAAATACAATACAACTTTTTTTTTTTCTTTCATAACAGTGTTTTTCTCTCTTTTTTTTTTTTTTTTTGTTTTGTTTTATTATTGGTATCTGAGCCTACCTACTTAAATAGTAAAAATCTAATTCCTTTTAGAGTTTGCAAATAAATCTGTCTACTATTCTTAATAATTTGAAAGGTACTATAAAAAGGCATGGACATTATTGGCATAGTGAACACTTAGAGCCTGTTTGGTTTAACTATTTCCGTAACTCAATTCTCAGTTTCCATAACTCATAACTCAAAAATGGTGGGACCCATAGCAAAAAGGTTGTTTGGCCAAACGATAACTCTGTTTCCATCACTCAATTCTCTGATTTTTGAGTTATGAGTTATGGAAACTGAAAACAACAAAAGGCTGTTTTCAGTTTCCATAACTCATAACTCAATGACATTTCCGTAAATAAACACACATGAGGGACCCACAGCCGCAACTTTTGACCACCTTTTGACCTTTTTTTTTTTTTTTTTTTTTTTTTTTTTTTTTTTTTTTTTTTCACTTATTCGGTCTTCACTTCTGTTTTATTGAGTTATGAATGATGAGTGATGAGTTATGGAAATTGAGTGACGGAAATTGAGTGACCAAATTTTGTTGGCCAAACAGGCTCTTAACCACTAAGATCAAGTGTAGTATCTGTAAATAAGATCAAGTGAACCCTTAACCACAATTGTAAATTAAACACAAATTCTAAGCCAAATGTGGAATGAGCATCTGTGTTCAAAACTAAAACAATTTTGTTAGATATACACAAATTTTCACCGACTTTTTATATCTCACTCATAACATTCAAAAATAATTTTGTTATGAAAACTGGAAAGATTTTTTCATATCTTACTCACATAACATTTGAGATAATGGTCGATTGGACCTACCACACACCATAAACAACACGTAGATGGTGTGAAAAAGTCGGTGAAACTCTTATAGAATGACTTTTCTATTTTAGAGAATTTCAATCTATTAAAAAAAACAGAAGGAAGAGTGTTTTTTTTTTTTAAAAAAAATCATTCAATGTGGATGGACTTTTTCCAAAGAATAAGAATAAGATTAGTGCTACACATTTTGACACAACAAATGCCACAACTCGTCCATGTGACGAGTTGTAGTTGCTGAAAGAATTATAGTGGGTCCATATAGAAACATCTCTCTATTAACCACTACATACCAAATAGACGGGGAAATTATTGTGTACTCTCGGAGTACCATAAATGCGTATTCCCTCCTCTCACATGAATGGTGAGTCCCATTAATTAAATTAATGGTGAGTGGGACCCACCATTTATGTGAGAAGGGAGAGTACGCATTTATAATACTTTGAGAATACCTACTAATTTTCCAAATAGACGAGTTGTGTCATTTATTGTGCCAAAATGTGTGGCAGTAGGCTTATTGTTTTCGAAGCTCAAATAGAGCTCGGTGAAGTACCAGTTGGGCCACGAAAGCCCAAACTTACGCCAACCCACACACACACACACTCAACAAAACAAATCAGAGCCAGCCTGCCACTACTCTCTCTCTCGCTCTCTCTGTGGAAGTCCACTCCACACACAAACACCAAAACCTAACAAATGCCATCCCCAACAACAGCCATGAGTAGCATGATCCGGCAGCGGCTCCTCTCATCTCTGCGCACACGCGGCGGCACCGCGACAACAGGGTCGAGCAGGTGGAGCAGCCCGGGTCACGAGGAGAAACCCAAGGGTTACCTCTTCAACAGGCCCCCACCACCACCTGGTCAGTCTCGGAAATGGGAAGACTGGGAGTTGCCTTGCTACATCACCAGCTTCCTCACCATCGTCATCCTCGGTGTCGGACTCAACGCCAAGCCTGATCTCACCATCGAGACCTGGGCCCACCAGAAAGCCCTCGAACGCCTCGAGATCGAGAGCCTTTCCTCTCCTTCCGCCTCAACCGAATCCGAATGAATTGATTCGATTTTGAGTTCGATGATGATGACGAGGAATTTGAAGGAACGGTAATGGAGACTTTTTTTTTTTTTCCCCGTGTTTATATTATGATGGTATGTCATGTAACTGAATAAGGTTGTTTTTGAATTGGGCTCTTTTGCAAACCTTGGTTCATTTTGAGTTATTCTGACTTGATCATATTTCAATTGCTTCATAAATTCAACGTTCTCACTGTTGATTAGGAATTGGGTTTTAATTTTTAGATTGGATGAGAAATTTATTGGGTGTTACTTTGATTTTAGTCTCAGCCTATGGTTTCTACGCAATTAACATGAGCATAGAAATTCAAAAGAGTGATTGGTATAGATAGATAGGAGATGAGTTGCCAAGAGCCTTGTAGCTCGCTGAATTGTCATCTCCTAGTGTTTCCAACTAGATGTTCCCCCTCCCCCATCTTTTGAATTATCAAATAATGAATAGATACGAGATGAGTGAGAGCCATGGTCTTGCTTGCTGAATAGAAATTTTCTTTTACCCTGCTAATGCTTGCTGCGAAATTGGCGTTGTTGGTTGAATTTTTAATGATATTTGATTTCACTGCTCATTGCTAATTTGCGATGGAGTACTCCCTATTCTCTGAAAATTTCTAGAAAGCGTAGAAAAATATCTTCCTTTCTGAATTTTATATGGCTGGTAGACTAAAATTCAAAATGTGCATTAGATAGCGTTGATAGCTGGGGTAATCTTGAGTATCTGTTATGAATAGGACCTAATTTTCTTGAAAATCACAATTATGCAATTTTGTGTCATTAGCTAAATGCCTGAAAGGTAGTACGACATTAGAAAGGATGCTTGTATATTAATAAATCATTAGAGGTCAGGTTTTGGTTCAATGATGTGTACTTTCCACCCAAAGTGGCATAGCGTGGGTTTGAGTCTGGGAATCAAAGTTTCCAAAGAAAATTGTGGGTAAGGCTGATGATATCAAAGATGATTTCCCATTTATTTGTTTACACTATCAACATGCATAAATGTTGGTTAATACATATATTCCATTTTGTCATCTTAAGCATGTACTAGAGGTTGATTGCTTTGGTTCAAGTATGACTTGGACTTTTGATGTTCTCCAATCCATTTAGAAAGTAGGGCAGTTTCATAGGTAGCAATGTCTAGAGCACCAAGCATGAACTTGGCACAAGTGAGTTTGAGTATTTTGTGCAAAATTCTTGTGAATCTGTAGAAAATCAAACAAATTATGAGCACTAGGAAGCTTTGCTGATAATCACTCCATGAGAATGATATCTAGGAAGCTCCTCACCATCATTCTTTTCTTCCTTAGGTTATATTTTGGTAGGTTATTTCCCAAACCAAATCAGGTATTGCTCTTTTAAAATTTCTGTGTGTTTGATGTTTACTTTGCACCAATGTATCTTGGTTTTCTGTTGGGGGCTTCCATGGAATCAAAGGTAGCATGTGATCTGGTATTGTCACATTCAGGGAAGGGACTATGATGTTGGAGGAGTGCTTTTCTCTCTAAGGGAGATAAAAGAGTGTCTTACTAGGAGTATTGATTTTTGATGTGCATTCCTTTTGATTGCTGCACGATGCTCTCGCCTCTCTATGAGGTTTCAGGGTAAGTAAAGCATCATGAGATTGAGCCGTTGGAACTAGTGATGAAGATTGATAGTTTAAGTGGTCATGAGATTCTGTATGCAGAGGAAAGATGTAAACAATACAATACAATTTACATTGTGATTGAAGAAGCTAAGGGGATATTAGATAATTAGTTCTTTTGAAAATAAGTATAATAAACCTTAGCAATAGTTTTGATAGGGCTTCTAAGTTAAGCTTCGCATTTTCAAAAGTTTCAATTTAAATTCCCCACTTTCGAAAACGTTTTAATTCAATAATAAACTTGTTATGCTTGAAGCCATCAATATAAAATGCTTAAACAAAACAACATTGTATGACCTCTTTTTTTCTTTTTCTTTTATAATATTTTTTAGAATGTACGTTGTATGACTTGGGAGTGAAAGAATGTTTATATATGATAGTTACATGTGCTGAAATAACCACTTAGTGTTATGTATACTACTATTTAACATGCTTCTTTTGTTTGGATCATCAATTTTGATACCGAAAATACCCTCAAATTTACCAGTTTGTAAAGCTTAAATAATAGAGTTATATATATATATATATATATATATATATATGTAAAATTCCTAATTTAAAAACTCTTAAATTCTAGCTCTCACCTAATACATAGCCTACAAAATAGGACAATTCTTCGCTTGTTTTCAAACTCAATATTCAGAAAATTTGCCCTGTTTGGTAGAGTTGTTAAACAACTCATTTTTAGTTTTTAAACAACATTACACATATTTCTACACATTTTTTCATCCACACGTATTTTAAAAAACTACAACAACATTACCCAAAACTCCTTTATCAAACGGGCCAATTGCTCAAACTCTCCTATATTCCTTCAGTCACTCACGTTTTCATTTTTTTTTCCCGCTTTATGAAGACTCACCCTTTTCTTTTTAATTTTCCGTTTCCCTTGCTTTCTATTCTCACTATATATATATATATATATATATATATTTTTTTTTTTTTTTCAACTCAAATGCATAATATGATTAAATATACACTTAAATCTCAAATAATGATGAATAGAAAATTAAAAGACTACACCAAAAAAAAAAAAGTCTCATTGCATGTGCTCCAAGCATGCAGTGAAGCTAGTTTTGTTTAATCCTTTTTCAGTTAACGACGTCACTATAAATGGGTTATCACTTGAATTGAAACAGATTTGGAAGTATAGGAATTAATTTGAAACTTTTGAAAATGAGGGATTTATTTTCTGTTTGTTACTGTGGTTTAAACAAAAGTTTTTAATGTTTAAACAACATTACACGTGTTTTCACACACTTTTTCATCCATGAGTATTTCTAAAAAATATAAATAACGTTACTAGAAATCTCTTACCAAACGTGCTTTAAATTTGAAGAGTGTAATTTGCCCTAAACATTATGTTCTCCATATTTCATAAAGTGCATAAATGTGTCCTCGTTATATATACCTCTTCATTTGGTTCAGGATTGGAGAACATGCACAGAATGTCCAAAAAAAAAAAAAATGTGACTACCAATCGACATATGGAGGAAACTGGAAAGTGTTTAGATGTCAGTATAGATTATGATTCTGACTGCTCTATTTTTTCTACACCTTTGAATCTTTGATAAGCATGATTCTCTAGTTTACTTGGTGGTCTTTTTCTGAAAGGTGTTTGTGTATAATGTGTCTTGCTTCTTTTAGTTTCTCTCCCTCGTGTCTTCTTGGCATATATTGTCCAATAAATTCAGCATAAGGCTACTCCCTTTTAACTTACTTTGCCAGTGAACTAGCAGGCATACTCTAATCTTTAGAACGAATCTACTTATATTCATTTTACTGACGTGATGGGAATGTGTGTACTTAATTTTATGCTTATATATCTGATTACGTTCTATGAATGCTGTCATAGAGTGCGGTTTTTAACAACTTTAAATTGCAATATGTAGTGTTTGTGAAGGCTTGTGCAGGCAGTGGAAAATTCAAAAGCCAATTTCAAACTCCTACATCAAGTAGATCTAGAAGATTATCCTATCAATTAGATTTAGTGAAATTGATAGTGATCAATCTTAGATTTAAATGTCTCACTCATTTGATACAAAAGAACACTAACAAGTAAATTAAAATATGCCATGTGTCAAGAGTCTTGTAGGTCAACTAGTTAGCATCTTTTGATATTTCTAATAAAGGCATCTAGAGTTTAAAACCCTCCCACCCCCAACTATTGATGTATATATATATATATAAAATGTCATTTGCCCTATGTAATTTTAAGAGATGAATATTCAAAAGTGCAAGTCTTAGTAAAACTTTTTAGAATTTTAAATTTGATCAATTAAAAATAGACTATATGTCATTAATCATAACAAAATTCCTTAGAATCTATATTATTTATCTATACTATTTATGAAAGGATTCTCCTATTTGGACTGGACTTTTATGTGGTTCAAAAATTCTCCTAAACCTTACATTTTATGGAAGAATAATTTAAGGACAATTTAGTAAAAATAAATCTCTAACTCCACTTAAAATACCTACAAAATAGGACACTCTCTTATTAATCTGTCTTCAAAACAAACTTATCCATCTTTTTTTTAAAAAAAAAAGGAAATTATGACACTAGATAATAATAAATAAAATAAAATAAGCCTCATCACATGTGCAAAATGCGTGTGACAAGGCTAGTACTATTATAAGTTATTGTCTAGATTCGTTCACATCATTCTTTCAAAAAATTTTACTTTGTTGAAATCAAGTTCGAAGGTAGTACACTCCTATTAATTTGTCTTCAAAACAAACTTTTCCAATTTTTTTTTTTTTAAAAGGAAATTATGACACTAGATAAAAAATAAAATAAAAAAAGCCTCATCACACGTGCAAAATGCATGTGACGAGGTTACTACTATTATAAGTTATTGTCTAGATTCGTTCACATCATTCTTTCAAATATTTTTACTTTGTTGAAATCAAGTTCGAAGGCTTTTGAAGAGCTCTAAAGACTCCAAACATAGAAAAATCAAAGTTTATGTCATAAAGCCTATACTTCGTTTATTTAAAATTTGAATTTTAAAGAAATAAGAATCAAACAATAAAGTATTTCTAAACAAGTGTAAAAGATATTTTAAACCTTTATGGATGAAACTCTGAAGATAGCAAGGGAGGTGAAGACTGTTTTTAAATGGATTAATGGTTTAAGAGGAAGACCAATAGAGTAGGCTGAGTAGCTAACGAGTTTAGGAAAGGACCGTTGAAGTTCTCTTTTGAAGGTGTTCCTACCTCTTCTCTTCTTCTCTTTTTGTCTTTTTTCAATGGGCCAAATGAATTCAATCCCCAAGTCTGTAGAGAGAATTTGATGACTACATTGTTACAAGCAATATTTGTGATAATATTGTAACCTTCTCTTACTATACTATGTTTGATTGACTACAGCGGCTAAATTAATTAACTTTGATAGCTATAACCATTTACTATGATTAATTCGTTATGCATTTTCTCTGTATTTGAATGCTAAAATGTATTATATGAGGTAATATGAATGCTTGAAAATGTATGAAAACAAAAGAGCTATTTAGACCTCCAAATTAAAGTTACGGCTCGATTGATTTTACTCTAACTTAATACTAAGTGTAGAATAGAGTAAATGCAAGTGGATAAACAAACAAACTGCTCTAACCCATAAACATTATAACACAGCAGTAAAATGAAAGGTAAAAGAGTAGGGAAGAAGAATGTAAATACAAGATAACATGCCGATGTGTTATCGAAGAGGAAACCGAAGAACTCCGCGAAAAACCTCTCAGCCGTCCTCTAAGCGGTAATCAATCTACTAGACAATCAGTTGTGATACATGGGTTAACAAGAGACACTTCAAGCTTAATCTACTCGATGTACAAGCCTTCCAAGCTCCTACTTTAACAAGGCTTCTCGGAACCGTATCTTGTCTAGCTCTCCAGATCCCGCAACAAACTCCATGTTGCATTTGCCATCCTTGGCTTCTTCCAATGCTTCCTAGCAGCACCAAAACCTCACTTGATACTCTGAAAGGGTGTGGTAAGTGTTTGGACTATCAACCTCTCAATGATATGGAAATGGAAAGGTAGGAGTTGAAGAAAATCCACAAGTAATTGTGTAGAGGATTGTGGGTATAACAATTTCTAACTCTCAAGGTTTGTGACTAAGGTTTTCTCTCTGAAGCACTCCTCAATTTTTGTGGGTAATGTGGGTATATATAGTGTGGGTATAGAAAGTGTGTATCAAATAGCACAGTCTGGCAAAACAAAATGTTTCGCGAGTGTCTCACAAGAAGGCCTTACCTGCAAGCTACTTGCGAAACACAGCTGTCTCCATCTGTCTTGACTCTTCGCATTCCAGTCATGTGCAGGGCACATACAACATTTCGCGGGATGCTTAGTCACGAGATACCCGCAAAAACTCTCCTGTCTTCAATTGCTTGAGTCTTCACACACTCTCTCTCTATCATACAACCCTTACAATTAAATTCCACAATAAATATAGGGTATAAAAGACTGAATAAAATTACAAGCAAATTTGGCACGGAATAAAAGCCAACAAAACACATTGTTGTAAATTACAACTTTACATACTCTTTGGCCAAATCGAATGGCAAATGACAAATGTAAGCTTATATAATTAAAACACTTGCAATGTCAATAATACTGCACAAAGTTATTTTTTATGCACCGATCCTTTGCAAGGACCATTATGATTTTCAAATGACTTCCATTATATGTATTCAAAGTGATAGAACATTTAGTTTCTAAAAAAAAAAAAAAAGTGATAGAATATTTCCCTCAAAAAAGAAAAAAGTGAAGCAACATTGACATTTCATTGTTCCTCTTTCAACAGGAAAATCAAAAGCAAGCATATGATTACAACAGCGGAAACATTGTTACTATTTGTTAGCAAGTAGCAATCCCATGGCCAAATTGGCCCAATATTAAAAAAAAAAAAAAAAAAAAAAAAAAAAAAAAAAAAAAAAAAAAAAAAAACTTAAACTCATAATAGAGGGGACACTCAAAAATGAAAACGAAGCTTTAGTTATAGCCATCAGGATTTGCCAAGAGGTAGCCCTCAACAGCCTTGAAAAGACCCACAGCCTTTTCTTTACCAGCCTGAATTTGCTCTTCCTTGATCTCGTGGTGACCTTTGGCGTGGTACTTGCTTGTGCTCTTCAAGATGGATCCTCCATCAGGGGATGCCACAAGCTTGATCTCATAAGAGATTTTCTCGAGCATGTTAGTCAAAGCTGATAAAGGAAACACAAATTCAAACGAAGAGAAAGAGGAATCTTCAACAGCTATCTTGCAATAGTAACATTAGCCTAAACGATGGCGTTTGAGTTAGTGTCAAATGGCATCGTTTTGGTCTAAATGTTTTAAGTTTATGTTGAAGGAAGACGACGCCATTTTCTGTCATTGTGTTTAGAATGGACTTGCCTCTCCAGACTTGCTCTACCTCTCTGCCTCTCTGTTACACAAGCTTAACTTCAACAGATATTTTCCACCCAGATATTTTGTAGTACAGCTGTAGTACAGTTAGTTTTGGTTAAGAGTTTGTTACATATCTGTTAGGAGTTAGAGTAGAACCTTCTAGAAGGTTCTAGAATTAGTGTTAATGTATGCTCTATAAATAGCTAGAAAGCACCGACGCGGCTCCAAGGTTGCTGCACCGGACTCCGATGCAGCGTCTGGTGTCCGACTCGCCGACTCTCCCTTTTTTTTTTCTTTTTTCTTTTTTTTCTTTTTTATTCGTGCCGATTCACACTGATTTGGGCCAAAACAGGCCGATTCCAACAGAAACAAGAACCAATACAACTGAAATGGCCACTGAAACATGCCGATATGGCCGATTCCGACCGAAACGGCCACCGAAATAGGCCAATTCTGGCCGAAACAGCCGCCGAAATGGGCAGCGGTTGCCATTCTTTTGCTTCACGTTGCCTTGTGAGAGGAAAAAAAAAAAAAAAAGAAGAAGAGAAGGAAGAAGAAGATGAGAAGACACAGAACACGTTCCCAGTAAACAAACAAGAAAAAAAAAAAAAAAAAAACCTTGAATGGAACCAACAATCAAAACAAATTTTCATTTAATCAGAGTAAAACGCAACAAATCAGTTCATTTGAATATTTAAATCCAAATCAAAGAACCTACCGTCAAGAGCCATACCAAAAATCAATGTCAACACAAAATCAAAAACCAATCTCAGCTTCAAATCCAAAACCAAACCCAACAAATCAGAACCCCCAAAAAAATCTACTCAAATTCACAAAAAGGTCAAACCCTAGCTCAAAATCAAAATCCAATCTCAGTTTCAAATCCAAAACCAAACCCAACAAATCAAAACCCCCAAAAAAACTTCTCAAATTCACAAAAATGTCCAACCCCAGCACAAGCAACTCAGTCCATTACCAAAACTTTGGCTCTTTATGAAAAATCTCCATCACATCTCTATGTTGTAAATAGGTTGAATCAGTGAGTGACCCATGGAGCTTCCCACTCTTTTGATTCACGATCTAATCCACTTGCATGCAATTGCAACTCTAGCCTCTGCTTTCAGTGAGTGCCCCGTCGAGTGTGAAGGTTGGAAATGTCTAGATCACAACTTGGTCGAGACCGTGGCAGCACGTGCGTTCTATGACTGTGACTGTGACTGTGGAGGATGAATCAACATGGGAAATTCTAGGGGCGACAGCCACATGCCTCCGCCGATCCAAACCAAAAAACCCATAAAATATTCAAACTAAAACCTACAAAATTCCAAAGCCAATCCACCAAAAAAACCCAAATCTTCCAACACAGATCTAACCAAAACTCACAAACCACCGCAACTCCACCACCGTGGCCCACCACAAAGACAAAGAGAGGTTAGAGAATGGGACGAGGAAGCCATATGGAGAGAAGAGAAAGAAGAGATCTGGGACAAAAGAGAGATTTAGAGAGGTCTGACATAGAGAGAGTAAAACAAGCCCTTCCTCCCTTTTACATTAATCATAAAAACCATTCCTCCCTATTACTGGGATCGTGTTCTTCAATTTTGCTTCTAATATGAGTCAGAGAAAAAGAGGAGAGAGACTGAAGGAGACAGATGAGAGAAAGAGGAGAGTTTTGGAATAGAATTAAAAATAGTTAACGGCGTTATAAGCCGTTTGGGTTTAAAGACTGAAGTGGTTGAATTTTAAATCCTTTGGACTTGATTGGTATTATGCCAAACCTCAGGATATGTTTGTGGAATTTACCCTTTTATCAAATAGATACAATTTTCACTGTGATTGACTTTCTCTCTCTTGCGGTGTCTTTGTTTGGAGCACCGTCTGTTGCGAATTACGACTTACCACAATGGCTGGAGGCATGGCAAGTGGCAACAGAGTTGACAATTGTGGAAGTTGAACTGGTGATTACGGAATTGGGGTTTTGGCCGTAAAGGTTGGGCTTGTTTTGTTTTTGTTTTTTTATTTATTTTTTTATTTTTTTATTTTTTTATATGTAAACCCTATAATGGATCACAAAGGCTTAGTGCTATTCGAACACACTACTTCCGAACCTGGAAATATAACGGATCATAAAGGCTCTCTACTATTAAGTCACCTCCGGAGGAGGTGTTTTATAATTTATCATGCAATTGCAGAAGTGAGAAGTCTCATACTTTTTAGGACAAAACGAGATACTAACAGTAGTGAATGGGTGTGGTGTAGATGCGGTTCCTTGAGTAGCAGCCACATATACTCATGGCCGCCATTATAGAAAAACGAGAGATAAATTAAAATGAGCCCATTTTTCCTGCTATACTTGTCACTGTCTTTCACAGTCAATTGTCATATTCTTGGTGAGCGGGGTAGTCGGTAGAAGGCACTAATTTGAGTGCATGTTGCCCTACGCTCATTCAGCTCCTTGGATTATTCATTACTGGTCCACATAAAAAATTTCAGAAAGAAAAAAATTGATGTAATGAGATTTTTTTCCCTATATTTTGGGGTATTTTTATGTTCTTGTATTCTCAAAGGTTTTGTTATGGTTTTTGTGTTTTAAACAATGTTTCATTTTGATTTTTTTTTTTTTCCTTATCTCAGTGACCATAAATATTAATGTGATTAATAGAATGCTCACCCTTAGAAATAAGGTAGCTAAGAGTTAACAAAATAATAATAAAAACATTTAGTTGATAACTTGATATTGGATACTTAAAAAAGCCACATCGGCATGAGCGTCTTAATAAAAATTCTACATAAAAAAGTAAAAGAATTAAATATGTTAGGTTCTAAGGAATTAGGAACTAATGTATTAAAATTTCAATTTGTAATTTTAGCAAACCATGATTAAAACATTTTACTCTTGTTTTAGACTTGCTGAAAGTGTGTTAATTTGTAAAGTTTGAATCGAGTGTTCTGTAGGATTTATTGTGTAAATTTGCCTGGCTTAATCGATCAAAAATTACACTTGATTGATTGAAACTCATGCAGATTGTTTTTCTGCAGAATTTTCCAACTCAGCCCAAGCCCGGTTTGACGTGTAGGGTTTTATATTTTGTCTTAAGTATAAAAGGAAAAACCCTAGCCATATTTAAATATGGCTTTTTATGCTGTGTTTGTGAATCTTTTGTGAGATCTAGAGGTTTTTTTAATCGATGGTAATTTATTTAAGTTTTCTTGATGTGGAAGAAACGTTTGTTCATTGTAAATAAAACATTTGCTATATTTTTTGTCCATAAAGTAATATTAGTGTATAACCCACGTGTATATACGCTACAATTAAAAACAATCATAATTACACACATACATATATAAGTTCAAATTATGGCCAGTGTAAGATTACATAGTTTCTAAGCTATAGATATATACAAGAGTTTTACCTTCACATACACTTAGGGTTTCTAATCTCAAGATTGATGTCGAGAACTTGGTGATCAATTCAGTTGCAGATTTAAGAGCTTAAAGATATACAAGCGGGAGTGCTTATGCTTGCTGGGAATCCAAGAAATAAGTAGTTTGTGGACTCAAAGCTGTCACGTTGTCGTGGAAGTAAGTTTCCTACTCGAGGTAGGAATAGGATGTTAGTGGTCTAAGTCACTATTGTGTAAACTTCAATTCTTTCATAGTGGATTCGGTTTACCTTGAGGATAGTTAGGTTAAATCCTCCCCAGGTTTTTACCAGTTTGGTTTTCCTAGGTTATCATATTGTTGTGTTCTTTATTTTCCACACTTTACAATGATATGATATATTTGTGTTAACCTAGATTTGATAATTTGACTAAATAATCACTTGGCTAATTAACTAGGTTAATCTGATTTTGTTTTAAGGGGTCTAAAAACAAACAAGTGGTATCAGAGTGGGTAAGCTCTTGTGTTTAGATCCTTTGATCTAAGAGTTGATCCTTGACCCCTGTTGTCATGGATTCTTGAAAGATCTTATTGCTAATATGCCAGCTTGTCTACTTGTTATTTTTGTCTCTTGTTACTTTTGTTAAATCTTTCCTTGAGTATCTTGGTATAATTACTTGTGATGATAATTATTTGTGTTATATTGCTTTAACCGCCTTAAAGGCACGTGATTCTTGTCTTTGGTATTTGGATAGTGGTTGTTCCAGGCATATGACAAGAAATAAAGCTTTGTTCAAGACACTCTTTGAAGGAAAAGATTGGGTCAGTCACGTTTGGAGATGGAAGCAAATCTGTGATCAGAGGCATTGGAACTGTGGACATTCCAGGGTTGCCGATATTTGAAGATGTCTGGTATGTTGATGGGTTGAAGGCTAACTCAGCATCAGTCAGATTTGTGATAATGGACTGAATGTTTTCTTCACCAAGTATGAATGTGAGATACTTGATGGAGGAGGTGACTGTATGTGTATTGGTGTGAGGACAACTGACAGCTGTTATGGTATAACACCGAGTATAAGCAACAAGTGTTTTAGTGCAAAGATCAATCAAGTTGACTTATGGCATCAACGGTTGGGACATGCAAGCCACAAGCAATTAGAGAAGATTTCCAAGTGTGATGCAGTTATTGGTTTTCCCAAGTTTGAGAAGATAGAAAAGTGCATATGTGGACCATGTTAGATGGGTAAACAAGTGAAGTCCAAGCATCCGTCTGCAACTGAAGTTCAAACTTCCAGACCTCTTAAGTTGTTGCACATTGATCTCATGGGTCCTGCTAGAGTTCAGAGTTTAGGTGGAAAGATGTATATTCTAGTTGTTGTAGATGATTTTACTAGATATACATGGGTTATGCTTTTGAGAGACAAAACTGAGGCTCCTGAGAAGATGATACATTTGTGCAAGAAATTGCAAGTTGAGAAAGGTACTGTGATAGCCAGAATCAGAAGTGATCATGGAAGAGAATTTGAAAACACAAAATTGGCTATCTTTTGCAATAATCAAGGCATGCATCAAGAGTTCTTATCACCCAAGACACCACAACAGAATGGAATAGAGGAACGGAAGAATAAGGTTGTTCAAGAGATGGCATGTGTCACGCTACATAATAAAAAGATGCCCAAATCCTTCTAGGGAGAAGCAGTTAACGCTACATGCCATACACTCAACCGAGTGTATTTCAAACCTAATTCCAAGCAAATTCCCTAGAACTCTGGAGAGGAAAGAAGCTTGTTATCAAATATTTCCAGATATTTGGCAGTGACTATTACATTCTACGTGATAGAGAGAACCTAGAAAAGTTTGATGCAAAGAGTGACAAGGGATACTTTCTAGGATACTCCTTTACTAGTAGAGCATATAGTGTACAATCTGAGAACCAAAACAGTCATGGAGTCTTCCAATGTTGTGATCAATGATGAATTAAGTTCTAAAAGTCATTCAAAAAATAGTTCTCTAGTTCAAGAAAAGATTGTGGAAATTGATGATTCACTTCCTTATGATTATGTGGGGAAGCATAGTGAGGAAGAGCTGTTGTTGTTGAATGATACAGTTTCAGTACCATCAAGTTCAAAACCATCCACACCGGTTCATGAAACTCAACAAGAACAAATGAGCTTAGTCCTCCATTAGAACAGAAAGGTACCTCCACATCTCTAGTCAAAAGTCCATCTTCTAGAGTTAAGTTGAATCACCTTGCCACAAATATATTGGGTAGTCTAAATGATAACATGAGATTGAGATCCAAAGCCTTGAATGTAATTACTCACTCATGCTATCTATCCTAATTTAAACCGAAAAAGGTGGATGAAGCACTTCAAGATGCTGATTGGGTTAATTCCATGCATGAAGAACTTCATCAATTTGTTCGAAATGATGTGTGGAAATTAGTTCTTAGACCAAAGGGAGTAAATGTAATTGGAACTAAGTGGATTTTTAAGAATATGTCAGATGAACATGGTACAGTTGTTAGAAATAAATCAAGACTTGTTGCTCAAGGGTACACACAAGTGGAAGGGATTGATTTTGATGAAACTTTTGCACTGGTAGCAAGACTGGAATCCATTAGGATACTTTTGGCCATAGCAAGTCATCTGAATTTCAAGTTGTATCAAATGGATGTCAAGAGTGCTTTCTTGAATGGAATGTTGCAAGAAGAGGTATATGTTGAACATCCAAAGGGTTTTGTTGATTCTCACAGACTGGATGATGTTTACAAGTTGAAGAGAGCCCTCTATGGTTTGAAACAAGCTCCCAGGGCTTGGTATGATAGATTAATTGCATATCTCACTGAGCATGGATTCAAAAGGAGATTTGCAGATACTACTCTCTCCATACGAAAGGATAAGAATTATTTTGTTGTAGCTTAAATTTATGTTGATGATATTGTTTTTGGTGCTACTAATGATTCTCTTGCTTAATCTTTTGCAGATGAAATGAAGGCAATGTTCGAAATGAGTATGGTTGGTGAACTAACTTATTTTTTGGGATTACAGGTGAAGCAAACAAATTCTGGAATCTATATCAACCAAGCAAAGTATGCTAGAAATCTAGTCAAGAGATTTGGACTTGACAAGTCTGCACATACTAGAACACCAATGGCTACAAATGCAAAATTAAACAATGACCCATCGGGTGAGTCTGTTGATATTACATTATATAGAAGCATGATTGGTTGTCTTTTGTATTTAATTGCAAATCGGCCTAATATTGCATTTAGTGTTGGTGTATGTTCTAGGTTTCAATCTAATCCTAAGGTTTCACATTTGAATGCTGTTAAAAGAATCATAAAATATGTTGGTGGAACTTGTGATTATGGATTGTTTTATAGCAAAGAGTCAAATCTGTCTCTTGCTGGATTTTTTGATTCTGATTGGGCTTGCAATGTTGATGATAAAAAAAACACCACTAGTGGGTGTTTTTATGTAGGAGCCAATTTTGTTGCTTGGATGAGTAAAAAGCGAAATTCTGTGTCTTTGTCTACTGCAGAGGTAGAATATATTGCTGCTGGAAGCTGTTGTTCACAGCTTCTTTGGATGAAAAAGCTGTTGAGTGATTATGGGATATCACAAGACACCATGGTTATTTATTGTGATAATTCTAGTGCTATTGATATCTCTAAGAACCTTGTTCAACACTCTAAGACTAAACACATAGAGATTAGATATCACTTTATTAGGGATCTTGTTGAAAGAAAGATTGTGGCTCTTGAGTATATCTCTACTGAACGTCAAAATGCTGACATCTTTACCAAACCTCTTGATAGAAGTAAGTTTGAGACACTTCGTCAAGTAATTGGTGTGATTTTGTGTCCCTAATCTTCTTTGACTTGTTTGGTCCTTGTACTTTATCGCTCTACTCTTTGTGACCATTCTTCTTTGTTGCTTTTGTTTTCTTTGTTTTTCTGGGATTTACATTGCATAACATTCGTGAATTTTATTCTAGGTTGTTTTTGTTTTTTTTTAAAAAAAAAAAAAAAAAAAAAAAAAAGGAAGCAAAATGTGTTTTGCATTAATTGTCTTGGATTTGAAATCAAGGTTGACCAATTTATTTTTACATAACATGTGTATGTAGTTTAGCTTTGATAAGCTTATTTATTGCACTTTATTAGTTTGAGCTTTGTAGTGCATGTTGTGTGGGAAGATGTTTACAGTTTTTGATCACTTTGTCTTGATCTTGATGTCACATGCCTTTGATTGTCGGACTTGATCTTATTGAGAAAAGCGTAAATAACCATCTCACCACTATTTACTAGTCAATCATGAACACCTTAGTGCATATCATAAAATTTTGTGCTCGATAAAGTGTAGCACATGCACAAAAAGAACATAAGGTGTAGCCTCAGTTTAAATGCTAAAATTGGTGGGTACATTATTGGGCTATAATAAATTCAAAAAATTAAAATTGGTGTGTACATTATCTTGGTTATTTCAATAAGTTTCTAATCAAATAAAATTGGTATGTACATTATGAGCCAAAATAAGAAACTTACACGATTGTAAACTTGTTTTCTAGGAGATGTGAGAGCTATATGATGTAACTCTTTAGGTGATAGTCTCTCTCAAATTTATGTGATGAATTTTGTAGAAATTGTGATTGTTTACTATTCACATATCACCTCACATGTATCTCAAGTTTTTGCTAGTCGCACACACTACACAAGTTACTCTTTGCTAAACTTTGTACATGTTATTGTGTGTGATTCTGTTTTGGCCATCCAAGATTGAAAATTCCTTGTTTTTAATGCAAAATGCGTTTGAAGTTTGAAAATTTAAGGATAATTGATTGAAAATCTTATTTTTGGGAAATTTGGGCTCAATACAAGTGTTTTTGAAGAGCATTTCATCTCATACTCATGCATTTTATTCATAAAATACTATGCTTTGAAGAGTTTTTGCATAAACTTGCTCTGTTTTTCAAAAAATTGTGTTTTCCAAATTTTCGATCAATCGAATTTGTTTCTCGACTGATCAAAAATGCGATTAAAATTTAGGTTTGAATTTGCCCGTTTCGATCGCTGCTCGATTGGTTCTGGATCAATTGAAGGCATTTTCGATCAACTGAATCTAATTTTCGATCAATCAAAAATTGCATGGAGAGTTTTTTTAAAAACCTTTAGCTTTTCACGTGTTCAAACACTTTTTCAAACTTTCAAAGCTCTTTCTCTCTCTACTCGATTGGTCTAAGATTCAAAGCTCAATTTTTGTCGTTTTCCCTCATCTTTTTGCAAGGTTTTTGTCTTCTAAGGCCGGTAAGACCTTTTTGCCCCTCCTTATTCATTTATTTTCATGTTTCATGCATTTTTTCATGCATTTTGGGGATAATTTCGAACCTATGAAATTTTGGGATTTTTGTTGATTTAAGCCTTTTCTTTGGAAATTGATCAATGGATTTTTGTTGTGGGACAATATAAAATTGATCTTTGTGGATTAATTTGATCAATTTGATGATTTTAGAAAAATTGGATTTTCTAGGGCTTGAAACTACCCGATTTGGGGATTTTGTTCATTTGAGCTTAATTTGATGAAATTGGCTTGTTAGATTGTTTGCTTTGATCATTATTTTATGTTTTTTATCTTGTGTAATGATCAATTTGGTCAATTTGTTGGATTTTTGAAAGTGGGTTTTCAAATTTGGGATTTTTTATTTAAACTCTATGCTCAAGCCAATTTTGTGTCTTTAAAGTGCAATTGAACTTATTCTCACTGCATTAGAGCATGCATCATGTGTTGATATTATTCATGCATCATATAGAATTGTTATTTCTATATATTTTTGTACTAACTTGCAATCTGCCCTTGGTTTTTCTGTTTATTTTTTTTTATTTTTTTTATTTTTTTTTTCAATCTCTTTTGTGTCTGTCCTTTTGATCCTTAGCATCATGGTTAGGAAGACTAGAGCCCATAGGACCTCCACCTCTACTTCTTCCCCCAGCTTTGATAGTGAGAGGTTCTTGAGTGAGAAAAACTAGGAAGCATATGAGAAGTTGAACCTTCGTAGAAATGTTTAGGCTGGGAGGAAGGTTTTGTTAGACAAGCTAGATGGTGAGATTAGGAGAAACTTTGACTGTAGGGGCTTGTTACCTTTGATGGATGCCTCCTTCGGCTACCTTGATCAGAGAGTTCTACTCGAACCTCTCTGTCCACTCTTATGATTCCAACACTCTTGTGAGAAGTTGGATATGGGGTGATGAGTACACCATTACTCCTTCAGTAGTGGCTGATGCTCTTGGGGTGCCATTGGTCCAGCATCCTGTTTATTTGTACGATGATTCTCCACCCCTTGATGACATCATGTCATACATCACTGGTACTTCTATCCAGTGGGGTTCTGATCCTTGAATCACCTCTTATGAGTTGATTGAGATTCACTATCTTTTCTTTCGAATTTCTTGCCATTCGATCTGGCTTATCTCTCATCCGCATACCATTCCTTTGTGGAGATGTGCATTTTTGTATGCCCTTGTCACAGACGCTCCTATGAGTTTTCCTCATCTTTTTATTTGTTCTTTGATTAAAGTTCATAGGAGTAGTTCTACCGCTCATGCTCTTTTCTTTCCGATTTTCATTCATTGGATTCTTTTGCATTTAGGATTAGAGCAGTTTCTTGCATTTGAGTCTGTTCATATCATAGCTCCTATCAGTGCCACCTTTCTTTGGCAGAGGGCTACTCAAATGAGAGCAAGCTCTAAATGCCCTAGGGTTGAGTCTTCCGGTGTCACACCACCTTCTCCATTCTTTACAGGTGATACTTTTGCTAAGGCATCTGTCAATCCTACTGCTGCTGTTCCCCCACCTTCTACTTCAGATGATTTAGACATTCGTCATACGTTGGAGACTGTCATGACCGTTCAGGCAGCTCATGGTCAACTTTTGGTGGACATGCTTGATGAGCTTCGTGCCTTGTGAGCATATTTAGAACGGTTTGGACAGTCGCCTCCGCCACCTCCTTTTGATGATGAGTGAGTGCCCTTTGGCAATTCGTCACAAAAAGGGGGAGTCCGTATGTAGGGGAGATTTTGTTGTTAGGGGGAGATTTTTGAAGTTTTGGAGCTATGGAGATTTTAGATTGTATCTAGGTGCTTCATTCTGTATTTACATTTTTGGCTCATGATGCATTTTTGTGTTTGATTGGGTTGTCCATGATAGGGGGAGATACTATGATGTATTTGTATATATTTCTTGTTTCACATTGTGCTACATTGATTATTGATTTATATATATGAGGTTATTCATGATATATGTCTTATAGTTTATGTTATGTGAAATCAAGAATTTATTTTGTTTTACTTGTATTTTCCATACATGCGTTTATGTGTTTGTTAAGTGTTATAGGAATATACAGGTTGATTCAGTCGTGCTGCTGTCTACACTTGCAATTGATAGATAGTAGTTAGGTTGAATTTGTTTTGTTGGGCAAAGTTTTATATTGGGCTATTTTTTTGTAAACTTTGAGCACTTTGTTTAGTTTGTGTTTTATCACGGATTGACAAAGGGGGAGTTTGTTAGGTTCTAAGGAATTAGGAACTAATGTATTAGAACTTCAATTTGTAATGTTGGCAAACCATGATCAAAACGTTTTAGTCTTATTTTAGACTTACTCAAAGTGTGTTAATATGTAAAGTTGGAATCGAGTGTTCTGAAGGATTTACTGTGTAAATCTGCCTAGCTCGATCGATCGAAAATTAGACTTGATTGATCGAAACTCGTGAAAATTGTTTTTCTACAGAATTTTCCAACTTAGCCCAAGCTTGGTTTGACATGTAGGGTTTTATGTTTTGTCTTAAGTATAAAAGGGAAAACCCTAGCCACGTTTATATATGGCTTTTTATGCTGTGTTTGCGAATCTTTTGTGAGATCTAGAGGTGTTTGCTTTCACATACACTTAAGGTTTCCAATCTCAAGATTGATGTCGAGAGCTTGGTGATCAATTCAGTTGCAGATTCAAGAGCTTAAAGATATACAAGCGGGAGTGCTTGTGCTTGTTGGGAATCCAAGAAAGAAGTAGTCCGTGGACTTGGAGCTGTCACGTAGTCGTGGTAGTAAGTTTCCTACTCGTGGTAGCAATAGGATGTTAGTGGTCTAAGTCGCTATTGTGTAAACTTCAATTCTTTCATAGTGGATTTGGTTTACCTTGAGGATAGTTAGGTAAAATCCAACCTAGGTTTTTACCAGTTTGGTTTTCTGGGGTTATCATATTGTTGTGTTCTTTATTTTCCATACTTTACAATGATATGATATATTTGTGTTAACCTAGATTTGATAATTTGACTAAGTAATCACTTAGCTAATTAACTAGGTTAATCTGGTTGTGTTTTAAGGGGTCTAAAAACAGACAAAATAAATTTTAAAAAGAAATCTATCCAAATTTCTTTTCTTTTCATTTAGTACTTTTTTGGCAACCCAACACACACATATATGAACATAAAAAATTACAAATTGATAAATTCTGATCCCCAAGTTGATTTGATATTGATCAAGTATGTGTTATGTGGGGTGTGTGCTAGGTTGAGCATATTAGTTAATCCAAATTTTATTAATAACTACAAAGAACCACAATTGTTACTAGGTTAGTCCTAGTAGTTATAACCTAGGTGTGACTAATTTTTTTCCTTCTTCCTTGTAGATCCTATCCAAACAAACTCGTTTCTCTTGCAGTAAACCATTTTTTTTATAAATGAAAATACATATTAAATCCAGACACAATTTGCTGAAGCTCCACGCTACTTTCCTTAAAGGCAATTGAATTGGCGGCAGCCAGGTGAGTGGAGACTGCAATAGTGGTCTAGTAATAGTCTTTGTTAGAGCAGAGAGAAAAGAAAAAGAAAAAGAAAAAGAAATAAATAAACGTTTGACTGCTAACATTTTTTTGGTCATCTATACATTACTGTGTATTTTTAAATATTAATTAAATGATTTTTTTGTAATTAAAATTATTTGACAGACACTATGTTAACTATATCAGCATTTTCTATTCCTTAGATGATAGTTGAGGGGGGGGGGGTTGTTAAGGTTTGGACACAAAACGTTTCCAAGTGGGTTCGACTCGAGGAGAAGGAAGGCCAAACTCCTCATCAGTTTTGGCCTAGTTCATTGATAAAAGTCCAGGTATTGAAATTGAAGAAGCCGATTGCCAAGGAGCCCAAGTAGTCTCGAAAGGATTTAGATTAGCCACCTGAACCAAAAGACAAAATACCAAGGAACAAAGTAGAGACGTGCATGTAAGGGAAAGGGTAAGTTTCCAGGCAAAGTACCCATCACCTTTGCATTCAATGCACTACACCAACCAACTTAGCTAGCCGCATTAATGGCAGAATGACCCCTGAACAGTTCCCTTACAACTTATAGCACATTTTACCACCTCCAGCGAAGTCCTGATAGGACAAGCATCCAAATAAAGATCAGTGGTTGTACAAGTGGAGGGTTAGCATACACTCCAAATTTCCTAAGGAGAGGGGGACGGAAAATTTTAGAGAATAAGCTGTATCTTGTAAGAGCAAACCTTGTAACTGAAACTCAAGGAATATATAAACCATTGATCCTCGGACTAACCCAAGGAAGAACTAAATCAGAAACTTTCTTCTTTCTTTCTGGAAACTTCTCATAATCTTATTAATTTTATTCAAACCAGTAAGGCTTGAATAGGTTGACCTCAATAACCCATCTCTATAAATTAATTGTATTGGGCTATCACATATTAACCTTCCATCCAACGTGGCTTGGGTTAGCTGATTATCTCTCACCCACAATAGTGATGACCAAAACGAAACTTTATTAAACATACAATGATCAAAATGAAGCTTATATTTCTATAAAATTAAAAATTATAAAAGTAGAAGGGCTGATATGAAAATGCCTCCAAAATATAGAGATTAAAATAGAAAATTTTTCCTTAATTTTAAGAGGCCTTAATCTTGGTGGGAGTAGAATTTGTATAATTTAAATTTTATTATGGCTACCCTAGAAAGAAAGTATAGAGCCGCCACTATATCTGGATTCCGAGTATATTCCCTTCAATTACTAGTTAAAAAGTGTATGAAGATTGCTCAAATTAATTAACAAAACTATAAATCAATTTTAATAGTATATCAATACAGTAAAACAAGAATCTGCTTATATTAACTTAACAAAATCAACAAGTCTAATAGCATACAAAATTCAGTACTAAGCAGACCAAGAGATGGTTCAATACGTAAATAAACTCTAGAATTTAAAGAAGAAATTTATGGATTTTTTGAACTGAGGCACATAACTGAATTCATGGTCCTTAATAAGTGATTTTGCCCCCATTAGATTGACTTTGTCAGTGTAGATGGCTCAGACGATTGCTCTTTAGGATACAATAACAACTTTATTAGTGTGCACTTACAAATAGAGTTTTGAACTCATCTTAGATGCCTAAAGAGAAAGTTATAAGTATACGATAGAGAGTGAAAGAAAAACAGAGTATTGTATATTTGATCTTCGAAAACTAATATTATATAGAACAAAATAGTGTACATCTAGTAGGAAAATAGCTAGACTTACGCAATGGCAAGCTTGATGTAGGATGTGCTTTACATGAAAATTATCTCCAGATGAGTAAATCCCCAAATTCAAAAACGATGACAACTTTGAAGGTTTGAAAGTTTTTACCTTTCCAAGAGGGAAGAGAATATATATTAAAACACATTAAAGTGTGATTGATGTCTTAAGTAAGAGTGTGGAGGGAAAATTTCATTTATGTTGATGTCACAAATCATAATTTGTAAGGGTCTATTTAGATTGAGGGGGGAGGGAGGGGGAGTGAAGGGGAGTAAAATAGAGTTGGCTAAAAATAGGTAAATTTTGAGACAATTCTACTCTACTTTCTCTCAATTCAAATGGACCATAAAAAACCGGTATATTTTTGAAGAGACCGGTATATTATTGAAGGAAAGAGAAAGAGAGGACTTATGGGATTTTACTGCCACCAACCCCAACCTAACATGCTGGGTTTTTAGAATAGGTTTGTGGGCTTGGGCTTTGTAAAGTTATTAAAGAAAGTGGGCCTTCAATTTATAAAATTTTTATAACATATCCGACAATCCCCTATACATGTTATAAAATTTTATATTAAAAAAAATTGAGCAACCACAAGGTTTCTTAGTGCTGATGTCTTGTGTACTTAAATCTACACTTTGGTGTTCATGATCTAGAGTTCACAAAATCTTGAACCAATTTCATTAATCACAAGAATATAAACGTGTTTTCTTGTGAATCCTTTGACGTGTTCTTGATTCTCACATTAAAAATCTATAAATATTTTTATCAATTTTAAAGATTTTTTTTTTTCACTTGAGAAAAATATTGTTTTAATGATTTTTTTTATTTATTAAAGAAATTAGAAGTAAAACTTGAATTAAATAAATTTGAAACTTTGAAGACTCAATTGAATGAAAGTAAAGTTAGAGTACTGAAATTAATATCAGTCAAACTTAAAGGATGCAATTTGCGTTAAGAATGTATGAGCTGAAGTTATTTTACTTTTTTTTTTTTTTAATGTAAATCTATATCTATATATTTATCTTTATATATCTAAAAGCTAAAGCATAGCATTTATTATTGCTACGCTCCAATTGAGCCACATCAGCGTTTACGTCATTATCTTTTTTCTTTCCAATTTTCCTATAATTGTTTTTAAAATTTATATTTTTAATATTTACACTTCTCCAACCTTTCTCCCTCCCTTACCTTTTCATCTTCCCGCGACTTCTTCAACATTTCTCTCTCCCTTACCTTTTCATCTCCCCACTATCCTCTACATTAATATTATTATTCTTCTTTCCTTTCATCTTCCTTTATTTTTGTCTCTTCTTATTCACACCTTCTTACTATATATCTGTCACTATTTCTTCCATTCTATGCATAGTTTTCCCTCATAAAAAAAGGTTCTCTCTCTCTCTCTCTCTCAATTTTTTGGTGGATTTTTTTTTTCCTGCATCTCTGCTTTAGGTTGATAATTTTTTATATTCTTTAAAACTCTACTTTGGGTTAATGCAATTTAATTTTTAATTTTTTTTTGTTCTTTTTGACTATTAAATGTTATCCTATTGCGTTATAAATAATTAAATATAGCATATAAAAATATAATATTATTCTATTACATAGCATAATTTGGATAATTTGATATTTATTCTATTACGTAACATGATTTTTTATAAAGCTCAATTTAGATAAATTATGAGACTTTACTAATTTTTTTTTTATTTTTTAATCTTTTGTGGTGGACAAAGTATTTTTAATAGTTGTATTAGAAGTATTCTATAATGCCATTTAGTTAGAGAAAAGCAAATGTTTGCCAAATGAAATATATTGGATGGGTGACTAATTTTAGCTTTTGCAATTTATTTTAATTATTATTATTATTTTATAACAATGCATATATAGAAATTTAATTCATAAATTTTGCTACTAATTTTTTATTTGATAATATGTTTTTGGTAGATGAAATTACAATTTCAACAAAGATAATAACCTTAATAGATTATCAACAACAAATTGTTTTCCTAATTGGTTCAATTAATCATTGTTAAGTTTTTTTTTTTGTTTTTTTTGTTATGTTTTTTGGTGTTTTGGATTGTAAGCAGAAAAAATAAGGTTTGAGAAAGTTTAAACTAACAGAATAATTTCCTAATTTTATATTTTTTTAATGATTCACAAAATGTTATAAATAAATTTTATTAAATAATGAATATTTTCGTTAACTTACCTTTTGAATTTCTGAGAAAAATTGTATTGTTTTCATTTTGGTACGACAAAATTTATATTTATGATTTATTATTGTTCTTATAATAAATTAAAATATGATTACGAAATACGTTTCTCTTTATTAAATTAGTCTAATTTTTTTAAAAAAAAATTAATAAAACCACCATAAAAATAATTATCACACACAACATGCGGGTTCACGGTTAGTTTATATTTAAAAGCTAAAGCGTAGAATTCAATGTTGCTACTCTCTTATTGTGTCACATCATCCACCTATTTTTAGCTCTTACTCTCTCATTTTTAACTCTTCTTCTCTTTATTAATTTCCCACTTTCTCCAACATTTCATCCTATCTTTTAGCTTTTGATCTTCCCACTCTCCTCTACCCCACCGTTACTCTTTCTCTACCCATTCATCTTCCTTTTATTTTGACTCTTCTTATCCCTTCTTCTTTACTATAAATAAATTATTATTTCCCATTCAATCCATATTTCCCACACCAGAATATGTTAACTCTCTCTCTCTCTCTCTCTCTCTCTCTCTCTCTCTCTCTCTCTCTATATATATATATATATATATATGTGTGTGTGTGTGTTGGGTTAACATAGCTTGACCTCAGTTAATTAATTCAATTACCCAAGTTGATTAATTAAGTTCAATTGCATGCAAAATGTGAAGGCACCAACAAATCACCAAAAATACTAAGTGCAGCGGAAAATAAATTGAACATAGTGATTTGTTAACAAATGGAGAAAACCTCGTAAGACAAAAATCCCTTCGGGTGATTTTAAGATCACCACTCCCAAGAATCCACTAATCAACAATCAAGCGGTTACAAATATAAGGAATCTTACCAATTACCCCTATCTTGAAATACTAACTTACAGTTGAACCTCTACTTCAATGTCTAATTGGACTTGATCTTGTAGTAGCATACTTTCCTTTGATGCAAAAACCTCCAATTTGTGACTAAGCCTTTGCACAGATCCAGTACATGACTAACTCCAGCAACTTGAACAGATATTGTTGGCTGCAAAGTTCTTCACTTCATCAACAATGAAGATCTGGAAGCACTTGGTTACAAAACCCTATGGCGTACAAACGCAGTAGCTTCACACAGAAAAAATAAATCTGTTAGTCTCTGTATTCGTATGTGATGGCTTTTTAAATAAACCTTATATATGTCTAGGGTTGTAAGAAAAGAAACCCTAAACAAATATACAAGATTGGGTTGAATTTCAGATTTGGAAATTCTAAAATTGTAATTCTCGATAGATTGAGCTGCTTTCAAGCTATTTATCAAGCTTCATATTAAGTCTCGATAACAGGTATTTGTTGAACTATCTGTCGAGACTTAATAAATAGTTTTTCTTCACATGTTTCTTGAAGTATTAAACCCATCCTAGATCTACCCAATTACAAGTAAAGTGCATTTTGTCAAAGGATTAGCCAATTATAATAAATTATGGCCCAAAATAAATAAATATATATATATAGATAGATAGATAGATAGATAGATAATTCTTTCTTGAAACTCTTGATACGTTTTGGTGTTGTGTTTTTTGCGTATGCATCACAAGTCCTTTCACTCCCTTGTATAGTTTTGCTTTGATATTTATTTGAGTTAATCCTTAGTTAGTTTGGATGTGAGAGTTTGAGTTTATATTAAAACATAATCTACATGAATATCATGAATTTAAATGTGCCTTTCAATTATTTGAATAATATCAATTGTAATTATGTGATAATTTTTTTTATTATCATCATAATCATGATAATCTCTTTGAGAGTGAAAATTTTAAATAATAAATTTGAAACTTAAAAATTTTAGTTGTACCAAAAGTAATTAAGAGAAATATAATTCATAATAACAATATTTGGAAGAATATGGACCACTTCAATCAAAAGGATAATATTAAACAAAAACACCAAAAATGATAAATTTGTATATTTGTAAAAATAGAAAGACCACCGCATACCCTTGATGCAGTGGTCACTACACAAGTATAAATGCTTGTAGGGTGTGGGGGGCAAGGGCTAGGGTTCAAGTCTCTAGGAGGGAGTTTCACACATATATACACTTAGATTAGGTTAGAGTAGAAATTCTATCTTGTAAAAAAAAAAAAAAAAAAAAAAAAAAAAAAAAAAAAAATAAAAATTATTTTTAGAAATTTTTTAATATTTTGGAAGAACAAATTATATAAAATTAAAGTTAAAGAGTAGATTATATATTATATCACATCTCAGAATAATCATATATTCTCATGCATCACGTGGCTCTGCAATTAGTTGTTATATAATTAAAGAAAATGTGCTAAGCAAACATGACACATATACTGCACAACCTTAAAAAGAAACAATATTGTCATTCAGTACAATCATTAAAAAGATCATATTCAAAATATTTCCCTACTTTCGATGTATGGATAATAGAAGCTTTCAGTATCAGCGTCCCCCTGAGAGAAGCGAATTTGCAATGGAAGACGAATGAGAAAACCCCTTGTTCATAGAAGACGAATAAGTCATGAAAAAATCATCGAAACCTTCCCCGTGGGCAAATGTTAAGCCGGTGGAGCGAAGACCAAGCGATGATAAGTCTGGAAAAGGAACATCACCTTCTAAGTACTGCACAACTTGGCGCATGCTAGGCCTTGCAGCAGCCTCTGAATGAGAGCACATCAATCCCAGTTTCAATACCAACTCTAGTTCTTCTGCTACATAATTTGTACCATAATTTGGATCCCTTGCCTCCATAATTTTGCCTTGGCTCAAATGAGAAAACACCCAATCAACCAAAATCAAATCCTCTGATGGCCCATTTGCCTGTATTGGTCTTCTTCCACAAGCAACCTCGAGCATAAAGGCCCCAAAAGCATACACATCGGTGCTTGTTGTGGCCTTGCCACTTCGAGTATGCTCTGGCGCAAGATACCCAAGAGTTCCAACCACATGGGTAGTTCGAGGATCAGTTCCATGGTCATATAATCTTGCAAGACCAAAGTCACCTAATCTACCATTCAGTTCACCATCTAGCAAAACATTACTAGCCTTCACGTCTCTGTGAATGACAACTTGATCCCATCCTTCGTGTAGATAAAGCAGCCCGGATGCCACACCTTTTATGACTTGAAATCTTTGGCTCCAACTGAGGGTGACCTGAGGTTGATCAAAGAGGTACTTGTCTAGGCTTCCATTGGACATGTAATCATACACCAAGAGCAGTTCTCCTTTTCTTCGGCAATAGCCCAAGAGTGGTACTAAATTCCTGTGGCGAAGCCGACCTATGCTCACAATTTCAGCCACAAATTCTCTCATTCCTTGCCTTGATTCATGAGAGACCTTCTTCACGGCAATCTCAATTTTAGAGGTAGTTAGTACACCTTTATAAACTCTACCAAATCCACCACTACCCAATAGTTCTTTGTCCCTAAATCCTTTTGTAGCAATATAAAGATCTTTGTATTTGAATCTGTGAGGCCCATAGTCAACCTCCCAGTCTTCTAGCAATTCTGCAAACTTCCTTTTCCTTTTTATGACATAAGTTGCACCTGAAATTGCTACCAAGACTAAACTAACAAGAATTATAGGCAACCCAATTGTCAAAAGTTTAGATCTCTCCTTACCTCGAGGCAGCTTGGGAAGTTGAGAAAGGGCAAGTTCTTGAGTCTTACCATTCATCTTAAAGCTCCAACCCAAAACATAATGGGAAGTAAGGACAGAGCCAGTTGAGGAAGAGAAACCAACATACATGGTTTTGTTAATGATGGGTGAAAGATCACGGGACAAAGATAATAGTGGAATTTTGGGTTTATCAACATTAATTGGAGCTAAAGTGACATTGATTTGCTTCTTGACCCCATCATATTCCACCCAAACTTGCATTGGGTGGCCACTGATAAGGGTCAGATTCATAAAGCCACCACTGGTAGCATAGTAACCTGCTGAAGTAGATTTTACGGACTCCAAGCTATTGATGTCAACCCCAACATGGTTATCATTGGTGTCATTGAACTCGTGGCTCTGGATAGTATCGAGCTCTATGGCAACGACATGATTGGTTGAATTACCATTGTTGGTATCATTGAAAAGGCCAAGGTATTGGCTTGGAAGAGCTCCTGGAAGCCCTCTCGTTGGAGCAATCACAAAAGCGATCCCATGACCGCTCAGAGTTGGATATTCAGAAACAATGGCAAAGACAAAAGTCGTAGAGAAAGAGAAAGCAATGTCATTCAATGAGTTCTTGAAGCTTATTGGAGTAGGGTAGAAAGCATGACCCTTTTGCTGTCTGGTGTCATTGGTGAGCTCCAAAAGACCATTAGAAGTGATAGTGGCTATGCCGTCTAGGCTAAGATTGACTGATCTAAAACCATTGTAAGTGAAGTTGGTATCTTGGGAGCCTACAACGCTTATTAGGAGAGGCAGCAGTATTACAAGCTTGGAAAACATGGCTATATTTGCATACACATTTCTTCTTTTCATTCTAAGAAATGCAGGGTTGGTTTACATACATCATGTTGAGGAGAACATCATATGTGAATGTAATATGCAGCCATCACCCAAGTTTCGAGTAAACGATTTTTGACTTTTAAGGAATCTCACATTTTCCATGAAAGTCAGGCTTAAGTGGATGAGATACACTTTTCATATAAACCACGCGAATAGTTATATCTTATCTTATCCTATGTGGATGAGATACACTTTTTTATTTTCTTTATAACAAGCCGGGGAGTTTCCATTAAATAAATGAGAAGTTTCAAATGGTTTTAAATTTTTATCTCCGAAATTTTGGTTGTTGTAAACTTAAGGACATTTGAATTTGTGTAGTGGGAGAGTAGAAGTTTATCTAAAATCAAGGATTTTAAAATTGGTTGGATGGGGATACATCTTTCTTATTTAACAAGTAGGAGAGTTATTTAGGGGATGACGCTTGGACCAAAACCATAAAATTATTTGTAGTACCATCTATTTATAAAGACTCAATTCAGATTCCTTTGTAGACAAAGAATACAATATTTCTTTAACAATGAATATACTTTCCTTCCACTCCAAGGAATAGCCAAAACATAACCAAATTAATTTTTTCTTCTTTAACTAGGAAACCTAAATAGCGTTCCAAGTTACAACTAGAATTTGAGACAACTCTATGAAGGAGGTCTTCATTTCATAAAATATTCCTGGGAGAGAAGACTCTGAACTAAAGTTTTTTTTTTTTTTTTTTTTTTTTTAAGGAGAGAACCAAATACTGTCATTCAACTTAATACATTGACTAGTTTTAGGGTCATATTTTCTATGTATTGGCATATCCTTGACAAAATACACTTTACTTGTAATTTAGTAGATCTAAGATGTGTTTAACAAATGGTATCTTTGAAGACATGAAGATTGAACTAAGAAACGAGTGAAGAAAAGTTGATTTAGTGATTCTCAACACTAGTCTCAACACAAGCTTGGCACTAGCATCTATTGAGACTAAATGAGTAATTCTTGACACAAAGCTCGACACCTCTCGATTTATCGAGCTATGCAGATTGAGAATTCTAAGATTAGAATTTCGGTCCATGATGACTTGGATTGCTAGGGTTTCATTCATTAAATCTCTAAAGCATATAAAAACTTTATTTTAAAGTCATCCAAGACACATGAACTCAATTTAGAGAACTAATTCACTCTGTTTGAAGCTACTATGTTATTGTGTGCCTTAGGGTTTTGTAACCTAATGTTTCTAGATCTTCAACTTGTTTTGAAGTGAAGAACTTTGCATCTAACAACAATCAATTAGTTGCTAGGAAGTTAGACATGTATTGGGATCCGTGCATACAGGAAGAAGTCTTTACAAGATCAAGTCCAATTAGGGATTAGAATAAAGGTTCAATGTAAGTTGGTATTTTGGGATAATCCAGGATAATGGTAAGATTCCTTATACTTGTAACCACTTGATTCTTGATTAGAGGATTCTTGAGAGTGGTGATCTAAAAATCACCCAGTGGGGGGTTTTTGCCTTGTGAGAGGTTTTCCCCATTAGTCAACAAATCACGTGTCAATCTAATTTCTGCTGCACTTAGTTTGTTTGGTGATTTTTTCGTGCCTCTAAAATTTGCGTGTAATTTAACATAATTAATCAACTTAGGTAATTGAATTAACTAGTAACTGGAGGCATAGGTAGATATCATCTTTCCATTTTGAGGTAGCCGTATATGTTAATCATTTTTGATCTACTGTCTTTTGAGGTAGCTGCAAATTGATTCCATGCACTAATCTTTTACCGGATAGATAGTGAAGTAAGTCTACACAAAACTTAAAACAACAACAGCAATAGCAGCAAATAAACCAAGAGCAGAACATGGGTTTCTAAAATATTTGTAAATATTTTAGAAACCCAGGTCCTTATCTTGCTCCTACAGTGCTCTTCAATCTCTTGTCTAACTTTTCTGTAAATTGAGGCATCTTGAATTGAGCCTGTGGATATCTCTTTGAAAAATTTAAAAATCTTTTCGTCATTGCCGACATCATTGAGAAGTATACGCTTCAAGCGCAGCTCTCTGACATCGTCAGGATTGACAATGAGTGCATTTAGGAAATTGATGTAAGATGTAATAACAATCTCTACCTCAAGCGGAAGACTCAATTCAAAGGCTACCAAGTTGTTCCACAATATTGTTGTATCATAATCAAGGATCAAAGGGGGAAGCTTAAGCTGTGCATAGAAAAAGCCAGGTATGAATTCAACATCATTAAAAGAAAACAATTTTCTAAAAATCAGCATAGCCCTTTTGCATAAATCAACACATAATGAAACAAACAGCAATTAAACTTCCTCAACTCCAAGGTTCACTGTTTCAAACCTAAATTGCTCAATTTTGTTCTAGATAATAGAAAATAAATAAAAAATTGTTGTAATTCTATCAAATTTATCATTGCTCTCCATATGCAGAATCCCACTAAGACCTAGCATCAAACACCTCACAGGCATTATTATAAAGACTCTTTTTATCACTTTGTCAAATAAAGCAAAAACTAAGATAAGTACCATTCAAAATTTTAGAGATAAGTAGGATAATTAATCGATATTTAGTTATAATAAAAAAAGAAGACGAAGCAGAAGAAGAGTTTGAAGAAATTACCCATGACTGGATTAGACTATAACTGAATCAAGCGAAGAATGAACTTTGCCCATACACAGATATCATCTTTCACCATTGTCATCCATAAATCTCTACTTAAATCTCAAATCATGAACCTAGAATCACAGAAATCACAGGTCCTCTTCTTCGGCTTGCTCTTGCTAAAATTTGATATATTGAAAGGAACCAAATTTGAGGGAGAACCTATATTAGGGTTTCGAAAACCAATTTCTAAATCAAAACAAAATCTGAACCAATTTCCTAAATCAAAACCAAACAAAATAGCTGAACCTAAATCCTATTAAACACCCAAAATTAATATAAAAGATTTTACCTATAGCCGTTCCAGCAGTCTAATGTTAGGTTGGTTGTGAGGCGAAATGTTTGTGGCTTAGTTGAATTCACTTACCGTCGTAGGGGAAGAGAGCAGAGTTTGTTGGGCTGAGTTTGCGTTTGAAGGAGAGACAGAGACTAAGAAATAAGTTTTTGTATCGGGTTTTGTTTAGGGGTTAAAGAGAGTAAATTTTACCGGGTTTGTTTTGAGTGAGAAATAGTTATTGGTGGGATAGAAATAATTACCCTATTTAGGGCTTTTATTTATTTTTTAAATCAAAACCAAACAAAATAGCTGAAGCTAATTCCTATTAAACTCCCAAAATTAATATAAAAGATTTTACCTATAGCCGTTTCAACAGTCTAATGTTAGGTTGGTTGTGAGGCGAAATGTTTGTGGCTTAGTTCAATTCACTTACCGTCGTAGGGGAAGAGAGTAGAGTTTGTTGGGCTGAGTTTGCATTTGAAGGAGAGACAGAGACTAAGAAATAAGTTTTTGTATTGGGTTTTGTTTAGGGGTTGAAGAGAGTAAATTTTACCAGGTTTATTTTGAGTGAGAAATAGTTATTGGTGGGATAGAAATAATTACGGTATTTAGGGCTTTTATTTTTTTAAATAATGTTGATGTGGAAAAATGTGGAAGTTTCAAAAGTTTTGGTTATATATATATATATATATATAGGTTAACTGGGGTCAATTTATAACCTAACAACTAGTTTCTTTGTAAGGCTGACAAAATTTTAAATTTGTAACAATTTATCAAAAAAAAAAAAAAAAACTTTTAACCACTAATTTTCTTAGGCAATCTGGGATAAATCTTGTCAATTGTCATCTAAGACTCTAGTGCCTGCTTTGTCTCCGACAGTGGTGAACTCTCCACCATCTCCTCCTCTAGCTTCTTCTAAGGCTCCGGTGAGTCCTCCATCTTGGATTAGTACACTTGTCGAAGCTCTTGGATTGGCTCAGAGTGGCTCCATTTTGGACAAAGTTAAGTTCGTTGCTGGATCTGGGTTTGCTGCCGTTTTGGATTTGGGTTCACTGTTGGATCTACTAGATCTGGGTTTGTTGTCAGATTTGCTGGATCTGGGTTCGTTGCCGTTATGGATTTGGGTTCATTGCTAGATCTGCTGGATCTGGGTTTGCTGCTAGATCTGCTGGATTTGGGTTCACTGCCGTTTTGGATCTGGGTTCGCTGCTGGATCTGCTAGATTTGGGTTCTATGTTTTTTTGGGTTTAGGTGTTTTATTGTATTTATTCATTATTCATTCATTCATAGCATGTGATGTTTTATCATGGTATTGACTAAACCCATTAATATAATTCAGCAAAAAAAAAAAAAACCTATTGATATAATTTCTTCTTTATTCTTTTAATTCCGCAATTGGTGTTAAATATTGTGAAATTTTTATTTTTGAAAGTCTAAGGAAACAAACTTTATGGGTTTGAATTGCAATTACATAGAAATCAATTGGTGCTTGAGTTCAATAAAATATAACACACAAAAGGATCAAGTTGCTTTATATATGAGGTTGCTTGCAAGTGTTCAGATTTCACTTTGGCAATCTAAGTGAAGAGAGAAAGGGATTATGGGTTTGGGGATTTTTAAGGGTTCTAAGGTAGAGAGAGACAGAGAGAGAGAGCTCGTTCTTTTTTTTTAGGGTTCTAATTGTGTTCTAATTTTGGCTTATATAGTAAAGGGGATTTTCTATTGAAAAGGGCAGAGGTGGGTAATGGGGGTATAACGGAGGCCACCTCAGGTGGGTTAAGTGATAACTTTTCAACCATGGGTGGGCACTATTAAAACAGTCCAAACCACAAGTGGGTAAAGTGCAATTACCCCTAAATTTTTCAATTGATTTCCTTTACATCTTCATAAATTCTATGGTTTCACTTTTTTGAACATTTCATCTACTTCCATCCTTCCAACCTTTCATCTTCATAAATTATACAGTTTTACTTTTTTGAACCTTTCATTTACTTCCAGCCTTACTCTTCCAACTTAATTTTCTTAAAAATTTCTTTTACTTCATTTCCACCTTTCTCCCCTATTCTTTCCAAGTTGTCCACTGTGAAAAGGTCAACACTTTCTCTCTCTCTCTCTCTCCAAATTTGTCTCTTTTGGTGCATTTTTTTTAATTGTTTCAACCACTTTTTCCCCCGCTAATAGTTCTTTTTGTTATTGTTGATTTAATTGTCACTTCACATTTGTTTCTCCTTTTAGAAAAGTTGTATCGACTTTTATGCATATTTAGGTATTTTGGTATTTCAACTCCTGATCAAATTTTTTTTCCTTTTTTATTTTTTTAGTGATCCATTTAGACATTAAACTATGAGACTTTACTAAATTTTATTTATTTTTAAATAATTTTGGGTGAACAGAATTGTAGTTTTTTTTAGAGAAAGCACTCTTAATAATTGTATTAGAAATACTCTATATATAGTGCCACTTATTTAGATAAAAGCAAAGGTTAATCAAATGGAAATAATTGGATCGGTGACATATTTTAGCTTTCACAATTGTATTTTCATTATTATTTTGTTGTTGTTGTTGTTATTATTATTATCAATCATTATAATGATGCACATAGAAACTTAATTATGAGATTTTACTAATAATTGTTTATTTTATAATCTCTTTAGGTGGACAAATTTGTAGTTTTCTACAGAGAAAATAATCTTAATAGATTATATATAACAAATTATTTTCCCAATCGATCAAATTAATCATTGTTAAGCAATGATTGATATGACATTTTGCAAAGCGATGGTTGATAAGACATTTAGTTTTTTTGCAAAGTATCTTTGTATAGGTTTGTTTTGATTCAATGTATTTTTATGGATGTATTGAGATAAGTAATGTATTCAAGAAGAGAGATTAGGATTATACATTGTATACTTTAAAAGATATATAATATTAAAGTAGGACGCCACAAGTTGAAATTTTTTAATAATGGGAAAAAGCTATTTTTCTCATTCTTTTCTAAATGTCATAATTGGAAAATTTTAATCCACACTATATACTATCACTAGCAAATTGGCTCATAATATGAATAGATGAAAATATTAATATAAAATAAAGAAAAAATATATATATAATTTTTTATTTATAGAAAACAAAAAATTCATTACTTCAAAAAAAAAAAAAAAAAAAACACTTGCCCTTTGTTTGTGTGGTAAATAGCTATATAAAAAAGAAAATGAAATTCTTTTATGAGAAAACGTTTTGTTACAGATTATTAATCCTAATATATAATTTTATGATTTTTTTTAAAAATAAATCATATAATACATTTCATTTCAAAATAATCAGATATTCCTGCACAATGCGCGGGTTGCGACTAGTGTTTTTAAAAATGAGTTATTTTTCAAAAAGTATTTTTTATTAAAACTATCTTTTTCTTCTTTTTTAAATGTTTGGTAGCAACTTTAAATGAGTTGAAAAACAATCTCTTAACTTCCCTTATTTAGCTTATTAGTGGAAAACAATTTCTAAAAATAAGCCATATTTTTCCTGTTAACCAAAATAGTTTTCCTTTAACTCATTTTTTCTAATGCTACTAAACACTTGAAAACTATCTTTATACAAGGTTGTCCATTAAAACAAATAGAGTGTAAGGTTTCATTTTTGTTTTTGGTAAAACGGTACTTTTATTTAATTTTCTTTATACACTAATAAATTAATGCAAATAAGTTCTCCCAGAGTAAAACACAACCTGTTATTTATTTATCACAATGCCATCCTGACAAAAAAAGAGCCGATCACAATCGTAAATAAGCTTTTAAAAAAAAGTTTTGATACATAAAAAAAGCTAAATAATTTTTTTTTTTCTGATAATTTTTTTAAAAAAAGGTATTTCTTAAACCAAAGTGATCAGGATATTCATTAACTTTTTCCACATATAAACTTAAAAAAAAAAAAAAAAAAAAAAAAAAAAAAAAAAAAACCACCATTGGTCATAAATCATAAGTCATAGCACAAGCATTGACTAAGAGTAAAAATATCAGAAAAGCAAACATTGCTTCACATAGACCTCTTGGTAAATTGAGGTGGCTAATGATATAGCATCAATCCTAGAGAGAGGAACAGATCAGTGGTATAGAGGGAGAGAAAGAGCATGGAATTCTTATCATCCATCTGCTGCTGCTTTTATCTTCCTCCTCGTGTGTCCAGTGATGGAGGAGGTGCCCTGAATCAGCCTCTAAAGTCTAATTTCATTAAAACAGAAGTTCATATCACAATTCTGGTTCCATACTTCCCTGTCAATTCAAAGCTTTCTCGTTTGTAATTTTCAGCATAAGGAAACTCTAGTGAGCTTTTTCATTGTCTTTCTGCTTCTAGCACAAAATAGAAAGAGCAGTTCTGAAGTTTCCCTATATATCTGCTTATCAAGAAATTGTAGTATGATTCTTTTTACCATCTTTTGTGTGGCCAAAATATACTTTGGATGATGTGTCTATGAAGAAGTTGGTTTCATTGTCTAAGTACTCTTTCTAAAATATGATTAGTTAATATATATGCTCTCTTTCTAGTCAGTCATGTATTAGGTTGAATTACTATAGCCTTTGTAATTTTGATTGATGCATCATCCCTTCATGGAGATATTGGAAAGAATTCATCAATGTTCATAAATTGCAAACAATGGTCAGATGATTAAGAATATGTAAATTTTATCAAATAGATACTATTTTCACTGTGATTGACTTTCTCTCTCTTGCGGTGTCTTTGTTTGGATCACCGTCTGTTACGAGTTACGACTTACGACAATGGCTGGAGGCATGGCAAGTGGCAACAGAGTTGACAATTGTGGAAGTTGAACCGGTGATTACGGAATTGGAATTTTGGCCGAAAAGGTTGGGCTTGTTTTGTTTTTTTTTTTTTTTTTTTTTTTTTTTTTTTTTGGGTATATATATATATATATATATATATATAAACCCTATAATGGATCATAAAGGCTTGGTACCATTCGAACACACAACTTTCGAACTTGGAAATCTAATGGATCATAAAAACTCTCTGCTACTAAGTCACCTCCAGAGGAGGTGTTTTATAATTTATCATGCAATTGCAGAAGTGGGATCTTTAGGACAAAACGAGTTACTGATAGTAGTGAATGGGTGTGGTGTAGACGCCGTTCCTTGAGTAGGAGCCTCATAGTCATGGCCATTTTTTCAAGACCAGAGAAATTAAAGTAAGCCCATTTTTTCTGCTGTTCTTTTTCAGTGAATTGTCATAATCTTGGTGAGCGCGGTAGTCGGTAGAAGGCACTAATTTGAGTGCATGTTGCTCTACACTCATTCAGCTCCTTGGATTATTCATTCCTGGTCCACATAAAAATTTTCAGAAAGAAAAAATTGATGTAATGAGATTTTTTTTCCCCTATATTTTGGGGTATTTTTATTTTAGTTCTTGTATTCTTAAAGGTTTTGTTATGGATTGTGTGTTTTAAACAATGTTTCATTTTGATTTTTTTTTTCCTTATCTTAGTGACCATAAATATTATGACCTGTTTGGAAGTTTAAAAAATGAGGGGGAGTAGAGTAGAGAGAGGAAAAATAGTTCAATTATCTTATTTGGAAGTTTTTTAAGGAAAGAGGGGGAAGAGTTTGGAGGGGTTTCAATCACCTCTAACCTCTCATTTTTAATTCTCCCAAATTGGAGAAGTTTGGAAGAAGGGTAGAGTAGATAAATTATTGACTAAATAAATTTTCCAATTTACTTTTTCTAAATTAATAATAGATCAATGTTGCAAATTCATTTTCAAATAAGGGTAAATTTGTTTATTTTAATCATTTCCACTCCTCTCCATCCTAATTTTTAAAACATCCAAATAAGGAGAAAGACTAATTACTCATTTCCCCTTTACTAATTTTAAAAACATCCAAATAAGGTGGAGGGGAACCATTCCCCTCTACTTTCTTCTCTACTACTCTCCTCCTCTCTACTCCCCTCTACTCTCCTCTCTCTCTAAACTTTCAAACAGGCCATTAATGTGATTAACAGAATGCTCACCCTTAGAAATAGGGTAGCTAAGAGTTAATACAATAATAATAAAAACGTTTATAGCCTGTTTGAAAGTTAAAAAAAGGAGGGGGAGTAGCGTAAAGGGAGGGAGAGTAATTCAATTACCTTATTTGGAAGTTTTTTAAGGAAATAGGGGGAGGGATTTCAACTACCTCTAACCCCTCATTTTTAATTTCTCCAAATTAGAGATATTTGGAGGGAGAGTAAAGTAGATAAATTATTGACCAAATGAATTTTCCAATTTACCCTTTATAAATTAACAAAATTACAAACCGATTATATAAATAATCTTTATTTGTTTCTTGAAAAAATTTAACACTACAAATGATAAATCTTCCCAATGCTTTCTTACAAACCAAACACAATTTCTACTAAATTTAGTATCTTTACCATTTCTATCCAATATTTTCTCAGCAGCTAAACTGAAAAGAGAAACCCAAAACTGAATAATAAACAAAGTCTCTAATTGCATAGATCCAACGGTGGTGATAGTAGTAGCGTACGAACTCAAAAACGCTTCGAATTGGTGGGACCAAATCAACGAATCTCCTCTCTGGCAGGATCGTATTTATCGCATCCTCGCTGCTCTCTTCGGCATCATCTCCTTCGTAGCACTGGTACCTTCTTTTCTTTTCTTTTTAATAATTTTAAATTTACCGCTTAGGTTTTTGTTATTTATTTAAAAAAGAACAATAAATTAAATAGTATTATTATTGTTATGTGGTTTAAGGTTCAATTAATTCGGATACAATTGAGAGTACCAGAATATGGATGGACCACGTAAAAGGTTTTCCACTTTCTCAATTTTTGTCGTCAATGGAGGTTTGTATCTCATTATTAATTTCCTTTTATTATTCTTGTCATGGATTAATTTTGTGTATTATTATTGAGTTCAATTCCTGTTTTACAGTTCGATCATTAATTTTCGTGTTTTGACGAGAGATACAGAAGTTGAAGCTGGAGTTTTTTGTTTTGTTTTTTTTCTTCATAGTTTCATGTTGTCGATTATTATTTTTATTTTAATTTTTTTTGAGGTAATAAAAATTATTTTATAATAGTTAATAGTAGTTTTATTATTTTTATTAGTGGTATTTGATGAAATGAGAATGTTGATTAAATAATTATTTAATTTAACAAATTAATCATAGACTAATGTTGCAAGTCTATTTTCAAATAGGGGTAAATTTGTCTATTTAAATAATTTCCTCTCATTTTCATCATAATTTTTAAAACATCCAAACAAGAGGAAGGGTTAATCACTCCCTTCTCTCTTACTAATTTTAAAAACATCCAAACAAGGTGGAGAATAATCATTCCCCTCTACTCTCCTCCTCTCTACTCTCCTCTCTACTCTCCTCTCTCTCAAAACTTCCAAAGAGGCCATTAAAAAAGCCACATCTGCATGAGCGTCCTAATAAAAATTCTACATAAAAAAGTAAAAGAATAAAATAAATTTTAAAAAGAAATCTATCCAAATTTCTTTTCTTTTCATTTAGTATTTTTTTGGCAACCCAACACACACATATATAAACATAAAAAAATTACAAATTGATAAATTCTGATCCCCAAGTTGATTTGATATTGATTGAGTATGTCTTATGTGGGGTGTGTGCTAGGTTGAGCATAATAGTTAATCCAAATTTTATTAATAACTACAAAGAACCACAATTGTTACTAAGTTAGTCCTATTAGGTATAATGCAGGTGTGACTAATTTTTTTCCTTCTTCTTTGTACATCCTATCCAAACAAACTCGTTTCTCTCAATAAACCATTTTAAAAAAAAAAGAAAATACATATTAGAACCAAACACAATTTTCTGAAGCTCCACACTACTTTCCTTAAAGGCAATTGAATTGGCCACTAGGTGAGTGGAGACTGCAATAATGGTCTAGTAATCATCTTTGTTAGAGTAGAGAGAAAAGAAAAAGAAAAAGAAAAAAATAAACGTTTGACTGCTAACATTTTTTTGGTCATCTATACGTTATTGTGTCTTTTTAAATATTAATTAAATGATTTTTTTTTTTTTGTAATTAAAATTATTTGACACACACTATGTTAACTATATCAGCATTTTCTATTCCTTAGATGATAGTTGGCGCCCAGGGGGGGGGGGTGGTTGGGGGTTAAGGTTTGGACACAAAACATTGCAAAGTGGGTCTGACCCGAGGAGAAGGAAGGCCAAGCTCCTCATCAATTCGAGCCCAGTTCATGGATAAAAGTGCAAGTATTGAAATTGAAGAAGCCAATTGCTTGAGGAGCCCAAGTATTCTCGAAAGGATTTAGATAAGCCACTTGAACCAAAAGACAAAATATCGAGGAAGATAGTAGAGACGTGCAAGTAAGGGAGAGGGGAAGTTTCCAAGCAAAGTACCCATCATCTCCGCATTCAATGCACTACACCAACTTAGATAGCCGCATTAATCACAGAATGACCCCTGAGCAATTCCCTCACAGCTTACAACACATTTTATCACCTCCAACAAAGCCCTAATGGGACAAGTATCCAAATAAAGGTCAATAGTTGTACAAGTGGAGGGTTAGCATACACTCCAAATTTCCTAAGGAGAGGGGGACAAGAAAATTTATAGAATAACCCGTATCTTGTAAAAGCAAACCTTGTAACCGAAACTCAGGGAATATATGAACCAGTGATCCCCAGACTAACCCAAGGAAGAACTAATTTAGAAACTTTCTTCTTTCTTTCTGGAAACTTCTCGTAATCTTATTAATTTTATTCAAACCAATAAGGCTTGAATAGGTTGACCTTGATAACCCATCTCTATAAATTAATTGTATTGGGCTATCACATATTAACCTTCCATCCAACGTGGCTTGGGTTAGCTGATTATCTCTCACCAACAATAATAATGACCAAAACGAAACATTATTAAATATACAATGATCAAAATGAAGCTTATATTTCTATAAAATGAAAATGAAAATTAAAAATTATAAAAATAGAAGGGTTGAGATGGAAAATTCCTCCAAAATATAGGGATTGAAATAGAATTTTTTTCCTTAATTTTAAGAGGCCTAAGTCTTGGTAAGAGTAGAGTTTGTATAATTTAAATTTTATTATGGCTACCCTAGAAAGAAAGTATAGAGCCGCCACTATATCCGGATTCCAGGTATATTCCCTTCAATTACTAGTTGAAAAGTGTATGAAAATTGCTCAAATTAATTAACAAAACTATAAATCAATTTCAATAGTATATCAATACAGTAAAACAAGAATTTGCTCAAATTAACTTAACAAAATCAACAAGTGTAATAGCATACAAAATTCAGTATTAAGCAAACCAAGAGATGGTTCAATACATAAATAAACTCTAGAATTAAAAAAAGAAATTTATGGATTTTTTGAACCAAGGCACATAACTGAATTCACGGTCCTTAAGAAGCGATTTTGCCCCCATTAGAATGACTCTGTCAGTGTATATGGCTCAGGCAATTGCTTTTTAGGATACAATAACAACTTTATTAGTGTGCACTTACAAATAGAGTTTTGAACTCATCTTAGATGCCTAAAGAGAAAGTTATGAGTATAAAATAGAGAGTGAAATAAAAACAAAGTATTGTATATTTGATCTTCGAAAGCTAATCTTCAATAGAACAAAGTAGCGTACATCTAGTAGGAAAATAGCTAGACTTACGCAACGGCAAGCTTGATGTAGGACATGCTCTACATGAAAATTATCTCCAGATGAGTAAATCTCCAAATTCAAAAACGATGACAACTTTGAAGGTTTGAAAGTTTTTACCTTTCTAAGAGGGAAGAGAATATATATATATATATATATATAAAAAAAAAAAAAAAAAAAAAAAAAAAAAAAAAACATTTAAGTGTGATTGATATCTTAAGTAAGAGTGTGGAGCGAAAATTTCATTTATGTTGATGTCACAAATCACAATCTGTAAGTGCCTATTTAGATTGAGGGGGAGGGAGTGGGAGTGAAAGAGAGTAAAATAGAATTGGCTGAAAATAGGTTAATTTTGCGACAATTTTACTCTACTCCCCCTCAATTCAAACGGACCATAAGAAACTGGTATATTTTTGAAGAGATCGGTATATTGTTGAGGGAAAGAGAAAGAGAGGACTTATGGGATTTTACTGCAACCAACCCCAACCTAACATGCTGGGTTTTTTAGAATAGGTTTATGGGCTTGGGCTTTGTAAAGTTATTAAAGAAAGTGGGCCTTTAGCTTATAAAATTTTTATAATATATCCGACAATCCCCTCTACATGTTATAAAATTTTATATTAGAAAGAATTGAGCAATCACAAGGTATCTTATTGCTGATGTCTTGTGTACTTAAATCTACACTTTGGTGTTCATGATCTAGAGTTCACAAAATCTTGAACCAATTTCATTAATCACAAGAATATAAACGTGTTTTCTCATGAATCCTTTGACGTGTTCTTGATTCTCACATTAAAAATCTATAAATATTTTTATCAATTTTAAGGATTTTTTTTTTTTCACTTGAGAAAAATATTGTTTTAATGAATTTTTTTTTTTTTTTAAAGAAATTAGAAGTAAAACCTAAATTGAATAAATTTTAAACTTAGAAGACTTAATTGAATGAAAGTAAAGTTAGACTACTGAAATTAATATCAGTCAAACTTAGAGGATACAAATTGCATTACGAATGTATGAGCTAAAGTTATTTTACCTTTTTTTAATGTAAATCTATATCTATATATTTATCTATATATCTCTAAAAGCTTAAATGTAACATTTATTGTTGCTACACTCCAGTTAAGCTACATCAGCATCTATATCATTATCTTTTTTCTTTCCAATTTTCCTATAATTGTTTTTAATATTTACACTTCTCCAACCTTTCTCCCTCCCTTACCTTTTTATCTCCCCACTATTTCTCTAACCTCTCTCCCTCTCTTACCTTTTCATCTCTCCACTACTCTCTACATTAATATCATTCTTCTTTTTTCCCTTCATCTTTCTTTATTTTTGTCTCTTCTTATTCACACCTTCTTACTATATATCTGTCACTATTTCTTCCATTTTATGCATACTTACCCGCACAAAAAAAGGTTCTCTCTCTCTCTCTCTCTCTCAATTTTTTGGTGGATTTTTTTTTTTATTTTTCTTGCATCTTTGCTTTAGTTTTATATATATATATATATATATATTATTCTTTAAAACTCTGCTTTTGGTTAATGCAATTGAATTTAATTTTTTGTTCTCTTTGACTATTAAATGTTATCCTATTGAGTTATAAATAATTAAATATAGCATATAAAAATATAATATTATTCTATTATATTGCATAATTTGGATAATTTGATATTTATTCTATTACATAGCATGATTTTTTATAAAGCTCAATTTAGATGTTAAACTATGAGACTTTACTAATTTTGTTTAATTTTTAATCATTTGTGGTGGACAAAGTATTTTTAATAGTTGTATTAGAAGTACTCTATAATGTCATTTAGTTAGAGAAAAGCAAATGTTAGCCAAACGAAATATATTTGATGGGTGACAAATTTTAGCTTTTGCAATTTATTTTAATTATTATTATTATTTTATAACAATGCATATATAGAAATTTAATTCATAAATTTTGCTAATAATTTTTTATTTGATAATATGTTTTGGGTGGATGAAATTACAATTTCAACAAAGATGATAACCTTAATAGATTATCAACAATAAATTGTTTTCCTAATTGGTCCAATTAATCATTCTTAAGTTTTGTTAATTTTTTTAGTTACATTTTTCGGTGTTTTGGATTGTAAGTAGAAAAAATAAGGTTTGAGAATTTTTTTTTTTAAAACTAAAAGAATAATTTCCAAATTTTATATTTTTTTAATGATTCAAAAAATGTTATAAATAAATTTTATTAAATAATGAATATTTTCCTTAACTTGCCTTTCGAATTTTTGAGAAAAATTGTATTGTTTTCATTTTGGTATGACAAAATTTATATTTATGATTTATTATTGTTCTTATAATAAATAAAAATATGATTACGAAATACAATACTCTTTATTAAATTAGTTTAAAATTTTTTTAAAAATTAATAAAACCACCATAAAAATAATTATCACGCGTAACGTGTGGGTTCACGGTTAGTTTATATTTAAAAACTGAAGCGTAGAATTTAATGTTGCTACCCTCTTATTGTGCCACATCATCCACCTATTTTTATCTCTTACTCTCTCATTTTTAACTCTTCTTCTCTTTATTAATTTCCCACTTTCTCCAACATTTCATCCTATCTTTTATCTTTTGATCTTCCCACTCTCCTCTACCGCACTGTTACTCTTTCTCTACCTATTCATCTTCTTTTTATTTTGACTCTTCTTATCCCATCTTCTTTACTATAAATAAATTATTATCTCCCATTCAATCCATATTTCCCACACCAGAATATGTTAACTCTCTCTCTCTCTCTCTCTCTCTCTCTCACACACACACACATAGTTTTTTTTTTTTTTTTTTTCCCTTTCCTTTTGGTGGGTTTATAATTCTTTCTTGTGTCTCCACTGTAGGGTAATGAATTTTTGTTTTGAACTCTTCTCCCATAAAAAATGTGATTACTCTCTCTCTCTCTCTCTCTCTCTCTCTCTCTATATATATATATATATATATATATATGTTGGATTAACATAACTTGACCCTAGTTAATTAATTCAATTACCCAAGTTGATTTATTAAGTTCAATTGCATGCAAAATGTGAAGGCACCAATAAATCACCAAAAATAATATGTGCAGTGGAAAATAAATTGAACACAGTGATTTGTTGACAAATGGGGAAAACTTCGCAAGGCAAAAACCCTACCAGGTGATTTTAAGGTCACTATTCCCAAAAATCCACTAGTCAACAATCAAGCAGTTACAAGTATAAGGAATCTTACTAACTATCCTAGCCTATCCCAAAATACCAACCTATAGTTGAACTTTTACTCCAACTGTACATGACTAACCCTTTGCACAGATCTCAGTACGTGACTAACTCCAGCAACTTGAACAGATGTTGTTGGCTGCAAAGTTCTTCATTTCATCAAAAATGAATATCTGGAAGCACTTGGTTACAAAACCTTATGGCATACAAACACAGTAGCTTCACACAGAGAAAATAAATCTCTTGGTCTCTGTATCCGTATGTGATGGCTTTTTAAATAAGTCTTATATGTCTAGGGTTGTGAGAAAAAAAACCCTAAACAAATGCACAAGACTGGGCTGAATTTCAGATCTGGAAATTCTAAAATTGTAATTTTCGATAGATAGAGCTGCTGTTGAGCTATTTATCGAGCTTCATATTAAGTCTCAATAGCAGGTGTTAGGGTACTTTTTTTATCACACCTAATTTTATTTAAGTACCACCTATCCACTTTCAAATACACACACCTTATTATATTTAAAACCCAAGAATACTTATGCTTACCAATATTTTAAAAGCCCATGATTCAAGTCCATGGCAAAACAAATTTTATCAATAGAATTCAAAATCCATAATCGAAACCCATGATTCAAACCCATGGCGATTCATTCAAAGCCCAATTCTCATTGGCAACATCAAAATCCAATTCTTATTGGCAACGATCAAAACCCAATTCTCATTAGCAACATCAAAGCCCAATTTTCATTGGCAACATTAAAGCCCAATTCTTATTAGCAACATTAATGCCCAATTCTCATTGGCAACATCAAAGAATTGGCAACATCAAAGCCCAATTCTCATTGGCAACATCAAAGCCCAATTCTCATTGGCACTACTTCATCAAAAAGGAAAGAGTCCAAGATTATCAATGCTTGGCAAAGAAAAAATATCACGTTAAAATGTTACCATGGCAATCATCTTATGAAAAAACTCATTGAGTGCTATCTTAAGGATTATGTTCTCGTATTATAAAACCCATGAAATACATGGACGTCATTTATCCATAATATACACCTTCAACACTCATGGTAAACGTTCAAACCCACAAGACCATCATTTAAGTCATGATGCAATTATTAGAAACTATGAACATTATTTGCAACATAGAATTCGTCAAAGTAAATGTTATTTACAAAAGTATTTTGAAACTTGTCCTATTATTTCAAACATTACAACAATTGCCCAAAGGCCCACTGCAAGTATTTATGAAAAACCCAAAAAATATTTACTAATAAAAGTCCATGAGGAATGAAAACCCATGGCAATATGTGCACACAACCCAGCCCATGAGAGCAAGCCCAAGCAAAAAAAACCAGCAGGAGGCAAAGGAAAACAGCCCTTGTTCATTCCTAACCCAAAAGAGCAACTAAGGACTCATACAAGGGAACCAAACCTTTGAGAATGGACTAAAGGCTATCCCATCAGTTTTTTATCACCCTCTACCTGACGTGAACAGTACCCAAAGGCTGTCATATCAGCTGGAGTCTAAAGAATGATGGAACTCCATCATCTTCCTCAAAACAGCACCTCCAGCGGAATGGGAGCTAAAACCAAATTATTCAAACTCCAACAAATTGATGTTAAAAATACTAAAAAATATTCAAAACGTGATTCATGTGCCAAGCCCATGAATCCTAAAGGGGAAAAATTGGGAACATGTGGTTTGGAGGGCATAAAAGGATCTCCAGCAAAACCCCCCTGAAGTAGACTAGAACCTAGCACCTGGCTTGCGGTGTTAAATCTTACTTTTCAGGGGTCCGAATCTCAGTTGCAACATTAGGATTCACTCATGATACACGCCTCAAATCATAATAATCAAGCTCAGCCCCAAGAATCTTGGCATTTAATGCAAAAAGCTCTAAAATCCCATCATTACCCAAAAAAGCAAAGCAACCCCCTAAATGGATTTTCCTACTTCTGAGCAAAAATCTCAGGGAAGCTTAACTCTGATTCATCACCTCTGAGCGGTCACACGTTTTTTGGAGCTTTGTCAATAAACACTTCTCTGAAAACTCCATTATAAAAGCACAAGCAAGCTAACCAAAAAAACCAACTACGCCACCCCTCTGAGACTCTGAGACTCTGAAATTCGTTGGCCATTTTTACTAGTGGTTCAACTCTGTTCTAGCTCACCATCCATCACCTTTAACCCATACCCATTTGATCCCAGATATTCTTCTCCTCCCTTTACATTACCACAACTCATAAGTGTCTTCCAGCTAACCACAAAAAGCCCATTACCCACAAAAGACTTCAGTCTCAGTATCAACCCCATCTCACTCACTCAAAAGTATCCCACATTCATCTTATTCATGTCTTATAAGTTTACACCCACTAAAGTCTTAATTTAGATACTTGCTGCACTGAGTTGGGGATCTTTCTCTCCCTTCACACCATGCCGATTAATCTTCCATTTTTTCTTCCTAGGGAACCTTTAATCTTTACTTTTTACTTTTCTGTCAAAGGATATGATGTATTTGTAAAAATTGAACTTTTCCCTCACATTAATGTAATGATGGCTGAAAGCAACATAAATTCCTCTTGAATGAGACACATAAGGACCTAAAATTTGCTTAAATACTATCTAATTATTGATGGTTGGACTGTGCAATTCCACTTTTACCGTTGGACCATTCATCTTTTGGACTTAAGTACAACTTCACCCTTACTGCTGGAGAATTCTTTTCCCTTGGACTATCAAAATAGGACCACTAATATACTAATTAAGTATTGTAACATATTTTTTATTGGGCCTTTGTTGTTGTTTTGTTAAGTGCAGTTCTTGTTTCTTCTTGCTTGGATAGGCTTGTCATCACACCGAAAGCCTATAGGTGTCATCTCAAGAGCCAGTTGAGTCTCAGTTTGGTTTCCCAACATTTCATTTAGAGGCATCAATTTCTTCCCTCAACAGCAGGTATTTGTTGAACTATTTGTCGAGACTTAATGAATAGTTTTCTTCAGTTGTTTCTTAGACCAATCTTCATGTCTTTAATACTTGACTTGAGTAACATGTTTCTTGAAGTATTAAACCCATCTTAGATCTACCCAATTACAAGTAAAGTGCATTTTGTCAAAGGATTAGCCAATTACAACAAATTATGGCTCTAAATATATATATATATATAGAGAGAGAGAGAGATAATTCTTTCTTGAAACTCTTGATACGTTTTGGTGTTGTTTTTTTTTTAGTACACATCACAAGTCCTTTCACTCCCTCGTATAATTTTGCTTTGATATTTATTTGAGCTAATCCTTAGTTAGTTTGGATGTGAGAGTTTGAGTTTATATTAAAACACAATCTACATGAATATCATGAATTTAAATGTGCCTATCAATTATTTGAATAATATCAATTGTAATTATGTGATAATTTTTTATTATCATCATAATCATGATAATCTCTTTGAGAGTGAAAATTTTAAATAATAAATTTGAAACTTAAAAATTTTAGTTGTACCAAAAGTAATTAAGAAAAATATAATTCATAATAACAATATTTAGAAGAATATGGACCACTTGAATCAAAAGGATAATATCAAACAAAAATGTTAAGACATATGTGAATTATGTTAGGAACATATGTCAATATTTTATGTAGTTAGTTAATCCTTTGACAAAACACACTTTACTTATAATTGGGTAAATCTAGAATGTGTTTAATGCTTCAAGAAATAAGGTTTCAAGATCAAGTATTAAAACCATGCAAATCCATCCAAGAAACAAACAAGTGAAGAAGTGCTGAATTTTAAAGCTCGACAACTAACTCAATAGCTAGTATCTACCGAGGTTTAAAAGTTATTGAAGCCTGATGCTCGACAGCTAGCTTGATAGATAAAAACAGATTTTCAACTCTGATTTTCATCCAATCTGTGTGTATATGTTTGGACTTTCTTTTCTCACAACCCTAAACATATATAAGAATTATTTTAAGGGCCGTCAAAGATTGCGCAAGTGTGAAGCAAAGTTGTGTTCATGCAAATTGTGACCAAAGACAAAATTTGCCCTAGTTCATCTTTCTCATGAAGAAGCTACTGTGTTTGTACACTGTAGGGTTTTTTAACTAAGGAGTTTCGTGATCTTCATCGTGTGATGAACTAAAGAACTTTGCAGCCAACAACTTTCTCAAGTTGGTGAGTAAGTCGCGTACTGGGAACTGCGCATTGAATTGGTTAGTTACATACTAGGAGCCGTGCTTTGAAAATGAGATATTGTCACTACAAAACAAGTATAATTGGGTATTAGAGTAAGGGTTCAACTGTAGGTTGGTATAAGGTATTGGGATTCCTTTACTTATATCTGCTTATTGTGATAATAGTGAATTCTCGAGAGTGGCGACCTTAAAATCATAGAGTGGGATTTTTGCCGTGCAGTTTTTCCCTATTCATAAACAAATCACCATTTCAATTTAATTTTCGCTACATTTAGTCAATTGGTGATTTGTTTGTGCTACCACGCGTATTGCATGCTAATTGAATTGATTAATTAACTTGGCAAATTAATTTATTAATTCATCACAAGAGATCAATACATTCTTGTCCTATCAAGTGGTATCAGAGTAGGCTCACTCTGATTAGGTTTTAATCTTTGCTGTGTGATCCATTAACCTCTGTTTGTCATGGATAGAGGATAGTTTCTTATTATACCTCCATTATTTGATGGCACTAACTATGCATACTGGAAAGTATACATGAGAGTTTTCTTGCAGTCATTAGATGAAAAGGTGTGGCAAGCTGTAGAGATAGGCTGGACCAAGCCTATGGAAGCGCCGGCCGACTGGGATGATGCTAAGATCGAGGCAGAAAACTTCAACAGTAGGGCATTGAATGCTTTATTCAATGCGGTCATGAACGAGGAATTCAAGAAGATATCCTCAACTAAAACTACTAAGGAAGCATGGACTATCCTCCAAACAACCTATGAGGGAACCAAAACTGTCAAGGATTCAAAGCTTCAGAGGCTTACTACGAGCTTTGAAGAGATTAAGATGGAGGAGGATGAGTCATTCGATGAGTTCTATGCCAAGCTCAAGGACATAGTGAACTTAGCTTTTAATCTTGGGGAAACCATACCTAAACTCAAGATTGTTAGAAAGGTGCTTAGATCTCTACCCGAGAGATTTCATGCCAAGGTCACTGCGATTGAGGAATCAACGAATATTGACAAAATTCATTTGACAGAGCTAGTTGGCAATTTGCAAACCTATGAGTTGGGTTTGACAAGGATTGGGAAATCAAGCAAGTGCAAGAGCATAGCATTGAAGGCCAAGAGCAGTGATACTGATGAATCTTTAGACGATGAAGATTCTAAGATGAAATCTGTAAAGTTGTGACTTACAACTATTTTGTATTGGCTTTAATTCCGTGTCAAATTTGATTGTAATTATGTTCAATCTTTTGTATCTTGTATTTTATATGGGATTTTATTGTAAGGGTTGTATGTGTGAGAGAGTGTGAAGACTCAAGGCAATTGAAAACTAAAGAAGTTTTCGTAGGTAGCTCGCGAGTAGCATTCCCACGAAGTGAAGCATGTGCTTAGCACATGACTGGAATACGAAGAGTCATGAAAGATGGTGATAGCTGGTTTTTGCGAGTGTCTCGTGGGTAAGGTCTTCTCGCAAGATACTTGTGGAAAATTCTATTTTGTCAATTTGTCATATCTAATACACCCTGTCTCTACCCACACTATTTATACCCACATTACTCACATATATTGAGGAGTGTTTTTCAAAGAGAAAGCCCTAGTCACAACCTTTAAGAGTTAGAGATTGTTATACCCACAATCCTCTACATAATCTATTGTGGTTTTCCTCAACTTCTACCTCTCAATTTCCAAATCCTTGATAGATTGATAGCTCAAACATTTACCACATCCATCCTGAGTGTAAAGTGAGGTTTCGGTGCTACTGGAAAGTATTAAAAGAAGCCATTTTTTTTGTGGATGCAATCAGGCTAATTTACGTGATTCGGAGAGCTAGAGAAGACAAGACTTGGTGAAGTCAGTTGATAGCAGGAGCTTGGAGGGCTCGAGTACATGGGGTAGACTAGGTTTGAAGGGTCTTTTGTTATTCGTGTACTCCAACTTATTCTCTAGTGGATTGATTTACCGTTTGGAGGGCAGCGGAGAGGTTTTTTGCCGAGTTCTTCAATTTCCTCTTCAATAACACATTGGCGTGTTATCTTGTATTTGCATTCTTCTTCTATATGCTTTTAGCTTTCATTTTATTGTTGTGATTTGATGAATATAGTTTAGAGTAGTTATATTGTTTATCCACTCGCATTTACTCTATTCCGCACTTAGTTTAAGTTAGAGTAAAATCAACCGAGCCGTAATTTTAATTTTTGGGTCTAAACAGCTCTTGCATTTTCACACATTTTTGAGCTTTCAAAATCCTATATCACTTGACAATTCAAAAATTTTATGAAGAATGCCAATGCTAAAGGATTTAACAAAGACCGCAAGCAGTCCAGTTCATCTCAGTTCAAGAACCAGGACAAAGGAAAGAAGGATGCTAGGGATGGCAGTCAGTAGACTGCTCCTTCAAGACCAAAATGCTTTGGGTGTCAAGGTTTCGGACACATGAAACAAGAGTGCCCTACATATCTTAAGACCATTGGGAAAAGTAAGGCACTTGCTGCTATCTTGAGCGACACCGAGCTTGAAGATGATTCCGACAATGAGGATGATGGAATCCTAAATGCCTTCACTGCCACTATAAATCCTACTAAAGGGATTATTGAAGATGTGGATGAAGAAAAAGAATTGGTGAAGTCTAAGTTTGAAAAGATGGATGAACAAGACGATATCCACACAGTTTATGCAAAATTATACAAGGTCTCAGAAAAACATGAGAAGTTGTATAAGTTGGCCACCAAGAAGCTTAGTGAAGTGGAGCTTGAACAAGAAGAATTTTTCACAAAGTTTGATGAAGTCAATCAAACCATTAGAGCACTAAGATTTGAGAATAACTTCTTGGTTGAAAAGACCAAGAAGCTTGAGACAGAACTATTCCAAGTCAGAGCCTAGTTGGAAAGGAATTCAAGTGCAAAGCTCGATGAAATGCTCAGTCTTCAGAAATTTGCTTCCGATCGAACAGGTTTGGGGTATGATTTCTCTTCTCCTAGTATTGCTTCTGCTAGTACTACTATTTTTGTTCCTCCTGCTTATAATATTGAAATTGAGGACATAGACAATGGTAAATCTATCTTAGGAGCACCTCTTAAACTTGATAAGAAAGAAATTAAGAACCTTAGGGCTAAGAAGGAAAATACTCAAAAGCCCAAACAGAAAAAACAGCATTTTTGTCATCACTGTGAAGCAGCTGGACATACTCGACCTAATTGTTATAAGTGGTTAGCCACTCAACAGAGCAACAACATGATCACATTAGGAAACCAGAATTAGTTTCTACCCTCCTTTGCTCCTCTTGGAGATCTTCTCAACACCCTCATGCTCCTTTCGAACATGAATGGTTACAATTCTTCCCCCTCATTGCCGAATCAAGGGTTTACTAAACAAAAAGGTTCTACCAAGGTATGGAAGGAAAAAGGCTCCAAGTGATTCTGTCACTTTTTCTCTCTCTCCCTTCTTGTTTGTGTTTTGCATTACTTGTGTGCTTTGCTTTCGTGTTTTGAGTCAGTCTAGTTTTATACATTGTTTTGTTTAACATATTTTTGTTAGTTTATTTTTCAGTTTTGCTTTATTTTGTTTTTCATAAAAAAATAAAATAAAAAGATTGAAAAATTAGAAAAATACAAAAATAGTGTGTGTTTATGTATATTGGTACTTGTATACCTTGGATGGCCATTGAAACAAAGTTTTCTAAATTTTGTATCTTATATAGCTTAAATGATCATTTTTATGCATAACTAAGGAAGTGAGTTTTGTGGCTCGTATTTGTGATGAGTAAGATTAAGTAATCTCTCTTGTGCTTAATACTCATATCACTCTTTTGACGGGAAGGACTAGAAAATCTTAAGAGAAATGCATAAATAACCATCTCACCACTGTTGCCTGCCAATCATTAAATGACATTTGTATGCTTCGGCATAGCAAAAGTGGAATATCAAATGCTTATCATCATTGAGTATTTCTTTTCTATTTCTTATATACCCATGCATGGTTTGCTTAAAAGAAAAATATGTAAAGAATAACAAAAAACAAAAAGAATCAAAATACTTTACATATGATTGCAAGCGTATATTCTAGGAGATGTGGGAATTATAGGATGTACCTCGAAGGTGATAGTCCCCATCAAATAACTATGATTATGTGTGAGTTACAGTGATTTTCTCATATCTCAAATCGTCATAACATGTAAACACTTATGCAATTTTGCAATATTTTTCACACACAACACGCAATATTCTTTGCTACTTTTGATACATGTGCAAGTACAATGTGATTTGGCCATCACAAGGAATACATGCGTTAATGTATGCTCACTAAACTATCTCAACTTCTTTTTAAAATATAAAATTGGTCAGACTTGTTTTGTGTGTGTGTGTTTTGGATCTATGTGCTTAACATTTTTCTTATTGAGAGATGATTTTGAGAGCTTAAAATATTGTTTGGATCTTTGATTGTGTAGCATGCTTGATTGCATTCATGTCTGTGTTTTTGTCTATTTAAAAAACTGTTTTTAAGTAATCTCGATAGCTGCTAGACACCTCTCGATAGCTAGGCTATCTATCGAGCCCTTTTAGCTGCTTTTTATTTCATTCTCAATAGCTTCATGATCCATCGAGAAACTTTCTGGATGCTCGATAGATTCTCAATAGCTTCTCGATCCATCGAGATCCTTTAGCTGTGGACACCTCTCGACAGAACCTTTAGCTGTGGACACCTCTCGACAGATAATAGATGCATTTTTAAAGCTCAACACCTCTCGACATCTCTCGGTCCATCGAGCTTTATGAATTTCTATATATACTCTTTAGTGCGATTTTCTCTCATTTCTCCTCAATCTCTCCTGACAAAAAATCACTTTTCTCTCTCCCAAACACTTCTCACTCAACCTCTTCATCTTCCTTACTCATTCTTCGGTCTATTCATTGCAGTTTTCACTAGTATGATCTCTTTTCTAGCCTTTAATCATACATATCATGCATTCTGACCTAGATTTTGGGATTTTTTGAAAATTTTTGGGGTTTTTCGAAATTGATGAAGTTTTGGTGAAATTTTTGGTGTGGGTTATGTTTAAATGGTCCTAAATGTCATGCTTTGCATCACACATGCATTGTAACTATATTTTCATGTATTATAGATGTGTGTTATATATGTTGATCTGTTGTGTGCTGTTAGGTTTGGATTGATCTAAGCCCATGATTTTTTTTGGTTTGCATGTCACATTTTCATGCATTCATACCTTTATTTCTTTATATTCCTATATATTGATTTGTTTGGTGCTTTTCTACGTGTCTCCCTTTTTCCCTCTCTCTCTCTCTTTCTTCTCGGATAGTTGCATCAAGGCACTTAAACGAAAATCCATTTCATCCCAGAACCCTCTTCATTATGGGACATCCACTTCTTCGTCTGACCCCACTCCTTATTCTGTTCAGTTCTGTGATGATAAAGCCCGAAAGGACTTTTTAGAGAACTTCTCTAGACGAGGCATTCATTCAGAATGCCAAGTCATCCTATCGGATTTTTCCAATACTAATCTTCCCACTGTCAACTACAGTAGGGGTTGGGAGTCACTGTGTGGCATCCCGGTCACATGCCCTTCCGTGATCATACAGGAGTTTTACTCTTACATGCATGAATTTGATTACTCTATACCCTAGTTTGTCACTCGTGTTTGAGGTATATGCATTGTAGTTACTCTAGATCCTATATCTGAGGTACTACACATTCCTAGTGTAGTGCATCCTAACTACCCTGGTTGCGATCATCTGAGGACTGTGTCCAAAGATGAACTCTCGTCTCTCTTTTATGAGACACCTTCATCTTAGGGTGACCATCAAAACACCCCTTACTCGAGATTTGCAAAAGGTCCGAGATTCCTTAACACGATGATGGCATTCATTCTTCATCCCTTGTCTCACTATAACACTATCACAAAGCCTCGTGCTTGGTTTTTGTTGTCCATCTTAGAGGACATTTCTATCGACTTCCTTTCTCACTTCATCCTATCCTTTATAGATGTCTATAGGGATACGGTGACCCGTGATAAGCTCATTTTTCCTTCGGCTATCACAAGGATCATTCACCATTTTTTTGTCCCATGTCCCATGTCTGATCACTTCCCATTATGGGTGTCATTGACACTACTACCATTAGATAGAGTGAGGCTCAGCTTTGCCCGAGATAGACATAGACCGAGACGGCAGCTCTTCTAGCTTCTACCACTCCTTCCACCACCGCTCCTTTGTCTTCTGTGGGTGGAGTGACTCTTAAGGCCATCATGGCACAGCTTGTGCGCATGGATACTCACCTTGACACTCCCAGTGATGAGTTGTATCAGATGAACACCCGTGTTGGTTGTATCGCATGACGACAGGCTGTCATGGGTGGTTTAACTGTTGCTTCTTCTTCATCTCCACCGATTTCTGAGGTTGAGAGTGATGATGGCTCCGACAGTGATGATGCTGATAAAGACGATGGTGCTAGCTCACCCTGTGATGATGAGATGTCTGCTTGATGTAATTACCCTTTGTCACTCGTGACAAAAAGGGGGAGTATTTTTAATATGAGAGTAGTCATATACATAGGGGGAGTGTTAGCATAAGAGATTTTTGTGATAGGAAGAGTGTCTATAAGGGATGTAGTGAGGTTTTTATGTATTTTCTTTTCTTTCTTTTACATTTACCTCATGTATATTGGTCTTGTGACCATTTGACATACATTGTACTTATATTTGGGTTTATATATATTGATGCATGTTATTCACCTATCTTTCCATGTGTTGTTTCTTTTCTCTCTTTATGCACATGATTCTTTATATATTGTATGCAATTTATTGTTTCTATGTCACACCAAGATGCTGTGATGAGTTTTGTTTAAAGTGTTTTAGAAATATAGGTTGTCAAAGTCTTCTTGCCATAAACTCTCTTCTTGCAAAGTTTTTCAAGAGTTTGTATTAGGATAGATTTTATTATATTCAACAAGTGCGTATGAGTTGAGTGTTTTATGACTTCTCTCATATGTTCATTTATTTATTGTGGTTTTGTCACGAATTGCCAAATGGAGAGATTGTTAGGAAATATGTGAATCATGTTAGAACATATGTCAATATTTTACGCAATTGGCTAATCCTTTGACAAAATTCACGTTACTTGTAATTGGGTAGATCTAGGATATGTTTAATGCTTCAAGAAACAAGGTTTCAAGATCAAGTGTTAAAGCTATGCAAATTTGTCCAAGAAACAAGTGAAGAAGTGCCGGATTTAAAAACTCGACAGCTAATATCTATCGAGATTTAAAAGCTGCTAAAGTCCCGACACTCAATAGCTAGCTCGATAGATAAGCTATCTATCAAGGCTTATGAAAAACAGATTTTCAGCTCTGATTTTCATCCAATTCGTGTATATATGTTTGGGCTTTCTTTTCTCACAACGCTAAACTTATATAAAGATTGTTTTAAGGACGTTAAAGGTTGCACGAATGTGAAGCAAAGTTGTGTTCATGCAAATTGTGACCAGAGATAGAATTTTTCCCTAGTTCATCTTTCTCTTGACGAAGCTGTTGTATTTGTACACTGTAGGGTTTTGTAACCAATGAGCTTCATGATTTTCATCGTGTGATGAACTGAAGAACTTTGCAGCCAACATTTTTCTCAAGTTGGTGATTAAGCCGCATACTGAGATCCGAGTATCAAATTGGTTAGTCATATACTGGGAGCCGTGCATTGAAAAGAAGAGATTGTCACTACAGAACAAGTCTAATTGAGTATTGTGATAAGGGTTCAACTGCATGTAGGTATAAGGTATTGAGATTCCTTTACTTGTAACCGTTTATTGTGATAATAGTGAATTCTCGAGAGTGTTGACCTTAAAATCACTTGGTTGGGTTTTTGCCAAGCAAGTTTTCTCCATTTGTAAATAAATTACTGTGTCAATTTAATTTTTGCTAGATTTAGTAAATTAGTGATTTGTTTGTACTACCACGTGTATTGCATGCTAATTGAATTAATTAATTACTTTGACTAATTAATTTGTTAATTCATCATAAGGGGTCAATACATTCTTAGCCTATCAAAAAATACCAAAAATGATAAATTTGTATATTTGTAAAAATAGAAAGATAAAAATTATTTTTAGAAATTTTTTAATATTTTGAAAGAACAAATTATATACAATTAAATTTAGAAAGTAAATTACATATTATATATTATATCACATCTCAAAATAATCATATATTCTCAACCATCGGCTCTGCGATTAGTTGTTATAGAATTAGAGAAAATGTGCTAAGCAGACATGACATATATACTGCATAGCCTTAAAAGGAAACAATATTGTAATTCAGTACAATCATTAAAAAGATCATATTCAAAAAATTTCCCTACTTTCGGTCTGCTTTTGTGGATATTAGTAGCTTTCAGTATCAGCGTCCCCCTGAGAGAAGCGAATCTGCAATGGAAGACGAATAAGAAAACCCCTTGTTCATAGAAGACGGATAGGTCATGAAAAAATCATCGAAACGTTCCCCGTGGGCAAATGTTAAGCCGGTGGAACAAAGACCAAGCGATGATAAGTCTGGAAAAGGAACATCACCTTCTAAGTACTGCACAACTTGGCGCATGCTAGGCCTTGCAGCAGCCTCTGAATGAGAGCACATCAATCCCAATTTCAATACCAACTCTAGTTCTTCTGCTACATAATTTGTACCACAATTTGGATCCCTTGCCTCCATAATTTCGCCTCGGCTTAAATGAGAAAACACCCAATCAACCAAAATCGAATCCTCTGATGGCCCATTTGCCTGTATTGGTCTTCTTCCACAAGCAACCTCGAGCATAAAGGCCCCAAAAGCATACACATCGGTGCTTGTTGTGGCCTTGCCGCTTCGATTATGCTCTGGTGCAAGATACCCAAGAGTTCCAACCACATGGGTAGTTTGTGGATCAGTTCCATGGTCATATAATCTTGCAAGACCAAAGTCTCCTAATCTACCATTCAGTTCACCATCTAGCAAAACATTACTAGCCTTCACGTCTCTGTGAATGACAACTTGATCCCATCCTTCGTGTAGATAAAGCAGCCCGGATGCCACACCTTTTATGACTTGAAATCTTTGGCTCCAACTGAGGGTGACCTGAGGTTGATCAAAGAGGTACTTGTCTAGGCTCCCATTGGACATGTAATCATACACCAAGAGCAGTTCTCCTTTTCTTCGGCAATAGCCCAAGAGTGGTACTAAATTCCTGTGGCGAAGCCGACCTATGCTCACAATTTCAGCCACAAATTCTCTCATTCCTTGCCTTGATTCATGAGAGACCTTCTTCACGGCAATCTCAATTTTAGAGGTAGTTAGTACACCTTTATAAACTCTACCAAATCCACCACTACCCAATAGTTCTTTGTCCCCAAATCCTTTTGTAGCAATATAAAGATCTTTGTATTTGAATCTGTGAGGCCCATAGTCAACCTCCCAGTCTTCTAGCAATTCTGCAAACTTCCTTTTCCTTTTTATGACATAAGTTGCACCTGAAATTGCTATCAAGACTAAACAAACAAGAATCACAGGCAATCCAATTGTCAAAAGTTTAGATCTCTCTTTACCTCGAGGCAGCTTGGGAAGTTGAGAAAGGGCAAGTTCTTGAGCCTTACCATTCATCTTAAAGCTCCAACCCAAAATATAATGGGATATTAGGAGAGAGCCAGTTGCGGAAGAGAACCCAACATACATGGTTTTGTTAATGATAGGTGAAAGATCACGGGACAAAGACAAGAGTGGAAATTTGGGTTTACCAACATCAATTGGAGCTAAAGTTACATTGAGTTGTTTCTTGACACCATCATATTCCACCCAAACTTGCATTGGGTTTCCACTGAAAAGGGTCAAGTTCATAAAGGCACCACCGTCAGCATAATAACCTGCTGAGGTAGATGTTGCGGACTCCAAGCTATTGATGTCCACCCCAACATGGTTATCATTGATATCTTTAAATTCTGGGTTCTGGATTGTATCGAGCTCTACAGCAACGACATGATTGGTAGCATTACCATTGTTGGTCTCATTGAAAAGGCCAAGGTAAGTACTTGGAACAGCTCCTGGGCGCCCTCTAGTTGGAGAAATCACGAAAGCTATCCCATGACCACTTAGAGTTCGATATACGGAAGCAATGGCAAAGACGAAAGTCGTAGAGAAAGAGAAAGCAGTGTCATTCAACGAGTTCTTGAAGCTTATTGGAGTTGTGTAGAAAGCATGACCCTGTTGCTGTTTGGTGTCATTGGTGAGCCTCAAAAGGCCATTTGAAGTGATCATGGCTAAGCCATCTAGGCTTAGGTTGGCCGATGTAAAACCATTGTAGGTGAAGCTGGTATCTTGGGAGAACACTAAGCTTCCCAGGAGAGGCAACAGTATTAGAAGCTTGGGAAACATGGCTAATATTTGCAATTAACTCTCTCTCTCTTTTCACATTTATAGGTTTCATTCTAAGAAATACAGGGTTGGTTTACAAGTGCCACACAACAAAAGTACGGAGACATGGCCCCACAATCGCGGCTGCCATTCGATAAAAACAATGAAAAAAACAAAGACGTGCCCATTTTTGCCCCTCGGCATGTCAATGTCTTTTAGGATGTGTTTTGTTGGAAGTGTGGAAAAATGAAAGGATAGAAAGTTTGTAGAATGATAGAAAATATTTGATTTTTTTTTTTATGGGTGTATAGTTGGAGGGGTGGAAAAGTAGGAGGGTGGAAAACTTTTTTGTTTGGTTGGAGAAAAAAAGAGAAGAATGAAAAATGTAGTTTATATAAATTGACAATTATATCCTTGTTATATAATGTATAAGAAATAAATATATTTACACTCATTAAATAATATAAAAATTAACACAAACACACACACACACACACACATATATATATATATATATATATTACTTTTCTTTATTATTATATATAATTTTAAATTTATGAGCAACAAAAATTGATTATGTAGACTTTATCCATGACCATATGTAGTGGGAAGATATTTTCAAAAAAAAAAATATATATATATATATCTAATGTGGAGTAGTTCACATTGTTGTGTTGTTGTGCTGTGAAGGTGCTAAGAAAGTGATAAGGATAAAGAGGCAAAAGGCTAATCAAGTCACAAGTGTAGTGGGAAAGTGAGAGGGTTAGATGAGTATGATAAAGTGAAAGTATTTGTACAAATTACATCATTCGGTATCTTTTTCTCTCCATTTTCCTCCCAAATTAGGAGGATAAAAAAATGTGGATCCGAAGATATTATTTTCCTCCTCATTTCCTATCTCTCTTATTTTTTCTCCTAAATCAAACGATAAAAAAATACCATTTTTTATCATATTTTCTTCTCTCTATTTTTCATTTTCCCTCCACCAAACATACCTTTAGATTTTGGGTCGTGGTCTTGGTGAGCAGGTAAAAAACAATTGATCTTTTTATAAAAAGTGTAGAAAGCATTAATCCTGTACTCCTTGCAGCAGCCTTACAAAGCCAATTCAGCCTTGCCTTATTGCTATCCATATTCCAGTCCACACGTTTTTTTTTTTTTTTTTTTTTTTTTTTTCTAAAAAGTGATTGGTATAGAAATTAAAACTTTCGTGTAATTTGCAATCTTGTCAATTGGCACCTCATTGATTTTAAGAGGCCTCGATGGCAGTAGAAATTATTGTGTTAGGTAGCTATTGAGACTTAAATGATTTTAACATTTGAGAGGCCAATTGGGACCTCATTGATTTTAAGAGGCCTCGGCGGCAGTAGAATTTTTTTTTTTTTTTTTTGCTAAACAGTAGAAATTATATATTGTGTTAGGTAGCTATTGAGACTTTAATGATTTTAACTTTTGAGAGGTCTTTATAACAAGAAAGATCCCTCGTCGTAGCATCCATACCGTGTAGCCATATATTTAACAATTTGATACCACAAAAAATAATTTTATCTATTTTATTAATTTATTTGGTCAAAACACTTAATATAAGTAATTTTATTTTAACTTTTAATATAATTAAATAATATAAACAACACAATAAAATAATATATCTATTATAATAAACAATAGCCGCCGCCGCCACCACCAATCTAATAAAATAATATAACTTCTAATAATTTTTTTTTTTTTACTTTCTTAGCTACAATGCATAGCCATCTCAGAAGCCAAATTTTATGGTTTTCCCTTCACCATTATAGCATACTTTTTAGTATTAGAAGTGTTAAAAATATTAATATGATTTTTTAGAATCACCAATACTAATGCTCTCACAAGGATGTGATGGGTCTTAGTGTGGGATCCATGGATGAAGCTTACCCTCTATGCAAAGAGAGAAAAGCCTACCCAAAGACCTTCTAATTTTAGAACTCTATTAATCTTTTCAATGGCCTAGTCATACAAATTGAGAAAAGTTGCAACAATTGGTATAGATGATTGAGATATAAAATTGCAAAAAATAATTTTAAATCTTATTAACCATTGAATATAAAAAAGAAAAAAGAAAAAGAAAGTAAAAGTGAAAAAGTAAAAAAACGTAGTAAAAAAATTGTGAGATAGTGAGAGTGAATTACACGGTGAAATTGCTATAAGTAATTACACCGAATCTCAATCCTAGTTATACCTCAATTGATCCAAGATTAGTTTAATAGGCCATAATGGTAGGTAGATCCAAAAAGGTTTTTTATTCTCTCAGATCATTTTTTTTCGTATTTGATATTTTACATTCACACTTTTTTTCTTTTCTTTTCTTTTTTATTTTTCTTTTTTGTGTGTGTGTGTGTTAAAATGTGAATATATGTTTTTAGAATAATGTGGGCATTGTTTACCTGTAAAATAGAGGATGTATAGTAGCATATAAAATGATATTTTCCGTAATAAAAGATGAGGGATGGTTCATGGTTGTAAGAAAATAATAATAAGAAGAAAAGAAAGGTAGCCTTGGTGCAAGGGCAACGTAAAACGTGTACTCATTTTCTTGTAGTTTTTTAATTCTCTATTCCACTTTCTTCCGTATCCATCTATTTATATTGACCAATAAAAGAAACATATTTACCCTATATTGAAAGGGAAGTGATTTTTTAATTAAATAAATATATTCAGATAGATAAGGTTGACTACGGAGATTTTAGAAAGACATATGAGAAGAAAAAGGAAGTGCTTCTATATTACTGCTGTGCTCTCTCCTATGTAGTTAATGGTATCAGAGCCATGGATGGTAGAGATATGAGGTTTATTTCTTTGCAATTCAGAAGTTACTCGGAATTTTATTACTGCATAGCCACTACTTGCTCCTTGTTAGCGTTGGTCAACCTAAAGACTCGTTGGCAAACCATAGTTTCGCGTTAGTCAGCCCCTTTGTTGTTAGACGACGGACAGGCGTTGTTTGGGTGGTCCAGCATTGGAGTTTCCCGAGGAGGTGGTCCCGATAGCAAGGATACCTGTGGTTAGTAATAGTTCCGCCAGTAATCATTAATTGCTTAGAAAGAGAATAAATACATTTATCAGCTCATCATCTGTTTGCTTGTTCACACTTAGGTTAGGCACACACTAATTTGAAACATGGACTATGATGATATAGATTATGATGAAAGTTATAGCATGAAAGATATAGATTATAATTGGTCAAATAGTGATATGGATTATGAAACAAATTTTGATTATGACAGTGATATGGATGATTATAAATATAATAGTAACACAAATAATTGGAGTACTTTAACAGGAGATAAAATTAACCGACAGACTAGTAAACACAATAATAGTTTTTTAGACATAATTAATAGAAAGTTAGAATCTTTAGAAAATATTGACAGATCCGCTATATATACTAAAGTTGAAGAGAAAAGTGATAGTTTTTTGGACCTCTATAAAAGAATGAAAGCTTTAAATTCACCTTTAGAAAAAGAAAAAGAATTTGAACCCCATCATAGATCACCTTTAACAAAAACTACGACAGATAATTGGTATATAAATAATAAATAAGAAGAGATAGATAAGAACTTACAGACATTAAAAGCAACTGACAGAAGAGTTGACGAAGAAACTGGCCCAATTAAGGAAAGAGTAACACGTATAGAAGATAAAAGAAAAGATCTCATAAAAGATAGAAGTACTATAGAAAGCATCAGAGATATAATAAATGAAGACAAAGAAAGAGGTAAGATAAGGAAAGGCATAGTAAAAGAAATGATAGAAAACATAGAAAGACAAAAGAGCCTAATAAAGACAAACAATGAAGAAAGAGTAAAAGAAATGTTAAAGAAAGAAAATAGTACTCTTGAAGAATCTCTACGTAAGAAGCTAAAAGAAGAGATAGAACAAGAAAGGATTACAAAAGTCTTTCTGAGGGTGAGGGAGAGCTATCTTAGACCTTGGAAATGGACCTTAGAAATTTGGACCTAAAGATTGGACCTTAAAATTGTGACCCGTCTTCTGTCTTCGGAGGCTATCTTTTTATAAATAGAGTGAATCATGGTGAGTCTTCAAAAGTAACCTGAGTTAAGTAAAATGAACCCAAGTTAATCTGTCAGTAGAATCTTTTAGAATTCTCAACAGTAAAAGTTTTGCTATTTATGAATTGTATTATCTAGGATTCTGTCAGGGAACGCATGCTGGTGAATAGTAGTGACTTAAAATTTATCTGTATTTGTCTGGACTGTAATGGATCTGTCTAGAAGTTATTCATGCATGTTGGTGAATAGTGATCTGTCTCCAATGGATAGTGATCTGTCGCTAATGAATAGTGATCTGTCGCTGTTGTCTGTTCGGGTGAGCATTTTGTCTATCTGTGCATTCTGTCTATCTGTCTATCAATCTATATCCGAGTAGTTTTCATAATCTAGCAGATCAGAGTTGTCCTTATACTACTCATGCTCGTGTAGCACTCCATAATCATTACATAGAACACAGAATGAAATAAGAAGGAAAATAGGAACATGATCCTTAGCTGTCATCAATCTGGGATCCTTAACAATCCTTCTTTTCCCAATAAGCCTTCTTGCTGAAGGTCTTGGACCATACACAGCTATCCTGTTGGTGTAGCCATATAAATGGAAACCTCTATCTAATTCTTTCTGTACTTCATAAATCTTGTTACACATGAAATTAGACCATTCTTGAGCCAGAGCACCTGGATCATCAAGTGATAAATAAGTATCTCCTGTATACCAATTATATTCAGGGATACAACCCCAATCATGGATAAGGACTAAAATGTGTGCTCGCTGAGCTTCCATATAATAGCTAGTGTTCCAAACTAGAAGAGTACTCCAGATTTTCATCTTCATATAATTAAGTCCTCCAATCTATGCTGCTGCTTCTTGGATGACTTTGGGGAATAAACTAATCTGAGTTGCAGAAGTTCTAATTAATTTGCTAATAAACCCTGCTTCTAGCATTTCAAATAACCATAAAGGATCACAAATTACTGGATCCTCTGTCTCTGTGTTGATAAGTAATCTCGGGTAGGGATGTTCTTTCATAAACTCTGTCTGAATTTCCAAAGCTCTCATACCATGTAGCCTTATGAGATAACCATATATCACCTGTCATGTCTTCTGTTCTGATAAATGCTGTAGAGACTAATACTTTAAAAAGATACATCCATATATCATTAGAACTTGTTATAGTTTTATGAGTTAATATATTCTGTTGGATTTCAGGCAGTAAGGTACTAATAGCAAGTCTCGTTTTTTGCTGAATCTTAGGGTGGAGTTTTGAAAAGCTTGTTCTCATAAGATAGCTTTTTAGAGACTATAGTTCTGTCTTTGTGGAGCTTGAATCTCCATCCTCCTTGCTAGGGAGTTGACAACCGAGTACTTCAATAAATGCCCCGGTGCTAACAAGATGTAATTCCAAAGCCTGAAGGGTCACTTGGAATAAGGGTTTCTGTCTGAGGGTGAAGGCTACCTGTAAATTATCAAGAAGTAGTTTAATATGAAAAGGAATGTCAGTAAATTCTCCATCCTAAAACATGAGATCAATGTGGAGCACTTTTTGCAGAATTACATTTTTTTCACCACATGAATACATTGCCTCTGTTAGCAACGTATCCTGAAGGGATATTGTCTCTAACGAGACGCCTTCATGCATATCCGAAATTTTTACTGAAGGTTTTCAGATACCTCTGGGTTGCACCGCTGGTGCCTTGCCCTTGTCTTTTTGAGAGGATCTTTTATTCATAGTAGTCTGCAAATGGGTTTTGGGAAAAGGATTACGTCTTGAAAAATGATTTTGAAAATAAATATTTTCTTGCAAAGCTTCTTTTTTGTCAATATCCTTTTGTAAAGTCTTTTCAAAATGTTTTATAAGAAAAGCATTTATAAAGCAAACTTTTCTTTGTACACTTTTGTGTTCTTGCTAAGTAGCAATGGTATTAGAGTAGTCACGATGAAGTCTGTCAAAGTAAGTGAGATTCAAAATATTTCGAAAATCTAGTATGATTCTATCCATATATGTACTACTATATATCTCATCTTGTGAGAATATGTGAAATAAAGTTTCTTCATAAAGTCTTTTATTAATAGGAAAATCTATCAGGGGGTTATAATTAATTTTGTTTGTTGGGAAATTAAATTTGTCATTATTCAAGAAATTACCACAATTAATGTTTTCTGTAATGATCAATAAAGGAGTGTCTGTCAAAGATTCTTTTATTAAAATATCTATTATATGAATGTTTAAAGATACTATAAAAGGTGTAAATATGTCATTTATTATAATTTTGTTTGGTACTTCTATCATACTGTCAGTCCATATACTGTTAGTCCATGCATATTGATTACAAAAGATTGTATCCATATTTCTATCTTTCATGCCTTTTCTACTAAGTTCTTCTGTAGATTGGACTTTATGTTGGTACTTATGCAAAAAAGCAATAGGAGAATAAGAACATATCTCTGTCTCTTTGTCTTGTTTAACTTTCTTTTTGTCATTTTCTGTGAATTGATCAACAAGTAATATTTCTGTCTTTAAAGATGACAAACTTCTTTCAGCCCTATAGATTCCTCTTTCGTTGATATCTGTTAAAATAGTAACCTTTTTGGAAGATTATTTTTCTTTCAAGACAGGTGGTACAATGAATCTAAAGAATATATCTTTTCCTAACACATTAGTTTTAATTCTTTAATTTGTCACTAAAAAGGGATAAAATAAAGCCATAAAAGGAGTTCCTAAAATAATTTTAGAAGGAAGGTCTTTGATTAAAACAAAGGTTGTTTCAAAATATATTCCATCATGGCATATATGAACATTAGGTATTATGTAATTAATTATGAGGTTTTCACCATTAGCCTGAGTTAATCTTTCAGATGATTTTTCATAATACTTTAAGGGTATTAATCCTTCTTGTAACAATTCATGTCAACACCTGAGTCTATTAAAGCAATTTCTGTCAAAGAAAACTCTTTATTAATCACTAAAGTAATTTTTGTATGTCATTTTTGGAAAATTACTCTGTCAATTAGACTTAAGAAATTTTGTCTATTGTCATCATCATCATCATATTTTCTGTCTGTGGGATAAAGTGAAGGCATTTGCACAAATTACATCATTCGGTATCTTTTTCTCTCCATTTTCCTCCCAAATTAGGAGGATAAAAAAATGTGGATTCGGAGGGATTATTTTCCTCCTCATTTCCTGTCTCTGTTATTTTTTCTCCTAAATCAAACGATAAAAAATACCATTTTTTATCATATTTTCCTCTCTCTATTTTTCATTTCCCCTCTTTATTTTTCATTTCCCCTCATCCAAACATACCTTTAGATTTTGGGTAGGAATGGCAACGGATTGGGTTCGGGCCAGGTTTTTGCATACCCGGACCCGACCCACGGGCCAAGACCCGCGGCCCGAACCCGATCCGTTTACTAAACGGATTTTTTTTTTCCGAAGCCCGAACCCGCCCCCGCCGGGCTCCGTGGGCCCCGTTAAGCCCAACCAGAAAGGAAGCTTTTTTTGAAACAAGCCCTAAACTCAACATCAAACCCACGGCCAAACAATCAATCCCGAAAATCCCTTCTTTTCAAATCTCCACAGCAACACCCAAATATTAAAAATAATAATAAAAATCCCATTTTCAATCCTCAAACCCATAAATAACCAAACCAATGGAGGAGATTTCGGATCAAACAAAAAATAAATATAAAGAAGAAGATAAAAATAGAAATAGAGGGAAGAGTGTCTTGGCCTTGAGTTGGAGATCAGAGAGAGAGAGCTTGAGGTCTTCGGCCTTGGGCTTTAGATCTAGAGATAGAGGGAAGAGTGTTTAGGTTCAGCCATGGAGGCTTAACTTAATCTCTCTCTCACGTTCTCAATCCAGAAAAAATTAATCTCTCTCTCACATACCATGGCCGGTCTCACTTCAAGGTCCTTCCTGTCGTCATTCACCACCACTATCGCAGCTGTGATTTTTTTATTCTCGAGATCTCAGTCTCTCTCTCTCTCTGATTTCCCTCTTTCTCATGGTGTAGTCTCAAATCGCATGTTTTTGGGTAAAGATTTGTTGGAAAATTTGTTGGCTTTTGGGTTTGCTAGAAAGGCAGAAGTTGGGTTTTGATATCTGAGAAGCTAAAAAACACAGAAGCTGAAAATTTTGTTGGGTTTTGATATTTGAGAAGTTGGGTTTTAGGGATTTTGTTGAGAGATTGGAGTGGAAGAAAGTTGATTTGAAAGAAAATGTCCATGGCAGTGGGTATCTGTTTTGGGTTAGATTTGGGTATGGGTATTTGATATTTGAGAAGTTTGTGGGTTTTTTTGGTGTTGCTTTGACTGGGTTTTTTTCTGCCTATTTGGCTTCAAACTTGCTGTAAATTTCAGTTGATGGGGGCTGAGCTGAAATGAGGGAGAGGGAGTGTCGGACTGAGGCAGGGAGGCTGCTGAGTTCAGTTGCTGTGGAAGGGAAATGAGGAATTAGGGTTAGATTATAGGTATATATATACATAGGGTATTTTTGTAATTTCAGATACCGGGTTTTTATCCGGGCCGAGTCTCGGGTCAGGTCTCAAGTTTTTTTATAAAACCCAGACCCGACCCAAACCCGCTTCGGGTTTTTTTTTTTAAACCCATACCCAAACCTATTCTTAATCAGACTGGGTAAAATCCAGCCCATTAAGATCGGGCCGGACTTAATACCCGCGGGTCAGGCAAAAATTACCATCCCTAATTTTGGGTCGTGGTCTTGGTGAGCAGGTAAAAAACAATTGATCTTTCACCTAAAAAGAGTAGAAAGCATTAATCCTGTACTCCTTGCAGCAGCCTTACAAAGCCAATTCAGCCTTGCATTATTGCTATCCATATTCCAGTCCACACGTTTAAAAAAAAAAAAAGGTGATTGGTATAGAAATTAAAACTTTCGTGTAATTTGCAATCTTGTCAATTGGCACCTCATTGATTTTAAGAGGCCTCGGTGGCAGTAGAAATTATTGTGTTAGGTAGCTATTGAGACTTAGGGTGTGTTTGGATTAAACTTATTGTTGCTGAAACTGAAAACTGAAAACTGAAAACACTGTAGCAAAATAATTTTTAAATGTGTAAATAGTACCGTGGGATCCATTTTTAATATTTTTTAATGAATAAAGTGGTTGTGGGTCCCATAAACAGTACTGCTACAGTACCGCTATAGTGCCGCTACAGTGCCGCTACAGTGCCGTTTGTCCCCTGGTTCTGCAAAACGCGTGAAATGTAAAAGGAAAAAAAAAAAAAAAAAAAAAAAAAAAAAAAAAAAAAAGAGTGAAACGCAGCAACGAAAACGCAGCAAAGAAAACGCCCTACCCAAACGAGCACTTAAATGATTTTAACTTTTGAGAGGTCAATTGGGACCTCATTGATTTTAAGAGGCCTCGGCGGCAGTAGAAATTTTTTTTTTGCTAAACAGTAGAAATTATTGTGTTAGGTAGCTATTGAGACTTTAATGACTTTAACTTTTGAAAGGTCTTTATAACAGGAAAGATCCCTCGTCTTAGCATCCATACCGTGTAGCCATATATTTAACCATTTGACATCACACAAAGTAATTTTACTTATTTTATTAATTTATTTGGCCAAAACACCAAATATAAGTAATTTTATTTTAGCTTTTAATATAATTAAATAATATAAATAACATAATAAAATAATATATCTACTATAATAAATAATAGCCACCACCACCACCAATCTAATAAAATAATATAACTTTTAATAATTTTTTTTTTTTACCTTCTTAGCTACAATGCAGAGACATCTCAGAAGCCAAATTTTATGGTTTTCCCTTCACCTTAATAGCATACTTTTTAGTATTAAAAGTGTTAAAAATAGTAATATGATTTTTTAGAATCACCAATATTAATGCTCTCACAAGAGAGAGAAGGTCTTGTCTTGATGCGATGGGTCTTAATGTGGGATCCATGGATGAGGCTTACCCTCTATGCAAAGAGGGAAAAGCCTACCCGAAAGACCTTCTAATTTTAGAACTCTATTAATCTTTTCAACGGCCTAGTCATACAAATTGAGATAAGTTGCAACAATTGGTATAGATGATTGAGATTTAAAGTTGCAAAAAATAATTTTAAATCTTATTAACCATTGAATATAAAAAAGAAAAAAGAAAAAGAAAGTAAAAGTGAAAAAGTAAAAAACGTAATAAAAAAATTGTGAGATAATGAGAGTGAATTACACGGTGAAATTGCTATTACTTATACCGGATCTCAATCCTAGTTATACCTCAATTAATCCAAGATTAGTTTAATAGGCCATAATGGTAGGTAGATCCAAAAAGGTTTTTTATTCTCTCAGATAATTTTTTTTTTTTCGTATTTGTTATTTTACATTCACTCTTTTTTTTTTCTTTTTTTTGTGTGTGTGTGTGTTAAAATGTGAATATATGTTTTTAGAATAATGTGGGCATTGTTTACCTGTAAAATAGAGGATGTATAGTAGTATATAAAATGATATTTTCTGTAATAAGAGATGAGGGATGGTTCATGGTTGTAAGAAAATAATAATAATAATAAGAAAAGAAAGGTAGCCTTGGTGCAAGGGCAACGTAAAACGTGTACTTATTTTGTTGTAATTTTTTAATTCTCTATTCCACTTTCTTCCGTATCCATCTATTTATATTGACCAATAAAAGAAATATATTTACCCTATATTGAAAGGGAAGTGATTTTTTAATTAAATAAATATATTCAGATAGATAAGGTTGACTACGGAGATTTTAGAAAGACATATGAGAAGAAAAAGGAATCGAAGAATTGGAGAAAGAGATAGATTGCATAGAAATTAAAAAGAATATTTTAGGATTGTGATTAAACAACAATCGCTTTCACCCAATATTTCCCTTATATTTTAAAAACAACGTGAATTTATGTTTGATTTATTTATAAATAAAAAAGAAGAAGTGAATTTATGTTTGAACATCTGTAGTTTCGAATTTTGGATGTTCCAATAATCTATATCTATATTTATATCTATATCTATAATATATATATATATATATATATTATTGTTAAAGATTTAGCTAGAAAACCAGTTGAGTTAAAGAAGATTTGAAATCAAGTACTTGCAGAGCGTTACGAATTTACGACTATAGTTCAAGGTAGAGACAAATGCTACATGCGGTGCCGATCAGTCGTTCCGTGAAGCTCTTGGTAGTTAAGATGAGAAGCCAACCTGGATTAGATTGGTTTTTCTAATTGAAGTGGTACGTTTTAGATTTTTCAAGGATTACTCTGCTGCATTGAAGGTGGTACATTTTTCACCACAAAAAAAAAAAAAAATAAATAAAAAAGGTGGTACGTTTTAGTAGGTATATTCCTATACTGGATTCTATGCCAATACCGTTCATTATGAAATTGACTACTTGGCTCAACCCAAGGACATGGAAATTGACTACTCCTATTGCTTGAACCCCAATTCAAAACTTGCAATGATTTTGAAGAAATTTTAAGTTGTGTTTGACATTTACTCCTAAATCTTCCTAGGTAAGCAATTATCATATACTAGTTGATATTCTACGCAATGTGAGAAGCATTTCAAAAAAATTTTGAAAAAAATTATCTTATGGCCTATAAAGGTCATCATACTATTATTGTTAGTCATGGTTTTTACGTCAATGTTTAATCAAATTTTGTTAAAACTCAAAATTATGAAAATTTTCTATTGAGCACAGTTAGTCTGAAATCTGCCAAATTCAAATCTAGCAACACTATTTATTATTTTTTTAAGTTTCCCAAACTAAAATGAACATGACATTATGCAATATGTACTCATTTGACAACCACAAACCACAATAGTTAAAAAGTAATTCCAAGAACATATATATTTGTGTGCCCCAAAAAGCTTTCAAATCTTCATCATACATAAAACACTCAATTTGAGAGATTTGTTTTGCAAAATAGGTCTGACCAAATTAGTCCAACTTTGGTTCAATTGCTATATCATTATAGTCAAATTTTGTGTAGACTTTGTTTTTATATGATTTTCAAAAATTAAAATGAAAAAAAAATAATTTATTTTACATGCAAAATTAAAATTTAACCAACATTTAGAAAAATATTTGCAAGATAAGAAATGATAAAAGTAAAACAAAATCAAATAAATGATAATTTATTTTTGACGTTTATTACTCATTAGTTCAACTTTGTGGTGTGTAGACACCTCATTTTGTACCCCTTATGACTTGGGCCTTCGTTCCCCAATGATGGTAAAATTCTAAAGCCCAATGTTGGTTTAGGGCCTGATCAAATTATAAATTGACTTGAGGAAGGTTTTTGTGGAAAATATAACTCTTTTATGAATAAAATAAAGTTATTTTTGGAAAATAAAGGGCACGGAAACCCTAGGGCTGCGTACGCATGCATGTATGCATACGCAGGTTTAATGTATGCATACACATACATGGGCTTGTGTATACAACTAAGGTTCTAGAAGCTATGAAAGACAAGTTTTTCTGTATTCAAGCTGAGGTTTGGAATGAATCCCACATCGTTTGGGAGCCATTCCAAACCTTCATTTTTCAACTATATAAAGCCTTACATGGTATATTTCAAGGACACACAGAAAATCCTAAGGAAAAACACAAGATTCACTAGAAGTAGTGAATCAAAGAGGGAGTTTTTCACTAAACATCCTCAAGTCAATATTTTCTAATTGGAACCTTTTCTAGGCTTGATCTTCGAGTTTTGAGATTACTAATCACTTTTGTATTTGATTGTGAATAGATTGATTGAGGGGAACGGTCAAAATCAAACATGAAAAGCTTCTTGTTTGAGGTATTGAGTTCTAACCCTTTTCTTACCATTTCCTAGTTTTAATTCTGTTTTCTTTTTGTTTTCTTGCTTTTTTTATGTTTTGATATGTTTAGGTAGCCTAGGGTTTAGTAGCTTTCTATTTTAAAGCATGTTAGGTTGTTAGTTTCTTTAGTTTTTTGTTTCTACTCTGTTTTCTGTGTTTCTATTTCTAGGTTAGGGTTCTAAGGTGTGTCTGTGTGTGCATGCTTTTTACATGTGTAGACATTGCATTTTGTACCCCTTATGACTCAGGCCTCTATTCCTTAATGATGCTCGAACTCTAAGGCCTAAGATTAGTTTAGAGCTCAATTAGATATTAAGTTGACTTAAGGAGTATTAAAATAGAAATTATAACCTTTTAAATGAGAAAAAATTTGGAAAATTAAATGACCAAAGTGGCCCTCGGCCTGCGTACGCACGCAAGCACGTTCTTGCGTACGCAGCTAGGGTTTCATAGCATATGCAAGGCAAGTTTTCTGCAATAATGGCTGAGATTTGGAATGAATCCCACATCGTCTAGGAGCCATTTCAAACCCCATTTTTTCCACTATAAAAAGCCTTACATGATACATTTTCAAAACACATAGAAATCTCACGAGAAAAACCTAAGATTCACTAGAAAATAGTGAATTGAAAGGGAGTTTTTCACAAAACACCCTCAAGTCTCTTTTTATTTGATTGGGACCTTTTTTGGTCCTAATCCTTTGATTTTAAGATTATTAATCACTATTTTATTGAATTGTGATAGATTCGACTGAGGGAAACGGTAAAAAATCAAGCATAGGAGCTTTTGCTTTAAGTTATGCTTTAAAAACTTTTTTTTTCTACTTTAGGCTGTGTTTGGTTGAATGTAAAATATTTTCCAAGTGTAAAATATTGTCAGTTGAAAATATTTTCCGGAAAGGAAAATACTTTTTAGTGTTTGGTTGCATTTTGAAAATTGTATTGGAAAATATTTTCAAGTGTTTGGTAACATTTTGAAAAATATAAATTTTCTACTGATTTCTCACATTTTCTTAACCATTTTCTCACATTTTCTCAACCATTTTCTCAGCTTCCAAACAAATTTATAATAGAAAATTGCAAGATGTAAACTTTTTAAAGAAACAAAAATCAAAATAAAACCATTAAACTTTCAAACTCAGTCAAACAGAGAGGGGGAGGAAGAAAGAGCGAGAGATTGAAATCGGGTCAAGACTCTGATCTATGTTTGGCGTTGACGACGAGCTTCAGCGGCGACGAGAATGAGATGACAAGGCTCCGATCTGTGTTTGGCAGTGACTTTTTAATCCGTAAAACTTGATTTGAAGATAGGGGTTAGTTCGAACGAGGGATGGGTCGATGGAGGTGGGTCGGTGAGGATGAGGATGAGGGATGGGTGGGCAGAGGACAAGGACAAGGGATGGGTCCACAAAGTGGCTTGCATGCAACGACAGGGCTATGTGTCGAGAGGTGGTTCTGGGCATCACCGACAAGGATGGGTTCTGGGCATCACCAGCCGTGTGTCTGTGCTTGAGCTCTATCTCTTCTTTCTCTTTCTCTCTCTCTCTCTTTGCTCGTTTGAGTCCGGAAACGGTTTAAAGCGAAAATAGAAATGTAAACCAATTTTTGAGTCAAAGCCATAAAACACACGGTCAAATGAAATGCTTTTCCGAAAAATTCTATTTTCCATGCGCAACCAAATAGCTATTAAGGTGTAAAATAATTTCCTAAAATGGTTTTGCGCCAAAACAAACGCAGCCTTAATCTTTGTTTTAATTTGTTTCTTTTGCTTAGTTTATGTTTACATTTGTCTATTTAGGTTAATTTCAGGTTTTCTTTTTGTCTTTAAGCAGGATAGTTTGTTAGATTTTACGTTTTTTTTTTTTTGCTCTGTTTTTGTGTTGATTAGGGTTTCTGGGTAAGGATCTACGTAACATGATCTAGCTTGCATACGCAGGCTGAACTCATGCGCACGCAGGCCTGTTCTAGTGTGCGTGATGCCATTACCTAGAAAACCCTAATTCTTTGTTTGCTTTGTTCTGCTTTCACATGTTTGTTTGAATAAGTCTCTTTTTCATATGTTTTAAGCCCCATGACTGTTGTTTGCCTTTTAACATGTTTGTTTTTATCACATGTTTAGATTAGGGTTTTCTTAGTTTTAATGCTACGCCATTCATTTACATGTTCATAAATTGATGCCATAGGTGTTGTGTTGCTGAGAGGTAAGTAAAGGGCAAGCCATGCATTAGCAATGTTCATGCATTTGTGTTAGGGTTATTTGATGTATGATTAGTGTTTCTAATATGTTAACGTTTTGTTTTTGATGTGAAAGTTCAAATAGTGTATAAAACACCCTTGAATGTTTAGACCCCCAATTACAAAATAACCAATTCAAGCTTTATGACAAACACTAAGTGTACGGAAAATGAACAAAAACTATAAACAGAATTGGTAAACAATCTAAGCCAATTAAAATCACATCTACAGCAGAAAATAAAAGGCAAAGATTAAGGGAAGAGAGATGTAAACACAAGGACAACACACGATGTGTTATCGAAGAGGAAACTAAAGCTCTCGGCATAAAACCTCTCCGCTGCCCTCCAAGCGGTCAATAATCCACTAGAAAATGTAGTTGGGATATATGAGCAGCAATAGACCCTCCAAGCCTAATCTACCCGATGTACCTAAGCCCTCCAAGGTTCTTGCTCCAAAGAGGTTGAGCCGAACCTTTTTCTTTTCTAGCTTACCGGATTCCGCTATAATCCATAGCATCCGCCATCCTTGGCATCTTCCAATGCTTCCCAAAGCTCCAAAAACACACAACACTCTAAATGGGTGTGGGTAGTGTTTGGATAGAAATCTCCTCTCAATAGGTATGACAATGAGAGAGGGAATGAGAAGAGACTACAAAGATTTCTCTCTAAGAATGAGTAGCTCTCTCTAATTGGGTGGGTGTTTTGAAGAAACCTCTTAGGGTTTTTCTTTCTGAATAGTCACACCTTTTTTGTGGGAATGAGGGGTATTTATACTGGTGTGAGAATGGAATACAAAGAGTCAGTTTTTCCAAAAAAAGGTTGGTTGGCGACTTGACCTCGCAACTTGACTAAGTTGCGAGTTCAAGCCGCAAGCTAACTGAATGGCCAGTCTGGATTTTTGTCCTGTAGTGCTCCAGCTGGCATGACTGTTCAGCTCTCCTGCATGCTCTGCGCATGTGCAACTTTTGGCGGCTTCCAAACCGCGAGTCCCTGCTTCACTGCACAGTCTTGAACATTTTTTCACACTCTCTCATACACTACCCTTACATAATTCCCACCTAAATACAGGGTTTCTAAGTGCTGTATTACAAGGAAATTTGTCATGGAATAAAGCCAACACATGGTTGATTAAATTCAACCTTACAATCTCCCCCTTTGGCTATTCCATGACAAAACACCCTAAAACAGAGTCTAGAGTTAAACGTGAGTTTGGGAATAATAGCAAAACTCACTCACACCTAAATCTAGAAACTGTGAAGCTCTTGAATCATACGAATATGAATTTCCTAAAACACAACAATACACCATGATCATTGTATGCAGAAAAGTATGAAATGCATATGAAGTAGACATGATGTGATCAAGCAAAGATGGAGTTAAGAAACAAACCATGGCTTGATCAAACAAGCAATCACTATAAGGTAGTGACCACAATGCTCATTCACACTTGGAATGAACACTTGGACATACAAGCTAATAAGATCAATGCAAATCACTTGCATGCCCAACACTCAACCAATGCATAATACACTAAGTATATGCATTTAGGAACAATCCTACAAGGACACAAGAGTGACAGTACTTAAAAGGAAAATGCATAACATTTAGTTAGAAGTACTGATTTAACCAAAATATAAAAGGTTGCATAAAGCATGGTACAAACCATAAAGCCTACATATAATGATATCAAACCCTAAAAGCTTACAAAAGCAACATGGGTAAAAACAACAAAATACTGAATAAAAACTTAAACAATATAAGCTAAAAGTGCTTAAAGTTTCTCCCCTTCAAAGTGATGAGAAGCTATGATGCACTTAGAGCATATATACTTGTAACCTAAAACACTTGCACAAAACACATTAGACTCTCAAGGTAAAGCAAGTAATAAAAGGACAAGTATAATGTAACAAGTAAATTGCGATCAAGTAAACATGATGTTAAACATGTGAGCAACTTGATCATACACCAAAACAGTCATATAGAAATGACTACAATGATCACATAACAAAACAAATGATCATCCGAACATGCATTCAATGTAGCACAATAGCATAGGGATATATGCATGTCCAAAACAAAAACATGATGTGATGAGAACCAGAACCACAAAGCATAACTCAAAGCACCATAAAGCCAACAAGAAAACAAACAGAACAAAGTTTTCTTATTATCTCAATGTCTTCTCCCTCTTGGTATATGCATCTCCCCTATGGAATATCTCTCCCCCTACAAATGTGCATGAGAAATAGAATTTCTCCCCCTAAGGATGTGCACAAGAGTCATATAGAAATGACAAAACACTCTGGTATATTCTCTAGAGTATACTCTCCCCCTTTTTGTCAAGAATAGAAAAAGGGTCAAGAAGAAACGAGGGCAAGAGATGAAGGTACGAACAATGCTAATGATGCATGAGGGGTGCGAGATGACTGAGAAAATGAAACTCAAACCTAAGACAAAGTAAAATGCTACAAAGTATAAGCTAAACATGACATGCTAGGATGAAGAAGCAAGGTAAAGACCAATGCATGACAAAGGAAGCAAAGGTGTGTGCAAGAGGTGGATAAGTGCAATGCATGACCAATGCATGGTAAATGCACATGTGGGGAAACGTGTGTTAAATACACAACCAATGAACCAAACATGTTTCTAATGAGGAAACATGAGAAACCCCAAAGTTTGGTACTCATCGGAGTCCAAACAAGCGAGAAAATGCCTAAGAGACATTTTATCAAACACCTAGCATGCATACTCTGAACAATAATGTGAAATAATGCATGAACATCATGAAATCCACTCTTAATACATATTCTTTATGCCACAAGGGGCCAACATCCAATGCAAATCAACAAAAGAAACCAATCCCATGAGAAAATTTGACAAAAATTAAGTTTTCCCAACCCCTATGATGAAAATCCAAACCAAGAGCACAAAACTCTCCAAAACATAATCTAAGAATTAAAATCAATGAAAAAAGTTTATAATTATCTTAGAGATATTAATGGAATGAAAAACCATTCAAATTGATTGGGTTTTGATGAAAAAATAGTAAAAGAGGGGTTTAAGAGAGGATGGGAGAGGTTTAAAACAGGTTTCCCACAAAAAGCCCTTTAAAAAGCTATTTCTGGGCGTTTTACGACTGGGCGAGTCGTGAGGTACAGTCGCGAAAATTTTCGCGAGTCAGAGTGAGTCGCGAGCAAGCTGTGAGTGAGTTGCGAATGAGTCGCGAGCAAGCCGTGAGTGAGTCACCAAAGCTTCTTGATGAACTCGCGACTGGGGTTTCGTGACTGGCGAGTCGCCAACTGAGTCGCGAAAAACTCTGACACCTATTTTTCAACACAGAACATGTTTAAACAATGGAAAACAAAGTAAGCACTAAACATGAACACAAAGAGTGATAAAAATCACTTCAAAAAACATACAAAATGATCAAAAATCTTTTTGGATTAACCCATATATGATTGAGCACACACACACATCACATTTAGACAAGTACAATCTAACAAATGAATAAGACATTCATTGAACATTAGGCATGTGTGTTGTGTGTGTATATCAAATGTGGAATAGTCCTTAGTCTAGAGTGAAGTTTTAGTGATCAATTCAATCAAGTCATACACAACTAGTACTAAGTCAAATGGTTTATCTTAATTATACAAATGAACATATATGACCTCCCACAAGAAAATGATTACATACGATGAAACTTTTCATTTGGCTTCTTTACAACTCATAACATTTGATCATTTTAAATCAAAACATCTCATTTTGAGATCGATGCCTGGAATTTGTGATATTTTAATTTGATGAACAAGCTTTTGGCTTTTTGGGCATCATACATTTTCATAGAAGTCGCTTTCCCTTCTTCCTAATCGAATACTAGTATGTGCGACGGCTTTTACAGCTCATTATCTCTTTTCATTTTAAGATTTACATTTATTGAGCTCTTTAAGCAATAAAAAAATAAAAGAGTGGGAAGAGATATAAGCAGAAGTCTACACATGTATCAAAACCAACATGACTATTAACTAAGCATTCATGACAAGCTTGAAGATCGATTTACAACAATCACACAAAGATGTCAAGATTTTTCCCACAAAGATATAAGTGCAAAAATAACAAGCTAAGCTCGTAAATGCACAAAACCATTTGTACAAAGGTACAAGGCCAAACTCACATGTGATATGTGCTCAAACATATACGATCAAACTTTTTGAATTTTTCACTTTTTATGTGGTTTTGAATTTTTTACTCACACAAAACTGAAATATAAAAGTAAGATAAAAAACAAAACAATGCATACAAATAAATGCAAGATGCACAAAATGCATGAAGATATGACATTTAATGCAAGAAGGGTCCAACAAAGATCGAAAAAATTAGATCAAGGACCAAAAGAGCAAAAGCTCAACCATAGGAACTCTTCCTCATCCAAACGGAACAATTGTTTGGAATGAGTGTCTCAAGAGAAGTGAGATGAGGGTTAGAAAAATGAGAACCGGAGATACACATAGTTAAGGAGTTAAGAGCATTAAACATTTTCTTTAACAACATGCTATTTTCACTCAAAAACGATTTACTCTTTTTAGCACAACTTCCAAAAAGCTCAAGTTTTTCTTTTCTTTTGATTCTTTTAAAAGCATGAAACTTAGAGCATTGAGGTCTTAGATGACCAAAGGCACCACAATGGTGACAAACAATGTGTTTAGGTCCACTAGGCTTTTTGGGAAGGGATCTAGCAACATGGTTTTGTTCCCTCTTCAACTTATGACATTGAGGTCTTATATGACCAATCACACCGCAATGATGGCAAGTTGGAACAAACTTAGATCCATTTAAAACCTTAAGTTGAGACCTAAACGAAGGCTTTGACTTAACAACCTTTCTCTCCACCTTTTGATTTTTTTATGTGGAGAAATGTACACCGATTTGTCCTTTAAGGTAGAACACACACTAGGCAGAAAATCGGGTAACACAACATGATTGTAACAAATATTATCATCCTTTTTAGCAATAAGTTCAGCAATCAAACACTTGGCATGTATCTTAAGAGATTCATTTTCAAATTTTAACTCATCAACAAGTTTGTTAGACAAAACAAGTTTAGCATCCAAGTCCATATTCAAACATTCAAACTCTTTCAGCTTTTCAAGAGAAATTTTAGCAAGTTTTTTATATTTCTCAAAAAATTCGTTGGATTCATTGAGCTTAGCAATCAAATCATCATTTTCACAAAATAACTTGCTCAAATTCTTATGAAACTTCTTAGCATTTTTCTTTAAGAGTTTGTCAACAACACCCATTGATTCAAATAACATGTCATCACACTTATTAGGATTAACACTCATAGAGGAATTTTCACAAACACGTGGCATGTTACATTTATCACCAACCAAATCATACAAAAAGGCATACAAAGTACAATCCATGGCAAATAAACACAAGGGGTCAAGGATCACACTTAGGTATTTAAACCACAATAAGTGTATCCGCTCTAATACCAATTGAAAGTTCAAATAGTGTATAAAACATAAACGTTTAGACCCCCAATTACAAAATAACCAATTCAAGTTTTATGACAAACACTAAGTACGCAGAAAATGAGCACAAGCTATAAACAGAATTGGTAAACAATCTAAGCCAATTAAAATCACATCCACAGCAAAAAATAAAAGGCAAAGATTAAGGGAAAAGAAATGCAAACAAAAGGACAACACATGATGTGTTATCGAAAAGAAAACCGAAACCCTCGGCGTAAAACCTCTCCGCCGCCCTCCAAGCGGTCAATAATCCACTAGAAAATGTAGTTGGGATACATGAACAGCAATAAACCCTCCATGCCTAATTTACCCGATGTACCTAAGCCCTCCAAGCTTTTTGCTCCAACGAGGTTGTGCCGAACCTTTTTCTTTTTATAGCTTATCGGATTCCGCTATAATCCATAGCATCCGCCATCCTTGGCATCTTCCAATGCTTCCCAAATTTCCAAAAACACTCAACACTCTAAATGGATATGGGTAGTGTTTGGATAGAAATCTCCTCTCAATAGGTATGACAATGAGAAAGGGAATGAGAAGAAACTACAAAGATTTCTCTCTAAGAATGAGTAGCTCTTTCTAATTGGGTGGGTGTTTTGAAGAAACCTCTCTTAGGGTTTTTCTTTTTGAATAGCCACACCTATTTTGTGGGAATGAGGGGTATTTATACTGGTGTGAGAATGGAATGCAAAGAGTCAGTTTTTCCAAAACAGGGTCCTTATCTGGGAAGTAACTTTGTAGTTTTATTTTTATTTTTGCTCAAAATCTTTGTAGTTTTACTTAGATTGAAAGATGCATGCATTAAAATCTATGCATAGTGTGAGAACATAGGCCTATGATTGCTATTTATACCAAGGCCAACTTTTGAAAGAGAAGATTCACTTTTAGGAATAGAGGTTTTCGATAAGTTGCTCGTAGTTTTTCTTTTCTTTTTCCCCTTGAAATTGGGTTGGTGTACATTGTACTTTAGTACAAGATTGAAAAAGTGCATTAGATGGATACCAAAGCATTTAGAATGAAGGGTGCTTTTAGAGACAAAAGGCTCTGGGGAGATTTATAGTATGTGATCCATGGATATATGATCAATATATTTTTGAGATTGAAAGATGTCTATTACAATTTGGGGTCAAAAGATACCTACGGTAACTGAATTGAGTGTGCTTTGGGTGGATCAGGATTTGAGTTATTTTGTGTCTGTGAATGATTATGAGTTGTTTGTGTTTATAAGGTTTTTGAGCGTTGTTTGTGAGGCTGGTGTTCATAATCTATATTGTTGATAGTCAAGTTTGATTGCAATTGCCTTGGTTTTTTAGTCCGTGAGTCATTCATCTTCCTCTTCTATGTATTTGTGCTTGCAACTTGCTATTCAATTTATAAACTATGATTCATTGGTCAATTGCTTTGTTTTTATATTGTTTCACTCTTAATTATAGCCATGAATCCAATGAATGGCTTGCATATAGTACGGTGTGAAAACACATCAATTCATGATGTTTCGATTTATGGAAACTTCAATACACCTAACAATGATGTGACTGATATGGAGGATTCAAAAAATACAGTCATTACAAGGTGTCACATCGATACTGGAGACGATGCTATCTGTCCAAAGACATACACTGCCCCCCTTTATAACTTGACTGTGACAAACTGTTGAATTCGAACAAAATCTTCAGCGATCAAACTTGGTAGTGCTAGTTCATTCGATTTTAAGGGTCTAATTTTTGACAATATCACAATTGTACAGTCTCATAGAGGGATGGGATTGCAGATACATGATGGAGGTAATACGCTTTTCTTGTATTATTGAGAACTTTTCTTGAATGATTAACAAATTAAGCTCCATTTCACTTTTACACTTTTTTTTTTTTTTTTTTTTAATTCTGAAGTTTTAAGTATTCACCCTGTGTAGGAAATGTTAGCGAGATTACCTTCTCAAACATAAACATAAGCACAAGATACTATGATCCTTCTTGGTGGGGAAGAGCGGAGCCTATATATGTGACAACATGCCCAAGGTACTCCAGTGCAAAGGAGGGTTCAATCTCAAATGTAGTTTTTATTAACATCACTGCAAATTCTGAAAATGGTGTGTTCTTATCAGGTTCTAAACATGGGCTACTAAGCAATTTGAGATTCATAAATGTGAACCTGACTTACAGATGATGGAAAAATTATTCTAGTGGATTGATAGATTACAGACCAGGATGTCAGGGACTTGTTAATCACAGCATTGCTGGGATCATCATGGAAAACATTGAAGGTTTGGAGGTTGAAAATGTTAACATGAGATGGTCTGATCACCAATCAGGACACTAGAACAATCCTCTTGATTTCAGGCCTTCAACTGTAAATAATATTTCTTTGTTTAAGTTTCGTTCAAGTTTGTACATAAAATGATAGCAGCATACATGAGCATGGTTTTGAAGTCTGGATTGTTTAAAAAACCAGAATAGGGAGAAGTTAGAGGATTTTGAGGTCGGATCAGGGTTCAACCGAGGTCAAACCGTTATGTGTCGTTTAATTTTTTATTAGTTTTTGTACTTAAATTGTATTTATATGTATTGATTTCCTATTCCTTATCAATAAAATGCATGTGACCCTTTGGAAATGCTTATTCGCATGTTATATACCCCTCTCTTCTCTTTATGAGGTAAGGATAATCAAAGTTTGAATCCTCCTATTTCATTATTGTGAATATTGAATTGTTGAAAAAAAAAAAAATATAGTAAAAGACATGTATCTATAGATGTATCATGTATGATATAGAACACATTCTTATGAATCTCATCTAAGGTTTTCTGTGATCAAAGGCATGGTAAGTGGTGATAACTTTTCCCATAAGTTGGGTCTTTTTTTTTTCTTTTTTTTTTAATTTTTTATTGAGAAATTTGTAAATATATGGTCATCCACTCCTTTTATGGTTTAAGTAATCATCTTCTTCCTTGACAAAAATTACTCTTTACATGGAAAGTAACAATTAATTATGATCTAGTTGAAATTCCATCTCCAATTATTGTTGTATAGTCTCTAGGAGGAGCTTTGACACCTAACTATCCAAATTTAGGCAGAAGGATGTTGGCAAAGGCATTGGACATGGACGAAGGTATACAAAACTCCTTCAACCTTATCTTTGGATGCTAGCCTTGAGCTGAAAAAAACTTGCAGTTGGCTCGGCTGCATTGACGCTGTGGGAGGGTAAGGTCCAAGTAAGGAATAGAACCCATGGGCCTAGTCCGAGGAGGTGGAGGGGCCCACCCACACATCAGTCTTGACTTAACACAAGGATAAGAATTTGAGGAGGAGAGATGAAGAGGCCAACTCCCTGAGGAGCCCGAAGAGCGAGCGTTCCTCAGATTACTTCGAGCAGGCCACTTGCACTAGAAGACAAAATAACGAAGAAGATAGTAGAGATGTGCAAGAAAAGAATAAGGAAAATATATAGATAAAGCAGCCATCACCTCCGCTTTCAATGCAATGCACCAACTCAACTTGTTGCATTAATGGAGGAATGACCCTTGAACAGTGTCCTCATAGCTTGTAACACATTTTTCCATCTCTAGCAAAACACTGAAGGGACAAGCATCCAAAGGAAGGTCAATGACTATAGAAGTGGAGGGCTAGGATGCAATTCAGTTGACTATATAAAGAAAGGAAACCCCTTTAAAATGAGGGACAAAAAACTAAAAAGAAACACTTCCTGTGTAGCACTATCATGTAATTGAAACTTGAATATTATATGAACTGGTGTCCCTCGGCCTAACCCAAGGAAGTTTTAATCTAAGAATTTGCTACTCTCTGGTAACTTATGTTATATTTTTCCATTCACTTGCTTCTAAGACCATATAAGTATATCAAGGTTAACCTTAGAAGCTCACTCTCTAACAAATTAATTGTATTGGGCCATTATACATAAATTTTCTATTCTAGAAGGGCCTAAGTATATACACCACACCTAAAGACGCTATCCAAATCCATTCCAAACTTTGATGGTAGAGTCATTGAAACTTGGGACAAAACTAGAATTTTGGTTTTGGGGGAGGTGACGCATGAACTAAAAATAATATATATATATATATATATAGAGAGAGAGAGAGAGAGAGAGAGAGAGAGAGAGAGAGAGAGAGAGAGATGGGTTTAAGTTACACCTGGTGTAACTCCTTAAGAGTTACACCTTTTTTGTACCTTCTTAAGAGTTACACCTTTTTTGTACCGTAGATTTCTAATAGATCCAACGGTTGAAAAAGTAGCATTAAATGATTAAGGATTTCCACCTTATTTACTTAATTAATAACAGATTTTCTCTATCTTCATTTATTATTTTCCATAGACCTCCTTAGGTGTTGTTTAACTGTGCCCCTTTCTTCCTTAAAAAAAATAAATAATAAATAAAAAACATTGTACCATTGAGTCACACCAACCTCTTTCTTCTTCTTCCCGCTCAGGATGGAATTAGGCCAAATCTATTTCAATTAGCAAAATATTGTAGACATTATACATAATACATATTTCATTTATAATTAGAAGGTGTTGTAATGAAAATATCCCTTGCCTATAACTCTTGTATCAAGGAGTATATATATGGTTCAAATATTTCTTAACCACAAAAACAAATTCAACACAGTGACAGTAAAACAGGCCACATTTATCATGTTAGATGTTAACTACCTGAAATTAGGGTTGTCTACGGGTCGGTCCGGGTTGGGTTTGTGCCCAACCCGAAACTGACCCGACTAGATCGGGTGGGCAAACTTTCAACCCGCTGCCGACCGTCGGAAAAGTCGGTTCGGACGGGTTGGAACATCAACGAGCGGCAGTCGGGTTTGGTCGGAGTCGAGATCTGGAAAATAAAGAAAATCCAACTAGAAAATGATGAAAATCCGCCAAATCCTTTGAGTTTTCGCTGAAAATAGCCAAGATCTCGACTAGATCTGGCGAAATCTCACCAGATCTAGCCAAGAACTCAACTAGATCTAGCGAAATCTCGCCGAATCTAGTCAAGATCTAGCCAAAATACATCTCAAAACTCGCCGAAATTATCAAATAACGCCGGAATCTGGGTTTTGCTCGCGCGGAATCTGGGTTTCTCACCGGATTATGGATTTTCACCAGTCGGTTCGGGTTTTTCGGATTTTGGGACGGAAAACCCACCAACCGACCCACTGGTTACGAGTTCTGAAGGCGGAGACCTGCCGCCGACCATCACCAGAGTCGGGTCGGCCGGTACTCAGGCCGGATCGGATGGTTTTTGCGGGTGGGTCGGGTACCAGTTTTCTGTGGACAGCCCTAACCTGTATCAAGCAAGCCCATTCATTACCAATCTGATTATTACATGCTTTTCATAACTGTATGAACATCGATCCGCCAATTTTTTCAATTAACCAAATGGATACTTCTTTGTAGATTCTGGTCATCATTTATTTTCAACATTATAATAAAACATATATATATATATATGTTCACTTCTTTATTTTATTTTGTGATCTCATATCCACCCTATCTTTAATAGATTTGAGTTTTGTCATGTGTTTTTGGTATAATGTGTTGCAATTGGAAACCACAAGGCTCTTGCTCATTTTGTGAATTGTTTAGGGGTAGTTCTGGTAGACTAAGTGTACTTATAAAATCACAAATTATAGTATATCTTTAGATCTTACTCACCAGCACCCAAGGATTTTGAGAGAAGAAAATTTTGAACTTTTTTAGTCCTTGTTTTTTTGCCTAGATTCATATATATCCAGCAATTTTAGGAAGAAAGAGATACAATTAAAGACCCAATGAAGTTTATGGAAAGTAATAAATGAGGATAGAGAAAATATGTTGTTAATTAAGTAAATAAGGTGGAAATCCTTAATCATTTAATGCTACTTTTTCAACCGTTAGATCTATTAGAAATCTACGGTACAAAAAAGGTGTAACTCCTTAAGGTGTAATTTGAACCCATCTCATATATATATATATATATATATATATATATATATATATTAGGAATAAAAATATATAGAGATTCAAGACCAAATACGCTGTGAACATTTAAAATAGTATCTATTGAATGTTTTTTTTTTTTTTTTTTTTTTTTGAAACCGGGAGCACCATTCATTCATTCACTAGATAAAAAGTCATTGCACAAAGCATGTAAAGCCGGTGGGGGGGACTCCTCCATCCAGTATAGTTCATCATGGACATTCCTAGCAAATCTAGCAAGAGAGTGGGCCACTGTATTGGCTTCCCGTTTGACACAGCTGATAGCCTTCTAGTGCAGGCCATGAATTAAACAGAGGACATCACCGTATATACCTTCGAGCAAGGAAAGCCAGGGAACTTGGGAAGAGATTGAACGCATCACATTGACATTATCTCCTTCTATGATCAAGTCTGTGAACCTAACATCTATTGCAAACTCCAGGGCTTTTCTGCATGCTAGAACCTCTGCCTCTTCACTATCCGCAACGGGAGGTCCTTTGATCAACATAGCTGCCATCACCTTGCCCTTTCCGTTTCGAATAATTGCGCCAAAGCCTGAACACTTAAGCTCAGCAAAAACAGCAGCATCAAAATTCAGTTTAAAAACTGATGTGGGGGGAGGTTGCCACACGGTCACACTTGGTTGCGTTGCTGGAATATCCAGTTTGTCTTGGGCTTGTTGAAACTCCTGCAAAAACTCCACTGCTCTTTTGTTAAGCCAGTTAGGATCCTTTAATTTTCCCCCATAAACTATTGTATTCCTTTGGTTCCAAATTAACCAAGCCTGTACTAAGAACAATTCAAACTCAGTTACAGGGAGTCGTTCAAGCAAGCTCTCAAATAATTGCAGAGTGTCACCTTGATCTCTAGTGTGTTTCTGTAATCTGACTTGACTTCCAGCCCATACATCCTGAACCACCCCGCATTCTCACAGCACATGAATCCCGGTCTCTGGATCACTTTTGCAACATTCACAAGTGTTGTCTGTGACTATTTTCCTTCTTGCTAGGTTCACTCTGGTTGGTAGTATATCTTGACATGCTCGCCACCCAAAAACCTTGATCTTTGTTGGAACATGAAGATTCCAGAGTTTAGCCCAGACATGTTGACCCCTTGGACCTGAGGAGCTTTCAGCCACATCACCATCTCGCATAATCTGCCTAGCTACATGATATCCAGATTTGACAGAGTACACACCCTTTTTATTATGGAGCCAAATCATTGAATCCGTGACACTCCTATGACTCAAGGGACTACGGCAAATAGCATAAGCATCCTCATTATGGAAATTTGCCATAATAAACTCTCTCCTCCACTCTCTTATCTTCGGGTCTATGAGCTCAGAAACTGTCCTCTCCTCATCTTCTGCATATAGAGGACTGAGAACCTTGTTCGTGGGATGATTAGGGAGCCACTTATCCGAAAAAATTCTGATGGAAGAGCCATCACCAACCCGCTAATAACACCCTTTCTCTAAAATTGGCTTTGCTGCCATAATGCTTCTCCACACATACGAGCTATTATTTGGGGGTACAGCTGCATCAAGAAAGTGACATCTTGGGAAGTATTTTGCTTTGAAACATTGAGACAATAGTGACCCATTCTCTTGTATCAACCTCCAGCCTTACTTCGCCAACATTGCAAGATTAAATAATCTCAAGTCCCGGAACCCCATGCCGCCCTTTTTCTTGGAAATAGTCAATGAACTCCAGCTTTTCCAGTGAATCTTTCTCTCATTCCCCACTTGTCCCCACCAAAACTTTGCGCACATGGCTTCAAGATCCTCACACGGAGACTTGGGCAATTGAAACACACCCATCGTGTAAGTTAGGATTGATTGGGCCACTGCTTTTATAAGTACTTCCTTTCCCGCTCTAGAGAGCATCAAACCCTTCCAACCTTGCAATTTTTTCCAAACCCTATCCTTCAGAAAGGAAAAAGTTTGGGTTTTTGCTCTCCCAATCAAAGTAGGAAGGCCCAAATAGGATTCAAATTTCTCCACCTCCTTCACCCCTAATGTCGACTTGACCCAAGCCCTTTGTGTTTCTGGGGTATTGCTACTAAAGTAGACTGATGACTTATCCATGTTAATGCTTTGGCCTGAAGCACCTGCATAAACCTGGAGGATTTTAGTAATTTCTTCAACTTTTCTTTGGGCGGTTTTGCAAAAGACAAAATATATACGAAAGAAAATATATACGAAAGAAAAAGACAAAATATTTGTTTCTTAATAAATTTTGAACCAATCATTTAAAATGGAATTCGACTTTCTTTTAAATTCAGAAAATATTTTATGATTAATTTTGTACCAAATTTACAATAAATTTCTTTTCAATATCAATTTTTTTTTTAAAGGGAAAATATCAAAGTCAAGTAGTCATTTAGACTTTCTTTTTACTACAAAACCTAATTTTGACAATATTTATAAAGTCTTGTCTTGTAATTGTATAAACAAGAAAAGTGAATACAATTACAATCACTCTTTGAATAAGTTGGTAGATTGCCGCTTTTTCCATTCTTACCAATCATTAAACACAATTCATAATATATATATATATATATATATATATGATGAAAAAAAAATTGTTTCGGATCTACTATAATCTTTCATTAAATTAAAATAATAATAAAAATCTAATATTGAATATTGATTATAAAATAGTTAAAAAAAAAATGCACACATACACATATAAGAGACAAATTAATTTAGAATATATATAAATGAGTGATCTTACTAAAGATCCTTAGTCTCTTATTTGTCAATTTGCCCTTAATATTTTACTAATCTAGAAATATATATATATATATATATATATATTTTACTTAAGGATTTTAGTTGAATATAGGGTTGCAAATGAACTAAACAATTTGGTTTAACTCAATAAAAATGACATTTATGTTTGTTTGTTTATAAACAAGCCAAGTCCAAGCAAAAAAAAGGATCTATAAAAAAAAAAAAAAAAAAAAAAAAAAAAAAAAAAAAAAAAAAAAATGAAGAAGCTAAATTTAGGTTGGTTGATGAGTTCAGTAATAATTTTGATATGAACTTGAATAATAAACTCAAATCTTACTAAATCGTTGATTAATTGAGAGTTGAGACCAATGTTATTGATTTTGTTCCAGCTCTGGCTAGAACGGCTAGAATTTCTCATACCTAACTACAAACTGGAATGGAAACACCTTCTATTCTACCTCGCTGAAATACAAATTTTGGCCGGTTTGAATTTTGGCTTCCTTTTCCTTTTCTAAACCTACCTATTTCGTCTTCTTGCTAGGTCTAAACTCAAAGCCACACGGTTTCTCCTTTAGCTGGGTCTACACTCTAAAACTTAAAGCCACTGTCTCTCCTTTAGCTTTATCCTTGTCTCTGAAAGTTTCTGGAAAAGAGATTGGCTCAAGCATTTTTCGAAGAGAATTTTGCACAAGTAGAGGCACTCTTTGGAGCTGACCATAATGGGAGAGGAGAGGGAGATAGAGACCTGTAGCAGACTGCTGTCAGAAAGAAAAGAGAAATCTAGACTATTTAGAGAACTAAAATCCTAAAAGCTAAAAAGAAGAAGAGAACTTCAAAGAAAATTTTGAATACACAGCTGGGATGGGATTTGGGAATTGGGATGTGGAAATATTGGGATTTAGTAGAGATAGGACTTAAGAGAAAAAGGAAGATAAGGGAATACGTAAGAAAGAAAAGATAGAGAAATATATAAGAGAATTGGTTGGTGGGGACGGTTTTAGAGTGGAATGACTAAAGAGCGAATAATTTATATATATATATATATATATATATATATATGATGAGGAGGAGGGGTAATACTCTTTTAAGTCTTATAGACCTTGTTATGAATAATGATTTGTTATAAATATTTTTATGTAATGACTAAATACTTTGTATTATTTGATATTTATTTATATGAATTGATAATTTTATGTTGTACAAGAATATATATATATATATATATTATTTTTAATTTTTTTAGGAATTCCAAAACGCCTTGAAACAGTACACTGAAATAGGCCGGTACTGAAATATTCTGTTCCATTGGACAAACCGAAACGGGTTCCGAAATGGTATCCATAACATTGGTTGAGACCACTCATCCAAATCAAATAGGTTTGTTATATGCTTAATATGGACTTGATAATATATTTGTATTAGATCTTGATCTCAAAAGCTTTAGTTTTGAGGTTGATATTAAACTTGAGCTCAGCTCGACTAATGAATCAAGTTATGCCTAACCAAACTTGAAATATACAAACACTAATAGAGTAGTGGGATTAAAGCAAAGCAAAGTTGTCACAATTTTTGTGAGAGTTCACAGTTTATATCAAAGGACACCACAGTTCCTTTAATACATAGCAAACCACACCCCCCAATACATTCAAGGGTATAAATGAATGACTTTTTTGTTTTACTTTTCTCAAGCTTTTAAGGCAACCAGTCAAATACTCATTGCTTTGGTTTCCCCTGTCATTTCTATCTCTCTCTCTCTTTCTAGGCAAGAATTCTATTTCCAATATTTGACTGGAATTCATATGAAGTATAAACGTAGATTTTAGTAATGATGTATAAATTTGCAACATTTAATTTCTACATTTGTATCCATATGAAGTTAAGAAATATGTATGAATGTATTTGGTCTTTCTGTAAATTTACAACATTTAGTTTCTACATTTGATTCCATAAATTTTATATTTTTCTCCAAATCAATAGTCTTTTTTCTTTTTATTCCAATTCCACAGCCTTTGCATGTGCCTTGTTTTCTAGTTACCATTATGAGTTATGACACTCATGACTCATGCAATGCAAGGGTTCATTGTGGCTTCTCTTTCATAGGATTGTTTTTCATTCTTTTCATTTTTTTTGGTTAAATTTAGAACTATATTTGTTAGAGAAGTGCTACAACCACAACATTTTTATAACAAATCATAAGTGATAAATTGTTACTAATTTTAATTTAAATCTATTACCAAAATTACTTTTTTACCTATCAGTAACAGCCAATAACAGCCTGTCACTTAAAATTTGTTGTGAAAATTATGTAAATATATTATAAACATAACATTTCTCTATTTGTTACAATTTTCTCAACAAAAAAGATCTTTGTAATAATTTTGTAATTAAAAAAACTAACAAGATAATGTGAATATATTATAAACATAAGATTTCTCTATTTTTTACAATTTTCTCTACAAAAAAGATCTTTGTAATAATTTTGTATACAAATAAAGTAGGGTCTTGCGTTTTACTGCAAGAGGTGAATATATAGTGTTAGGGAGCAATAGTACGCGAGTAGTGAAAGAAGCAGGGAACACTGCATACTCATGAAGATTCTAACTTAGCGAAGTGTGAACATGGAAGCACTGGGGGGAAAAAAATGCTGTGGAAACCAAACAAAGGGATACAGATAGTGAAGATTGAAGACAACTTATTCCTTACGGAGTTCGGAGATGGTCGTGATAAAAGAAAGGTTATGGAGATGAAACCATGGAGCTAAGATAAACAGCTAGTCCTCATGCAAGAGTTTGAAGGGGAGTTGGTCCCGAAGGAGATATCTCTGAAATGTTCTCCATTTTGGATACAAATCTATAACCTCCCCCTTAAATGCATGATTAGTGGCTCGGGCCATGAGATAAGGTCAAAGATAGGGGAGGTGATGGAAGTAGACGTGCTTGATAAAGGGGTGCAGTGGGGAATGTATCTTAGGGTGCGTGTAAGTATTGACACAACTAAGAAGTTAGTCCGGGGAAAAATGGTTAGCATAGAGGGTGGTGAAGGTAGATGGATGTTTTTCAAATACGAGCAGCTTCCTAACTTTTGCTATAAATGTGGCATGCTTGACCATGGTGAAAAGGAATGCCCAAAGAAGGAACAAGGGGAGGACAGTGGCAGTCGGGGGAGTTTGCAGTACGGATTATGGCTAAGAGGCAAACTAGGTAGACGCTTTGGTATAGAAGCCATAAGAATGGACGATGGAGGTTGGCCGAATAATAGAAATAGGGAGGAAGGGTCGGAAACAGAGCTGGGGATACCGCCAAAAAAGAGCACCAAGTTGGGCCGAAAAACAGGGGTAGGTGGAAAACCAGTGATAAGGATTGGTTGGCAAAAAAAGAATATTCCAGTACCTGGTGACGAGGCGTCAGGGGTCTCGGTGTAGACACCGCATTTTGTACCCCTTACAACTCGAGCTCCAGTTCCCTAACGATGCCAAAATTTCAAGGTCCAAGGTTGGTTTAGATCCCAATCAGATGTTAAATTGACTTGAGAGGTGTTAAATGGAAAATATAACTTTTAATGAGCAAAAATATATTTTTGAAAAATAAAGACCAAAGAAAACCCACAGTTTGCGTACGTAGACACAAACTTGCATACGCAGGCCACACACTGCATACGCAGGCAAAAGTCGGCGTACTCAGCAAGGGTTTCAGAGACATAAAAAGGCAAGTTTTCCCATTAAAGACTAAGATTTGGAATGAATCACACATCGTCTGAGAGCTGTTCCAAACCCTTATTTTTCAACTATATAAAGCCTTACATGGTACATTTCCAAAACACACAAAAAATTCTAAGGGAAAACTTAAGATTCACTAGAAATAGTGAATCAAAGAGAGAGTTTTTCACAAAACATCCTCAAATCAATTTTATTTGATTGGAGCTTTTTCTAGCCTTAATCCTTTGAGTTTAAGATTACTAATCATGTTTCTATTGATTTGTGAATAGATTGATTGAGGGGAATTGTCAAAATCAAGCTTGAAAGCTTCATTTTTTAAGGTATTCTTTTAAACTTTTCTTTTTCCATTTCTACCTTTAATCTTTTCTTTAATTTGTTTCTTTTTTTAGTTTATGTTTATATATGTTTGTTTAGGTTAGTTTTAGGCTTTCTTTATGTTTTTGAGCATGTTAGGATGTTAGATTTATCGTTTTGTGCTTTGCTCTATTTTGTTGTGTTGTTAAAGTTTATGGGTTGTTTCCACATACGCATAATCCTTTCTGTGTACGCAGGCTTGTTCATGCGTACACATGATCATGCCTAAATACTCTAGCTCTTATATTTTGCTCTTTATCTCGTATAATGTGCTGTTGTTTTAGATTCTTTTTCACCTGCTTATGGTCTTGAGTCTCTATTCCACATGTTTGTTGTTTGTTTACCTTTCACATGTTGGTTGTTTGTTTACATGTTTATGTTTGTTTTTAGACCCCTTAAAACACAACCAAATTAACCTAGTTATTTAGCTAAGTGATTAACTTAGGTAAATTATGCAAATCTAGGTTAACATATATAAATCATATCATTGACAAGTGCGGAAAATAAAGAACACAATAATATGATAACACAGGAAAATCAATCCGGTAAAAAACCTAGGGAGGATTTAACCTACCTATCCTCAAGGTAAAACTGAATCCACTATGAAAGAATTGAAGTTTACACAATAGCGACTTAGACCACTAACATCTTATTGCTACCTCGAGTAGGAAACTTACTACCACGATCACATGATAGCTCCGAGTCCATAGACTGCTTCTTTCTTGGATTTCCAGCAAGTACAAACACTCCCGCTTATGTATCTTTAAGCTCTTGAATTTGCAATTGATTTGATCACCAAGTTCTTGACATAATCATGAATCTTGGAAACCCTAAGTATGTGTGAAGGAAACCACCTCTTGATCTTACATAAGATTCACACACACAGCATAAAGAGCAATCTAAAAACGTGGCTAGGGTTTTCCCTTTTATACTTAAGACAAAACATAAAACCCTACATGTCAAACGGGCTTGGGCTGAGTTGGAAATTCTGCAGAAAAAACAATCAGAATGACTTTCGATCAGTTGAGTCTAATTCTAGACAGATCGAGTCAGGCAGATTTACACAGCAGCAACTTGATTCCAACTTTACATAAAAAGCATATACTTTGAGCAAGTCTAAATAAGACTAAAACATTTTGATCATGGTTTGCCAACGTTACAAAATGAAGTTCTAATACATTAGTTCATAATTCCTTAGAAACTAACAATTTAAATTAGGGTTTTCTCTTCCTTTCTTATCTTAATGCCACATACATTCATTCACATGCTCATTCATTGATACCATAAGTGTTGTAATGCAAGGAGGTAAGTAAAGGTAAGTCATGCATTCATATGTGCACGCATGTTTGTTAGATAAGACGTTTTGATGATGAGCATGAATGTTTTTGGTGATCTTCATGTTCACAATGTGATCTTTTGATGTTTACATGTTGCTGCCTTGGATGAGATATGTGATATGATGCTAGATGAATGTTAGGTGGATGTTGTATGCTTCTAAAGGACACTATATTCATGGTTCCTAGATCATATAACTAGGTGGTGACTCTAACACTTTCCGTTGTGTCCACACTCGAGCAAAAGCATGGAGAAGGAACATGAAAATGGTAAGGTCAAAACGCAGGTGGAAAAGCAAGGGAGCAACTTAGGCATACATAGTACGATTTCTCTGGACGAGGCTCTGATATGCAAAGACCCAAAAGAGTGGATGTAATGGGAAATAGCAACGTATGAAGGCGGAGAAGTTTTTATCGAAGGAAAAAATCCCCACTACAAAAGATGCTTATAAGGCTGTTAAAAACCTAAAGTGGGCTAAGGAGACTGTGGGCCCTATTGCAATGAGTTACGTCCATAACAAGGGCTGGGTTTCGGAGGAGCTGGGCCCAAAAAGTGGGCATTGGAAGAGACTGGCAAGACAGAACAAGCAAACAAGCCCAACAAAAGAATCAAGCCCAAGTAGAAAGAAGAGAGAAGGATCTATACGGGTCAAGTCTTCTTTAAGTTGTGCAGCACTGTTGAGCCCAATGAGTGTGTAAGCGTGGAACTTTTGGGGATTGGGGTCATCTCCGGCAGTTAGATTACTCAAAAAGGAGGTGAAATCAAAAAACATGTAAGCGTGGAACTTTTGGGGATTGGGGTCATCTCCGGCAGTTAGATTACTCAAAAAGGAGGTGAAATCGAAAAACCTCACCTTGGTTTTCCTATCCAAAACCAAGGCACAAACTAGTTGAATGAAGAGTCTCCAACAAAAATTGGAGTTTACGTAAGGGATTGTAGTTCCAAGTGATGGTAGGAGTGGCAGTTTAGCCATGCTGTGGAAGAAAGGCACATAGGTAATATTTAAGAGTTGCTCCAACTCTCACATAGATGTGGTCGTGCTCGAGGAAGATAGTGGGAGCCTATGGAGAGCTACAAGGTTCTATGGGCACCCCGATGCGAGCACGCGGCATAATTTGTGGGATTTATTGAAAGGCTCTCCACACCCAAGCCAAGATGCTGTGGGTGGTTTTAGGGGACTTTAATGAGATTTTCCACCTTGATGAAAAATTAGGTTGGAGAGATAGGGATGCCAAGCAGATGAAGGTGTTTAGGGAGACACTGAGTGGATGTGAACTTATTGATTTAGGTCTTGTGGGGAAAAGATATACATGGTGAAATGGATGATTTGGGGACCAACATACTCTTGTTAGGCTTGATAGGATGGTGGCCAATGAAAGTTAGAGGGAAAGGTTTCCAAAAGTGATGGTCCACCATGTATCTATGGCAGCATTAGACCATTGCCTCTTGGCCCTTACCCTAAAGAGGAGCAGACCCTAAAGGAAAAGAAAGCAGTTCTTCTTCGAAGCGATGTGGACAAGAGAGGTAGAGTGCAAAGAAGTAATCAAAATGGCCTAGGATCCTTACAAAGAAGACTCAGACCTCTCTATCCAAGACAGATTGATGAGGTGCCAACAACAGCTGATGCGGTGGAATTAGATCATATTTGGCAATGTAAACAAGACTTTGAAGCAGAAGCAAAACCATCTTCAACAACTAAAAGCTCTCAATTCTCTTAATGAATCGGAGGAAGAAATAAGTGCATTGAGGAAAGAGATTAATGAAGTTCTTATCAGAGAAGAGGTGATGTGGAAGCAAAGGTCGAGGGTGGAATGGCTGAAGAATGGGGACAAAAACATGAAGTTTTTCCATGCAACAGCTAGCTAGAGACGGAGAAAAAACAGGATTAAAGGCCTTATGGATTCAATGGGAGTGTGGCATGAAGAGGATGGGGAAATGGAAGCAATAATTCTGGATTATTTCAAGTCTATCTTTAGCTCTGATTATCGAGCCAACTTTAATGAAAGTTTAAGGGCTATTGAAGAAAGAATTTCTCAGGAGATGAACAATGAGTTGATGAAAGAGTTCATGCCTGAAGAGGTTTGGAGGGCTCTCAAAAAGATGCACCCTACAAAATCACCAAGTTCGAATGGTATGTCTCCTATATTTTACCAAAAATACTGGGACATTGTTGGGCCATGTGTGTTAAACTGTGTGTTGCAGGCTCTCAACTCAGGCATCATGCCTAGCCGAGCTAATGACACCTACATTTGTTTGATCTCTAAAACAAAAAACCCCCCAAAAAATTACTGAGTATCTCCCGATCAGCTTATGTAATATGATATACAAGATCAAATCCAAGGTGTTGGCCAATAGACTTAAGAAGATTCTCCTAGAAGTGGTCAACGAATCACAAAGCACATTTGTTCTTGGAAGGCTTATAACAGACAATGTACTTGTCATGTTTGAAATGATGCACTCCATAGATTAAAGAAGGAAAGGGAAGGAAAGGCTAATGGCCATTAAACTCGGCATGAGCAAGGCGTATGATCGAGTTGAATGGCCCTATTTGGAGGCAATGATGCAAAAAAATGGGCTTCTAAGAGAGATGGATATCTCTAGTGATGATGTGTGTTACTACTGTGAACTACTCGGTGTTGATCAATGGGGAACCAAGGGATGCTATTACTCCGTCTAGAGGCCTCTGCCAAGGGGACCCAATTTCCCTATACTTGCTCCTTCTGTGTGCAAAGGGGTTATTGGCAATGTTAAGGAGAAAAGAAAGGGATGATAGTATCAGGGGCATGTCGGTTAAAAGAGGGGCACCTAGAATATCCCACCTCTTCTTCGTAAATGATAGCATTATTTTTTGCCAAGCTTCGTTTGGGGATTGTGAACAAGTTGCTAAGGTGTTGGCAGAATATGAAAAGGAATCAGGGCAAAAGTTGAATAAGGAGAAAACTTCCCTCTTCTTCAACAAGAATATGAGACAAGATATCCAAGAGTTTTTCAAGGAAACTTTTGGGGCTCAGATTGTTCAACAACATGAGACATATCTAGGCTTATCCCTTTTGGTTGGCCGAAGTAAAAGGAAAGCTTTCAACCGTATCAAGGACCAGGTGGGCCAAAAAATTGTTGACTGGAAAGGCAAGCTTTTGACCAATGTAGGAAGAGAAATCTATACTATATATAATAGCATAAGTCTTTTCCTGCAATCAAGAAGGTGCTGCCATGTAGAAAAAAAGCCTATCTAAAATTCTGCCACGTATAAGTTAAAAAGCAATAAAGTATAGCGTTTCACTGCATTTAAACACCTTTTGAGAGCCTCTCCATATAAAAATAAATAAATAAAAAACTAACCGCTTAATAAATTAGTAAATTACGTTCAAAAGGCTTGCCCCTATACGGAGAAAGAGAGAGAACAGAAATCCGATAATACATAAAACCTTATAATACAACAAACTTAATTCTAATTTTCTATTTCTCTCGTTCCCGTTCCCGTTCCCTTCTCCTTCCCTGTTCCACTTCTCCATCTTCCAAAACACACTCCACGGCCAAACCCCCAAACCATAAAGGTAAACGGTTTATCGAAACGGTTTGGTGAAAGAGAAAAAACACAAAAGAACAAAGAGAGACAAAGAGAGATTTCATAAACTTCAGAAGAACATATATCGAAAGATAGATCGATAATGTTACAAAAGAGAGATCAAAAGTGCCTTCAGTCGAGATAATGATCCCGTTATGAAGAACAGAGATCGACGGAGAGATGAATTTCAGGGTAGCAACCACTGTCATGTAGTCAAAACCACTACCAGTGAAGGTTTTCTTTGTTCTTTTTAAAATTACATAATAATTATGATTTATGTTTGAGTGTTTCGATTTAGCCATTCATGTTATATTTTGTTTTGATCAATTATAGGATTAGATTTGGTTTATGGTTAGGGTATATGTGTTGCTTTGGTTTGATTTGGTTTTGGATTTTTGAGTTAAAATTGTTTTGGATAATTTGTGGGTAATTTTTGGATTACAAAGCAAAGAGTATTTTTGGTCTCTTCAGTTTCTTTACGCTTCATGAATCAGCATCCTTGGCAAAGAGTTTCCAATTTTTTCATTTGTCAAGTACAAATTTAGATTTATTTAACTCTCTCTTGGATTCAATTGTAGATTTCATTTGTCATTGATTGATTTCAATTTCAAATCTATGTAATAAAAAATTAAAAGGTTTTTCTTTAGCTTTTCTTTTTTTGAGTTTGTAGGTGGAAAGGCAAATCCTTAGAAGAAATCCAAGTCTAAGTAGAAGCGGTACTACCAGGTATAGTTCCCACTTTATTGGAACCATTACAAGTAAATATTTTTTTAATCGAATGTTAAATATGCTTTTATGTTTGGATATTTGGTTGGATTGGTTTGATTTTTAGGTATTTGGGTTAGAATTTATTTTTTTCCATTTAGGTATTTGGGTTAGGATTTTTTTTTTTTTCTATTTGTTTTTGTTTTAAATATTAGTGTTTTTCAATATAAAAAAAATGGTTAAAATTAAATAGGAACGAAGGTTCAATTAAGGAATTGAGATACAGAGATAGAGAGAGATAGATACAAAGAAATAGAGAGAGAGAGAGAGAGAGAGAGAGAGAGAGAGAGAGAGAGAGAGAGAGAGAGAGAGAGTCAAAAGCATGTCCAACAAAGGATGTAATTTCACCATGATTGGTTGGAGTTGCCGGAATACCCCTTCACTTTCTTTAAAACAATCTATCACTAACACAGGTTGTATTTCTTCTTCACCTTTCCTATATGAGACACACTATACTTTTTTCTATTTGTTTTTAGGACTTCCATTGCTTCTGTTAAATACCTCTTCACATTGATCTTATTTTAAAATAATCTTTTATGCATTTTTTAGTATATACTGCCATGAACAGCATGAAGATTAGTTTTCTGGTGCTTATTAATTATATGTTACTAAATCATACTTAATGCAAAATACTTCTTTGGCCTTCAAATAGTGACATGCATTGATCTCACAATCGATATGGTTTTTGTATATTGTTTATCTTAAATTTTTTTTACAAAGATTGCTTTATCTTAATTGATTTCACCTTGAATTTTACATATGATGTGATTGTTCGACTACCAAAATATTCAATTTTTTTTCATTTTTTCTCTGATTTTTAATTTAGTTACTTCTTTATTTTGCAGCCTTTGAAATGAATTGGTTTTGCTTGGAATATTTGGATTCATTTTTTTATGGTACTCCAGACTTATAATTCAAAGGCTATGAAATTTAGATTGTTTTAATAGTTGGGCTTCTAATTAATCTCTTATCCTATTGTCTTCAATTAGGTTTGTTGTCAATTTAGGGATTTCATTGAAATAAGGGAAACAACCTAGAAGATCAAATTCTAACTGAATTGTTATTAGGAATTTTTAGTTTTGGGGTTTTGTTCCTTTGCTTTCATGAATTTCAGTTTCATATTTTGTTTTGTTTTAGGTTTTTTTGGCTTGCTATCTGGGTCATTAGAGAAGAAGAAGGGTTATTAGATAAAAGAGCAAGGCAGTGGAACAAACACAGGCCAAGAAGGAAAAAGGATTTTATGGTGATTGTTGGACAATCGGCGTTTTACATGCCCAACAACATGGTTTTTGTGGTATAACGTAGATTGATTTTTTAACAAATTAAACCATTTAATGCCACTTACTAAAACCCTTGAATTGTCACACACTTAATCAAATGGCACCCACCTTAAGGAAAAGATGAATCCCCTTCATTTGGTAAAAGAAAAAACGGTAGAATAAAACCTCTTCCTTCTTCCAATTGTCAATTTGACACCCACTCTGTTTCGCTTCTTTCTACAGCACCTATACCCAAGGTCAGCATTTTGTTACTTGATGTGTTATACACTTTATTTTGATGCTTTCTTCTTGATTTATCGTAATCTAGTTTTTTTTTTTTTTTTTTTTTTTTTTTTTTTTTTTTTGGCATCATGGGGTTTAGCCCTTGAATATGTGTAGAAAAAAACATGTTTACCCTTGAATAATGGTTGATTTTTCAATGTTGCAACTCTGAGCATCTATTATTTGAAACTAAAAAGTCTAAAACCCCTTTAATGTTTGTACTAAAAAGTCATGTTTTCCGTTTGATTGTATATTTGTTTTAAGAATGAATGAATTTTTTTTTGGTAGTAAATTATGTTTTTTTTTTTTTTTTCACTTATCGAATTTGATTAACACCTTTTTTTTAAATAAATAAAAAATTGGGTAAATTAAATAGCCAACATATTGCTTAAAATTATGTCGTTGAATATTTAGAGATTATTTACTAAAGATTGTTGTGTGGTGTACACATTAATGTTTAGATTAGTTTGTTAATCTTTAGAAAAACCTTTTTATTTTAAAAACAAATTGTTATGTGTGATTAATCTTACATTTTTTTTTTTAATAAATCTAGATTAAAACATTTGCAAAACTTTGCATACATCTACAGTTTCTTTTGTAGTCTCTCTTTCTTCTTATTCACTGTATTTTAAAAAATCCTTCTTTGCCTGTCCTTTTGTTGAAGCATGGATTTACATAGTTCTCTACCAGATACAATGGTTTGGTATTTTGCAAGAAGAGATACCAAATCATATTGAAAGGTTTAGGTTAGCCTAATTTTCCCTTTTTTTAATCTCTTTTTTTTGGGTTACATTTTTTTCATTTGATGTCTTTGGGTTTGAATTAGATTTTTCCTTGCACAATATAGTCATAATTGTTTTTGAAGTATTTGGTATCAATTAAATTTTTTTCCCTACCTTTTCCTTCAATTAAGGTGGTGCTGCCATATTAGGAAAAAAGGCCACTTAAAAATCTGCCACGCGTCTGAAAACAAAAAGTACAAAACCCAAAACAGTGGAAACGATAATGCCATCCGTCGTATCCATTCGGTCAACATTTAATAAATTCAATCCAAACTGTACATTCACATTCACTACTTCATTTCTTCAAACATCGATATAATCCCTCACTCTCGATTAAAAGCAGATGTATACCTTCATGTTAGCTGCCAAATGATACAAATAATACCGTCATAACCTCAAAAATCTTCACTCAACCCATCCTCTAACCACCACCTATTTTCCATTTCTGAGTGATTTGAGGAAGAAGATAATTCATGCTGGGAGTTATGGTGGAGGAAACAATATTAAGAATGAATTTGTTCAAACCATGGAAGGTAAAGCAGTTCTAGGTGAGAGGTATTTATTAGTGTGACTTGCTTATTGATTGGCTAAACACTGATGTAATGAATATGAATAGTATTTAATGCAAGTTATCTTTGATTAGTTTAAGGGAGAAAAAAAAATAAAAAAAATAAAAATAAAAATACCCCAACATTCTATCTCTATCTAAAATGCTTCCAAAGAAGAAAAGTTTCAGTTGCTCCATATACTCCATGGTGGTTTTGATATATAATTCTATGTTTTCCACTTTGTATTTCATTTGTTTTGACTCTTTCTTTTTATAAATATTATTATTGCTACCTTTTCATTGATTTGTCTTCTTTTATCCTCTATGGGCAAATGCACTTCCAACATGGACCCTTATGATCACTATTACATTTGTAGAAGTTTTTATGTCGATATCAATTTCAAAGTGTTAGATTCAATCCGTATGTTGTACCCTAAGCATGTAATAATTCTAATAAATTTATTGCGAAAATAGGTGGGAGGATGATTACTAATTTACTGTCAACACTTAGGTTCATTTACACTTCTAATACATGTTGCATTGAGTGATTTATTTTGAAAGATTACTTATTTTCTCAAAATTTGATATAACCTTAGTGATTTTTTCCCCCTACAGAATATTAAAAATAAGCAAATATGGGGTTTTTGGATGTCACCCTTGATGTACTCATAAAACATGATACTGATTAATAAGTTTTTTTATACAGAGTTTTGATCAAAGTAAATTCTTAAATTACCTATCTATGTCTTTCTTTTTCATTAGATTCGTTTAGATTTAGGCTTTTAGTTTATATTTGATTAATTTACATTAGATTTCATTTACATTGTACAAGGTCACACGGCAACAAAGAGAGCAGGAAAAGAAATGTAAACAAAGTAGGTACAGGCAACAGAAAGAGGCTTTGGTTGAACTTTGAAGTTCACGAAGAAGACAATAGGGTTTTTTTCATGTGGTATGAAATTTAGTCTCCTTCTCTCTATATCTCTTCCTTTATTTTTTATTGTCCAAAAAATTTATCACGCTCTTTGTTCTGTTTTGATTTTTTGATATCATTGTTTTTTCCTTTGCAAATGTTAATGTTTTGTTATTCACTGGAATTGTTTTAGGGACCCATGAAATATATATAGCCTACAATTCAAATATTATTAATTCTAGATCTCTTGCAAATAGCAAAAGATTTTACATTCTTACTCTTTTTTACCGTCACAACTCCAATTTTTTAAATCAAGCTTGGTTAGTTTGAATGCAATACTGAAAATGTTCGCCTCGATAGGAGAAAGAGGAATATGCAAATACGAAATATGTCTACTATTTAATGCCAATCTCTTCCTCTCTCCTTGGAAGACTAACAATTAGAGGTTTTATTCTTTAAGGGCACTATTTGTTTTCTCTATCCTAAAAGACTCCATATATATATATATATTTTAAGGACTATGATAGGCCAAAAACAAATTGACCCCTTGTGATAAATTAACCAATTAATTTAGCCAAGTGAATTAATTAAGTTAATTAACATGCAAACGCGTGGTAGCACAAACAAATCACTAATAAACTAAGTATGCGGCGGAAAATAAATTTGACACAGTGATTTGTTTACGAATGGGGAAAACCAACATGGCAAAAACCCCACCAGGTGATTTTCAGGTCACCACGTCCGAAATTTCACTATTATCACAACAAGCAATTACAAGTAAAAGAATCTCAATACCTTATACCAACCTACAGTTGAATCCTTACCCCAATATCCAATTGGACTTGTTCTATAGTGACAATTTCTCCTTTCGATGCATGGCTCCCAAGTATGTGACTAACTAATTGTGTAGATCCCAGTACATGACTTCAATCACCAACTAGAGAAGGTTGTTGGTTACAAAGTTCTTTAGTTCATCCCAACAATAAATATCAAGAAGATGCTTGGTCACAAAACCCTACGGTGCATAAATACAACAACTTCTTCACAAAAGATGAACTAGGGCAAATTCTGTCTCTGGTCACAATTTGCTTGAACAAACTTTGCCTAACACTTGTGCAACTTGTGAACACTTTGACGGCCCTTAAAATAATTCTTGTATATGTCTAGGGTTGTGAGAAAAGAAAGCCCAAACACATAAAATCGGATTGAAGTCAAAACAGAACTAGAATTCAGTTTTTCATAAAGCTCGACAGATACCTGTCTGTCGAGATGCTGTTGAGCAGTTGTCAAGCCACGTGGCTGAAACAACTTCTTAAGCTCAATGGATAGCTAACTATCGAGCTAGCTATCGAGTTTTAATGAACAACACTTCTTCAGCTTGAATCTTGGATAGACTTGCATGTCTTCAACACTTGATCTTGAAACACAGTTTCTTGAAGTATTTAACACATTCTAGATCTACCCAAATACAAGTAAAATGCGTTTTGTCAAAAGATTAGCTAATTATATAAAATAGTGACATATATTCCTAACAAGTGAATCACATATGTCCTAACAGATTATATATATTGTTTTTGTATTTGAGGCTGCGTTTGTTTTGGCTTCAAACCACTTTCAAAAATGGTTTTCCGTAAAAATGTGTGTTTGGTAAGCACAAGAAAATAGGGTCAACGGAAATTAATTTCAGCTTTGACCGAAAATTCCCCTCTCAAGCCGGAAATCAATTGCAGTTGCTATTTTACCTTCAAATGGATTTCGGAAAACACAGACAAAGAGAGAGAGAGAGAGGGAAAGAACACACCCCTCCGGCCAGCCAAGCTCCGGCCAGAGAGATCGCACCCAGAGAGAGATCCAACCCAGAGCCCAGAGCCCTTCGACTTCGCACCCTTCGACTTCGCCGTTCGACTTCAACTTCGAATCGCACCCTTCGACTTCGCCGTTCGACTTCAACTTCGAATTGCACCCAGATCGCACTGTAAGGTTGAATTTAATCAACCATCTTGTTGGCTTTATTCCGTGCCAAATTTGCTTGTATTTCAGCATTTAGTATCCCTGTATTTAGTTGGGTTTTGTTGTAAGGGTAGTGAGTGAAATAGAGTGTTGATTGCTCAAGAGTGTGTAAGAAAACAGAGACTCGCGGCTTGATCTCGTGGGTGACTCGCAGCTGCAAGCCGCCAGATGCAGCACACGTGTCAATCATGCCAAAAGGTGAACAGTCATGCTAGCTGGAGCACTACAGGACAAAACAGGACAACTGGCCATATGGTTATCTCGCGATTGGATCTCGCGACTCAGTCAAGTCGCGAGGCCAAGCCACGAGCCACTCTTGTTCTGAAAAACCTGACGTTTCACATTCTCCTCTCACCCCAGTATAAATACCCCTTATACCCACATATGAAAGAGAGCTTCCAGAGAGAATTTTGAGAGAGAAACCCTAGAGTAAAACAAGATTGATTCACCTACAATCTATACATTAGATTCTCTTCAAATTCCTCAACTCTCTTTCTCTCCATTGTCAAACCCTTGAGAGGCATTTTACCAAAACCTTGTTCTCACCATATTCATTACTGTGAGAGGGCTGTTTGGTGTTCTGGGAAACAGTTAGGAAGGAAACAATCTACATTAGTTGATGCTATGGTCAAGTAGCGGAATCCGGGAAGCTAGAAAAGAAAAAGGTTCGGCGTAACCTCGTTGGAGCAAGAAGCTTGGAGGGCTTAGGTGCACTGGGTAGATTAAGCTTGGAGGGTCTATTACTGTCCATGTATCCCATACATTTTCTAGTGGATTGTTTACTGCTTGGAGGGCGGTGGAGAGGTTTTACGCCGAGGGCTTCGGTTTTCTCTTCGATAACACATCGCATGTTGTCTTTGTGTTTGCATCTTCCTTCCCTTTTATCTTTGCCTTTTATTATCTGCTGTGGGTTGTGATTTTAATTTGGCTTAGATAGTTTTTCCAATTCTATATTATAGCTTTTGTTCATTATCCGCACACTAGTTGTTTGACATAAAACTTGAATTGGTTAATTTGTAAATTGGGGGTCTAAACGTTCAAGGGTATTTTTACACGATTTGAACTTTCACGCACCCTTCGACTTCGCCGGCGAACCCAGAGCCCTTCGACTTCGCACCCTTCGACTTCGCCGTTCGACTTTGACTTCGAATCGCACCCAGATCGCACCCTTCGACTTCACCGACACCGATGGCACTGAGATCGCAATTGAGAAATGGTTGGGTTTTGATGAATTTAACCGGATTTGATGAATTTTTTTTGGTTGGGTTTTGTTTCTGTGTTTATCTATTGAGAAATGGTATTATATATTTGTTTGGAAGTTGAGAAAATGTGAGAAAATGTGAGGAACAAGAAGAAAATGTGTTTTCTATATTATTTTCAGCAACACAACCAAACACTAGAAAATATTTTCCAAAGCATTTTTTGGAATGCAACCAAACACTTCAAAATATTTTCCTTTCCCGAAAATAGCATTTCCGGAAAATATTTTACATAAACCAAACACAGCCTGAATGAATGCTTTAATGTATGACAAAACTCAAATAACCAAATATTTATTACAAGTTTGAGTATCTTAATTTTGGAACTCTGTGCATCCATCTTAATTTCACTAATTTTTGCATATAGGCTTAGGCTACTGTTCTTCCTATTAAATTAGTGTAATACTCAAAATTGTTGGTTTGTAAGTGAATGGTTTGATTCAAGTGCTAATTTTAAGGTAGATCAAGATGTTTTTTCATATCTAGGTGTGAGTAGACTCAGGTTTGAATTGGTTTTTGTTCTGGATTCAATTGACCTATAACTATGATTCCATTAATCTTTTTCAATCTTCTTCCGATAGCCAAATAGATAGTTAGAGTTCTCTTTGATTTTTTTTTTTTTTTTTTTTTCTGCTATGTTTTGTAATCAAGTTGGCTTATTTGTGTGTTTGTGAGTTTTTCCAATTCAGTCTAACTCAATGATTACATTGTCTTTCTTTTAAGGTTTTTGAGTTCTAGTAGTGATTATTCTATAAGTGTTGAAAATGCATGATTTAAGTTTTATGCAAAAATTTAGTAATTCCCACACATGAAGTGTTGTTTATACCTAAAGTTAATATGTCTAGAAGTTCACATTACAACTATAATTACAAAAGACAAAAGACAGTACTTTATGAGCTTATGATTGCCAAATGCTATAATTACGATCTTCAATTTAATTATTGTTACTGGATTACCATATTTTGAACCCTTGATTTTGGTACATCTAAATATGGTAGAGATCATTTTCATTTCTTAAAAATCAATTTGGTTAGTGACTTATCATGTTTTAATTAGAAAAAAAGTTTTGGGTTCACATTTGCCACTTATCTTTTAAATTTGGAGCACATTTCCAGGAGTTGATATGAAGGAAAATGGATAATAAGTAGGGCTCATCGTCATGGCTAACTGCAACATAAGAACATGCTAGAATAGATTATATTCATTTACTTTGGGAGTTATATCTCGGAAAGCCTTTTAATTATCCATTGTTGGGGAATTTCACCAATTGAAAATATTTATGCTTTAATGTTTTTTAAAAAATAAAAAATTTGATGCATTCTCTTTGAGAGAACCTTTAAATTCTCTAAATCCTCCATTATTGGTGAGATTTGTAGATTGAACATATATGTGTTTTACTGTGGTTAAAAAAAGTAATACTAACTATTGTTTGTCCAATTTTATCCATAGTTACTTATCAAAAAAATATTTTATTCTTAGTTTGTAATTTCAAAGTTTTTTCTATTATATCTGTTTTCTTTTATGTGGATCAGATATGCCAATTGAAGAGTGGTTAATAGTATTGCTAACATATAATTTATAAGATTTCCAATTGAAAATCAGTATTTTAAAGAAAATTTGACCATAATGAGAATTGTTTTGATACTTATTTATTTTTGTAGCTATGATCATATATGTTTGGATAGTGGGTCATCTTTGTTTACTATAGGTTTCGATCTTCCACAATGCATGTCAATACCATGTAAAATATTCTTTACATCATTTTGCAGTTGTAAGCATATTTAGGACTCCAATGATATTTTATCCATAATACTAACTATTGTTTGTCCAATTTTATCCATAGTTACTTATCAAAAAAATATTTTATTCTTAGTTTGTAATTTCAAAGTTTTTTCTATTATATCTGTTTTCTTTTATGTGGATCAGATATGCCAATTGAAGAGTGGTTAATAGTATTGCTAACATATAATTTATAAGATTTCCAATTGAAAATCAGTATTTTAAAGAAAATTTGACCATAATGAGAATTGTTTTGATACTTATTTATTTTTGTAGCTATGATCATATATGTTTGGATAGTGGGTCATCTTTGTTTACTATAGGTTTCGATCTTCCACAATGCATGTCAATACCATGTAAAATATTCTTTACATCATTTTGCAGTTGTAAGCATATTTAGGACTCCAATGATATTGAAATTCTTAAGATACCCTATAATGCTGAAGTAGGTATCTTAATTCTTTAATTTTTAGGCATTAGTTCTAGATAAGTTGGCTTCCTATCAAAATGATTGGATATGGAGTTCTATGGATTTTTTTTTTTAATTCAATAATCAAAATAACATTAAGTTTCATTTTCATTGTCCAAGAATATATACTTTATTTTGTGACTTTAGTATTCTACTGTAATATGTATGGACTTCATTATAACCACTATGTTCCATTTTATTGATCACTTATCTACGAATCAAAAAATATATATGTTAAATTAAGTAGTCAAACTTGAGTTTGGTCTTAAAAAAAGTTCAAAAGTGTTTTTATGGTTCATTTGTTTAAACACAATAAGCTTTTCTAGATTTTAGATAACTATAATTGCTAACCTGGTATATAGACAGTAAATGAAATTTATTTCTAGAGCCTCATGCATTCTAAAACTTTTTTCTTTCCACATGCTTTTGTAGAAGCACAAAGGCAAATAAGACATGAATGATGGTTTCTATAAAACAAATTAAGGGTCATTCATTGTAATAGTCACTTCAACTATTGTGAAAACTTATAGACGTAACATTTCTTTAAAAAGTATATAATGCCTCAACATCAATAATCCTAATACCTTTTTTTTTTTTTTTTTTATTTTGTAGGTAACTATCAACTATCATTCACATGGGCAACAAAGCTCTACATCAACTTTGACATTCCAAAAATCAGAAAGGAAATTATGCCAAAAGGACCTCCTAAACGGCTGGATGGATAACTTTCTTACATAATAGAAAAACAGTTATGAAATAGAAGACTTGGAATGGAACTTAGAGACGAAGATATTAATTGTGCTTATACAACTTAATTTACACCTGAAATTTAAATTCATTTAATTGTAGCATAAAAAATTCTTAAGAATTATGCACCAAGTTCTTTTCTTCATACCCTTTTCTTATTTACTTAATTTTCTATTTTATTTCAGATTATGAGAGATTTAATTTTCTGTATTTAGGTTATGGCTTTGTAATCTGAGCATCCTAAGACTCTTATATCAACACGAATTTTAAGTGTTGTAATATATATGATTCTAATTTTGAACTCAGTCATAAGTGTAGATTGTAATTCATTTGCCTCTATTAGATTGCCGCACTATTCAGTGCAGCTTATTTTGGGAATACAAGATTGATGAAATTGAGAATGCTATGAGTATGCATTTTTATAGGTGCTACATTAAAAAGCTTCTAATTTCAAGTAAGGAATCTGAGTCCTAATTTTAAGTAATTAAAAAGCTTCTAATTTCAAGTAATGAATCTGAGTCCTAATTTTAAGTAATGAGCTTGATTGTTGACCTTTTAGGTTGATATTATACAAATAACAACTGAAGGCCATGAACAAGGCAAATATTTGGAGTTGAGAAAATCAAAATGAAAACCATTACAGGAGATCGCCAACTTTTGGAAAAGTAAATATCAGGAAACCTATTTGTCTATTATGCTCGGTCTCTGACTTTTTTCCTTTTTTGAAGTCCAAGTTGTTCAAGTATTAGGAAAGCTATTAATATGTTAAATAAATAAAAAGGAATAGCATAATCATAACATATATACAATTTTATCACAGATAGATTAAGTTAATTGGTGACGTGCAAAGCCAAGATTGTTAATGTTAACAACAGTTGGGGTATTATTTTTTCATGTCTTATATGCAACACAAAGGTCAAACCTATCAAAGGAGTTTTATGGTGTGAGCGAAGTAAAGGTGAGCCTAAATTATAAAATGATCCTACGCATTGCGCAAGTTGAACGCTAGTATTAATAAAGGCAGTGGCTTAAGCTACCCCCATATACACAATGAGCTACTTCAAGCTCCCGGACTCTCTATGCTCAGATTTGAACTCTATGATGGGAAGTTTTTGGTGGGGGCAGAAAGTAAAAAGAAAGAAAACTTTCCTGAGTTTTGTGGAAAAAGCTTTGCTCCCCAAAGATTGAAGGTGGAATGGGGTTCAGGGATTTAAAGGCTTTTAATATTCTATTGGCAAAACAAGGCTAGCGAATCCAACAAAACCTAGACTCATTAGTCCACAAAGTGTTCAAAGCGAAGTATTTCACAAAGACATTTTTATGGAAGCTTAATTGGGAAAAAGGCCATCCTACATATGGAGGAGCATCCTAGCAGCTAGGGAAGTAATTTAGGGGAGACATAGGTGGGTGATTGGTAATGGGAGGAATGTGCATATCTAGAATGACAGATGGATCCTAATTGCGAAAACATATAAAGTAATGAGCCCAAAAGTCCCAATCAGCGGAGGAGGAGAAATGGTATCAAGTTTGCTGAATAAAAAGAGAGGAGCATGGAACACAAACCTAGTTCGGAACACCTTTCTACCATATGAAGCAGATGTGATTCTAAGTATCCCTATAAGCCCCATGGCTCCGAGAGACTCTCAGGTGTGGGCCAAAACCCTATATGGAATTTTTACAGTCAACAGCACATACAAAGTCACATCTAAGTTGCTCAAGGAAGTTAGGGAGATGGACAGTAATCCCAAGATGCTCAGACAATACCAAAATGCGAGCACTTTGGAAAGCTATTTGGGATTTAAAATGCCCTAGCAAAATTAAGCACTTTGTGTGGAGAGCTTGTAGGAACATCTTACCCACAAAGCATTGCTTACAGCATCGAAAGGTGATTATGGACGACAAATGCAACTTATGTGGGGAAAGAGAGACATTAGGGCACATTCTGTGGAGCTGTGAGATCGCTAGGGAGACGTGGGATGTATTAAACATCAAGGTCACCAACCTAAATGCATCCATAGAAGAGTTCATTGACGTGGTTTGGTTGCTTTGGGAAGATGAAGGGGATAAAGATTGGGAGGTGATAGCCACTAATGCGTGAAGCCTGTGGAATAACAGGACCACGATAAGACATGGTGGGCAATGCAAACAGGGGGAAAGTCATAGCTACGGAAGTGCAGAAGTATGTCGAAGAATTTCGTGCAACCATACCTATCAATCCCCCAAAGGCCACACCACCCCCCAAGAGGTGGTCACCTCCGTCGCCTGGTTGGTATAAAGTCAACGTGGATGGTGTTGTGTTTAGAGATCGAGGAAAGATTGGTGTGGGAGTAGTTATCAAGAATGACCGAGGAGAATTGATGGGAGCAATGAGCAAGAAAATTCACTTCCCCTTGGGAGCAATTGAGGCTGAAGCGAAAGCAATGGAAGAATGAATTATGTTGGCATGGGACCAGGGATTAAAAAACATCATCGTGAAAGGCGACTCCTTGGTTGTTGTTTAAGCTCTAAAAGGAATAACCCCCCTACTACCTCTATCCAGAAGGTTATTGAAGGTACTAGCTAGTGTTTGAAGAAGTTTGATGCTTGGAGGATCTATCATTCAAGACGAAGTAGCAACACAGCTGCTCACTCTATGGCCAAAGATGCCATTTCAATTTCATCCAAAAAAAAAAAATGATCTAAGTCAAATGATTGTTCTTCATATTTTAATGAATTTTGCGTTTGAGAACTAGGTTATTGATAAGACGTTAATATATTGACTTTTGGATGAATTATTAAGCAAATTAGCCCTTAATATAGTCTTGACTTTAGAATTTCATAGAAGTAACTGCATATTTGTATTCTACTTAAATGTTGAGCGGGAACCTCAGCCGGTTCATGAAAATAAATTGTAGAATTATTTTTATTACATTAAATTCACAAATCTAGGGAAGTTAGAATTCCTGATAAATCTCATTGGCTAAGTCACATGGCTAGGGAGAGTTTGGATCACCCCTACCCCAATCAAGTCCGATAAAGGCCTATTATAGTTCACTCACCCAAAAACAAGACATAAACTCTACCTTGGGCCAAAGTTAATATAAAACTTGTAATTCCTAAAATGTTTGAAGCATTAATAGGTGATATTTTTTTGAGGTGATATCATATGGGTATATACAGCTTGATAAGATCAAACTGTTAGGATAGTCTTACCGTATTTCTAGAAATAACATTGTTTAATTTGGTTCTGAAATCCAAGTTAGATTGAAAATGCATAGATTTAGTTAGTTAATTTTGAAATTAGTAAATTAATTCGCTGAAGTCTTTATTGACAAATTCTCCGTTTACAATCTTTAAGGGCTTGCCTGGTTGCAGTGAAGGTCTACCTTTAGTAGCATGCCTAATTGGAGGAGATATAAAATGTTAAGAAATTTGGACCCCAATTAATCAATATATATATATATATATATATATATATAAAGTGGGCCAATCCAAGTGGGGCTTTGGGCTGGCAATTTTGGTTCTTTTAATTAGAAAAATAAGTGGGCCTTGGGGATTAATTGTGCAGGCCTAATTCAACTCAATTTCCGGTTTTTATTTTCATGGATATTGGGTTGTAGAAGTGAGTTTTGGGCTGAATTTGTGGGCTTTCAACCTACATATTTGTATCCAAAAATTTGCCGGAGATTCTGGCCCTTTACCCTTAATTTTTAAAAAAATTGACAATATGCCCCTGTTTGCAAACTATATAGGAGCGTGCCCCTGTTTTTATACTCGATTATCCTAAAATCGAGTTAAATTAAATACTCGATTTGTAGAAAATCGAGTTATGCCCGATCAAACTTAAAAAAGAAAAAAAAAATTGTATGGAACTCGAGTTTCAGGAAATCGAGTTCCATGCGAAAAAAAATTTTATAAGTGTAATCACCCCATATTCAGGGAGCCCTATAGTCACGTTTTTAATCCCTATAGTGACGTTTTAAAGTCCTATAACAGCGTTTTCCTGCAAATTTTTTAGAAGTGTGATTGGCCCATATTCAGGGTGCCCTATAGTGGCGTTTTTAAGCCCTGTAGTGACGTTTTAAAGTCCTATAGTGGCGTTTTCCTGCAAAAAATTTTGTAAGTGTAATCGCTCTGTTCTGAGAGCCCTATAGTGGCGTTTTTTAAACCCTATAGTGACGTTTTAGGGCCCTATAGCGGCGTTTTCCTGCAAAATTTTTTTATAAGTCCCCATACCTGGTTCAAACGGCCCTATAGTGGCGTTTTTAAGCCCTATAGTGACGTTTTGGAACTCGACTTCCCTAAAATCGAGTTCCATGCTTTTTTTTTTTTTTTTTTTTTTAGTTTTATTTGGCGTAAATCGATTTTCTATGAATCGAGTATTTCTTTGAAACTCGATTTTAAGTTAATCGAGTATCGAAACAGGGGCATATCCCTATATAGCTTCGAAACAGGGGCATATTGCTAAATTTTTAAAAAATTAAGGGCAAAAGGCTAGAATCTCCAAAATTTGCCACTACAATATTCTTTGAGAGTCTAGGAACACAAGATGTAGCTTCAAACTGGTTCTGAGTTCTGAGACCAAACTTAATACCAGAGAAAACATCATAAAACAAGCATACTTGCTAAGTTAGGAACTGCTGTAAAGCCTAGACACGGGCGATCCAAAAAATCTAATCCTTGAACAATCTGTTCGGCTAAATGAAGACAGTACGTAGTTGGACAATTTATGTTATTAATTTACGGCACTTATTAGTCAAACAAACTAATTAATAGAGTAGCTTGCCTTGATCTCAAACACCATAAGTATAAGGGGGAAGAAAGTATTCTATTATTTTTATGTTGTCCAATGGCAATAATGCCACTTCTCGATCTAGTACATAAAATATTACTTGGGGACACAACACATACTGTGACAACCCATCATTCAGAAACAAATTATAACTATGTTGCACTTAGTTTTGTTTATATGATACGCTGATTACTAGCATTTCACACGCCTCGTCGATTATGTTAACGGGTGCCAAAACATTTTTTTACATATTTAGTCACTGTGATGGTTTGCACTTTGCACTATTATCCAATTGATGCAGTTAGATGACTTAGATCCATCACATTAATTGAAAAATAAATAAATTCTTGTCATTGTTTCTGTTCAAATTTAAACTTTTAGAGACTTTCATAAAGGAATTCGTAATAAATTGGTAGATTTGCACCTTTAAAATTAAAAGGGCAAACCAACCGAATCTTTTCTTTACAAATACAAAACATGTTACGTTTCTATTCTCAGTAAATCATTTCTTTATGTTTCTATCATCCCTCTTTTTTTTTTTTTTTTTTTTTTTTTTTTTTTTCTTTTTTTTTTAAGAATACTAACTATTTTTAACATACATAGGGAGCGGGAAGAAACTCAAGAAAGTCTTATAGAAATATAGAAATATACAGTAGTACATATTCAAAAGAGCCTAACTTTTGAATAGTTAATGATACCCTAAACAAGTGAGTTTGGCTCCCATAGTTTTTTTTGGTAACTTGTTTGGTAAAGGAAAAAAAAAAGATCTTGTTTATTGTTAAAAAAAATAAAAAAATAAAATGCAAATTTTGTTTCTTATTTGATAAAATGTCAAGAAAAAAGTCAAAACTTAGAAGTTAGAAGTACATTTGATCTTTCTTTAGTCTCATAATTTTCATTTGACTTATATTATGATTGATTTGGGATTGTAAGATGTTACACTACACACATAATACTTGAGGAGCCAGGCTTAGGTTCAGTGTCCTGTAGTATTGGATCCATTAAAATGATGACATGTATCCACTTTTAGATACATGTCACCATCTGATCGGATCCAGTGCACTGGATACACTGGACCTAAACCAAGTCCATACTTGAGTACTCTACAATGAGCTTTTAAACTAACACATTCATGATCTTGTGCTAGATCTTGATTTTCATAAGTGAGTTTGGAGACTAGTTCAAATTCTCATAAAATCAATCTCACATCGACACTAAATTATAGTTTATTTGGAATGGAGGGAGATGAGATAAGATGAGAGTATAGAGGAATGTAGTTAGAATATATTAATATTTAGTATATTATAGTCCTCTTTTATTTTCCTCTCTTCTACTCTTCTTTTATTTTATTCCATCCAAAAATAGGGTTATTTAAGTGAATATATATAGAAAATAACATATCTCGCTCATAGTTTAAAGTGAATTTGTGCATTTAAGTCAAATAAAATTACATTTTCTAGTATAAGTCGCACTTAATATGAATGGATTTGCTTGCTTTTTGTTCGCACATTCAAAACGCGTAAGCCTTTAACCCTTTTTGATGAAGCCCCTTCCGCTCTTTCCATACGACCATGACAAAACTGGTTCAGTGCACAAAGGAGAGAAAAATGGTTGAAATAAAATGTTTTCCATGATTTCAAATGTTGCCTATATATAACTATAAGTAAATTATTTATTAATTAATTAATGTAGTAATTGGGAAGGAAGAGGATGACAATTGACAAGTGGATTCGCTGGCAGTGCTGCTGGCGTGGCCACAGGCCAAAAAAACATGATGAAGTCCCTGCTCTTTATTTATTTTTTTATTTTTGAGAAAGTGCTCTTTAATTAAACAACTAGAGAAAATAAAAATGTATAATAAGACATTTTAAATTACTATATATGCTATCTAAGGAAGGACCTACACAATCACATACAGTCATTCACAAGCTAGCATCCACGTACTGATGTTTGCCATTTCGGGCCCCGCCCCTTTTCAATTGGATCCTATCAAATCCAATGACCTTTTTGAGGTTTGACCAAATTCAACATTTTTAGTGTCACATCACCCATGCTGTTATGCAGTAATTAAGCGATGCCATTTCTACCTAATGGTCCGGCCACTGTTTTATACTTTTATAATTGTGATTGCCTGATTGGGCTATTATTATAAGGGTTATTTGTATTCACTGCTCACATTGAAAGAAAAAACTGTGGCCGTATCATTACTCTTTCAAATTTCAGCGATGCATATATATGTTTGTGTGACAAAATCACATATTTTGGCTATGTTACAGTACGTGTTACAAGAAAGAAAACAAAAATGAATTTTATAATTTTTGAAAATTAAAAACCCGTTTAATAGAGAAGTTTGAGTAATATTGTTTGAATATTTTTTATATACATATAGATGAAAAAATGTATCAAAATATATATAAAATTGTTTAAAATATGAAAATATGTAATAAAACCTAAACGGAGTCTAAATTAAGTAACAATGTGAATATGTGATGATGATAGCATCATGAATATTTCCCCCTTTCATGAAAAATCCTATTTAGCACGTACTCTCTCGCTAGCTGAGCAGGAAATTAAGTTCCCCACCAACACCAATTTATAGAAAAAGGCAGATTCTTTGTCGTGCTCAGAGATAATAATGGACTTCTCTCTCTCTCTCTCTCTCTCTCTCTCTCTATTTATTTTTGATTCTACGACTTCATCAATCTCCCCTAATCATCATCCTCCAATAGAAGACATTAATGTCGGTGCGGATTGTACGTACCAAAATGCTCTTTTGACGGTGCATATATAAAGGGCTGTTTTCATTTCAGTATTCAACTGATCATGCCGACAACTCATGTTTTGAGTGAAAGTTGTAGTTCAAATCTTACGTTTTTTTTTTTTTTTAGTAAGGACTTTACTTGGGTCCATTATTCTTGAATTTGTAAAAATATAATAAATATGTGTTATAATTTTAATGAGTTTAGGGAGCCTATTTGGTAAAAGTATTTAAATATAATTTTTTGTTTTACAATCCATAAATCGGTTGGTACGATACTTGAATTTAGAACAGAATTTTGAAAACGGTCAATGAGTGTTTTCAAGATACATCAAATATTTTTAATGACATAGGTGTAAATAAATTGAAAACAGTGGACTCTACATATATGTCCAAACTTTTATATCTTTTAAATTAAGAAATTTATTTTTATTTAAAAAAAAATTCTCACACTTCAAATTTGAAACTTATCATTAAAAAAAAAAATGTAACTACAGATTCTACACATTACTTTTAATAAATATATATATATATATTTTTTTTTAAATCTTAAAAATAAAAATGGTCTCCCAAATAATTATTTTTTGTTTTTAGTATTTTGAAAATTATTCTTAAAAGTGGGAGCCAAACATGTATAATATAAAAATTATTATCTAAAAACTAGTTTCAAGTTCAATTTTTTGAAAATTTATTTATACTGTTTTGAAAATAAAAACAAAAATCCTCCTACCAACCAGGCGTATAGAACAAGTCTAGTATAGAAGAGTAGTAGACCCGATCTTTGTGTTTCTTCTAAATAGGATATCATTTACTTACCAAAACTCTTTAGATAAGGTGCAACATTTGTTTAATTACCCATTTACCATATGCACTGGTTTAGTGTTGAAAACTTACCCAAAAAAGAATGACGTTGTGCTTATGATTTGCGCTAGTTACCACACGTTAACCTAATCAGGATCGTAAAAATTCAATCACGATCGGATCTGAGGGTTGAGTATACTAAAAAATTGACATGAATGTCAAGCCCTACTTAACTTATGCAGATCAAGTCTTCCTTGACTAAACATCATATTAGCTGTAAGTTGTAACGCAAGCTTGTGCAAGTTGTTAATTTTCTTCAATTAAGGTATGTGGATATTTTAACCTTTTTTAATACGATGTTCCAAAGATTGGACAAGATGCCTACCTTATTAAAATGATAACATGTTAATGTCACGTACATGCGAACTAATCTTCAAGGGTTTCTTTAAACTTTCAATAGATAAAAATTAACCAAAATTTTGGATCAATGGCGGATGGCCTACGCAAAATGAGATTAGTTGTAAGTTGTAATCCAAATAATCCATTTTTTATTTGGGTATGGTCCACTTTTCGCTTTAGGTTAGGTTTGGATAGCGGCAGACCGTGTGTTTGCCTTTTTTTGGTTGGATCTCATGTACTGTTCATGGGACCCACAAATACAGAAAAATGAAAATTTTAATTTTAAAATTGGGTCCCAAGGCGCTATTCACTCATTTAAAAAATTATTTCACTACAATATTTTCAATTTTCAGTAATAAGCAGCATCCAAACCAACCCTTAATATGAGGTCCCTTGTCTCGTTGTACCACTAGCACTAAACTCTTGCATCTATGGCTAGGTAATTGGACAGGCACCAAGCAGGCCAATCAACCTTAACTATGCCGAGGGATGTAACCATAATTTCTTCTTAGGGGATCAAAGTACTTTTTAGTTTTTACTATATAAGAAAAATAATTATTATAAACATTCAAGACTAAATTAATACATAAAAAATAAAATTAGTATCTATTATGTGTTAACAAAATATAAATAAAAGAAATTAAAGGAGAAAAATAAAAAAAATTTAATGCATTTCAACTTAATTATTTATGAAAATGCAACTTGACAATATATAATTGACTATGTATTAAATTATACATCAATTTTCTCGACTTCAAACTTTAAAGATGTCAAGAGTTTTGTACGTAACTCAACTAGCTCGAAACATACATCTAAAGTTCAAATTCCTCCTAAAAAAAACTTTCTCTTAAGTTAGAGGCTACCTTAAATTTTCTTGTATAAACAAGATTATATTAACATATCTTGTTTGGTATATACCTAATTCCAAACTAATTAATAAATAATAATAATAATAATAATAATAATAAAAACAAAAATGATGAATTAATGGATATGACAAAGAAAAATATAACTTCGATAAAACATTACAACAAAATGTACTTTCAGTGACAAAAAAATTCGTTACTAAAAATCCAGTTTTTCGTCACTAAGAACTTTTAGTGACAAAATCGGACTTTTAGCGACGAAATTCATTTCGTCACTGTAGCCCCATCGCTAAAAGTCCTAGCAACGAAAAATTTCGTCGCTAAAAGTATGATTTGTTAAAAAAGGAAAAAACTTTTAGCGATGAAAACATTTCGTCGCTAAATGTTTTCTTTGCTAAAAACAGTATTTAGCGACGAAAATATTTCGTCACTAAAACCATTTCATTTTATTAAATCATATTTAGTGATGAACAATTTCGTCACTAAATCTATTTTCAGGTACATATGGTGACGAAAAAAGTCGTCACTAAAACTATTTTTAAGAAAATCCAAGCACATATAGTGACGAAAATTTTCGTCACTAAAACCATTTCTTACAAAATTCTGCTACATTTAGCAACGAAATATTTCGTCACTAAACCAATTTTTTGTTGCTATATTTGTGACGAAAAAATTCGTCGCTAAAACTTATTTTCTGTTTTGATTATTTTCATGGCTTTGATATTAACCTGTAACATGTTATTACATTATTAAAACCTCACATTTGATTAACACATTTATTTCAACAACAGATTTATAAAAAAATCGATCCATACATTCCACAAGTAAAAAATAAAACAAGTATCCAATTCAAACTCTTTCCATACAATAATTGTTTGCAACACATACAGTAACTTAATATGTTTTATAACAATACAAAAAGTGTAGCATAATATAATTAGAACCAACGGAAGATGTCCTCATATGTCTTCAAATAATGTCAAAAGTAAATCCCCCAAAGCCACCAATTAGAAATCTGCACAAATATAAAAACACTACTACATTAAAATCATAAAGTAAAAACATTAACTATGTTATAAGAAAGCAAATATAAATTTTCAAATGTAATATAATACAATTAGTTTCAAATGATACATAAAAAATGAAGTGTTTTAACTTGAAGATAAAGTACTAAACAATAAGTGATTTAACTTGAAGATGAACCACCCCCATAGGTAAAAACATCATCATAACCTTTGCTCCTCAAAAAATTAAGTATATTGTTTCGGACCTCATCTTGCTTAGCTCGCGCCTCTTGCTCCCTAGCTCACTCCTCTTCGTCCCTAGCTCTTGCCTCTTTGAGCTCAATTATCTCATTTTCTAACTGATGGATATACTCCACCGAGGAACTAGAAGAGGCAGTGGTTACTAGAGAAGAGGAAGGTCTCATGCCAAGTCCTTTTACAATACCAGACTTCTTCTTAAAAACTAAGTTCGAGATCTCCTCTTATGTAAGGGGAATTGCATTAGGATCTTGACAATGATCCTCTTGCACTTTGAGAATAGTTTCCTACCATTTGAAAGAGAAAAAAAAAAATCACGACATTAATACTACATATGTTATAACTTTACAAACATGATAAGAATGAAATGATAGGGATGGAATGATACACATACATATGTCGCTTCATCCTCATGGTGTATCCACCTATTTGTATTTGGATTGAAATGAACATCTTTGTAGATTTTTGTCAATTCAGGAACTTGACCGCTATTATTATTTGTTTGTTTAATTAACATTCGAGTGTTAGATAAATATAGTTAATTAATTGCAACATGTACTATACTAAGGTTTAAGAAAATGAAAAAACTCACACCTCCTCATCAACCCTAACAGTAAGTGCCTTTGTCCCGCATCTATGTTTGCCTGAAGTTTTGTTCATATTTTCAAAGTTCTTTCTTGATTTTTCCTAATAAAGAACATTCAAGATATTTATTAGATCATGAATAAAATAGTATACATTTACTTCATCTAGGTATTAATCTAACCATTTGACAACATAATATAGTAAATATTGGATAATAATAATATACGCATAAATAATTTACCAGCCAGTCCTTATTGGTCCATTTCCCTTTAATGAGTCCAGTCCACTGCTCAAGTGTGGCATTCTTTGGTGGGTGGCTTTTTGCATAATCAGCACCATGAGATTGTACAAGCTTTTTATAAATCTGATACAACTTGTTAGAGCCACTACTCAATAATCTTCCACATTTTGTATTTATTGTTTTCGTTACCCAGTTAGAATCTCCTTCTAACTCAAATTGATCTTGTAAAATGAAGTGTATGTGTATTATAAAAATATTATTATATGAATTTAATGTACTTAGTGACAACAAAGACAAGTTAGACGTTATCAATGTAAATTTACCGCGATATTTTGAAGCACCACATCTCTAGTAACAGCATCAACACTTTTCCAATTTTTTACGTTATAACTGGACAAATTACTTCACACTTGTATGCCAATTTAATTGACAAGCTTGCACGCATTCTTCCCAACAGGAGCATCATACTCTGCAGCTATACGTATTGGCAGTTTACCACTTTTTTCAACAAGTGCCCGTACTGCTATACCACGTGTTGTTCCACAAGTATTTCTACTAATAGATCCTATTTAAACATTATCAATGTTAAAAATTATACATTCCATTTACATTAAGTATAATCTCAATAGTAAAGATAGGGTATAGTTGTAATTAAGTATGTTCTATGTAATTACCAGTCATGCTAGTTAATGCGTCGGTAGCCTCCGCACTAAAAGAACTTTAGGCAGAAGGATTTGCTTCAAGAGGTGTTTCCGTAGATTGAACCGTAGATTGGATCACCGAGATAGATGCCTCACCTTGCAAGCGTGTAAGTCATCCTGGTGCCATTTGTAACTTACAAACATACATATAATGGAACAACAAAGTCATTACAAATAATAGAACAACAAAGTTATTATCTATTGTACCCTATGGAACATCTACTGTACCTTATGGATTAAAGAATTAGATGACTCAACATCATTCTCATCATCACTAATAGGTGGTACATAATCATCATCTATCACAATATTAGCTCTACTTCTTTTCCCTTTTGCACAATTGGACTGAGCAGAATCCTTTAGAGAAGTTGAGATGTGCTTCAATCTCAAAGCATCAATTATCTCTTGGTTTTGCCTCATTCTATCCAATCTTACCATCTCCAAAGCATCAATTATCCGTACTGCTATATATATCACAAGTATATATAGAGTTTTATAAGTTTTTATCTAGAATATACTTACTTTGCTCAAGCTAAGTTTACAACTTTCAGAAAAAAAAAAATCCAAAGTTAACTTGTGCTCTTCACCTTGTTCCTCACAATCCCAATGATTTAATGGCTGCAGTCATCAACACATTCTATGTATCAATAGGATTTCACATGCAGCAACACATAGAATAGTGAAGCTTTACCTCTTGATGGAGACAATGCAATTTCAATAAAAAGATGACTCTCAATCTAGAATACCAAAGATTTACATAATAAATAATAAGTAGATAATTGAAAGAAAGTCATTAGAATTAGGTAAATCACAACCAGCATTGAGAAAAAGAAGGAAACACAATGTTATAGTAAATAAAGGTGTTAAACTACCCTATCAAGAAGTCTTTCACTGCTTAGGTATTCTTACCGTTGGAGTTGACAAACTCTGCCACAAAATTAGTTACCTGCACTAACTATCCACCTCCAGCCTTCCCCATATGGACCGATTCATAAGAATGAATATTAATGAATGAATATTAATGAATAATTAATGAATGAATATTAATAAATAATTAACATTAATGAATGAATTAATAAATAATTAACAAATGGTTTATCTAGCTATATACCCCATTGGACATAAATCATTTATAACCAGAAAAGATAACACCTATGTAACTTAATTTGAACCATAATCCAAAGCAAAAGAAATACAAGTGATCATTGATTTTTAATAGATAGCTAGAATAGGTGAAAACAAAACTCAGCTGCATAAAGATCAAAGCTAGTGCACACCTAAAAGCCAACAACACCTAAAAAATGGAACTCATTGATCACAATCAAGCCATAGCAAATGCATAGAAAAGCTCTTTCCAAGCAGCCATCTCAACCAAGTTAACACTAAAACCCATACCAATCCAAAAAGTTTCATTCATATCCTAAAAGATAACACAACTACACAAAATTCCAAATGCCTATAAAACAATAGTTTATTTAGACACACTTCAATGCATAAAAAAATCAAACATCAACAACAACCAAACTTTAGTCCCAATAAATAAAAAATAAACTCATTGAATATGAAATAAATAAATCCAAACTAATCATTGACAAACAAAAAAATAAAAATAAAAACCTTACCAAATCCAGATCGTCGTGAATGGTCCAAATCGGCAGTGGAGACTTCGTTGCAAAGGGTCCAAAACGGCGACAAATGGGTTCGAATCGGCGACGAATGGGTTCAAATCGTCAAGAATTGGCAACGAATAGCTCGAGAATCAGCGACGAATGGGTCAGGAGCTAAAACAACACTTCAAAACCATTGAGAATCGTCAAGAATCGGTGACGAATGGGTCGAAAATCGACGACAAATGGGTCAGGAGTTGAAAACTAAAACTGTCGAGAATGGGTCGAGAATCGTTGAGAATGGAGTTTGAATCGTCAAGAATGGGGTTTGAATTATCGAGAATGGGTTCGAGAATCGGCGACGAATGGGTTGAAAATCGGCGACGGATGGGTTAGGAGCTGAAACAACACTTCAAAACCGTCGAGAATGGGTCGAGAACTGTTGAGAATGGAGTTTGAATCGTCGAGAATGGGGTTTGAATCGTCGACGAATGGGTTGAGAGCAACAACAAATGGTTCGACACTGAAATAAAATGGCTTTTGGCTAAAATAAAAGAGACGAATAGGTATTAAATACTCAGGTCTTTAGCGACGAAAATTTTCCATTGCCAATGCCTACTTTGTCGTCGCAAAAGGTATATGGTTTTTAAGTTTTTAGCGACGAATGTCCATTTCGTCACTAAAGAACCCAAGCTTTGTTAAGATTTTTAGAGACAAAATTCATATTTCATTGCTAAAGCATACTTTTAGTGACGAATTGTGATTTCGTCACTAAAAACATATAAGTGCAAAACTATTTTTATTTTTAGTGATGAATATTTTTCGTCGCTAATTCTTCCTTATAGCGACGAAAGGATTTTCCTCACTAAAGAACCCAGGCTTTGTTAAGATTTTTAGAGACGAAATTCATATTTTGTCGCTAAAGCATACTTTTAGTGACGAATTGTGATTTCGTCACTAAAAACATGTAAGTGCAAAACTATTATTATTTTTAGTGACAAATTGTTTTTGTCGCTAATTCTTCCTTATAGCAATGAAAGGATTTTCGTCACTAATACTATTCATAGCAATACCTACAGTGACGAAATATTTCGTCACTAAAAATTTCAACTTTTAGCGACGAAATATTTCGTCGCTATAGATTAATTAAACTCGCACCAAAGTTTCCCTCCATTGGCGCCCATTTTTCAGATCACAATAACAACGAAATTTATTTTTCATCGCTAAATGTTATAATTCTTTTCATTATTAGTGATGAAATTCATATTTCGTCACTAAAGCTATATTTTTAGTGATGAAAAATATTTTCTCACTAATTTTCGTCGCTAAAAATACATTTTATTTTAGTGAAATGGAAAAACTAAACAAATTGATGTGAAAATAATACTTTCAATTTAATTCTATCAAATCGAAACACTTAACTCCTAAAAGGTTTTTTAAGTAGGTTAAGAGCATTAACATTGGTGGTGGCAAAACTTTAGCAATTTGGCACCACAAAAAGTTACTTTATCTATTTTACCATTGTTGATGCCCACTTTTGACAAAAGGCCCAATGGCAGAAGATGCCCAATAATATGAAGAAGATAGGAAGAGAAAATAGTGAAGCAAAGACTTGCAGGCCGAAACAGCAAGAATAATGGTCAACAGGCCTACAAAAAAAATAATAACTAGCAAAGAAGAAGCAAATAGGCTGAGGAAGCCCAAGAAATGAAGTAGTAAATCCATGGAAATAATAAGAGGTAAAGAAGAAGTAAATGGGCCAGGGAAGCCCAATAAATGAATTAGTAAATTCATAGTGTTGGCATAAAGGCCAATAAGCCCGAAAGGTAATAAGAGGTAAGGATGTGGTAATTAGGCCGGAGAAGCTCAAAGGATTTAGCAAAAGCCCATAGGAGTAAAAGAGGTAAAGAAAAAAAAATGGGCCCAGGAAGCCCAAGGATTAGGATGGGCTGACATAGCAAGAATGTGACCCAATAAAAGCCCAAAAGAAGTAAGGATGTGGAAAGTGGGCTAGCCCAATAGGAATGTTAGCCAGTGAAGCCCAAAAGTAGAAAGAATGTAGGAAATGGACTAGCAGGAGCCTCAACCCGTAAGCCCAGGGGTAATAACGAAGTAAAAGAAAAGTGATATCATAGTAGGAGCAGTGCAGTGGCATGGCAAGATCATTAGCCAAGCCCACGAACACAAGAAAGAATAGGGCATAGGCTAGGCAGGAAGGAAAGGACCTGCACCCAAGCAATGCCCAGTCCAAAGAATATAGAGAGCGCAAGCCCAAAGACCCATGTATCTTTCACACCGAAAGAGTTAAATAGCTACCAGAACGTACAGCAAAATTAGACAAATGTGGAGGCAATGACAAATGCATGAAGGCTAGAAAAGTAATGGATTCAGACGGAAATAGAGCTTGCACACAGGGCCTAGGCACCACCTACCTGTACCCAGCCAATATAGGGAGGTGGGTCGGTCAAGGGTATGAGAGAGTATGTGGTCTAGCGGTGGGAAGAAGGGGGAAGCCTATTTTGGGGTTCCCGCTCAAACTTCTTTGGGGAGAAATGTCATGTTGGAACGACATCTCACCAAAAAGAAGTAAACATGAGTTGAAACTACTAGATGCATGACATAGAGGAGGTAAAGGAGAGGTTTAACCCTTAACCGAATAAGAGTATTGAAAACAAAGAGAGGTATGAGACAAAACAAAACCACTTTTGTTTGGGAATGAGGCGTGATGCAACCAACACATTATAATGGTAGTGGCTGGGTAGCTAGCAGGCCAGTGGGCAGTCTTGGAAGGATGCCCACAACGAGCCAAAAGCGGTTAAAGGGTAAAAATGGTAAATTCTGTCATGGTAAGCAGTATAAAAGGCCATAGTCGTAAACAATGGATAGGGGGAGGGGAAACAACGGCAAGAAACAGAGGTAGAATGAAGAAAAGAAAAGCATATTAAAAAAAAGAAAAAAAAAATAAGAAGAAGGAAAGATACAGAAATCCCAAAGAAAACATGAGTGATAGGAATAGAGGCATGCATCAGTAGGCTACCCATTTCTCTTCCTCTCAATAGACCCACTCTTTGATTAGCTAAGAATTCAAGTTCAAGCCATCTAGGTCCTTTTTCCAAAGTGTGTAATCTCTACAGTAGAAGCCTCCTTTGAGGTTACCCACATTGGAGATCGGCTCCTTTTTTGGACTTATTTCTGCTGAATAGCTAAGCCCTTTTTCTTTGGCAGACGAATCTTGTTTTTGGCTGACGTATTACCTTATTACTGAACTATTTGCTGCAATTTTGTTATTCGTGATTGTATTGCTCTGCCAAGACTTCGTTATTCTTCCTTGTTATGTTATTTATGTGTTATTATTATTTGTAGAGGTGTTTTAGTTAGCTTGCCATGAGCACGTTGTACATTCGAGGCTCCTATCAAGACGCATCTACATGGGGATGACCCAACTTGTGCACAAACTAGCCTAAGGTGTGTTTCAGTTAGACCAGTCCTAACTCTTCTACCTCAAAATCACGAGCCGTGGTACAGCAGGAGAAATCAAGCCCAAAATGCAAAAGGCCCACCACAACCATCTCACTTTACAAAACACCCAACATTATTAATTTTATTTTAACATTCAATACAATAAAATAATATTAACTACACAAAGATGACTGTGCATAAAGGAGGACCTAATATAATAGTGTTATTTGTTTAACATCTCATGAGCTATAGTGCACATGCAAAGATGGCTGTGCACTATAGCTCAATAGCAAAAAAATTATGGCTTTTCCTCCACTGATGTAGGAGCATTTTGTTATATTTAGTTGGTAAATTTAGAATTTTAGCAATTTGCTTGCATCTATACTTATACTCTTAGACTTAAAGTCTATGCCCCCTCCAGACTTTGATGTAAGAAGAAAACCAAAAAGCAATTCTCAAGTCCCATTTTCAATAAATCAGCCCTTGACATTTAGAAAAAACAAGCAAAATTGTCCCACTTTTGAACAACCCAAACTGAATGAAAAAGAGGCACAAAAACTACCAGTTTAAAACAAATTAAGAACGTCTCTCAATCTAAGCAAATTACTTCCAATCTGACACCCAAAAATCAAAACACCAAATTATTTCATTTTTTATAGTTAAATTAGTAAATCTATCACACATTTTCACCCCTATTCACAATAGCTCTTTTTTTCCTACTTTTTCTTCTTCTTTTTTGGTTCTCACAACAACTCAACTTGTGGATTTCATATTTTACACAAGAAGGGAAAGAAAAAAAAAATCAATGTCCCAAGCTCCCAGCTATCTTTTTTCTCTACAGTCTAAAGACTTAACTATCTTTTTCTCTACTCCATCTCTTGCTTTGGTTTCATATTAGACTTTATATAACAATTACTGTTGTTTACTGTAGTGACTCGATTTACAGTCCAAGCCCAAAACGTATGAGATGTTGGCCCAATAAGCCCAGTACAATAAATTTGTAGAGAGTGGGTTGAAGAACTAGGCCCTAATGAATTGAACAACAGATAGGTTTAATTTGAATGACTATCAAACACAAATAAGAGATTTGATCTTAATATATTTTCAGTCCAAAGAGGTCCCCCTTTTCATAGATTAATCACAGATGGATACAAAGATAATTTAAATTGCTACAGTGTTTTTCTCTATTTTTTCGATCCTTTCTCATGGAGGGTCTCTCATATTATATAGCCCCTTTTAGGTCATCTTGGTCTTACACTTGTTGATCATCTGATCCCCTACTTGAGTACCCGTCCCATTAGACACCATCTCTAACTTTCTGTGAGTTGTGGTGGCCAAGACAGTACTGTTCGGAGGTCTTCTCCCCATAAATGAGGCTAAAAAAGTAGCTGCAGTGCATTTAATGCGGTGGTAGCAGTTTTCCCTTAGATATTTTTGAAATTCCTTCTTTCTAGTGTGATCGTAAGGCACATTCCTATCCTGAGAGCTTCTTGGAGGGTCACTTTAATTGTCGGAATACATATCTGGGTTGCATTCATCATATCCGAGGAGGAGTTCCTCCTTGGATCATCCTCCACTCGTCCCCTGCCTATGAGACTTTAACTGGGAACTCCTAATAGCTGTTTATTCTTCCTCGGACCTACCAATATCCTCGGACAAAACCCAAGACCCAATATATGATCTTAGGCTCTTATCCCTACATTTACCATTATTATTTATTTATTTTTAATATCAATTTATATTTTTATATGCAATTTTTTTAATAATATTTCCTTTTAGATGATCTTCCTAACTGAAATTCTGACTCTGTCATTGCTAAAGACTCTTGAATGATTTTCTTTTGACTCGCTTAAAATAATTGTATGAAATCACTTAAGTGTGGTTTTGTAAGTTATATGCATGCACATGATAGAGACACATGGCATCTTTCCATTTTTGGTTCACTACAAAAAAATGCAGTCGTAGACCAATTTTTTTGTAGTGGTTGTAGCCTAAGTTTACAATTATGTTTGTACCCAAGCTTTGTCCTAAGTGAAAAACTTGTTTAATTCTCCTATTTTCTTAGGTGTTCATATTGGGTAGTGAGATGACAACTCGAGGAGGTCTTTTGATCTTGTCATTGTAGATGTATTGGAGAAAATTTGGAAGGCAAGAAAATTTTTTATTTAGTTCATCATTTTGGCATTGGTAAGAAGAGATGGGGAAGGAAAGTGTGGATGAAAACATTATAAAGGAAGTGGAGGTGAGCAAAGGTTTGGAAGAAGGTGCAATGCAATTAAGGACAACTACATTGAGGGGCATTCTTCTAAATTTAGTAGGCATTTGAGAGAATTTTGAAAATAACACTTCGAGCATTCCCATTGAGTAATGCAAATGCATTACACTATTAACAAAAAAAAACATTAAAAACACACTCCATTAGGTTATTTATTGCCTTAGCAAAATGCATATGAAGAAACTAATGGGAATGCTCTAATAAAGGAATAATTTGCACATTGACCCTCAAATTCTAGATGTGTGTCATGAGAGCATTTGTTAATAAATAATTTTAAGAAAATTTTGATACTACTTTTATATAAAATATAAAAAACTATAAAAAAAATAGTTGTCTTTTGCCTTTTCCATAAAAAGGTTTTAAAAGTATTTTTTAAATAAATATCCTTAAAGTGTCGGTTATTTTTTTTATTTTTTATTTTTTGAAACATTCCAACTGGATATATTTATTCAAGAAGCTGGTAAGTCAGAATTAACAAAATTGATTATATCTGGGGGAACAGACTCCAACCAGATAGAAAGCAGAAAACAAAATTTAGCTCTCCTAGCTAAAGCACCTGTTACAGCATTGCCTAGCCTAAGTGTATGAGAGAGTGACTAGCTCTTTAAAGAGTTTAAGAGTGACAGGGTTTCCAAGAGCAAATGTCCATATGTGGAGTGGAACACATCGCCATTTTTTAGAGCATTGATGGTGATTTTCGAGTCACCTTCCAGAATAGAGTTGTCCAAGCCAATCTTCTTAACGAATGACACAGCACGCCTGGCTACCAAAAGCTCCAAGACACACTAGGATTTGGGATTTTTTCAAAGAGTGAAGCCAAGACCTGACCCCTCATGCATTCCTGACCACCACCCCAATCCCAGCTTCTCTTGAGTCTGCAAAGACTACGCCATCGAAGTTTGTCTTATAACAGTTGCTGTTCAGTGGCTTCCATTTCAACATTTTGAGAGGCTTCACCTTCACCAGCATGGCATTATATTTCCTGAACTCGGAGAGGTATTGGCATTCTTCAGTTGGGACCTTAGCTAACAGTGGAACAACCTGCTTTAGTTGAGTTTTCTTTCACCTAGTCCAGATTATCCACACCGTGATGGCAAATAACTGAAGTTTCTGAGGTTTGGTGCAAACCATGTTCCATAAGTCTGCAAAACTCCCTCGGTCAGCCTTCCTTCTATCTATCCAATCAAAATCCCAATTCCAAACAGATTTGCTAGCTTTACAGTTCCACAAAACATGCAGGACTGTTTTAGGTTGAGAGTGACAGAATTCACAAACCTCGTTAAAGATTATTCTATGCTTTCACAAATTGTGTTTAGTTGGGAGAGATTCTAAATAGGCTCGCCATAGGAAATGCTTGATTTTCCCTAGGACCCGTAGCTTCCACAAACCTGGCCAAAAATCTTTATGCAGCACCTAAAGAAGAACTCGAGGCATTATCCCTGACCTACTCATCGCTTAACAGTTTGTAGCTTGTCTTGACAGAGTAAGGACCGTCCTTGCTCTTCGGCCAAATAAGGGTGTCTTCTTGAGCTACAACATAGATTGGTATGGCTTTGATTCTAACACCTTCAAAAGGCAGAAAGTTTGGATCAATTGTGTGAGAATTCCATCGACTAGACACTAGGTCTATAAGGTCTATAAGTCTGCAACAACAACATCAGTAAGTAGGCTTGAGACTGGGGAAATCACTCTACCATCACCATCACCTGGTAACCACTGCTCACCATAGACCTAAATTTTTTTCCCATTACCAGCTCGCCACTTAGCTCCCATACTGATGACTTTTCTGGCTTTAAGTATATTTTTCCAAGCATATGAGCCGCCCTTCAAGTGTGCTTCAAATATAGAGGAATTTGGAATATATTTGGCTTTGAAAACTTTGAAAAATAGAGAATGCTCATCCTGAATTAGTCAGCAAACTTGTTTTGCCAACATTGCCTCATTGAATTTGCTTAAATCTCTGAAACCCAACCCCTCTTCATCTTTTGGTTTACACAAAGTATCCCAATTATTCCAATGCACCTTCCTACGATCACCCCGCTGGCCCTACCAAAATTTCTGGATCATGACCTCAATGTCTTTGCATAGACCTAATGGTAATTTAAAGCAACTCATAGCAAAGGTCAGGATGGCTTGAACCACAGCTTTGAATAAGATTTCTTTACCCTCTTGAAATAGAATCTTCTCCTTCCAACCCTAAAGCTTTCCCCACACTCTTTCCTTGATATAATTCAAACTAGCCCGTTTATTCTTCCCATCTACTGCAAGTAACCCCAAATACTTTTCATACTCCTCTATCTCTGCCACACCAAGCACAGTTTTAATAGCTTTTTTATCTCCATCGGACACCAACCTACTAAAGAAGAGATTTGTCTTCTATTTATTAATTTGCTATCCCGAGGCTTTTTTTGTAGATACCAAGAAGAGTTTGGATAGTTTTAACATCCCTCAGTTGATCTCTATAGAACAATAAATTGTCATCTACAAAAAAATAACTGTGAAATTTTAGGTCCATTCATGCAAAGAGAGTGACCTCTTATCTTATAAACCTACACAAATTGTTTAATAAGTTGTGTTAAGCCTTCCAAACATAAAAGAAACAAATAGAGGGAGAGTGGATCCCCTTGTCTGATTCCTCTTGTTGGTTTAATAACACCTGATGGTTCTCCGTTCACCAAGAGTGAATAAGAAACTGTACTAATACATTCAGAAATAAGTTGGATCCATTTTTTTGTCAAAACCCATTTCATCCATAATTTTTAAAACATATACCCACTCCACTCTGTCATATGTCTTGCTCATATCTAGCTTCATGGCTACAAAGCCCCTCTTTCCTAATTTCTTAGTTTTCAAGTGATGGAGTGTTTCAAAGGCCATCGAGATGTTGTTTGAGATTGATTTATCTGATTGGAAAGCATTTTGTGAATCAGATTTAATATGAGGGAGAATTATTTTTAATGGGTTTGCTTAGACCTTTGACACCAATTTATATAATACATTGCAAAGAGCAATAGGCCAAAACTCAGTAACCTTTTCAGGGCTCTTCACTTTGGGAATAAGTGTTAGATAAGTATAATTTAAATCACATGGTATTTTCCTAAAATTCAAACAAGACAAAACTGCTTGTGAAATGTCATTACCAATATGTTGCCAATAATATTGGTAAAAAGATAGGAGGCATGTCGTCAGGATCCGGTGCCTTTTGAGGTGCCATTTGCTTCAAAGCCATATCAACCTCAATTCGTGTAAATTCACCAATCAGAGTGTTGTTCATTTCATCAGTGACAACTCATGGGACAACTTGCAGTGTCACTTTAAAGTCTGTTGGTTGAGAGGAGTGAACAACTGTTGATAATAGGATACCAACAAACCCGAAAATTCTACCTCACATGTGCATAGGACACCATTGTTATTTTTAATGCCAAAAATTCTTTTTCTATAGAGTCTCTGTGAAGCTTTGCTATGAAAGAATTTTGAATTCTTATCACTCGATTTTAGCCAATGAACATGGGATTGTTGATTCCAAATCTATTCCTCAAGGAGTAGTAACTCAAAATTTTCCTTTTTGATGGCAAAAACAAGTTCATAATTACCTCCAATCTGGGCTTTTTTTTTTTTTGCATTCTTGAGAGAGGGTTTTTTTTTTTTTTTTTTCCAGTGAGGGAGCGAGAGATGTTGCAAAAAGGGTGTTTACTCCACCACTATAAGCCATTCTGACATCTCTTGATTTTTTCACCAACCTATACCATTGTAAAGCAATCCAAATTTGCCTCCCATGTTGTTCTTACAGTGTCATGGTAGCCTTCCTAAAATAACCACACCTGTTTGAAGTGCCATGGCTTTTGCCTCCTTACCGTAATCCCAAAAGGATGGATATGGACCAGTTTGTGATCAAACATCCCACATTCCAGGTGAACCACTTGAAAAGCAGGAAACAAGCTAATCCAATCTTCAGTACCAAATGCTCTGTCTAGACATTCCTAAATGACTGTTCCATCCAAATAGTGTTTGGCCTAAGTAAATTTATTACCCACATAGCCAAGATCTCGAAAGCCACATTCATCAATCACATCTCAAAAATCTTGCTCTTGTTTGTTAGGGCAAATATGACCACCCAATTTTTCATTGGACTTAGCGTTGAAATCCCCAGCACAGAGCCAAGGGAGTGAATATAGAGTTTGGAGCACTCTCAAAACATTCTAAGATTCAGGACACCTCAAAGTTTCAAGGGCTCCATCGAAGCCTGTGAAGCGCCACCCATCATCCTTACAATAGTTTATGATTGCATCAATGAAATTTAAAGACAAGTTCACTACTCGGAGATCAAAATCATGTCTCCAAAAAAGAGCCAAACTCCCTCCACGAGTAACTCTACTCCACAGAAATTCTTCAAGTTTAAAGTGTCACACAAACCATTTAGCCTAGCTTCATCTATCCATGTTTCGACTAAAAACACCACTGCATGATCTTGTGCCCGGATTAAATCACCAAGCTCTTGAACTGTCTGTAGGTTCCCAAAGAACCACCAATTTTTTGTTAGGTAGATCCACATGTTCACCAAGTGTTGATGAGTGACGTTTAATGCAAACATTCTCCTATGAAGGTCAAATTGGGTTGGAGCCCGCGGTGCGAGTAATTCGTTTCCATGTAGTTGACTTAGGGGCAACTAGGTTCTCAGACCCTAAGGAATATGTGATATTTGAGAGTACAAGTTGAGTTTTGCATTAGGAAGGAGTCTGTAGGCTAGGGGCATGTGAGGCAAACTTAGGGCAACTTGGCTATTTTGATAGAATCTCTTCTCATATCTTCGTAGATGTGAGTCTTGAATTTCCATCACTTTGATTCCCATAATCCCCAAATTTTTGCAAACCTTAATCTATATTAGTGAGATTTGTTTAACTCGAAGAATTAAGAGTAATTTGAAATGTACCCACTATGGGCTTATTAGAATTTGAATTTGGGAGAATAATAACGACCTCTGCAAATCTTGGGGTTTCCAAATCAAGGCAATTCACTGTGGTCACTGTAGCAAAGGATCCAGTCACCAGAACTTTAGTCGTAGATGCCTGAGTTCTCACTTCAGGCTTGTAATGAGTGTTGGGGTGCTTATCTTTCCTATCATCGAAGTAACCAGAGATGTGCACCACACTGTTTTTTAGAGTGAAAACTTGGTTAGCTCTCATAAATGATTCGAACTGTTTTGCAATCACAGGCAACGTTCCTTTGCTCTCAATCCATAGCACACATTCCCTGTTATCATTGTCAAGGCAACCACACCAGTAACATAAATTGTGCAACCTCTCATATTTGAAGGACACCCAAACTCCCCCCCCCCCTCTTCAAGATGCATCACTCTCCCTCGACAAAGAGGTTTGTGACATTCACTGTAACTCGCACCCTCATAAAAATCCCACCTTCCTCCGTTGGATGTTTCCTGGATTGATTGACTTCACCAAGACTACCATAGATATCCTCAGCCACTTCCTTTGTCATATACCTAATTAGGATATCATGCACTTGAACCCAAAAAGAGGCTTTGTCGAAACATACATCCTAGAGTGGGATGTTGATATTGTAATTCTGAACCACCACCAAATGCTTGTCAAAGCTCTAAGGCTCACTGAGTAACACCTTGTTAACATCATCTGGATTATCAAAAATAAATAATAGCATATGGTCGCCAAGCTTCTTGATTCTAAACCCATTAAGTGAACGCCATAGTGGTTTGAAAGTTCGCCCATTGCATATACATTCAATGCCCTCCTAGTTAGAAACTTGACTACAATGATGTATTCTTGGGAACATTTGCTTTTCCCAATAATGATCCTATCACCCTCCCCATCCAACAAAGAGAGTCTAGTCCACTGTTTTGATAGATCTTCCATAGTATAATAGGTAGGAAAAAAAAATTAACGAGTGCAAGAGAAAAAAGATGGAAAAGCAGATGAGAGAAGAAAAGAAAAGAAGAGATAAAGAGAAAGGAGGTGAAACTGTATTCTAGGACATTGAAAAATAGAACATCCCACTAGCCCTAGTGGTAACAGTGTTATCACAAGGAACAAACAAGCCTTACAGAGAAGGGATTGGAATTCCACAGCCCAGGAGAAGTTTGACAATAAGCTAGAGCTTTCCTAGCGACAGGGAAACTTTTTTTTTTTTTTTCAATTAATAAAATCTTATATATAAATATATATATATATATATATATATATTTATATATATATGAAATAGATTCAAGTTACACCTGATGTAACTCCAAAGAAGTTACACCTGATGTAACTCCAAAGAAGTTACATCTTTTTAAGACCATTGATTTCTATAAGATCTAATGGTTAAAAATAGTCAATTACCATATCAGCAAAATTTATTTTATGGTTTTTTTTCTCTCACCTTATTTATTACAACCATTGATTTCTCTCTCCTTATTTATTTATTCATGTTGTCAACATGAGAAATTTTTTTGACAATATACATAGTATGTGTATGCAGTTCACTATGCATAATTTTTCCATCCTTTTCAAAGTTGTAATTGTATGTAGACCTCATCCACTTCAATTTTCAAGTATTCTTATTTTTATTTTACCTTGCTGTGATAAATTTAAAAGCATCTTCAACAAAATAAAGTGGAAATATATTTTTTCTTGTAGTGATAAATTTAAAAGCATTTTTCCACAAAATAGAGGGGAAATATATTTTGTCAAGACCAACAAAAGTAGGAGTTGCAGTTTATTTTATAGCATAATTTGTTGAAGGAAATACTTCATAAACAAAGTAGCCAAAATATATTTCTCTTGGATTGTGGTTATATTACCCTAATTGTAAAATCAAGACATCATCAATAATTTGCTTATTTATTCATTAACCCATTGCTTTGAATTTTGACATCCAAATCAGATCTTTCAAACTCTTGAATGACAACTATAAGGACTCAATTTGTAACGATCCCAAACTGGTATTGGGTTCGTACGTTAAAGGCCCAAACAATAAAACTTGTAGAGCGTGGGCTGAAAGGCTAGGCCTTGGTCACCGGACAGTGGTTAGTCATGGTACTCATGGTGGACTCATAAAGGTGAGCTAAGGTTATCCGTGGATCTTGTCCATGAAGCTTAATGTTCTTATTCTTCCTTTCCCCTTTTTTTTGGGTACCCTGGTTTCAGGCCCCCCTTTCTTGGCGTATAAGCCTTTACATTATATAGCCCTTCTCGGTTGATCTTGACCTTCTATCTGTTAATCAAGCAGGTAACTACTCAAGTACCTGTCCCATCAGTTGCCTCCCCCTACTTTCTGTTAATTGCAATAACCGAAGCCACACTGTTCAGGAGTCTTTTCCCATCAATGTGGTTAGGACGTTTGTTGGCGCATTCAATGCGGAGGTGACGTCTTCTCCTTGAACCAATCCCACATTGTACCCCCGTGCGTGTCCCATTCTACTCGCCTTTTCTTCTAGGAGTGCTTTGGACGCTGCTTTCGATGACGTGTCGTTCTTCCTTTTTAGGCCTTGGGATGCCGAGGACATGGTCATTCTCAGCTGCATTCCTAGGCTATTTGGTATTTTAATACTTGTCCTTGGCAACTATTCTCCTCGGTACGGGCTTTGGGCCCTAATGGAAAGTGGACCGGGACCACAAATTCTCTGGCCCCACAATAGCCCCTCAAAATCCTGCTGTCCAGATTCTCGGACGGAGAGGAGGGTTTTGATGACATCAGGCCTCTGTCAAAGGTTGTCAATCCTTGTCATCTATCAGTTCCACAGGCTCTTCGTCTGCCCGAGACACGTTCTTAGAGCCTTGGAAGGTGAAACGTGTCTTCATTAAATGCGGGCGGCTCTATGCTTCCCACGTTCAACGGCGTGATGGTAATCTAACGGTGGAGATTTCCTTACCTTTATGGGCGGGAAAATTCGTGCAGTTACTTTCGATGGGAGGTATAAATAGTTTTTGGAACTGATTTGTCTCTTCACTTTTGCACTTAAGAGTTCTAGGACACATATTCTGGGTTCAGCCAAACTTTCATCCAAATTCAAGTCTATCTCCAGCACAAAAAGCCTGTCCGAGGAACCTTTCCTCTTTTCTGTAACTTCTCTGCTTTCACTAACTCGTGCTTTTTCTTTTCTGGGTTTATTTTTCTCTTGTTCCTCTCCTTCTCCCGTCATCCTCTGAGTTTGTTTAGTAGTTCTTAGAGATGGTTAAATTGAGAAAATTGGTTGAGACTGAAGAGACGATGGAAAATTTTATCGCCGACTATAGAATTCCCCCCAACGTAAGTTTGAGGCACTGCAAGGTGGGGGAGTGGCATCTTCTGAGAAGGACGGGTGAGGTGGTAATTCCCATTCTTGCCTTCGTAGAGGGGGGTATGAGAATCCCCATGGGGCCGGTAATGAGGAGTTACCTTAGGCATTTTCGATTAGCTCCCACCCAGTATACTGCTAATATGTTTAGGATTCTGGGTTGTGTGGATGCCTTAAACGAAAAAATGGGGCTAAGACTAACCCATCATGACGTAAATTGGTGCTACAATCTCCAAAATTTGAAGGGCAAATCCTACTACATGAAGACGAGAGACGATAGGGTTCGGCTAATCCAATGTCTCCCTAACTTCAACAAGGGGTTGAATAAGGACTTTCTTATCGTATCTGGGGAATGGCATGATGGCCTTCCTTACCCAATGGTGGAGGGAGAACCAGGTGGGGTATAGAGAGTAGGAGGGTGTCAATCCTTTGCGCCGTTTTAATTTTGTGTGATTCGGTTACTAACCACATACATGCCTCTTTTTGCAGATCCAAACACCTTTCACCGACACTTTCATCTGATTAACCGGGTTGATTTGGAGACTGTTCTTCAAGCGGCGGTTTTTGTAAATGACGAGGATAGTCAAGTCAGAGCCGCTCACAAAATCTTAGGGTACGATCCCATCTAGAATTCATTTGCTAACCCAAAGCACGCGATCAGCGCTAACAATCCTCGACTTCCGAAAATCACCGTAGTCGAACAAGGGTTTCTGATCTCCGAAGGATCTCGTGTCCCAGAAGGCATCCCATTGGTGGACTCCTCCCCGTCCCATCAAGCAGCGGAGGACGAAGGTGATTTGGGTCTGTCCGAGGAGGGATTTGGGGCATTTGACCAAGCTAACCCATCCGAGAATCCTTCTGGTGATCTGGGTGACCTTGACTTGTCCGAAGCGGAACTGTTGTCAGTGGGAACATCCTCCTGAGCCGAGATGGGTCTTAAGAGAAAGCTCCTGACCAGCTTATTCGACCTCATTGAGGGTCAACTAGGGAAGGGTGCACAGGGAAAACCACAATCCAGTGCTCCAACTCCCCCGTCTCAGCCCTAACCCGTCCAGACTAGGTTCTCGTCTACTAAGTCGTAGCCACAATCTCCTTGCCCCAAACTTCCTGCTCCTCCTTAATCAGCTCTGCCTCCTCGGTCGGAGCCCGCTGACTCAAAGAGGAAGAGGAGTCCCAAGGGTAAGGAACCCATGGATGAGAGGAAATCCCAATCCTCTCAGGAGAGGGACGAAACCCCGCGAGCTCAAAAATAGTTAAAGATTGGGCACCAAAGTAAGGGGAAAGGGATCGAAGCCCAATCCGCGCCGAGTGCTTGGCTCCCCGCCCCAATGCTCCACAGGGAGCCATTGTTGGAAAACGCGTCCATGAGGAACCTTAGAGACGGCGATGGCGGTTATGTGGCCGATGCGTTAGGGAGAACCATGCTGCTTCCTACTGATATGGAAGAGTTGAAGAATATGAGGATGCATGAGGTTTTCCTCAACGCGAAGAGGTACCTGGGTATGGTAAGGCTCCTAAAATTTATAACTCCGTCGATTCTTGCTCCTAGATTCTCATTCATAATGTGTTTATTTCAATTGACAGGCTATCCAGGCTACCTATAAGATGGAGGAAGAAGTTAAGGGACAGAGTAAGACCACCGAGCTTGAGCGCAATAAACGAATAGATGCTGCGTGGACCCTCAAAACTTTCGAGACTGACCTCACAAAGGCTAGAGAGGACTTAAAAGAGGTTACCTGAGCCAGGGATAGTGCCGCGGCAGGTTTGATTGGTGCCCAAAAATAGGCCGAGGAACAGACAAAGAGCCTACTCGCTGCCGAGGAGCAATTGCAGATTGCTAAGGAGCAGATCAGTGATTTAAAGAAAAAACTGATCGAGGCAGACAATGCTAAGGGTGTGGCGGAATTTGCCAAGGACAAAGCAGTGAGGTCCAAGCAGGAGGCTGAGTTTGCCAGAACTGAGGCCGAAGCTACTAGGGATAAGGCCAAGAAGGAGGGTTACGAGGCGGGGGTGGCTGAAACCCAGGTCTCCCTTAAAGCTCAAATCCCTGGAGTATGCAGGCTATACTGCTCCCAGGTTTGGGAAGAGGCCCTCAAACGAGCTGGGGTGGAAGCCTCGTCCGACTTGTGGAAGGCGGAAAGCGTATTTTATCCTCCAATCATCCGTGAGACCGCCTCCGCCAACTCCGAGGCTATGAGCGCTTCACAGGAGGCTGAGACTGCTCAGACAGAAGCTACTCAGATCATCGTCACTCCTGGTGAGTCGACTGAAGGAGGAGAGCCTCATGATGCGACAGAAGCACCTGGAGGTCTGAATCCCAAGATGCCTAAAGAGGATGCCAAGCCTACGGTCAGTGCTCAAATCTCTGGTGCCGAGGAGCCAGCCATCTTTGTTCAGCCCCTACAGTCCATTCCCCTTACTGATGTCCCCAAGAGCACCAAAATTGATCCTGCTCAACCTTCCCAAGAAGGGGATGTCTCCCAGGGCCCCGAAGCTAATCCTGCTCGGCCTTCCCAGGATGTGGCCAAAACGAGATCGAAGAAGTAGAGGCCTTGACCAATTTTTGTATTTGTTTCTAGTTTAACTGTTAACTAGTTTCGCTTTTGTTTTGAGGACTTTAGAGTTTGCTTGTAGTGGTACTCTTTGACCACTTATACGAAATTCTTTTCTTTCTTTTTCCTTTAAATTACATGTTCGTTACCCTTGCTGATATTTACTATTGTTGCGAATCTCATGGTTTTTGAACTAGTTATTTTAACATGTATGAATGGCTGTGCATATGTTTTATTTGGGATTACATCCCAGAATTCTAACTTACCCATGCCCATAGGGCGTTGAACTTGTATCTGACCATACTTCTGGGGAGCCAAAGGTATCATCCGAGGGGCCGAGTGTGTTGTTAGGCCGAGCCTTGTACTTAGATTTGAGTAGTTGGTTTCTCCATAGGTTTGAATCCAAGGACCATGCAATACCTTGGTTTTGTCCAAACCTTAGATTTTTCTTTAAGTAGTTGGTTTCCCCATAGGTTTGAGTCCGAGGACCATGCAATACCTTGGTTCTATCCAAAACTTAGAATTTTCTTTAAGTAGTTGGTTTCCCCATAGGTTTGAGTCCGAGGACCATGCAATACCTTGGTTTTGTCCAAAGCTTAGATTTTTGCTAGAAGTAGTTCGTTTCCCCATAGGTTTGAGTCCGACGACCATGCAATACCTTGGTTCTGTCCAAAACTTAGAATTTTCTTTAAGTAGTTTGGGGGATTAGCCCCCCGGCCAAGGTGTGGGGCGTTGACATGACGTTGGAAGCCCCTAGAACTGTCCGTGCCACTGGCGCTTCAAAGCATAGCTCCTAGTGGAACTTTATATTAGGGCAAAAACAACGGGTTGCTGGAAGTGATGGAGGGGCTCGATCCACCGCTTGTGCTAACGCACAAGCCTTTCCCACAAAAGGCACCAATTGTAAGGACTCAATTTGTAACGATCCCAAACTGGTATTGGGTTCGTACGTTAAAGGCCCAAACAATAAAATTTGTAGAGCGTGGGCTGAAAGGCTAGGCCTTGGTCATCAGACAGTGGTTAGTCATGGTATTCATGGTGGACGCATAGAGGTGAGTTAAGGTTGTCCGTGGATCTTGTCTATGAAGCTTAATGTTCTTATTCTTCCTTTCCCCTTTTTTTTGGGTACCCTGGTTTCAGGCCCCCCTTTTTTGGCGCATAAGCCTTTACATTATATAGCCCTTCTCGGATGATCTTGACCTTCTATCTGTTAATCAGGCAGGTAACTACTTGAGTACCTGTCCCATCAGCCGCCTCCCCCTACTTTATGTTAATTGCAATAACTGAAACCACACTATTCAGGAGTCTTTTCCCATTAATGTGGCTAGGACGTTTGTTGGCGCATTCAATGCGGAGGTGACGTGTTCTCGTTGAACCAATCCCACACTGTACCCCCGTGCGTGTCCCATTCTACTCGCATTTTCTTCTAGGAGCGCTTTGGAGGTTACCTTCGATGACGTGTCGTTCTTCCCTTTTAGGCCTTGGGATGCCGAGGACATGGTCATCCTCGGCTGCATTCCTAGGCTATTTGGTATTTTAATACTTGTCCTCGGTAACTATTCTCCTCGGCGCGGGCTTTGGGCCATAATGGAAAGTGGACCGGGACCACAAATTCTCTGGCCCCACAACAACTATTAAATGTTAGAGACAATAAATCTTCATGAAAAGTTTTAGATGATGACACCAAAACCCCTGCCCGCCTACCCCTTGCTTTAAATAAATCCCAGTAACATATATATATTTACGTACGGCTATATGCAATGTAAGTGACGGGATGGAGCACTGTGATATTATGCCACAAGTCGGAAAATTATTAGGTATATACTCCTAGAATACCATAAATGCATACTTCTCCCTCTCACATAAATGGTGGGTTCATCATGAATTTAATTAGTGGGACCCACCATTCATGTGAGAGGAGGGAGTACGTATTTATGATATTTTGGGAGTATACAATAATTTTCCCCACAAGTCTCTATAGCAAGAAGGGTGGAATAAAAGAAAATTATATTGGATTATTCTGGAGAAAAAAAAATGTACTCATGTTGTAATAAAAAGGGTGAGAGAAAGAAAGAAAGAAATATGGAGAGAGAAATCAATTGTTGTAATAAATAGGGTGAGAGAAAGAAAAATACCCTTTAATAAATTTTGCTGATGTGGTAGTTGACTATTTTTAACCATTAGATCTCATAAAAATCAATAGTCTAAAAAATGTATAACTTGTTTGGAGTTACACCAGGTGTAACTTGTTTGAAGTTACACCAGGTGTAACTTGAACCTCTCTCTCTCTCTCTCTCTCTCTCTCTCTCTCTCTCTCTCTCTCTCTCTCTCTCTCTCTCTATATATATATATATATATATATAAAAAGGTGAGAATTCGCTTAACAAGTAACTTTTAATGAGAGAATATACTATAACTTTTATGATGCACCCAAATTTTAATAGTAAATCCTATAAAAAATCTTACTATTAAATTACTCACCCAAACAAGTGGTTATATTTATATACATGTAATTCCAATCTCTCCCGCCCCCGCCCCCCCCACCATCCTTCCCCATAACCAACCAAAAATAGAAAGGGAATTAATTGTGGAGAGAGAGAGAGAGAGAGAGAGAAAAAAAAAAAAAAGGCAATCACCAACTCTCTGATAGTATCCGGTTTTTTAGTATTTGATAACAATTGACAAATATAAATAAGGACACCTTTAGTAGATTATAACGATAATTACATAGAAATAGAAATATGTATCACAAGGAATATGAGACGTTGAAATGTAATGCTTATTACTATTCATATGTTTGATAACAACACAATAATAGAATCCTGAAGAAAATGGAATGACAGCATTTTAAAACAAACTTAAGATATATTTTAGGAAATATCTTACTCATATAGTCATATTTCCTAAAAATAATAATTTTTTTTTTTAATTTGAAAGAGAGATTAGTTATTTTTTATGATTTTTTAATATTTTTATAATTGTTATATGCATATAAAAAGTTTGTTTATTTGGAAATATATTAATTTTAGAAACTAATACACATATTAAGAAATAACTATTACATTTCTTTTAGAGATGAATAGTTATTCATCATTTTAAAGAATAGTTATTTATAAGGAATAACTATTCCTTGTAATAAAAACATAACCAAACTACTGAATAAATAAATCATAAGAATAAGTATTAGATTACAGTGTCTATTACAATCTACCAAACGTACCCCTACTAGTTAGAGAGAGAGAGAGAGATTGAACTTCACTCTACCATATTCAAACAAAGAAGGAAAATGTTTAGTTTAGAAAATTAAAGTACACCTTCCTTGGGGGCCATGAATAGACGATATTATCCAATTAGTCAAAACTCAAAACAAATGTAGGACCGACTGAATCCCCCTTCCTATCCCATTCCCCTCCAAACAGTTTATGTAATAGTGATAAAATAAAAGAATTATCTTAAGGCAGGTGATAGATCATGATTAATTTTTGTCACTTTTACATAAACTATATATATATTTTTTCTTCTTGTTACTTTCAATTTGCCACATTAAACTTTCTCAAGAAAAATTTGTCACAATCTCAAAAATTATTTGCCACTATTTAATTGTGGCAAAAGAAAGATTATATACAATATTCAATGTAGAGGAGTAATGCTACAATCATACGGACAGCGCTAGGTTTAGCCCAAAGTTCAAATGAAACCCGAACCAGCAAAGAAAAAAAATATGTGGACAAATTTGTAATAAGAAAAGTATGTAATTTGCGAGATTCATCTCCTATCCAGGACTCATGTTTTTATTGGCTCCTAAAAAAAAAAAAAAAAAATCCTAGAGTCACCATTGAAACCACAAACTATTTTATAACAGTTTTACAAATTGTTGATGTGGCTAATTCTTAATGTAAGCCGACCACTAACATCAATTTTTCATTTGCCACTAAATCACTTGAGCATCAACATTGGTGGTGGTAGAATTTAGTAATTTGGCACTACAAAAAAACTACTTTATCTATTTTATCACATCATTTTACAAAACATCCAACATCAGTGATTTTATTTTAGTATTCAACACAATAAAATAATATAAATAATACAATAAAATAATATAAACAGCATAATAATCATTTAATAATCTGAGGTACAATGATAAGAAGAGAGAGGAGAACAGCAAGAGAAAAAGAAATCATTTAATAATCTAAGCTACAGTGGAGAACTAATAAATTTTTTTTTTTCTTTTTGTTTAACATCAGACCTATGGGGCACACAACAACCAAATTTTTTTGCTTTTCCATCGATGCAGCCTACTTTTGTTATATTTAGTTGATAAATTTAGCATTTTGCAATTTGCCTCCACCAATAATAAGGTTAGTAATGTGTAAAACATCTTATCTGTATTACTATTTAAGAGACTTCTCCTATTCGATATCCTCATTTTTTTTTAATTCAAAAATGGCCCAAAAGGGCCTATTCCCTTATGTTTAAATAGAAACAAAATTAAATGACAATCTGGTAAAAATACAACTCTAATTTTTACTAAAACATTGCCTAAAAAATATTGTCACTCTCTTATTGATTTTTAAATTACTTTATTAACTTATAAATTAAATTCTCAAAATAAAAATTATATACATAAATAAAAACACAATTTTTTTCTTAAAAAAAAAAAAAAAAACGCGATGTGCTGTGACTGGGCTAGTAAAATGCTAAATAGTTTATACATCGAGAAATGATATGTTTATAATATTTTTACAATAAATTCTAAGTAACAAGTTGTTACTAATTATTATTATTGGGGCAAAAAAATAATCTTAACGTTAGTTTTAAATTTGAACAAAAAATAACTATCTACTTTAGATTTGTTATAAAAATATTGTAAATATTTTTACAATATTTACGGAGTCTCCATCTCTAGTCTTTTTACCCTGTACTCTTAGACAATGACAATACCGGCCGGTAATTCAACGAAGACAATGATGGCAGTTTAGGTATACCAAAAAAAACTTGCAAATAACGCGTAGCGTAACCGGTAAAATCCGGTCGCATTCCCCTCCACCGACAATATCTCCCGGTCACCCAACACCATTCCGTACACCCTCACTCACTCACTCATCATACCCCACTTCGCCACTTCCTCCCTTTTAAATTCCAACCCTTCCCGCACTCAATTCTCACCAGAAATAGAATTCTCCAATACTTGGCTTTTGTTTAGAAAAAAAAAAAAAAAAAAAAAACTGCCCACATTTAATGAAGTCAGACTCAGACCACACATAGAATATTTATATTTATTATATTCTGACAGAGAAAACTTTTTTTGCTCTGCTCCACGTGAACGTGATAATCCCGAAGTTTGTCTGCTAGCGTTTTGCGAGGCCCAGACACAGAGCAACAAAAGCCTGGCTTCTATAACCGTGAGTTCCATTTTTCTGTTCTTTACTCTCTCTCTCTCTCTCTAACTTTTTACTGTTCCGTCGTCGTTTTGCTATGTTTGTCGGTCATGTACTGCGGAAATTGACCACACGGGAAACATGCATTACCTCGAGCTTCCTAAATAAATCTCTGATCTGAAGCTTTTGATGATTTGGTGTTTGTCGAGTTCTGTGTAATTTCACTTTCGTTTCTGTTTTTGCTGAACTTTGAGGTTTGTTCTGTTTGGAAACATGGAAATGGCTGAATAATTCGTAAGTTCTAAATCTTTGAAAATTTTGGTATTTTCTGCGTTTGTTTGTTTGTTTTTGATGTTTGGATCTGGTTGTAGTTTTGTCGGTGAGTGTGAAAATGGGGGAGACACATGATCAGGTTTTTTTGAGGCTCTTCATTTGACTTTTAATTCGAGAGAGTTAGAATTTACTGTAGTTCTTTAAGGTGGGAAATTTCGAATAATGTCCAATTAGAAATTATGTAACTGTAAAGTGAGTAACCATACGGTTACCGAAAGATAGTTGTGACTGTTGTGTTTTGTGAGTGCGCTGGTTGTCACTTTGTGCGGTTCAAGTTTTCCAACTCTTTGTGGTTAATTATGATTAGAACCGAATCCAGTTGCTGAAAACGGTGTCGCTTCAGTCATGCATCTAAGATCTTTTTATAGACCTTATTATTATTGTACTAACTTGTCGGTGATTGCAACATGAAATAAGTTGAAGACAGACGGACATGGCTTATTATCAAGTGAATGGATTCCAGCAAGGTTGAGAAGTCTTGGATTTATTATTATTTTTAGATAATTGACATTAATTCATGTCTTTGTGTGATAAATTCAAGCTAATGTCCAAATGGGTGAACACCCTCTGCAGTTCTGAGAGTACAACACCTATGGGCTTGTACTCTGTTCTGAGGCGGACTAGAGGAGTATAATTTTGATGTATTCTTGCCATTTATTCTTCAGGTTCAGGAAACAATAAACCTTGTTGGTAGCATCTAACTCTGTAGTTTGTATTAGTTATTGTTGTGAAGACTCTGATAATTTATACCCGCTTTTTCAGTTGTAGCTTGTTGAATGGTTTGAAAATTTGTCTCCTGTTCTGTTTCTGGCTCTCTGTTTTTTTTTTTCATCCCTGTATCTCTGAAGTGCAATTGCTGTTGCCTTTTTGATTGTTAGCCAGGGCTCACTCAAGTTGAGATTATGTTTTATCCGTATTATTCTTGACCATTGGTTGACATTTAGTATATACCTGGCACTTTGGTATTCCATTTTTTCTTCAATGTTTGGTGTGTTTTGCTGAATATAAAAACTGGTGTCTTGTTGTAGACTTACTGAAGAATGACATAAGTGGTACAAGAAGTTTTCTTTACATTTTAGATGCGGAGGAAGACAATTCGATAAAAGTAAGTGTAATTATTTGCTTTATAAATCTAGATTGACCTTTTCATTACATTAGTAGCCTGCCTAGGTATATTGAATTTTTTTAAAAAAAATCTTGTCTCCCTTCTTAGGATCTTCGTTTGTTTGCAATTGGAGAAGATTTAAGAAAGTATGAAAGAGATAGAAAGAAAGAAAATTTCAAATAACAACCAGACAAAGCGCTCAGGAAGAACTGATAGGAGAGACCATAAACTGCATCAAGCGAATGTCAGCAAAAATTTAAAAGCAAAAGAAACTCGTTCTAAAGCTTCGTCTCCTACAGCACAGTCAAGTATTTCAGTAAGTGATTCAAACGCGGGCACAGAGCCCTCCGAAGTTTACAGAAACATGGTTATACATTATGTGGATGATGCTAACAGGTTTGAGGCGGCACCTCAAGATTTGAAAGCAAATGCAATGATTGGCAAAGAGAACAAGGATGATGTTCTAGATAATCATTCTACTGATTTGGAGACAGAATCTAGCATGGGTAAGGAAGAAGTGTCAGATTCAGAGACAATAAAAGATTCAGTATCATCTCAAGGGGATTCGCTGACAGCTGATGATGACAAAGTAGAAAGACCTTCAAGTGTTAAAAATAATTCCTCAGAGGATCACCAAAGAAACAAATCACAATCTAAAGCAATACATAACACTCCTAAGAAATCCATAGGTTCAATAAAAGGGCCTTCTAGAGTTGTTGCCAGAAGTTCTTCCAAGGCTGACTCCCAAAATATGAAATTTCCTTCCAAACCGTCATCAGAATCTTCTGAAGGAGTTGATGATAAGCCTGTTAAAGAGGTAAAAGAAGTAGATGACTTGGATGGGACCTCAAATGCTGCTCAGAGTTTTGGAAGTGATGATGAAACAATTGATGCTGAAGAAAGTGATGAACACAAGGATGAGGCAGCTTTGGAGCAAAAGATTGAAGAAATGGAGTCGAGGATTGAAAAACTAGAAGAGGAGCTGAGAGAAGTTGCTGCTCTTGAAATTTCACTCTATTCTGTGGTACCGGAGCATGGGAGCTCAGCACATAAGGTTCACACACCTGCTAGGCGCCTTTCTAGAATTTACATTCATGCTTGCAAACATTGGACTCTAGACAAGCGAGCCACAATTGCTAAAAACACTGTATCAGGGCTTGTTTTGATTGCCAAGTCCTGCGGTAATGATGTCCCGAGGTATATATTCTTAGTCATAAGAGTGTTATAAAATGCTTTGTCCATTTTTGTGTAATGTGAAGCTAACAGGTATCTTTTTCCCTTTATGTTTTAAGGCTAACCTTCTGGATGTCCAACACTGTTGTGCTGAGGGAGATCATCTCACAAGCATTTGGCAGTTCACGTCAGTCCAGTTCTATGACTATGCTTACTGAGTCAAATGGGAATGGCAAGAGAAGTGATGGGAAGTCTCCAGTTTTGAAATGGAAGGGTAGCTCTGTTAGTAAACAAGCTAATGGTTTTATGCAGTTTGTTGCTGATTGGCAGGAGACAGGAACCTTCATGGCCGCATTGGAAAAAGTTGAATCTTGGATTTTCTCTCGGATAGTTGAGTCAGTATGGTGGCAGGTAATAATCTAAGGGACTGCGCAATGAAGTATTATGAATTAATCTAGATATTATAACAAGGCTGAATGCTGTTACACACACTGTTTTACAAATTTATAGATGTACAAAATTTCAAGTCCTGATTTCAGTGCATTTTGTGCATATACAAATGTCTTAAACAGTGTGTGTATAACAAACACTGCTCTTTTATTTGCATTATTATAAGTGGCTTAGACACCTTCCTCCTTCATGCTGACTGCATATTATGTTTTCAGGCTTTAACTCCGTATATGCAGTCACCATCTGAGAATATGTCAACCAATAAAAACGGTGGAAGGTTGTTGGGACCAGCTTTGGGTGACCAGCAGCAAGGCAGCTTTTCTATCAACCTATGGAAGAAAGCTTTTCAAGATGCTTTTCAACGACTCTGTCCTGTTCGAGCAGGGGGACATGAATGTGGTTGCTTACCTGTGTTGGCAAGAATGGTATGAGGTTTTTAACACCTGTTTGGATTTTCTTTGGAACTTGAATTACCTTGTCACAGATCTTGAAATATAATATCAGGATACCAAATTTTGTCATCTTCCTTGAAATTTTAGCAAACTCCAACCTCTAGCTTTTTACGTTCCCCTTGCTTTGGAGGGTTAATTAGATATGATTTCTTTGACCAGGTTATGGAACAATGTGTTGCCAGACTTGATGTTGCCATGTTTAATGCTATTCTGCGTGAGTCAGCCCATGAGATTCCAACTGATCCTATATCAGATCCCATTGTTGATTCGAAGGTTTTGCCCATTCCTGCTGGAGATTTGAGTTTCGGATCTGGTGCCCAGCTCAAAAATTCTGTATGTACCATTTTACACTTTTATGTGGTTTGCATATTTTACATAAAATTATAAAAATGAAAAGATTCGGGAAAAACATATTATTAATGGGAATAATCTAGGTGTTGCTGAGAAAATGAAAAGATTTTCTGTTTTTTATTTTATTTTTATTTTAACGAGGTAGTCTAAATATTTTCTGTTGATTACCAGTGTGACTAGTGGGCCTTTGATGGAAGGCACTACATGGTTGATCATAATTTATATTCAAAATAAGGAGCCCAACCTGCAGAAACATAACTGTCCAGTGGAGATGAACATTCTTCTTTGTTCATTTCATATATAATTTGAATTTACAAATTCATGATTAAGCTGAACATTCTTCTTTTTTCATTTCATACAAAATTTGAAAATACAAATTCATGATTAAGCTGAACATTCTTCTCTGTTCATTTCATATAAAATTTGAATATACAATTTCATGTTTAAGAATGGAGTTCTTACTTAACCAAATACATTTTTGAGTTGTGCTGTACTGAGTGGACCCTTCAAATACGTTGCTATATAGCAGAATGATCTAATTTCCATAATTCCATGTAATCATAGTTACATATGTATTGGAAAAAAATGGAAAACGGAAAAAAGCGGGTGTCCAATATCTCTTTAAATGATGTGACTTATCGCATTGTGTTAAACATCCTCTGTATTTATATTTTGATGAGTTGTCATTCCATTTGTTGATATGAGGCTATTCTTCATGCAGATCGGCAATTGGTCTAGATGGCTTACTGATATGTTTGGCATAGATGCTGATGATTCTCTGAAAGAAGATCAGCATGGCAGTGAAGATGATGATGGGAGGGGTGGAGACAGTGAACCTAAATCTTTCCTCCTCCTCAATGATTTGAGTGATCTTCTGATGCTTCCAAAAGACATGCTCATGGACCGAACAATTAGACAAGAGGTTTATTTCAGCATTAATGTTGAAATTGTATTACTTTCTTATTCTATTTTGTGTTCCATATCTTTTAAGTTGATCAAACTTTGTGGTCTCATGTTTTCTAGGTGTGCCCATCAATTAGTCTTCCACTGATTAAACGAATAGTCTGCAACTTCACTCCAGATGAGTTCTGTCCTGATCCTGTCCCAGGGGCTGTATTGGAGGCACTGAATGCTGAGGTTTGAGTTTTCTTTACACCAATCATCCCATACATTCTCATGGTTGTCTTAAAAGTATCTTTTTGGTCTCTCAAGCTCCACTGTTAGTTGATTGTGCAACTATGATAGATAGATTTTGGAACACTAAATAGATCCAGTACCAGAAGTTACTTTCAAACTGTGGGGGGAAAAAGGCTGCTTATATATAGAGGCCATATTGTTTCTATTGGAGGTCTCCTATGTGAGAATAATTTGCTTAATGATTATCTTCATTCAACACTTATCATTTGGTGTTGCTAATGATATACATTTAAAGTTTAATATTTTATGTTTTGAGTCTTAGTGTTTAATCGAAACAAAATTGGTAACTGATCCATATGTTTGATTATGTCCCAAAAAAAAAAAAAAAAAATGAATATGTATGTCCAATTCCTCACAGATGGAAGCATCATTTTGGCCTATAGATCATTTTACTCTCTCTCTCTCTCTGTCTCTTCTTCTTATTCTTCCTTTTTTTTTTTTTCTTTTTCTTTTTAAAAATTTTTAAGACCTTAAAGTTTTGTGTGGTCTACTAAAAAGAGATTTTTGCTGGAAAATGACCATATATGGTTCTTTCCTTTGATTAGAGTATTGTGGAGCGGAGATTGTCCGGAGACTCAGCTAGAAGCTTCCCTTATACAGTTGCCCCTGTTGTCTACAGCCCTCCTTCCTCAGCTGATGTGGCAGAGAAAGTTGCAGAGGCAGGAGAAATATCTGCATTGGCTAGGAATGTGTCTGTTGTACAAAGGAAGGGGTATACCAGTGATGAAGAACTAGAGGAACTGGATTCTCCTCTTACATCCATCATTGACAAAATGCCTTCTTCACCAATGATCGCAGTAAATGGAAATGGTAAACACGAGGAGCATGCCGGTAATACTGGCACAAATGCAAGGTATGAACTCCTTCGGGAGGTCTGGTCCATGTAAATATTAAGAGTGACTTCTATATGTAAATTTATTGTTTTTTGTATGAAAGGAAAAGAGAGGAAGGAAATAGAGACAAAAATTTGTGAAAAATAAAGGGCCAAAAAAAAAAAAAATCCAGTTGATCTGATGTCTTTGGGAATTCTTGCATTCGGCCAAAACCCAAGCCATCAACTTTCTTGTACATTAAACAATGATCATAGATCATAACCATATATAGTTTAATTATAGATTTCATCCTATTTGAAAAATTGTTCCCTGGTGTTTGATTAGCTCGTGGTTCATCAAGCAAACAAAAACATACCAATTCTTAACTACAAAACTAATGAATAAATGACTTACTAAAATTATAATTTTAAGTGCCTTGACCGATTTGAAGCTTGGATGCTAGAGTTTATTTTTGGGCTCTTCCTCTTGTAAACTCTCGTATACTACGTTGTGCCCCTGCCTAGACATGGCAAAACGGGCGGGTCGGGTCGGGTCAATCGGGTCACGGGTCATTTTAAGCGGGTTGAAATCGGGTTCGGGTTGTAGGTCGGGTCGGGTTGACCCGTATTTTCACATGAAATTTTTTATTTTTTATTTTTTTTATAAAGAAAACAATATGTATTTGCCATTTGGATAGTTATGCAACATATTACTTGATGTAAAATGCATTATTTTGCATTCACTACTTATATCAAGAATAAACTCAGTTAAACTTATTAATATTTATTCAATAATTTTAAAATTATACAAATCCTAACATTGCTATCTAAAACAAAACAACACAAAGATAAGTAAAACAAATATACAAATTTTATTTTTACACAATATCAACATTCCAAAAAAAAAAAATTACAAATGACTTATTGGATAACTCATTTGAAAAAGAATAAAAACATATAAGAAAGTTACAATTTTAAAACTTAATTTTATAATCTATTATCAATTGTGGTTGACACTCTATTTCAATTTGAGATATATATTAAAGTTTGATTGCTTACTTATTTATACCTAGTCTCTTTTATGAAGATCATATCATTGTTAAACAGCACACACTCTAGGAAATATCATAATTTATTTTGAAAAGCCGTTTATTTTGAACATAAATTGTTAAAAAATAGATCTAAGCATTCATAATTTATGCTAATTTGATACTTTGGCTTTACTATTTTCACACTTGTGAATGTGTCTCACACATATCTACAATTTTAAATCTGTTTTTAACTTTACTGTAACCAGATTATCTTGGCATGTACTTTACTATTTGATATCTAAAAATCTTTACTCATTACAGAATGCTCAACCATTTATTTTTCAATTAATTTGCATGCAGTTATGTAAATGTATCAATTGTTTCCTTAAAACTTACAATAAACAATTAAACCAATATTGTCTTAATTTCACTATTTTTTTTACCCAAAAAAAAAAAAACAAAGTTTTAAAAAAATGGTTCGGGTTCGGGTCGGGTCGGGTTGACCCGCACAAAACACGGGTCGGGTCACGGGTCAACCAGTTCTTGTTTCGGGTCAAAAAAATCGGGTTTGGGTCGGGTATTTTTTGGGTCAGGTCGGGTTGGGTCAGAAAATTCTGACCCGTTTTGCCATGTCTACCCCTGCCCCCCGCCCCCGAATCTCTTAATGAAATGTTTTACTCATCCAAAAAGGAAAAAGAAAATAGAAAGACCGAACAGCTAGGTCTTAAGTCATTGGGTCAACTATAAATTTGGTGACAGAAACTGGTTAAGCTCGAGCCATTTTACTTTTAAAATAGAAAAGTTATCTTATGAGATGGTTTTATAAGATTTGTCTCACAAAATGTACGGATTCTAATGAAAGAGAGAGGTCCTTTAAGATATCTTATCCTATAATTGTTAGTGAGATCCTTTTAAGGCTGCAAATACATTATATTGAAGTTGAGATAAATGATAATTTTTGTAGAAAACTTACGCAATAAAAAGTACTCGAGTGAAGCTTGGTGCAACAATATGGGCTTATAGTGTTTTGAGACAAAAATTTGGGTAAGATTTATACAAAAATTGGGTTAGTGTTAGAGTGCTTTTTAACTATCCTCTTTGAGGGCTTAGAGTGTTTTCAGGCAAAAATTTGGTTTAAAACATTTGGCAAAGCTAAAGTCAAGAATTCAAACATAATCAACATTGGAATGAGTACTGTATTGACGCAATTTGAGTTCCTAACCCAAAGTATAAATGAACTTAGGCCCAAAAAACCCAACACAATAAATTTGTAGAGAGTGGGTTAGAAAACTGGATTTTAATGAATCAGAAAACAAGTAAAATGGATTCAGATAACAAGAAAATAAAGATAGACTGGTTTATTCTAAATAAAATCATTCTCAGCACAGTCTGAGAAGATCAGCTCTTATATATTTCTCTCAAAATTGATTACAAGTTTAGTCCTTGATCACTACAGTGTCCTTCTCTTAATATCTCAATCCCTTTTCCTTATTGCCTTCTTTCTATTTTATACTCCTACTTTGCCTTCATTTCTGCCCTCCACTTGTAGGTTAGATTGTTGGTGCTCATCCCTGTCACATCAGCACCTTCCTGAAGTCTCTAGAGAGTAGCTATAAGGCTGAAAACTATTGTTCAGGCATCATTTCCTACCAACCTTTACAGTCGTAGCTTGCTCGTGAATTTTAAAGTCTTACTTCTTCCTCACTATTGATCTATTCTCGGACCACTATGCCTTCTCAGACAAGGCCCAAGGCCCAATATATATTTGGGCCGACGTCCCCACAATAGCCCTTCAAAATTCCGGTTTTCTCTTCCTATCCGAGGAGAAAAATGGGGTTTTGATGTTTGAATAATAAATCCCACATGTTCCTTTGATTTCCACATGTGAGAATGTCATTTCGCGTGTCCCATAACTGTTCCTGACACTTCGGAGCCCGTGATATCTCATTAAATGCTCTAGGCAGCACTATGTTCCCTGTGTCCTATGGTGAGATGTGGATCCTATGGCTGACATTTCCCCTTGAATTTTGAGCAAGATAACTCCCACTTAATTTTGCCTCCTATATAAGGCGCCTAGGGGGAGTTATTTCTCCCCATTTTACAAATTTTCAAGCTCTCCAGAAGTTCCTAACTCTCAAACCTTTAAAGCTTTCCAAGTTTCTAAATCTTCCAAGTCCTCTTACTAATTTTTTTTTAAATCTTTAAAAAGTTCAGGGATCAACACACGTGCTTATTCTCGTAAGTTTCTTCTTCTTTGGGTTCTTTTCTCCTCAGCCTTCTATTCTTTGTTTCATTTCTTTGAAAACTTCTTTCACATCCTTTTAACTTGCCTAGATGGGTAGATTTAAGCACCTTGTAGACTCTCCCACCTGTATGGAGGGCTTCAGGGCCAAGTACCACATTCTGTAGGGAGTAGCCCTGCGGTATTGTACTCCAGACCGAATAGTTATAAATAGAAACGAAGGGGAGGTTGTCATTCCTATGATTGCTTTCATAGAAGGAGGAATGACGCTTCCTATAGGTAAAGTGAC